>NC_017844.1:39599-676761 GCF_000002495.2 Pyricularia oryzae 70-15 | reverse complement strand
TCGCCGCTCAGCCCGCTGCCGGGGCTCGACAGCCCGCCCAGGTACAGGCCGAACCCGGCGCACGAGACGCTGTAGCCCCATCCGGGCCCCCACTGCCCCGCCTTCTTGTCGGCCGTGAACTCGTCGCCCGAGGGCCGGGACTGCTGCTGCCACCTGGCGATGCCTTCGGCGTCGGACTCGAGGCTCCAGATGTTGCGGTTGAGGGTGGCGCCGGCGTCAAACGTGCCAGAGGTCTGCGACGAGGTCCGGAAGCCGCCCCAGCTGAGGAGGGAGTTGGACCCCGTCACCGTCCAGAGCTTGTAGCCCCAGACCCGGTAGCCGAGCATCCGCCGCACCGTGGTCCGGGTCCCGTTGGCCTCTTGCCAGTTTATCGGCGCCTGGGTGGGGCTGCTGGTCGGCCACGAGTCCTTGAGGTACAGTATCGTCGTCTCAAATGTTGAAGTGTCGTTTATGCCTTGCGGCTCTCCTCCGTGGACAAACAGATATTCGTCAACGACCGCCACTGTTTGTGTCTTGAGTTGTCAGCAAAAGTATCGTCTTGAGCCAAAGCAAATGAGCATCGGCACGCACCAGACGAGTGTTTCCTCCCGGTATAATCAACTCGCGTAAACTGGGCCCAGGCCGTCGGGGCCAAGCATGCCGCCAATAACGCCGACGGTAACATCTCAATAGAATACAAACTAAACCCAAAATAGCTATGCACTTTTTTTCAGAATTCCTTTTCGATTGAACAAATACCCTCAACAGTCAAGCAGTGGGTAGCGCAAAGTTCGGAGAATCCAAAGGCAAATAAAAAATGAAGGATGCAATCCAAATCCGAAACAGATCAATCGTTTTCTCGATCTGCAGAGGCGTTTGACCCTTTCGGATGCGGGTGGTTTTGTTCGGGACCGAGACGGAGGGTTAACGAAAGACAGATTATCACCACCAATGAATGGCCACTTGTCAGCGGCGGTTGATGTTGGTTGTGAACCGTCACGCAGCAGAACGTGCGCCCTCAATTCACGAGAAATGAAAAAAGGGAAACAAAGTGGCACAAGGATAGTAATAAATCTCACACGACGGAAATAAGAAAAAAAAACCAAACCTTGAATGTAAAAAAAAGAGGAGTACATGCATGCTTCCATCTTCCAAAAGGATCACGCCAAGTATCAGCACTACCCAATTAAAGGATGAGGAGCATCACTTCGGATTGACCCTTGCACAAGCGCGACCAGCAAAAATTTGCCAGCGCATCTCACCTCTCTACTCCCGCACCCAGTTACAAATCCATACAAAAAAACCCTGGTGGCTGAGTGCAGGTCGTCCCGTTTTACCCTTTGCTGGTGCTGCTCAGCTCAGCTGCGCAACCCTGACGGACCCCTGGACGATCGTCCCCACCAGATCGGCTGGTCGGTGCGAGCGCCAATCGGTGCCTTGTCGCCAAGGCGCTGTAAGATCAAGATGCTGGACCGTGTCGCCCTCTGAGGAGGACCGTTTGAATTTCTGCAGACCCAGAAATAGGATCAGACTTGCAGATTCAAGCTAGCTTGTGATAAATAAAGCCGGATCCTGCGCTTGGCGTCATTCCACAGGAACAAACTGCCGAGCTCGGTCCGCATCCAGTGGGATGTTGGATCTCCAGCCCTGTCACTTGGAGTCGCTTGCTCGCTTCAAGTCGAAAAGGATCAATTGATGGCAAAGTCGAGGGCTAAAGAACCGAATTTTTGGCGAATTGATATTAAACTAAACTAAGTACAAAGTAGATCTTATTACATTTAGTGGCTGTCTCAGGGCGCACGCACACCAGAGAATGCTAATACAAAGGCCGAATCTCATTGTTGATTCCCTTGCCGAACCGCCGTCGATAACAAAACTTGCACCCTCCCCGTCTTCCCAGACCGGGCAATCTGAACACTGGGATCCATGTCTCTGGTGAACTTCTTCTCAATTTCGTCGTCCGTCAGCTCAGCTGACTCCTCGAGCAGCCACGCCGTGTGTTCCGACACAAGCTGAGAGACGGCCTGCCAAGAATTGCCTCGAGTGGAGAATTTCGTCTTGAGGAAGAACAGAGCCAACACCGTGATTCCGCATATCATGTTACCAAGAACTATGGCAAACACTGCTATCAGGCCCTTCACCCTGCGGGGTGTCAAAATCGAGACGGACGATGTGAGTGTCGTGTTCCCCATCATGTTGAACTGCGGAATGGCCTCGTTGATCGCAGACCCCGCCATCGCTGTTAATACCGTCTGGAATGCAGAACCTGGACGATTGGTCGAGTTCAGCGCATCTGAAAACAGGACCTGGTACTCGACATGAGGGAGAATTGTGGGATTTCCTAGCCCAAGCGGATCCATAAACAGCGAGACGTTGTTTGTCTGTGGGGAGTTGTAGTTGCTGTTGATAAGCTTGTTGTTGAAGTAAACCGCCATGTTGCGCATCCGCGTCGATGAGATTGACTCAACCTCGTAGGTCCCCCGCTCTGCCGGCGAGAGCATATTCGGAGTACTGCCATCAGCACCAATGTTTTGGGATGTTGGGTCGATCATCCTCCGCACGGCATTCGTGTCCCAGCGCATCTTTACCGAGTCCCACGATACCACCGGACGCTCAAGGTCCCTCGGACTGAAAACTTTCACATCCGACATGTCGAAAGTAAGTTGTTGGAAGCAGATTGACATGTCGAGACGCATGCCACCGTTGATAAACTGCATTCCCCCCATGCGACCACCCACGGGGCGCTCATAGGTAACCCACTCGCCGGCTGGTGCGGGCGGGTTTGGCAGGGGAAAGTCTCCGTTGAGCGCGGTGTCGTTGGGGCCACGCCAGAGATCAATCGTACTGTTGCTCCGGAAGAAAAGAAACACTCCAGCATAGGCGGGTACTGCTTCATCCTCGGGCAAGGTGAAGTTTTTGGCACTGGCAGCTGAGCCTCTACCGTCAGGCACGCAAACGCTGTTGGTGAAGCCTTGTCGCTGATGTGCCGTCGTGTCTGCATGCTGACTCAAAGAGCAGTTAAACGCCGAGGGAAAGCAGCTGCCTCCAGGGCAGTTTGCTGGGAGAGGCATGCCGGCCTCTGCAAATGTTGCTTCATAGTCGATATTGCCCCAAACGTTTAGGAAGAGTGGCAGGAACGACGTCCCCGGCCAGATGTTGGCCGAGGAGGTCACAGTCGCGCTGACAGACGGGCGCATGCAAACAAACCTGGAGTTGAACACAACGGCCTGTCCACTGTACCGACGGACGTGCTCTTGCTCACTGGGCGACACTGGCAAAAACACTCTTCGAACAATTCCCGTGTCACTGACACCCAGTGACGTGGGTGTTGAGTTCATCCCAGATCCCACTTCTCCAAAGGGGATGTATGCAGTAGGCCTTTCAACCCACCCATTGGATTGGTGGTTCAGATTGATGACGTCCATATTCATAAAGACGGGCATAGATGCGTTGCTCGGGTCGCCAATGATCCTGGTAAAGTCAAGATCCGAGACCAGAATAGTAGAGGAGAATTGAACCGCCACGGTTGTGAGAATCAGGCCAAGCGACACTATTGACAACAATGGCGACTTGCGACATGAAGTCAGCAGGAGCCAGGCCAGTCTCATCGGTCCGTCGTTGACACATCTCAAGACAGACAGCTCGGCCACCTGAGAGAGAGGAACACCGTGCCTTTCCAGCATGATACATGCTATCAGACTAGTGAAGACTGCCGCTTTTGTTGTGACGGCGATTCTTATGAGTACAGTAGCCAAGGTGATGGCCTGCGTGACTCTTCCTCCCAACATAACCCATCTCCAGGTCGGGCCGGCGAGTTCCGGGTCAAACCTCTCTTTCGTCAACCATAGGAAGCAAAGAAAGGCCAAGAAGGCAAAGCTGAGGATTGTGCCGTGAATGATCGTCATGAAACCCCAGAAACCAATTCGGTACCAAGGCCTGCGCTTTTTCTTGGGAAGTTCTGGCTCCTGGGAATAGTCAGACGGCGAGCGAGACGTGAACCCGCTTCCGTCTCTCCGGCTGGCGTCTCCCCATGGGACTGCACCTTCTTTGAACATCCATGACCTCGCAGATATGACAGGAGATGTTTCGTCGTGGACAGTTGATGCTACTGAGAAGCTTCGCGTACGCAGCGGAGGTATGTTTGCGCGCTCGTTGGAGTAGGATCGGATCGGTTGGGGAGGAGTGTTGTCGGGGCCGTTGGAGTAGTTACGAGTAGGGAGAGGTGGCACAGTATCGTTTTCGCCTTCGAGGTTCTGTCTGGTCAGGGATGGAAGGACTTCGGGACCGGTGGTAAAGGGCCCGTTGGAGTAGCTCCGAACTGGACGCGGTGGGGCACCATCGGTGCCGTTCGAAAAGCTGCGCGAGTGTGGTGGAAATGCATTGGTGCCGTTCGAGAAGCTGCGCGAGTGTGGTGGAAATGCATTGGTGCCGTTGGATGTGCTGCGTCTAGGCCGAGAATAAGCATGCGCATTGGTGTTTTGTACAGACTGCCCATTCATTAGTATCCAGTGTCAATCATAGAGAAGAGGCAGGTTGAACATCAGGACTCACCGCCATGATAGCGACGGCTATGCACTGCCAGGCAATATGGTAGGAAGCAGCTAGTCGCGCGTCTAGCTATAGTGTTTGCTATTTTCTTCGCTCGAGAGAAGCAGACGTCTCGGCTGCAGGCCGGGTGCGCAAACCAGGCGCCACCCAGGCATATAGGTAGAGGCGGCATCGGCCATCCGAGACCGACAGGCTTCTCCATCGTTGCAGTGATCGCTTGTTTCCGCGAATCTGTCATCACATCGAGGAGAAACTGCGGCACGGCGTTCCAGGGGCTTGTCAACCACGAAACGGCTTTTGGTGCATTGGCAGGAGCTAGGGGTTAGAGTTTGAGACGAACGCGAATGAATTACCTTTAGCAACCTTCAGCACTCAGTACCCAGAGCTGGAAGCTAGAGAACTGCGGGGTACGTACCCTTGGTGGCTTATCTCAGGCAGGATGACGGGAGGGGCCATTGTGTGGGGCGAACTGCGCACGGATACCACCTTTTTGCACTTTGACACTTTTGAAGGCACCTTGGCAGGCACCCACTTTGAATGGGGATAAGTGATGAACCACCATTGTTGATCCTTCCGCCTCTCGATTGCAGTGAGAAAGAGAGCATCGAAATCCAATTGACTCAGTCTTGGCTTCTATCCTCTTCCTCATTCCACCTCCAAACCTTTGCAGCATCTTCAAGGCTTTGCATCAATCAACAGGCTACATAGTACACGATTGCCGTTGGCCAAAATAAAAGGCTCACTCCCTCTTTCCGAAATTGTGGAGAGACGCGGAAGCAATTGGTTTCAGAGATGTGATACAAGCCCTGTACCTGCATATGTGCCTCACTTTTCATCGCCTCGACTGCGGAGTGGAGAGTGGCCCGCTCGTGAATCGTGATGGCTTGACTAAGTACAGTAAACAATTTTCTTCAACCTTCTCTTCCTGCCTTGGTCTCTCGTGGGCAAGCCGCTTTTGTCTTGGCTACTTTGAAACATAATGAATAGCCGCAATTCTGCAACGTTGTGCGCCCATCGTGACGGGCCAAGAGAACAAAGAGCGCAGCTGTTTTCCTTGATGTCGCGATCATGTGGGGGATGTGCTGTGTTGGTGTTTTTTTCCAAGCCAACAACACGCCTTGTATTTATATAACGCCATGATTTGTTTCCGGTAGGTGGAAGCGGTCCCATTTATTCCAACTGCATGGGCAAGGGACTAAAAGCTGATCAGTTTATGAAGCCGGGATAATTCGGACGGCCCTTGGCAAGATCTCAAAGCGAAATTTGTCAGTTATACAACCAGCCACCTGCTCATGTTGGAATGTGCTCTTCCCACCAGGCTGCACGATTGAAACGTGACTGACATTCCAACCAGGGCATCGACATGCGCCATTCGTCTCCTAATCACTGATGCTGTTCTTTGAAATGGTGCGATGACTTTTCGCCAATGTTTCCCATAATCCCATGGCTCCTCTATATGTTGTCAGTGGCAGCATCTTCACTGTTTAGAGGAACGTCTGGGGCGCATGCCCAATGAAAGCACCTCTCAATATTGCACACAGGTTCTTGCGGACCTGCCTCGGATACTTGAAATGTGATGTAGCCAAGCGAAGTGCTTCCAGGAAAACGGCCTTCCTAGGCTGTCCTGTCCGTCAGGCACCTTCTCACAAAGTCTTACCGGTCGCCCAAGTCAGTCAACAGCCTAATTATGCCGCTAGAACAATTCCGTTTCTAGCCTTGCTCCTGTAGCTTGCGTCAACGTACCTGGTTGTCTCATCTGCACCAGGATCCTGAGCATCACCCTTCAATACCAGCTTTACCACCAACAACAACACAGGGGTTGAAGGGGTCTGTACACAGTGCCGACGAAAGTTCATCCATTGTTACCGTGATATCCACGCTCTTCTTTTGATGGACTGTTGTGTGATTTGTGACAGCCTTTTCGCCAGCCTGCACTGTGCTCGAGATTAGGGTGCGGAAGACGCTTAGCTGAGCGAGCATAATCGGCGCGCCTCAGTTTGGTATTGACGCATCGACCAGCACAAAGTTGGAAAGTGCCAAAGTACGAGACTGCCTTATGAGGCCCATACAAATAACTGCTGCATGAGCATGGTTGTGATACATCCATAAAAAAGGTAGCTGTAGGTCGAGAGGGTGAACTAGTTCCAGGATGGAAAGCCCATATGTCGAACTTGTATCTCTGTCTAGGTACCTATGAACTTATGAAGTAGCTTGGCAACTCTGTACTTTCATAATAGATCGAACCGGA
The DNA here is from genome assembly GCF_000002495.2 of Pyricularia oryzae 70-15. Lineage (NCBI taxonomy): Eukaryota > Fungi > Ascomycota > Sordariomycetes > Magnaporthales > Pyriculariaceae > Pyricularia > Pyricularia oryzae. The sequence continues at coordinate 669,986 of NC_017844.1, read as the reverse complement.
GCTGAAACCGACAGACTTATGCAAGGTGGTCTTGGCTCCAAGGCGAGCCTCACCCCAAGCAACATCACCACTTCTATGCAAGAATGGCCATGTGACTGTTGCAGACCAGCAACAGCACTTCTTGCTCAAGCTCCAAGTATAAGCCGGTGTGCTTGGCTGTTACATGTGCCTCCAAGAATTCCTGCTTCCACCGCATCGCCCTGTCAGTACCAATGAATCGGACCCAGAGGATGCTGACATCACGATAGTCGGATCAGTAAGAGCGAGCATGACAGCTAGAAGATCCTGGAGTGTCTCTTGGCTTCTTTGATAGCCAAGAGGCTACGGTGATTTACAATTCTCTCGAGCCTCATCGACAAAAATTTTCATATATGGCTTGCAAGCCTCATGACAATGGCACACAATCTGGTGCAACGGTAGGTTCCGGTCAAATTTGCAACCATTCTATTGTCCAGATTTCCTTTTAAATAGCATTGCCAAGCCTACCAAGCTCCCGTGCGTACCTGCAGTATCATATTCCACAATCTTGCCTCGACATCCATTGACCTTTTCGTCGCATCGAAGGCTTCAACGTTGCGGAAGATGCCGCCCTGGACATGGTGATTCTGGTTTCCTCAGAGGCGCAAGACTGAAAGACTTACTGTGGATAAAAGCATACAAAATGCCAGTTGCATGCGCTTCATACTAGCCAGATCACTGGGCGGTGGATGTACGCAGTGGAGGTATCTTCCAGATTTATGACCGATGACCTGAATGATGATGCTATCGGCTATCTAGTGAGCCATGAGTGCAACAAAGATGAAGGAGCTCGATTGTACAATCAGTCCAGGGGACTGGTCAACTCCAATGACAAAGATCAGGTATGGTCGGGGTTTCTCTAGAACGTATGTCCTACCAATTATACGTAGCCAGGAGGCCGACTGTCCTGTCGACAATAATGCAAGGCAGTTGACTTGGACACAAGGGCAACATGGTTTAGAAGAAATCCAGAGAAGCCCCATGCTGATTATATTTACGCAGCATTAGAGATTAAGCCGGTTGCAGCCGCCATACTTTACATCTTGAAGCAGCATGTTGCCGCGGTACCGATCAAGGGGGCCGTGACGGTACTTGTCAAAATCCTTCTGCCACTGCTCCCGCTTAAAATCCCATCTGGCACTGTCAAGGATTGACGGTGTGTAGCATGGGAAGGCATTTCCTCTACCATATATATTGGGATCCTAGCGTGCCGCATCAAGACCCCTCACCCCTTCCTGTGTTGTCGGTGCCAGTAGTTAGATATTCCGTTGCCTAATCAGCTCTGTTGGACTGGAACGGTTGGATCCGGCGATGATGTTTACGGACCCTCTGATGCATCATCTGCTTTGTATTTGGTCGGGCTTTTCCATTGCCGCTGTGGCATTACTGATTGTAGTCCCAGTCAGCATCAGCCGAACAAAATAAGCTTGCAGCCTCTCGAGTATAATAAGCATGGTGATTATGCGAGCCCGACCTTTTTGTCACAAATGACAAGAAAGCACCATGGCCACATGCACATAACAGAAGTCGTGATTGTCCCGTTGCGCGGATAACAGAACCTGTGATCTACGGCCCAGAAGTTAGCAGAGATGACTTGCCCGGCCTTGGTCGCAAGTGGAAAGCCCACTCCTAGCTGGCTTTGCTCTACCCTTGGCACATGCAGGTTCGCAGGCAAAGGGCACGAATGTAACGATAGGTTGCTACAACTACCAGCCCAGCCGGCCGGTAGATGATGACCTGGCTAGTCATGAAAATTAGGACGATCTTAGCAAATCTCTTGGCAAATAGCTACCAAAGAAAAGATCGATGAGCGTCCAAGTCTCGAGTCCGCAGACTGGGCGAGTTCACCTGTTGGTTGTCGGCAAATATATCAGTTACAGGTACAGTATGCACACCAATAGTAAGAGATAGTCGAATCCGTGTGGTTTCTGTTGGTAAGACAAGGCCCGGGGCGTGCAAAGTCAATGTTTCTTTTTTTTTTTTTCTTGTTGGATGGAGACACTGGCATATCACCAGCTTAAGGTTTGATGAGCGATGCAGATCCCAACAATGGAGAAGAAAGAAAAGAAGAAAAAATGTTGACAAGACATCTGGACTTGGGTTCACGTTTTCTCAAATTTTAGATTTTAAGTCCACTCTTTTCCCCTGCTGTTTGGTTGATGCTCCCTGTTTTGTCAAATTCCGGGATTTTCGCCCCTTTTTTTTGTGTCCAGCACAGCGGTATTGGTTGGAGCACAATCTCCTCGAACAAGAAAGAGATCAACACAAGGCGGTCTACTCCACAATGGCCTTTACCGCAAGGTTGGGTCCGATTGCCTTTTTGCATTGCTACAGACAGCAGTACAATAATCCCAAAATTTCTTCAACACCTGGAGCTTACAAGTGCAGCTGCAACTGCTACTGCGATAAAATTCGCTGAATTAGCCACCGTATACTGAGCCCCGTAACAAACATCTCGTCGCCAGGCGGTGGAACGACATATCGCCTACAGTTGCTTGCAGGTGGTTTCTCGAAACTCGGATAGCTGTTCTTTTCGTGGTCCGGGGGGGCAGGATTTGGACCAGGCGAGAAGGTAGACGAAAAGCCCCAACCAATGTGCTAATTTTGCGAGTGTCGTCATTTACATGGCTCCACATCGACGCTGTTGGGACTTGCCAGATGTGGACGGCTTGTCCCCGTGGGGCATTATAACGAACGGGTGCATGATTTTCCTTTGTTCGAATTTACGACGGCGAACTCCGTAGCGGCGTAGTCAGGGTAGCTTCTCCACTTATGTCGGCAATCCCCCGAGGTGAAGAGCATATACCTGACCCGAGGTTCGGAGTAGCTTCCTTCATCTGCATCCGTCCCAGGCCTTCGAGTCACTGGTCATACAAATGTGGCAGATTCCGGAGATAAAATTGCCCGAAGCCCTTGCCGGCAGTTGTAGCGAAAATAAAGAAAATAGTACAAGGGCGTCGTCTGCGGGGATTCAAGAAGTCAACTCTTAGCGCTAGTGGCATGGGCTTGCGGCCAATATTCGGCAGTTCCATCATGAACGCCTTGGGGGACTTCCAACCTAACTCAAAATGACCCAAGCGCGTGTCCGCGTTGGGGTTGCAGCTCGCGGGGTATATGGTTGATGGTTATTTTATAGCTCTCATCCTTGAAGTGGTAATTTCAATGAAACGCAATCGTTCTCATTAAGAACATTCCAGGGAAAACAGAGTCGTGGTTCTTAAAATCATGGAGTACCTGGTAAGGACATTACGTCGTCATAATAAAGCGTGAAAAATGCTTATCGGCCGCCCAGGACCGACTGTATCGGTATTGTCTAGTCTAATTGTTTGTCATGTTGTAAGGAGAGTTAGCCACGGGAACTGCCGCAAGCTTGTCGCTTCGAGTTTTACCAGACCGCTCCTAGTTTGACTTGGGTACGTGCCCAAAAGATATTTTCTAAGGAAACCACGTCGATCAACTCACGGGTGCTTCGCAGCACTTCTGAATGCCTAGCTACCTTGGGTAGGTGGGCAGCAATTTCTCAAAATATCCGGTATTAGGAACAGGAGCTATATCGCCTAGGTGTTTACCTAGGAAATACTCATTGCTCACTTGACGTAGTGGAGTGGTCGCGTCAACATGTCTCCATTCTCGGCGCTGCCGCGGCGAATTTTAAGCTGCCCTGGATTCTTCTCCATCTTTCCCCCGCATTATTCCCCGCGCAAGTCCAGGTTTTCCGGACTTTTACCGATGCTCATGCAACCTTTGATGCAAGTTGTGACGTCTCGGGACGAGCAAAAATTTATAGAGAGAGAAAAAAAAAAAGAAAGGTACCGCGGGTTGCTAAGTCGGAACAACGTGTTTTGCAGCTGCCACCTGATTTGATCTGAACTTTTTAAACAGATCTCTCTATTTCGGCGATAAACTTTGGTTGTTCCTCAAAAAGGTTTATGCAGTTTCTGCTGGCTCCTTTGCAAACAAGTCTACCAAGACTTTTCTCCCAAGACTTTTCACCCCCATAAAACCTCAACAGGGCTGCCGAAATCCGAAGGAAATTTTCAAGCGAATAATTTCCCTAGACGAAAACATGGAACCCAGGAATGGTAGAAAATCATGCAGGTCGATTTTGCAAATGTAACAAGACTCCGCAAGCACAAATGAACCTGCCCCATAAACATATGGGGAAGCCATGTGTGCAAAAAAATGTAATTGCCCAATCGAAACACAAACAGCCAGCCATCACGACACCCACCTTGGTCTCGAGCTTGACAAGAAAGCTGCCCAGGAGCCCAGCAGCCCGGCATTGCTCCAGAAAGCCAGCAGACATATCGGCAGATCATAGCGTCGCCAGTCCGTGCATGTGGCAAACCGGAGACTAGCCCAACCCCGTATCAGAATTGGGACAAACGCCCGAACATGGGGGGAACAAGCGTCATGTTCGACAAGCACCTCGGTCGGGACAATACACGAAATGACATGGCGGCTGGGGCTATGTGGGTTCCTCGAGATGGGATCAAGCATAAATATCCTCAAGAGTTCCTCAGAGATGCCTTGGCATTTTCCCGGCTCGACGCTTCTGTTCTGCTGCAGCCAGTCAACGGTCCAGCGATCTCAGTCCCTTGCCCGCCATGCGTCAATCCATCTTCCAGTCACTGATGCTGGCCGCCGGCGCCTCGGCGGCCGTCCTGCCCCGGGCCAGCCAAGGCCCGACCGTGCAGGTCGCCAACGGCTCCTACTATGGCGTGCACAACTCTTTTTACGACCAAGACCTGTTCCTCGGCATGCCCTACGCCCAGCCGCCCGTCGGCAACCTCCGCTTCCGCGTTCCGGAGCCCCTGAACTCGACCTGGGACGGCGTGCGGAACGCGACCGAGTACGGCTACGCGTGTATCGGCTACGGTTCGGACCAGTGGGTGCTGGGCAACTATGTCAACGAGGACTGCTTGACTGTCAACGTCGTCCGTCCCGCGGGCGTCCCGGCTAATGCCAAGCTCCCCGTTGCCGTCTGGATTCATGGCGGTGGTTACTTCATGGGCAGTAAGTTCTTGAACCCCCTCACATATGAACGAACCCATGTAAAGCTCACACGTGCGGCACCTCGAACAGGCGGCAGTGATCCCAGGTACAACACCTCGTTCCTCGTCAAGGAGTCCGTGGAGATGGGCACCCCGATGGTGGCCGTGACCCTCAACTACCGCCTGTCCGCCTGGGGCTTCATCTTCGGCAAGGAGGTGCAGGCGGCCGGCCAGACCAACATCGGCATGCGCGACCAGCGCCTGGCCCTGCACTGGATCCAGGAGAACATCGACGCCTTTGGCGGCGACAAGAGCAAGGTGACCATCTTTGGCGAGTCGGCGGGCGGCAACTCGGTCGGCACGCAGCTCATCGCTTACGGCGGACGCGACGACGGACTCTTCCGCGCCGCCATCTCCCAGTCCGGCGCGCCCTCGGGGCTGGGCCGCATGACCACGCCCGAGTCGTGGCAGCCCGCCTACGACGCCCTGGTCAGCAAGGCCGGGTGCGCCGACGCCGCCGACTCGCTCGACTGCCTGCGCGGCGTCCCCGCCGACGCCCTCAACGCCTTTATCAACTCGACCGACGTGCTCGCCGGCCCCGCGCGCCCCGTCATCGACGGCGACTTGCTGACCGAGGTCGGCACCACCTCGCTCCGCGCCGGCCGCTTCGTCCACGTCCCCTACCTGATCGGCGCCAACGCCGACGAGGGCGTGTCCTTTGGCGTCCGCGGCATCAACACCGAGGACGAGTTCGTCGCCATGGTGCAGCGCAGCAACGCCGGGCTCACGCGCGACGACGCCCTCGCCATCGCGGCCCTCTACCCCGACGACCCGGACCAGGGCATCCCCTCCACGCTCAAGGGCCGTCCTGGACCGGACCTGCAGCCCCTGCTGGGCTCGATGTGGAAGCGCAGCGCGGCCTACGGCGGAGACCCCATCATGCACGCCCCCCGCCGCATCGCGAACGAGGAGTGGGCCAGGCACGGCGTGCCGTCTTACAGCTACCACTTTGACGTTCTGACAAACGGCATTCCGGACTATGCTGGGTCGACCCACTTCCAGGAGGTTGCCTTCATGTTCAACAACACCGGCGGTCTGGGCTACGGCAACGCCGTGTCGGTGAACCCGTTTGGCGGCATGCCCGAGTCCTTGAAGAGCTTGTCGCACATGATGGCGAGGATGTGGATCAGCTTCGTGGTCAACCTGGACCCGAACCACATTGGTATTGGTAGGTGGATCCCTTCCGTCATGAGAATGATGTTGTTGTTATGGATTTGCGGGTACTAATACAAAGTCTTTCAATCACCAACAGACAAGCCGGCAGAGTGGCCCGTCTACACGCTCGAGCAGCCGCAGAACTACGTTTTCGACGTCAACGCCACCGGCTATGGCTACATTGAGCCCGACACTTACCGTGCCGAGGGCATCAAGTACATAAGTGACAGGTTTGAGACTGTCTTTAGGCAGTAAGCTTGCACGAGATCAACATTTGCATAATAGCGAGTTATAATTAGTAGAAACGATAGACTATAACAGATGATCTATCATGAGCCCCTGCGGTTACGATGATGTGCAAGGTTTCCTATGCTTGTTAGGCTTCAATTCCTTCAAAATTGTTTTCTTTTCTTTTCTTTTTCTTTTCCCTCATGTAGGGTTATGCAATCAAGCTCCAGATGAACTTGGAAGTAGACAAAAAAGCCTGCTGCCCGCTTTCGAGCTGCGGTCTAGCCAGGCCTCGCTAGAGACTGAGGACGATGTCGCATTCCGCTCTTTTCGGCCAGTCAGTTTGGCAGAAGCGGCAGCAACCGCATCGTGGCCGGGGTAGCGGGCTGGGCATTTCTGTTCATAATCTTTACCGCAAAAAGCACGTCACGCTTCTTTCATTGCACAAAAACCGTACACCGATGCCAGAGTCATGACTGGTGTCACAGGAATCGGTTTCGATGTGATCGAAGCCCATGTTTATAACGTCACAGCACGAGTGCCTGTTTATCTTGTCCTGGGCTACCCATATGACGATAATCGAGGCCGCTTTCGATGGGATGGTTTTGGGACAAGAGAAAACATGGGATGTCGTTTTAAAATGCCTTGTCTAGTGTCAGTTATCTTGACAAGACGGTTGGAATTTATTCAGGTCTTTGTGCTTTTCTAGAAGCACATTCGTCACTTGCTCGGACGATGATCAAATCAGCAAAGTGCTTAATTAGCGCTGTGATGTGTTTATCAGCAAAACCCAAGTCATGCGAAAGTGGTGGCGATGAGGGATAGAGACGACGCATGGATCAAGGGACTGGGATTCAGACTCGGGCAAAATGAATCGGCATAATGAACCGAGCCCCGAGAAACCAACAACAAAGTCCCAGGTAAATGCCACATGCCACATGCCACGTGCAACCACTAGACCTTTGACAGAAACGCAGGCCCAGAGCATTGGATGCCTGCACGAAATACCCAGCCGAACTTTAGAACATGTATGCATGCGACCTCACTGTTGGAACGGTAGGTATGCTGTGCTGTTATCCAATTGTTCTATCTCTGCTCTTGTTCTGTTCTGCTCAATGCCACGCTAGCATCAAGCAACCCCATTCAGACTCGCGTCATTCTCCAAAACCCAAGCGACCTCGTGCCTGCAGGCCCAGCTTCCAGTCTGAAACCAAGAGGCCATATCTCCCAACGGTGAATAATGTTGCGGGTGGTCGTGATTGAGAAGGTGCTGTTCGATGGTGTAAACTGAGTCAGGTTTCGTAGATGACGATATCGTTGTATTGAACAGACTCTGTCGTGATTTTTGATTGTCCGCATCTCGCGGTGCTGGTATTTTGGTCGTCTGATCGACTCGAGCGAAGCCTCGTCCCTCCATGGGCAAAAACGACCGTACCCATCATTTCCACGCACCGTCCTTCTTGATACCCCAGTAGTAGAGCAAGCCCATCAGAAATATTATACCGAGGACTTTATGGGCAAAGAAGCATAACATGTGAGCCTTGAACACGCTGATGGGATGGATCACAACAAGAAAGCAAAGCTTGGGGCAAACTACTTACTAACGCCAAAGACGTCCAACTTTGTGTGCTCCTCACCGAGGATACTTTTGGTGACGCCGTACATGTCCGCTAGCCTTTTTACCAGGGTGCTGTGTGCGATCTCGGGCATGTCGGCAGCCATCCTCTTGAAGAGGAGCTCGCCGTCGATAACGGGGATGACAGGCATGGCTGAGTTGTGTGGAGTTGAAAGACTTGGGAATAAAAAGGGTATTGTTCAAGAGCAAGGTCGACCGGCGATAGGACAACAGTAAGAACAAAAGAAAAAAGATATCAAATTAATATTTCGTTATCTGACCTGCAGTTTGCAACTAAAGAATGGCGAGAATAGAAAGGGATCAAGGTTGAGATGTCTAGACGACGTGGACGTATACTCGGAAATGCCAAAAACCTCAAAGTAAGAGTCCACATCGAACGAGGACGATCTCGAAACGGACCGGGCCAGAATATTATAACAGAATCCCATACGCAGTAGGCGGGCCAAATCAAAGCAACACGATGAAAACCCTCCTTTTTTTCCCCCCTTCACGTCCCCATCGCTACCGGTTTAGTCAGGGGTTTGTGACAAGGCCGGGATGTGGCTCAGCCAAGAACGGAGTGATGAGCCCCCTTTGAGATCCAGTTGGTTGTACCAAGCTGCGTTAAGCTGTTACCATTGATCCTGGTTGAACAAGTGCGAAAAAAGAAAAAAAAAAGTGCCGTCATTCGCTATCAGCAAAAAAGAAGAGGCACGGCACGTGGCAAGACGAAACCCCGGGAAATTCTTTTTTGGTGGGTGCTGTTTTTTCGGGGAGCAATCGCATCGTTGGGATCTTCGTTATCGCATGGCGGGATGCGCCGTCGCATTGCTTGCTTCAGGCATGGACAAATGGAGAAGAAAAATGGCAGGACATCGTTCGATTCTGCGGATGCCATTTGTTTCAGCTGAGGCGAGAAGCTGGCGTGTCAGCCCTGTCGGGATCCACACCTTGTTTTTTTTCCTCTGCTCGGGTTGTGGTGGGGATGATGGAGTGTTCCAGGCTTGTGAAATTCGTCTTTGGAAATTTGAAATTTTAGCCGGCAGGGCTCGGTAGCAACTGTCGATTTTTTGCCAAGACCTCACCAGAGGTTTGAAACCAATTGGCAAATCGAACAGCCAATTATGTGGCCACTTTTGGGGCCGTTGAGACAGGAATGCGGGAATGACAAGAACAAGTCATCCCTGCACGTGGGTTAGAGGGGTCTTGTCGCGCGGGTAGCGGCAGTTTTGTGTGGCTTTTTGCTGCAGAAGTGGCAGTGGCACGATGCTGTACTTGAGAAGAAATGAGAAGGAAAAACCCATGCAATTCCCAGTACTGTACGTACTTCGTAAGGTGCGTATGCATAAGCTTCTTTTGTCCAAAAAAAAAAAAAGAAAAAAAAGAAAACATCAAGCTGCGCTATGAATTTAAAAGAATAAATGCAGTCAGGAAAAACATAGCCACAGTCCGCAGAATGCAATGGAATTAAACAAATAACCATTAATATGGATATCAACTTGGCACCGCGCCAGTATCACATTTGCTAGCGAATCCCCACTGCACAACTTCAACTTCATCCCATCTACCTCATCCTCCACTTGTAGCATCGAAAATAACCACTACATACAATCCAACTCTGGAAATAAGATCGCAACTCAAGCCAGGTTCGCCCTTATCCAACGCCATACTAACCGAATCGCCAGATTACGTAGTATCCCAAAAGAAAAATCACACCGATTCGTACAATCCACACACAAAGACAAAAATAACAAAAAAACGCCTAATCAATCCGCCCGCGCCCTCACCAAAGCCTCCTCCAGCACGTCCGCCACCTTCATCGCCATGTCAGACTTCCTCCCCAGGTAAAACAGCGCCCGGATGCAGTCCTCCACCCCGCTCCTGCCCGTCTTGTCTTCTGCGGTCGCGAGGCCGTACTGCTGCTGCTGCCTACGACTCCCCGCGTCGCGCATCATCAAGACGGCGGCGCGCGAAAAGGCGCGTATCAGTATGACGGTCCACGGCTCCGTCATGATGGTGCCCTCGTTGACGGCGTGGTGCAGGCCGGGCATCTCGGGCGCGGCCTCGTAGGCACCGGGCGCGCCGTCCAGGCCGGCGGGCGTCGACACCCTCGCCAGGTCCGCCAGCTCGGCTGCGCTGCCGGCGCGCATGTTGGCGACCATGCCGGCGCCGCGGCGGGCGTCCGCCTCGAGGGCCAGGCCGCGGCCGCGGGCGTCGGCAAACTCGACCAGGTCCGCCAGCATCAGCACGGCCAGGTGCCAGTGCGCCGAGATGCAGACGAACCAGCTGCGGATGCGCGCGGGCACGTCGCGGTAGTGCCGCACCAGGTCGCGGAAGAAGGCGCCGTGCGTCACGTTCCAGTAGCGGTGCAGGCCCGCCGCGCGCGAGATGGCCGCCTCGACCTTGTCCGGCGCCGCCGACGTCTGCTGCAGCAGCACCGTCTGCAGGTGCGCGAGGTGCCGGTACAGGAGCACCTTGGCCGGGGCCGAGCGCGTGACCGCCTCGGCGGCCTCCTGGTAGCTGCACGGCCAGGTGGTTCGCATCCGCGGCCGGGTCACGTCGTCGTCGATGAAGAGCTCCACCTTCCAGCCGCGGGAGGGGCCGTCGGGTCCGTCGTCGGTCTTGCCGTGCTGCTCCGCGACGCGCTCGTGTTGGCTGTCCTCGTCCGTCACTGACAGTGGGCGCTCGTTCATGCCCGAGGAGACGGTGTCGAACATGACGGCGAGCCAGTAGATGAGGCCGACTGTTTTTTCGTCTTCTTGCTCGAGTCTTTGGTGACTGAATTTGGTGTTGTACTGTGCATGTTGATGCTGCTGCTGCTGCTGTTGATGTTGTGGTGATTGTGAACCTGCCCACCCCTTGGATGACGCTTCGAAGCGTCGCTTGAGGGCTTGCATCCGCCGCATCGCTCGCTCTATGTAGACTGGTGGTCCATCCTTTTCGACGATCCTGTCAATCTCGGTCATGAGAGAAGCCGTATCAAACGGATCAGTCTGCCCACCGCCACTGACACCAACTCCAACCCCAGGCCCTAGATCCCACTCGCCCCCGGCGACGAACCCGGCACTCCGATCGTCGTCTTCATCATCCTCATCCTCCTCGCTCCACGGCCTCTGCGCCAGCCCAAACACCAGCTCCGCACACGCCACCTTGTACGACTCTAGGTGTGCGACATCGTCCAGCGCCGCCCTGGCCTGCGCCCAAAAGTGCCGCTGGATGCTCCTGTCAAACTCCTCCGTCATCTGGCGCTCAATGTCGTCCCCGTCAGAATAGCAGGACGAGGACGTGGAAGAAGACGACGACGACGAGGACGGCGACGACGACGACAGCCTCGAGCGGTACCGCCGGCGCTGCCTCCGACTGCCCTGCGCCCACTGCGTCGCAAAGGCCATGATGGCCGAGTGCAGCGCCCTGCTGGCCGCCCTGTCCTGGGCCTTGGTCGTCTTGACCAGCCCCGTCTCCCTCGCGGCGCGGTCGAGCTTGACGGTGCGCTTCAGGACGCGGTTGGACCAGCTGGGCCCCCACTCGGTCAGCTGGAGGGCTTCCTCGCGGCGGGAGACGCCCTTGTACGGACAGGTGACCTCGGTCAGCCAGCACGAGAGGTTGTGCTCCAGCACGTCGTGGTAGATCTGCAGCAGGCCCGACGAGATGGACGCCGTCGTCGCGGCGGCCATCATCTTTTGGTCGATGGAGAAGCGGGAGACGGGCGAGGTGAAGCACAGAGCCATCGACGAGGGGGATGACGACGTCGTGTTGGTGGTGTTTGTGTCTTCGGGCGTGTAGCGACGGCGGCGGCGTTTGTTGCTGCGTTGCAGATCGATGCTGCTGCTGCTGCTGCTGCTTCCGGGGCTCGTGAAGCTGGTGAAGCTGGATGACCGGGCGGCTGGCTGGTGCGGGGAAAATGATGAGGTGGACGACAAGGAAGGGCTGGGGTTGAAGGTAGGTGCCCTGTCTACCTGTGCATATTCCATGTGTTGTTCGGCTCCTGGGTGGTGATACGTCGTTGTTGCTGTGGTGGGGAACGTCGGAGCAAACGGATCTGACAAGTTGAACGGCATGCCCCCTTCAAGAGATGGAATCGGCTGCGGCGGAAAAGGAAAGCTCGCGTCTGGATGGAGCGACTGCAGGTCAAACAAATCATCCGACAGCGGCGCCGACAAGACGCCGTTGAGATCTGCATCCGGCAGCATCGAAACCTCCCCGATCCCGACGTCGGGTAATCCTGTCGTCGGGCTTATGGTGTAGCCACGAGTGTCTACATCATCGGCGTAGCCCCGCTTCTGCGATTTCGTCGGCGTCAGGTGCTGGCGGGAAGCCGCCTGCAGCGCCAACGAGACTTGGATCTGCTGCCAGGCCCAGTTCATGGTGCACGTCTTGCCCGTCCTCCGGCAGTAGGAACACTGTTTCGTCTCGGGCGCTGTTTGCATCACAAAGTCAACGACGAGGTAGGTAGGTTAGTTTTTCAATCTATACCCCTCACAAGTACCCTGCGGTCTGATTGGAGTAATGTGAAATTCCATCGCACCTGGGAGATTCCCACTCAGTATTGAAGCAGCGTGTCCGTTCAAATGTGCAGGCACTTCTAGCTGGGGAGCATCGCATGCCCTTTTGGACCGTCGACACTGGTCGCAGGAATAATGTTGCCTAGGCATTGCATAGGGATGGGAAAGAATGAGTAATAACGATGCAGCTATGGCAGGCAGCAGAAGGGAAAAAAAGAAAGGGAAGAAAAAGCAAAAAAAAAAAGATTTGATGAAAGGCCAAGCAAGCTAAGGTATGCAGAGTGGCAGGAGTATGTTTTTTGCTTAATCTGAGGTAAAGGCAGCTGCAATGTTGTCACACGACCATGCGGCGAACTATGACAGAACCATGCAGTAACGGGATCCAAAAAAACACGTTATATTTGGGAGAGACAGAAGAGCAGAGAAGAGTAGAAACGAAAAAGGACAGGACCATTGGAAGCTGTCAATGCTTAGGGCTGGGAAGAAGTCTTAGCCCACGAGTGACCAGGCATCTTTTTTGGTCCGAACTTTCCTGACTCTCCCAACATGCAGCAATGCACCGAAACAAGCTCTCTCTGCTTTCCCCCGCTTCTTGTTACCTCTTAAACTGCTCCCCGCGTTCATCTGCCGGATCTCGCCCGTCCAAAGCCAGGGTTCCCTCGTGCAAAGAAGAGAGAGCCACAGAAGGATGTACACAGTGCTGATTCTGATTTGATTTTTTATCGTGGCCCTTGGCTTGTATACTGCCTTGCTTGTCTTATCTTGGTGAGTCTTTGATCCGTATTTTTTTCCCCCATGGCCTCATGGCCTCATCTCGACGGCGGACGGCTCTGGTTTCAAGCCAACACCGAGAAGTGCTTAAATCTAGCCCCAACAGAAAAGAAAAGCCAGAGTTGAGAGTAAATAGCATATCAGACCGAGCGAAGAAAAGAGAAAGTCACCCCAGTCTCCCCAGCAAACTGGACATGACCACCCCTTCACCCATAAAAAGTCCACCCACAAAAAAGTCCACCCATCGAGCACCATTCCCACCACCTCAGCCCAGAGCAGCATACGAGGCACCCTGGACCCCGAACCACAGCCCCATGACCTTGGGGTCGACAAACGGCAGGATCTGCGTGGCGACGAGGCCGGCGACGCCCTTTTCGCGGTTCAGCCACCACCACAGGTTCGGCAGCCCCGCCCAGCAGACGGTGCCGGCGTCGGCCCCGCTCGGCTGCAGGAACGTCAGTCCCCAGCCTTGCGGCGCCCCGCCCTCCACCGGGTACAGCTCCGCGATCGGGTTCGTCAGGTCCGGCTTGGCCGCCGGTATGCCCTGCCGGCCAAAGTCGGGGAACTGCGGGATTTGGTTCCTGAACATCTCGGCTACGGTGTCGGGCCGGAGGATCCGGACGCCCGTGGTCGGGCTCTTGCCGTCGTTGAGGATGGTGGCTAGGACCTCTGTTTGGGTTTTTTCGTGTTAGTGTTAGTGTTTTTTTTTCTTTTTTTTGCTGGATATCATCTCCTCCCGAGTAGATTAAAGTGCTGCGCTGCGCGCTGAATGATGGGCGCAAAGCTTGCCATCCAATGTAGTATAGAGAAAGAAAATGGGCAAGAAACATACTGCAGTACTCTTGCGCCGTGGCAAACATGCCAGCGCCTCCGCTGTTGTGCAGCCTCGCGACGTCGCTTTTGTTGTGCACGTCAACGACCAGTGGCGCACGCAGCGGGTGGTCCCGCGGCCTCAGCTTGCCGTCCCCCTCGCGGTGGTGCATGTGTGCCAGCCTCGACCGCATTTCATCTCCGGGGACCATGGACATGTCCTTAATCCCCAGCGGCTCAAAGACGTTGTGCTGGAGAAACTCGTTCAATTTAAGCCCGGTGGCACGCTCAAGGGCAATCCCGGCCCAGTCGATGCCAACCTGTGGGGTTTGTTTCTTTGTGTCAGTGCAACGTTCATAAGCAGCCAGGGGCTGAGAGTCAAGCCCCCCCCCCCCCCCCCCCCCCAGCGACAAATAACAGTTCGATTCGACCAACTTACACCGTACTCCCACCCCTCCCCGGGCTGGAACAGCAGCGGCGTGGTGACGTCCTCGATCCTGCCCGAAAACTCATCCACGCCCGTCGGCAGCGACCAGTCCCTCAGCCTCTCGTTGAAGAACGTGTACCCGAACCCGGCCGTGTGGGTCAGGAGCATCCTCAACGAGATCTTGTTGGTCTTGTCGACCAAGACGCCGTCCTTGCCCAGCACCTTGAGGCGCGCCAGCTCCGGGCACAGCTCCTCGATCTGGTCGCCGTCGTCGAGGCGCAGCACCCCACGCTCCACCAGCTGCATGCACGCGATCCCGGCCAGCAGCTTGGTGCACGACGCGATCCAAAAGACCGTGTCGAGCGTCATGGGCTGCCTGTGGCCGTCGGCGGCAGACAGGCCCCGGACGCCCGCGGCGTGCGCGAGGAGCTCCTGGCCGTCCCGGTCGACTATCACCACGACGGCGCCGGGGATGTCTGTCGTCGGGTCGGCACAGGCCCCATCGACGATGGCCTTGAGCGAGGAGACTGCTTCGGTGCTGATGGGCATCGCTTCTGAGAAAGCAGGTTGGGTGGCCTTTGGGGGTGAGGAATATATTAATCGTGATTTTTTTGGGGGGGTTTATATGCAACAGGTGCCTGTCAGGCAGCAGTGCGTTTTCGGTCTTAGACTACTCAGCCGGAAATGGTGCGAGATGAGATTGGTTTTTTCTTGGTTGTGGCGCAATGGTTTGCGGTCCTTTTTCTTGCTCGACATTGGACGAATACCCAAGTTTTTTCCCTTGTAACACCTTTCATTTTTGTACCATCAGGCAAGCTTTCCTGCTGGCGGAAAAGTATATATCATTACCCCTCTTTCTCGAACGAATAGTTTGTCCGAGTCAGACCAGTTGCCGAAATGATTCGCACCGTGATGTAAGATCGACAGAGTAGTGGATCCGGGGTATGCAGATATGAAGACAACCAAGATATTCACAAAGCACATTGTATACCAAGGATATAGTTTTCCAAGAACTGAAGGGGTTCATGATGGTTTGAACCATGGAACAAGTAGCCAACAAGCGTCAAGTGATCTATGGAGCTGCGGATTCCCAGCCGCAATTATTAACAAGTCACAGATTCAGTCAAGGGGATACAATATACGCAGACACCAGTCACTTCGTGGAAAAGCTTGTCACTAATACACTGCCGAGTGGCTTGGCAAGGTACCGCTGGAATGGAGACGTGGAGTACGAGGAACATATTTTGGTATAGGGCAGAAGTAACAAGTCCGTGCGGGATCACGAACGCAAAGAACCCTGAAGCCACTGCAGGGTCAAATGCTCCGTAAGAATGCAACCAGGCGACAAGGAAGCCTGCTCCACATCCATGCATTGTTACGATATCAAAATCGGGATATTTACATGCCTCTCCGCGACTGGCAGCGTAACCTCGACGACCAGTGACCAGTCAAACGAAGGTGATTTATATTTCTACTCGTGGACAGTGCGGAGACCAGGCCGCAGAATTCCTTGACCATTTATTTGTCTTGCGGATGGTGATGATTGAAAGTATGGAATATGCTTGATGGGTAGAATAGGGGATAAATATCCGAATTCACATAACTATACAAGGGCAGCCAAGGACGGGTAGTCGAAAGCATGTGAATCGGATGAGACTATGAAGCTCGACGTCGAGACCCAAACAGCAGAAAACAACTTCACCTCCTCCTTTGTCTACATCTCACTGCCAGCAATCACCGGCTTCTCCTTCCAACATGGGCGACACGGGAATGCCAAAGAAGTTCAGCACGGATCTGACCGACTACTCCGTCCAGCACTCGGAGAAGACGGGTCCGTATGCGGACAATCTAGACGTGGATGCCATTATCGTCGGTGCCGGGTTTGGTAAGTCCGTTGTGTATTTTACAGTGAACGACGCAAACAGCATATGCTTGTTTAGCCACTAACACAGCCGTTCCTTCCTGGCTACCTATACAAGCGGGCATCTTCATGCTCAAGACGCTCCGCGACCGGGGCTACAACGTCGTCGTCTTTGAGGCCGGCAACGACCTAGGCGGCACATGGCGCTGGAATTGTTACCCCGGAGCAGGCGTCGACTCGGAGGTTCCCGAGTACGAGTTCTCGTGGCCAGAGGTCTGGAAGACTTGGAACTGGAGCAGCAACTACCCCACGTACGAGGACCTTCGTGCGTACTTTGACCACGTCGACAAGATCCTCGGCATCAAAAAGGACTGCGCCTTCAACACGGTCGTCGTGGGCGGCAAGTTCGACACGCAGCAGGGTAAATGGACCATTCGAACCGAGGACGGGAGGGTCTCGCAGGCCA
Source organism: Pyricularia oryzae 70-15 (assembly GCF_000002495.2). Lineage (NCBI taxonomy): Eukaryota > Fungi > Ascomycota > Sordariomycetes > Magnaporthales > Pyriculariaceae > Pyricularia > Pyricularia oryzae. Next base: position 653,079 of record NC_017844.1, on the reverse strand, counting down.
AAAACCTCGTTCTCGGCACGGGCTTTGTAAGCAAGACCCCTCTTGTGTTTTGCCAAAAAGAAAAATAAAACATCTGAACAATTTCCCCCCCTTTTGTTCCCTCACCTCTAACCCGCCCATTTCATCCCTTCAACCTCCCCCCACCCCTCAAGGCCGCCCGCCGGTACATCCCCGACTGGCCAGGCATGGACGAGTTCCAAGGCGAGGTGCACCACTCGTCCTTTTGGCCGGACCAGGCGGTGCCCGTGGCGGACAGGCGGTGCGCCGTGATCGGCACCGGGGCCTCGGGCGTGCAGATCGTGCAGGCCTGGGGCCCGACGGCGGGCTCGACGACCGTGTTCCAGCGCACGCCGAACCTGGCCGTGCCGATGCGGCGGCGGCGCCTGACCGCCGCGGACCAGGACGCCCGCAAGCGCGCCTACGACGAGCTCTTTCGGTACCGCGAGACGTGCTACGGCGGGTTCCACTACGACTGGATCGAGCGCAACACGTTTGACGACACGGCGGCGGAGCGCGAGGCCGTCTACGAGCGGGCCTGGCGCGAGGGCGGCTTCAGGTACTGGGTCGGGCTGTACAAGGATAACCTGATCGATCCCGACGCAAACAAGGAGTCGTACAGGTTCTGGGCAAAGAAGACGAGGGCGAGGGTGGGGGATCCGGCCAAGAGGGAGTTGTTGGCGCCCAAGGAGATGCCGCACTTTTTTGGCGTCAAGAGGCCGTGTCTCGAGTCGGACTATTACGAGCAGTTCAACCGCGAGAATTTCCATTTGGTGGATGTCAAGAACAACCCGATCGAGCGGTTCACCAAGAAGGGGATCATGCTAAAGGATGGGACCCATCACGAGTTTGATGTCGTTGCGGTAGCCACGGGGTTTGTAAGTGTTTACTGCCTTTTTTGTCATCGCCTTAGCCATGCTGCTGCCTGAACGCATATTAACTGACTCGACTCCAACCAGGATATTGTGACAGGAGGCATGTCGCACCAAAATCGACAAAAAAAACACACTGACAGATACTAACCACGCTTCCGACAGTCATGACCCAGCTCGGCCTCGAAAGTATCACGGGCGAAAAGCTCGCGGACCAGTGGCGAGACGGCGCCAAGACGTACCTCGGCACCACGGTCAGCGGCTACCCCAACATGTTCCACCTGTACGGGCCGCAGGGCCCCACGCTGCTCAGCAACGGGCCCTCGACGGTCGAGGTGCAGGGCCGCTGGATCGCCGACATGATGGACAAGATGTCGCGCGGCGGCATCAGGTACGTGAACCCGAGGCCCGAGGCCGCCGACGCCTACAAGAAGAAGATTGTCGAGCTCAACGACCGCACCCTCTTCCCGACCACGAGGTCCACCTACATGGGAGGGAGCATCCCGGGAAAGGTCTACGAGCCCGTCTGCTGGGCGGGTGGGATCCCGGCGTACAAGCAAGAGATACGGGCGGCTCTGGATCGGATGGACGGGTTCGAGGTTGTCAAGGGCTGGGTTTGTGTGCTGTGACACTTTTTTTTCTTTCTTTTTTCTTTGCTGGAATCCTCTTGTAATGTCTGGAATTCCATGGTTGAGTTGATGATGGGATCTGTGCGATTGTTAGAATTTGCTTGCTTAGTACTATATGCATCGCTTGTCTGCTGGCACTCTATTGTCTCTTGGCTTTAATCGACATCGGAAACTCACCAACAACTATACCGCGCGTAATATCAGCCAACGCCGTTATCTGACTGCATTCAAATCGGGACAAGACCAAGCCTGCCTTGTAACCTAGACTAATTGCACACCTCGGATACCTATACACCCAAGTTTGTGGTTTTACCGCACTTTTGAAACGCATGCAAGCCTTTCCCACGCATGAAAATACAACGTGACAACTGGCCGATGCGAATAGGTGTGGTCGCTCAGCTGCGATTGACCGTGGTCTGGCTTACGTGCGGGGTTTTTGAGACATTGGCAAACATTATCAAACACAGTCAGATTAAGCGATCTCATAAATCGTCGAGTGTGGTGTGGTGTGGTGTGGTGATACTCCTCTAAATCTCTGTCGAGTAACCCTCCACATTTTTTTTCTTTGGGGAATCTCAACCAAGACTTTTCTGTCGGATGCTGACGCGTATGTTGACAAACTCGAATCCCTGCTAATTCTAGATAACCCCCTTACTTGAATAGGAAATTTAAATAGAAGCCAAAGCCTAGTTCTAGAACTAAACTAGGCAAGCAGCCCAAAGCTAGTGCAAGTAACCAAGAATGGACGACGGGTCGCAAGAGAGCTGCATGTATCGTACGGTATGCGAGCAGCAAGATATACCCTGCGTGCCCAGCCGGGGGATATGCAACAGCGCAGCCGTGCGACGCAGAGGTTGTTCCGCCAAGCCACACTTTTGCTTCTCCGGCTCAGCTTCGACAGGATCTTCAACTTTTTTATCGCACTGCGGGGGAGACATTGAGGGGTGAGGCCGAGGGGGGAAAAATGGTTCAGGGGTTGGTGATCCCTCCTATTTGCTGGCATTGGTCGGCAACGGGTCAATCAGTCGTGGCAAAAAAAAAAAAAAAAAAAAAAAAAGATGTGTTCGTGGGGGAAGCATCGATTGCTCAATTGCGCTAGTATATAAACCAGCCCTCATGATGGCGACTTATCTGCAACCACGTCGTCCACAACCCGAGCGCAGGCATTTTGGCGTCGACTAAAAGTTCCCTCGCTTTGGATATCAAAAAGATCGCAAAAATGGGCCTCAGCAACAAATTCACAGATGATATCAAGGAGGTGGATGTCATCATCGTCGGCGGTACGAACGACCTCCACCACAATCCCCCTTTGCCAACTATTCTAGACTAGTTCTAGGTCTAGTTCTAGTAGCACCACAGCTGACAAGCATCAATGGCAAAACAGGCGGGACTGCTGGCTGCGTCGTGGCCAGCCGACTCGCCGCCGCCGCCCCGAACCTGCATGTGCTCGTCGTGGAAGGCGGCCGCGACAACTACAAGGACCCGCTCATCATCAACCCTTTTGCCTTTATAAAGAACCAGGACCCCAGCGCCAAGACGGCCCTGTTCTTTCGCGCTGGCAAGTCGGAGGACCTGGGTGGGCGCGAGCTGGTGGTGCCGACGGGAGGGATACTGGGCGGCGGGTCGAGCATCAACTTTCTGATGTGAGTGTTTGGGGGGGCTCTGGCGACTGGGTTTGGTTCGCGTGGAAACAAAACGTACCTTGTTCAGTGGCTGCCGCTGACACCTGCAACTTGCCACAACCACAGGTACACCAGAGGTCACCGGTCCGACTTTGAATCGTGGAACACCCCAGGTTGGGGTCCCGACGACATGCTCCCGTTCCTTAAAAAGGCAAGACAACCAACACCCCCCCTCCAGCCCGGATCCCAAGTCCAAACCCTCTTACACCCTTCTTCTTAGGCCGAAACATACCACGGCACCGGCTCGGCAGCGGTGCACGGGTCGACGGGCCCCATCCACATCAGCAGCGGCACGTACCGCAACGAGGAGCTGACGACCGACTTCATCCGGGCCGTCACCTCGCTCGGCTTCCCCGAGACGGCCGACCTGCAGGACCTCGAGAGCGTCGACGCCGTGTCCCGCCACCTGCGCTTCGTCAGCCCGGCCGGCGACCGCTCCGACTCGGCCCACGCCTACCTGCACCCCCTGCTGCGCGACGGCCAGCACCCGAACCTGCACGTGCTGGTCGAGCACAACGTGTCGCGCGTGCTGTTTGACGACGACGACGACAACAAGCAAGCCTGCGGCATCGAACTCGTCCCGAACCCGCTCTTCCACCAGCAATCCCCTCCCTCGCCGCCCTTCACCGTCAAGAGCCGCCTCAACGCCGTCGTCCTGTCCGCCGGCGCGCTGTGCACGCCGTCCATCCTCGAGCGGTCGGGGATCGGCGCCGCCGCCGTGCTGGAGCGCGCCGGCGTCCCGCTCAAGGTCGACCTGCCCGCCGTCGGCGAGAACCTGCAGGACCACCACATGCTGCTGGTGCCCTTCCGCTCCGCCTTCCCGCCCGAGGTCCTGGGCAACGTCGCGCTGCTGGGCGACATTGCCGACGTGCCGCGCCAGGCCGAGGCGCTGTCCGTCTGCGGCCGCCGCGGCTCCAACTTTATCGAGGCCGCCGCCAAGCTGCGCCCGTCGGCCGACGAGGTCGAGGCGCTCGGGGCAGACTTTCGGGAGGGCTGGGAGAGGGACTATGTCACTAGGCCCGGCAGGGGTCTGGTGCAGATTTGCATGGCTGGCGGGTGAGTATTTTTTGCTCTTTTCTTTTTTTTTCTTTGTTCTCCCCTAAAACCCTCTTTGCACCCTTTGCACAATGCAAACAAAGCGCCATCCACCAACTCACAAAACCTCTCTTCCCTCCCTCCCTCACAACAGATTCCCCGGCCCCAACGACGAACCAAGCTGCGAAAACATCGCCCTGTCGGCCTTCACCTTGTACCCTTACAGCCGAGGCAGCGTGCACATAACGGGCCCGTCGCCCACCTCTGACGAGCCCGCCTTCGACTCGGGCATATTCTCATCCTCGCCCTCGTCCGCGCCCTCTTTGTCGTCCCCGTCGTCGTCGGTCTCGTCCTTGTCCGCCACTTCCTCCTCCAGCTTCGACGTCGCCGCCTCCTGCTGGACCTACAAGAAGCTGCGAGACATTGCCCGCCGCCTCGACAGCTACCGCGGCGAGGTCGCCTACGCCCACCCGCCGTTCCCCCAGGGCTCCGGCGCCGCCCTGTCGCAGCTGCCCGTGGACGGACCTTCGCTGGCGGAAAAATGCGGCGGGCCGGACAAGGTGCCCAAGCTTGTGTACAGCGCCGAGGACGATGCGGTTCTCGAGGCCTACGTCAGGAACGCGGTGCAGACGACGTGGCACACGCTTGGGAGTGTGAGGATGGGTCCTAGGGAGGGTGATGGTCAGGGTGGACCAAAGGGGGCTGTCGACAGCAGTCTAAATGTTTACGGCGTAAAGGGTCTCAAGGTCGTAGATTTGAGCATCGTGCCTGAGAATATTGGTGGAAACACAAACATGACTGCTATTGCGATAGGAGAGAAGGGAGCGGATATTTTGTTGCGGGAGTTGGGGATTCTGAAGACCAACTGAACTAGAAACGACTAGACTAGACCTAGAACTAGACGCGACTAGAACTTGGACAGTTTAGGTAATGTACATCTGCGATGAGATGTCGTGCTTTCAGCATGCCGCGTCAAAAATCTCTTCTGAACTCTCCAGGCAGCCCTTGAGCACTTACAACAGCCCATCGATGTTGATGCCTAGTCCTTCCAGTTCTGCAGTAGCGACCCGACCCACTCCTCTATCGAGCATCTTCTTGACAGACTGGGCCGAAAGCTCCAGTGGGAGGTTGAGGTCCCGACCTAGCGCGACCCAGTCGTTTCTCCCCGTCGCCGCCATCAGGATAAAAGTCACAAGCGATGGACCGCGCGAATTGTCCCTCAGCACCTCGAGCTCCCCAAACACCTTGTCGAAATACGTTGCATTGTCGTCCCAGAGATCGCGCAACGCCTGCCACGTCGTCCGATACACTGTAAAGTAGTTGAAGGTAGCCTCGGGTATCTCGGCCTCCAGTGCCATTGCGAGGTGCAGCACCAGTGTCGCAAGCTTGCACGAGCCGTCACCATCTTCCAGGTGCTGTTCCTCAAGGTTGTGCGGAGCTTTGCCCGTTTTCATACTCTCCGGGGCACCGGGGGGCGAACGACCGTCCATCCACAACTGGGCCCTGTCCGCACCTTTGGATAATATCTGCTCGACCTGCTCAACGGACAAACCGCCACGAGCTCCGACGCCGCGGAACAAATCCCCTGTAAATCTCGTGATGGGCGCTCCTATCCTCAGACCCCGCGGCGAGCCTTTGCTGCGGAGGTCCGTCTTCTTGGCCCGCCTGTTGCGTGCAAAGTTGGTGAGCGAGCAGCCCATCATGAGCGCATGGTTGCGAAAGTGCGCCTCGACATCCCGAGGGGGACCGCCCACAAAGAATGAGCTGCGAGGTTGGAAGTGTCTTGCCGCATCCAGATCGTCCCACCGCTTGTCGGCGGGCAACAGACCTTCTGCTTCGAGAGCATGCACCAATTGTGCCATGTAAGCAAGCGAGCCCTAGGCGCTGGCGTAGGCCACTCCCACAAAATGAAAATCCGCAAGTTGTGCATTGAGCCAAGTCCCACAGAAAAGCGGGTGGCGTTTGAGAAATATGTCTGGTCTCATGCGGATGCGATGCTTTCTCTTGAATCTCGCCGTCGGGTCGCTTGTCTAGATACGACATAGAGCGGCAAGTCGTTGAAGAATAATCTCGTCTTCGGCAAGCCAACTGTGGATGCGCATCTCTCCACGAAATTCTACCGTAACTTTGATTGTCTGCAAGATCCTTTGATCAAGTTCGGTCATCTCCTTCTATGGACGATCAAGCTGTCCCTTGAGTATGACGAGACTATCAAGGTACATAGTCCCGGCAAGACTGAGTGACAGTGGGACGCTGGGCCGAGTGCAGTCCAGCATGGCCAAAATTGCCAGACTGAATTCGTCTCGGCAATGGATTGTTTCCTTGTCCGACAGGACGTGAAATACGACCGCGGTCTCCATCAATATCTCTGAAAGGGCCGCTTTGCCTTGAAAGAACTCTGTTTTGTGATCGATGGCTTCTGCAAGTTCGCCATACCAATCAAAGTTCCCATTGTAATGATGCATCTTCCCCAGAGCATAAGCCTCAAAGAACATTGCAATCATCAGATTTGCCGGGAGGAAGCAATCATCTGCAAGGCGGTATGCTTCCCAGTTGAGCAACTCGCCCGGCTCCGGCCTTGAATCATGGCCGGCATCGTCGCAAAGGATCCCATACCACTGCTTCTGAATTACGTGGGCACCGCCATGAGCAGCGAACAAATGCTCGACGTCCTCCTCCAAGCTGCGAGCAATCTGTATCGCCGCATTCGTCGCGATAGCCACGCTGCCTAGGTGCAATTCGCGACGTGCATATCGCTCCCAGAGATTTTTGACTTGCATTCTGAGTGCAGTAAAGTCATGCAAAAGAATGGAAAATGCCCAACATGCGTCCTCAAACGTGTCCTCACGCTCCGCCTCGTATACTGGCTGAGCTATCATGTTCCCGCCGACCGTTTCATCCATGTCTGGGGTGTCGTAGACGGTCAGGGGTGTGAAGGAGTTAAAGTAGTATAGCTTCTTGTCGCCCAGAGTGCGGCAAGTGCCAGTCATGACAGGTACGGAGGGTAAAGTCAACGGTCGTAGTAAGTCGCGCACAGCGCCGAGGATGCCAGCAAAATGCGAATGACGTGAGTCGGCCGTGTCGTCAGTAATGTTTCCATATTTGCTCAGCAAAACATGGAAGTCTGCCCGCGCATGCACGGCACGGTCGATGGCCGTTGAGAATGACGAGGTGATTCTGACGCGTCTTGGTTGGCTCGCTATGTACCTGGCTAATGGTACAAAGTCGCGGATGGCGAGGACGAACCGCCTTCGACCATGTGTAGAAGAACTATCGATTTTGAGGGACTCATTGTGGGTTTGAGAGGCCTTGCCAGCCAGATTAGCGTGCTTTGTGTCTTGGGTTCTCGAACTTGTTTGTCTGGACAGGGTGAATTTTGATGCATCGTACCCAAGATGCTTGGCCGTCGTGGCCAGCCAAGTAGCTACCACATCTGTATCGTGTTTATACTGTCGATAGATGCTGGTGAGTGAGCTTGGAAGCATGGTTAGGCGTTGTAGTCATATTGTGTAGTGAAATAATAACTTTCAATCCTAGGGAAAGACAGAGATAAGCTCGGTATTGCTGAAACAGAACAATGACCGTGAAACAAGGATGTCTAAAGATGTGAGCTCGATGTCAGTATCGTGAGGTAAAAAATGACAAGACAGCATTCGAACTTACTACGATGTAGCGCGAATATAGATGTTAGGTGACCAGTTTGGCTGCGAGAGCAGGGAAACGGGTTGTTCAGGCCTCAATGTTTTTGGTGCGGAAAGAAAAGGAGCAAGCAGCCGAGCGAAATAGGAGGTTTTCGTGGTCGACTTTAGTGTATGATACCCTGCCCAATGCCCCTTCCCTCTGTCTGACAACGCAAGTGACCTGGAACCAGTTGCAACTTCTACACTCAAAAAACACAACCCCCGAAATTCGATGGGAAGAAACTGAGGGGCGAGGCCGACTTTAACGCTTAGTACTGATGCAATTAGAGACACCGCAAAATTGCCGGTATATTCAACGAAGGCAGAGAACAAAGAAGATGGCGGGAATTTCAACGAATCAAACAAGAAAAATTATAGCAACTAAAGAAATCATCAAATTAACAAAGCGAAATCCCACCACAGAGCCTTCGTCCTCCGCCGCGAGCTCCTAGGCCGGGGGCAGGAGCCAGGTAGTAACACTTTTCGCTGAAACCTTTCCACTCCAGACCTGACTGCTCTTCACGGTGTGGAGCGTGACATGAACGTCATCCTCTAGCTTGTTCTCGATCACCACCGTTCGAGAGCCGTCCGGGTTGACCGTCGCCACACTCTCCACCCCGGTGTCGTCGGGCCAGCTGTAGCTGCCCGTAACGACGTGCACCACGGCATTCCTTGGGATGTACCTGCTGTATTGCCCAATCATGTAGTAGTCCGTCCTGAGGGTGTAGGTTTTCGAGTTCGCGTCTACCGTGAACAAACCCGTGCAGGTTGCGCACGACCCTTCATAGGGCAAGTGGGGGCCGTCCTGGTTGTCGGTGCCGAGCGTCCATGCCATCGAGCCCGATGCCCAGTTCTGCAGCGGGCCCATGGTGAACCAAGAGGCCTGGTTCCATTTTGTTTGCTTTGCAGACGTCCAACACTCGGTCTGGAATTGCTTGACTGACGGGTTACGCTTGTGAAAGGTTGTAAGCGCAGACCAGTTCTCGCCAGGCGCATAGCAGTGCCAGGCAACAGCAGGGACAAACTCGCGGGCAATGTCGAGTACCGTCTGGGGGTAGTCTGGCCTGTCGGTGTTGTGGTCATATGCCCACACCTGAGTGCTGAACCTGGCCTTGCTGATTGCGGGTCCGACGTGGTCCTTGATCAGCTTCCCAGATTCCTCGGGAAAGACATAAAGACTGGGCATGCCGGCATTGCTGTTGAGGGGTTCGTTTTGGATTGTAATGGCATCGACATCCACGCCGCCCCTTTTGTATGCCTGCAAGTATTTGACAAAGAGTTGACCAAACTGAGCCTCGTATTTGTGGTCAAGGTTGTTCTTGTCGGTCGTCCCGACCAGTTTGCGATCTAGCTGCATCCATGCCGGCGGTGCCCACGAAGTTCCGACAAGGATCATGGATGGCTGCAAAGCCTTCATCTCCTTGAGCATGGATACCATGTCTGTTCCACTTTTCCCCAGCTGAAAGCTTCGCAGCTCGACATCCTCTTGGCCGTTGTTGTCATCATAGGTGTATTCAGGGGCTGGCGAGAGATCGGAAGATCCTATCGAATGCCGGATGAGGCTAAAGTTGGCGCCATCTCCTGTCATCAACTTTCGGAGTAGCTCGGCTTTCTTGTCGGCGGGTAGCATATTGTAAGCAACGACAGTGGCATCAGTAACGGAGCCACCAAAGCCCGTGACTGTCTGCTTGGCACCGGTCGTACTGTCGTCCATGGTGAGATTCCATGTCGCTCCGGAGCCTGGGTTTCCGGGACCCAGCACCGGTGCATCTATCTTTGTAAACTTCAATTTCCCGTCGGCAGAAGACGCGAAAGCCTGAGCTGGTCCTTCTTTTCGAGGCACGTTGACGGCATCAACGCAGTAATAGAAATTTGCTGCCTGCCAAAGGCAGAACAGAATCGAATTTTTCAACATCGGCTTTGATAGGTCCGTAGTACGGTCTGGGTTTAACAAAGCTGGGATTTCTTGTAGAAAAACTGGATGTGGTTTGTTTTGTGAATTAAAATGAGGTCATGCAGCGATGCCAGAAGTGATCACCTAGCCAAGGAAAAGGCGATTGATATCATTGCCGAAAACTGTCGCTACAAATACTAAGCGACGACATTGTCACTTTGGACCGTCAGCATCGGTAAACCAATACAGTAACCCGCCCCCAGATCGTACATCTTGTGCCAATCATTGGCTAGACTTCAGCAGCTTGACCGGGGGACTTTCGTCTTGAATGTTTCCAATGTAACTATCATTCAATTCGATTTGGTCACTGCCACCTTATGGCGCCCAGTGAGCAATTGAAGGCCAGTCGAGTTGAGGGGTTGCGAACAAACCAAGCTCAGCCTGAAAAAAAAAAAAAAAAAAACGCCGAATCTAGATCTAGAAATAGACCTAGCCTCGTCTAGACCTACCACTTAGAACTAGACTAGTTCTAGACTTAGTAAGTACCTAGTCGCGATTTGGTTTATTTTTACGTATGCTGCTTATTTTTGACGTGCCTCACGCCGTTGCAACAGTGTCCGTCACAATTGAGGCTTGGCCCGGTAGAATTGCGCGAAGCGAATGGGCGCTTTTTGTCAAATGCCGCACTTGTAGCCGGCAAGAGCTTTCTTGACGGCAGTGAAAGGAAAATGATTTATCCAGCTGAGGTTGCTGCCGAGGTGAGAAATACCACTTTGGGAGGTGAGATCTTGAACAACCCACAGTGTACTGTAATTGAGGGGAGCCGGGGAATTCGTACCCAAATAGGTGCATTGACCGAGGGGCTGGATGCTGGACGACAAACTGCTCGTAATCGCTCGTACCAACAGGTCGCTCAGCTCATCACGGTGCTCTTTTTAATTACCCCAGGTCTAGGAAAGATTTTTTGATTGCTTTGTATGGAGCAACCTTGACATTCCTTCAGTTCATCTTGCTTACTGTACCCCTGTCACATGACCTCCCCTCTTTGCCAATAATGGAACGCATTCAGCTGGAGAGACCCTTGTTCCACTACAGTCTTGGCAGGCACATTCACGACCCCGCCATTGCGATGTCGGCGAAACTTTTTGTCGTAGTTACGAACGGCGTTGAATCGGAGGGCCATTGGATGAACTCCATGACATGACATGACTTGGTGACGCCGAAATAGGGCAGACACAGTCATTCCTGGAGCGTCCGAGTTTTGTTTACATTTATTGAAGGCCGTTGTATTGCGAACATTACAATTGCTCCGGCTTACTACGTCACAAGTTTTTGTACTATCGTTTCCTACCCCCTGACTAGAATTGGAAGTTACATTCTTGTCCCCGCCTATTGAACTCTTTTTGCCGGTCAAGTATTGTACAAAGAAGCAGCAGCCATTGAAACTTTGATCTGATACCATGGCATCCTCGTTCCCTCCCGAGCCAGTCTCAACAATAGATTGGTCTAATGTCGGCTTCAAAATTCGCGAGGGTAAGCGCCACAACCTGACGCGCCACGTCCCGTTCCCCTCTGGCGCTGTCGCAAGCCCTGTTTTGCTGACCTCTTCCACCCTTTGCGCACAGTCAACGGTCACATCGAATCCCACTACTCCGTCCAGACCGGCGAGTGGTCACCGCTGAAATGGGTTGAGGACCCTTACATCAGGATCCACGGCATGGCGCCGGCCCTAAACTACGGCGTACAGGCCTACGAGGGCCTCAAGGCCTTCCGCGGTCCCGGCGACAAGACAATCCAGATATTCCGCCCCGACCGCAACGCCACGCGCCTGCAGCACTCGGCATCGTTCATCTGCATCCCTCCCGTCCCGGTCCAGCTCTTCATGGACGCCGTAACCGCCGCCGTCGCTCGCAATGCCGAATACGTTCCGCCGCACGAGACGGGTGCCGCCATGTACATCCGCCCGCAGATCTACGGTTCTTCGGCCCAGCTGGGGCTCAACCCGTGCGAGGAGTACACCTTTGCCGTCTACGTAGTGCCTACAGGCGTGTACCACGGCACCGCCCCCACAAAAGCGTTCATCCTGGACGAATTTGACCGCGCGGCGCCCAACGGCACCGGAAGCGCAAAGGTCGGAGGCAACTACGCACCTGTTCTGAAGTGGGGAGAAAAGGCCAGGTCCGAAGGCTACGGGATAAACCTCCACCTCGATTCGGCAACCCACTCTGAGATCGACGAGTTTTCAACGAGTGGTTTTATTGGTGCGATCGACGATGGCCAAGGCAATATAACTATCGTGGTTCCAGACTCCAAGAATGTGATTGACAGCGTAACGAGTGAAAGCATCCAGGAGATTGGTGCAAGCTTTGGCTGGAAGGTTGAGAAGCGATCGGTAGGTACAAGTAGACAAGCGCCACCACTACTCGTATTCAATTTTCTAACTTCCGAACTTTTATTGCCATCTAAAGATCAAATACACGGAGCTGCCCACGTTCAGCGAGGTGATGGCAGCAGGGACAGCTGCTTCGCTCGTGCCCATCCGCTCTATTACTCGAAAGATCAGCTCCTCAGACCCCAAGTCCCTGGCCGCGACCGTCAAACAACACCCGCGTCTCGAAGTAACGGTAGATCAGGAAACAGTCACCTATGTCCCTTCCTCTCAACCGGAAGCCGGCCCGATCTGCACCAAGCTGCTTTCACAATTCAAGGGTATCCAGCTTGGCAAAGTCAAGGACGAATTTGGTTGGAACCATATGGTGACCGAGGCAGACACGAAAAAGGCAGCATGAGTGATTGAAGCGAGTTTAGTTGGTACTTTTGATGTCATACAAAAAGCTTAGAAGATGCGTAGGATGAACGAGGGTGGCGAGGGGTATCTTGTGAACATATATGCTGTTCGGGAGGCCCTAGTTGCTGTCGACAATCCAAGATAGCGTCAATTTGGCAAGATTAATCGACCGTCCTTTGAGGAAAGCCAGGCGGAAACACCACGGTGGTGTGCTCAAGTCCAAAACGCCCGCAATGACCTAGTGAAATTGGTTCAGCTTGCTGGCCCATCTTTCCAAGCGGTGACATGACTTGTGCCTTCACTTCACGTTACTTTGCAATAATCTGATGAGCGTCGTCACGCACCATTTGGTGGGATTTATGCCTCATACAAATCGGAGTCAGCGGCAATTCATTCTGTTTGAAGGACACCATGCAACAGTCGTTCTGGGAAAAGTGGACGTTGGAGTGTCTTTTTTTTGCATGGATGCCATAGCCAACAAGACGCGCACTCCTGCGGTCCATTTTTAAACCCTTTTTGCATGTGATGCAGCTGTAGGTAAATTTATCAATGTGGACTACGCAGGGCCTCTCTGTTTCTGGTTTATGTTTAGGCGTTTTTTCTGTCTTCTTGGGGCGGGGACGCCGGCTACTCCAACAGGTCTAGTCCGCCTAGTCAAGCTTTTTGGTCGCTGTGGGGACAGAATCGACTAGACTGGGAGGCCGCTAATCAAGGGCGATCAATTTTGTCGTCACCGCGTTTTCCTGGTTTCGCACAATGCCGCCCTTGACTAAACTCTCGGAATGTTAGACAACCGGTGCCTCATCAGCGAATAGCCAGGTCCCAAGAAAAGATTTACATTTATGGGCACGTTTGCCTTCGGGACTTAATGACCCATCCCTCCCCGATATCTGCTGATCCACAGAATAATTTTGGATTTGGAGACATTTCTTTTGTTTCTCTCCGCCGCCAAGGAAAGCTTGAACTTCACAAGCTTCTCCAAATTTCACGCCTCTTCGTCCCATCAAAAAACCACCAAAGGCTGACGACTCGCAGCCACCATGGGGAAAACACCACCGGCCTTGGTCTTAGCTGCTACGTGACCAACGGTCAAACTGATTTGCGCCATGCAGAAATGTTGCATCGCCTTTGACCACTGGCCCCCGCCCTGATTGTCTGTCGAACCCGGCTACGGCTCCCTCTTGCGCGGCAAAGCTTGCCTCGCAGGATGAGCACTTTTGCTGGTCGGAGTTCTCCTCTTTGCTTAGTTTATCGGCGGGAATCCCGGAGCTTTCGTCGCTTTCGTCGCTTTTTTTTTTTGCACTTTCTGTCTCTCCCACCTGCACGTGCTATTTTCCCCTGGGCGGAAAAAAAAATGTCTGACTTATCTTTCCCCCTCTCAAGCCCTTGACACATAACATAGGGTGGCGCAAGTCAAAGAATCAACATACATGGGACAAGCGTAACTGACCAATCTGGACTGTGACCCCAATCTAAAGCCTTATCAAGGGCCTGGCCTGTCCCCGATCCCACTCGGTCTGCTAAGCTGCTAAAGGATACGGACGGGAGGGCGCTAAGCCTTGGATCATCCAGGCTTGCCATGCTAGCAGAGCGTCGCAGCGTCCCTTGATTCTTTTTGGTGTTTCTCGAAAGGGGCCCGGTCCTGGTGGACTCCCCGGTCTCAAAACGGTTTTAGTATACTTTGCCGTTGCGCGAATTGTCGTCGATCGCAAGGCCCAAAGGCCAATGTAACCAAGAACAAAACAAGTCGTCCCCAATAAATGGACCTGTCTAGCCCCCTTTCCGCCACCAAACCCTCGTCTTCCCGTCTGATTTAGTCATCGTCCAAGTCACCCACAAGTCGTTCACCATGACAGTTCGGATATTCTTATGACAATTGCTCCTCCCGCATCGGGCCTCTTTTTACTCTTTGAACGAGATTTGACACGCACCCTATATATCGTTTGAGTGGTCCGGGGACTGAGCCAGATAGGACCTGACATCAGACTTATTCATCCACCTTTGCCTGTCCGCCAAGAGCCAATCATCCAAGCAACAAGAGGGCCCTTGTACACTTGCCTCTGATGGCAGACCCTCAAGCCCAAAGCCCCAGCGATGCGGCCAAGATCAAGATCGCAGATGACGTCCACCCGGCGCACACGGACAGCACCGGCGTGCCCATCGCCAGGGTCGACACTGGCTTCGTCGGCGGTGTGTACAGTACCCGAAGCGTCCAGCGACGCATGAGCCTCCCTCGCCACGTCGCGTTCGACCTGAGGCCCGGATCTGCAGCCGTCACGCCCGGTGTCGACAATGAGGACGGGGAGGGCTGGCTCGACGATGGAGCAAAGAAGAAGCAGGTGTTTAGCGGCAGGACATTGCTTTGGTATGATTTTTGATCCTTGCCGTTGATGAGTTGCTGCGCCGTGCGGCTCTGGGGAAAGTTGCTAACATGACGGTTTTTGTTGTTGTAAAGGCTCGCTTACCAGTCCATCGGTGTCATCTATGGCGACATTGGTACCAGGTGTGTGGCTCTTGATATTTTGAAGTCTTATCCATCTCGGTGTTTCATTCTAACGCTTGAGCTTTACAGTCCACTGTACATGTTTTCGTCAACGTTCTCAACCGCACCGGATCCCAACAGTGTTGTTCAGGTGTTGTCAGTTGTCATATGGGCCATCACTCTTATTGTGACCGTCAAATACGTTCTCATCATCCTTCTTGCCGACAATGAGGGCGAGGGTGGTACTTTCAGTACCTACTCGCTGCTTACCCGCTATGTTAGTCTTCCCCCGGTTGCCACACCATCTGTGGTCTAGATCCCCTGCTAACACAACAAACAGGCCAACATCACAGATCGCGACCCGCGTGAACAGCATCTCGTACGTGTTGAGCGCCACAAGACTATGGATCTTGACGCTGGAACTAGTCGCATTCGCCGTACACTCGAGAAGAGCACCTTTGTCCGCGGTCTCCTCAAGGCTATCGCCGTCATGTCGGTATCGATGGTGATGGCCGATGGTGTACTCACGCCCGCGCAGTCTGTCCTGGGCGCCGTGCAGGGACTGACGGTCGTGAACCCGGACATCTCGAACCCGGTCGTGGTGGGCACCACATGCGCCATCATCGTGTTGCTTTTTGCCATCCAGCCCCTCGGCACGTCCAAGCTTGCATCGGGATTCGCACCCATCGTCATCCTCTGGCTAGGCTTCAACCTGGGCTTTGGCATCTACAACCTCATACACTACGACTGGACCGTTCTCCGGGCTTTCAGCCCCTACTTTGCCATCAAGTTCTTCATCGACTACAAGACGGACGGCTGGAGGATGCTGGGCGGCGTCCTGCTCGCCTTCACCGGCGTCGAGGCCCTCTTTGCCGACCTGGGTGCCTTTAGTCTCGGCGCCATCCGGCTCAGCTGGCTGACCTACACATACCCATGCCTGCTCATCGGCTACGCGGGCCAGGCGGCTTTCATCAGCGTCAAGCCCGACGCCTTTGCGAATCCCTTTTACAACACGGTCCCGCCGGGAATGCTGTACCCCAGCCTCATCCTCGCGGTGCTCGCGGCCATCGTGGCCAGCCAGGCCATCATCACGGCGACGTTCCAGCTCGTCAGCCAGCTCATGAAGCTCTCGTACTGCCCGCAGGTCAAGATCGTGCACACGTCGAGCACCTTCCACGGCCAGGTCTACGTGCCCTTCCTCAACTGGCTGCTCATGGCCGGCGCCGTGCTGGTGACGGCCGTCTACCGCGACACGACGAGGCTGGGCAACGCCTACGGTGTCTGCGTCATGTTTGTCACCTTTTTCGACACGTGCATGGTGACCCTGGTGGCACTCATCGTCTGGCGCATCAACCCCTTCATCGTCTTCCTGCCCTGGCTGTTCTTCGCCACCCTCGACGGCCTGTTCCTGAGCTCCTCGCTCACCAAGGTCCCCGAGGGCGCCTGGCTCACGTTGCTGGTCAGCGGCCTGCTGGCGTCGCTCTTCCTGCTCTGGAGGTTCGGCAAGGAGAACCAGTGGCGCGCCGAGGCCGAAGACCGCTTCAGGCCCGGCACGCTGGTGACGGTCGAGCCCAGCCGCAAGGTCGATCCGGATAACAAGACGGCCATAGACGTCAGCTCCATCAACTCGCAGGAACACCCGCTCGCCGAGGCAACAGCAGCAGCAGCAGCAGCAGCAGAAGCATCCATCGGATCGGCGACGCTCCGACTGACCGACAAGTGGGGCGGCGACCAGCTCTCGCGCATCAAGGGCCTGGGCATCTTCTTCGACAAGACGGGCATCATGACCCCGACCGTCTTCACGCAGTTCGTGACCAAGCTCGTCGCCGTCCCCGAGGTCATGGTCTTCTTCCACCTGCACCCGGTCGAGACGCCGACCGTCCCCGACCACCAGCGCTACGTGGTGTCGCGCTTCCGCGGCATCCCGGGCTGCTACCGCGTCGTGGTCCGCCACGGCTTCATGGACGAGGTCATCAGCCCCGACATGGCCGGGCTCGTGTACGAGCAGCTGCGGGCGTTTGTGGCCGCGGGCGGCGTGGAGCGCGGCGCCGGCGACAGCGCAGAGTGGGCGGTCGCGACGGGCGCCGCCGTCGAGGCCGTCGCCGCCACGGTCGACCGGCCCCTGAGCGGAGGCGCAGCAGGGGACGGCGGCTCGGTGGACGACGAAAAGGCCATGAGGAAGCGCCGGAGCCTGCCGCCGCTGGACACCGAGGCCGCCGTCGCCGCCGGGACCGATGACGTCTCGGCCAGGATGGCGCGCGCCGCGGACAGGAACGCGCGCATCGCGGCGGAGCTGGAGAGGGTCGACAGCGCCTACGCGCACAAGGTCATGTACGTGGTCGGCAAGGGCCAGATGAGGGTCCGGGACGAGACGGGCTGGTTCAGGGCCATGGTGCTGAGCACCTTCTTGTGGATCCGGGAGAACACCCGCGCCAAGATTGCGAACCTGAGGCTGTCGATGGATAGGGTTGTCGAGGTCGGGTTCGTCAAGGACATCTAAACGGTTGGGAGGGTGTTTTGTCTTTTGGGCGGATAGAATGCGTGTCTTTTTTTCTTGTTTGTTGCTTTTTTTTTACTACTAATTGGAGTTGGGAGGTTACTGGAAGGTTAACAGGGGCGTTGGCTGGCTGGGGTCATAGGAGTCACGGGGTAAGGGGAGGCAATTATGATCATGACTGTATGTATATACGGGTATAATTTAACGTTGGGCCAGTTACTTTTGACAGTTTGGACTGGAAAAAAAACTATAATAATTCCCTAAATCGACTGCAAACTCAAAGTGCACATTGGGTTCCTTGCTCAGGGGTGTGCATGCAAAGAATACGGTGTGAGATTAAGCTCGTCATGGTACCGAGGTGGAGACTCTGTCCACGAACCGCAAGTGGAAAGATGATTCCCAATCTTCCGAAATAAGGAGTTTGATGCCTGTCTTTTGGAGCGGGAAAACGGGGAAAACGGACATGCACGGAAAAGAGTGCCGGGCTGGTGAGTACTTGTTAGTCATTGCAAAAGGAGCTGTCACTTTTTATTACTGTACATATGTCGAGCGGCCACCGCTTTTCAAGTACCTTTCTTCGGCGTCCAAAATCTGGAACACCTTGGAAGACACAAATGGTCGCTCGCCTAACCAATGCTGCTCCTGGCGCAGAATGGAACTGATTACATACGTATCCAGGCAGCCACCCAGGCAACCTGGAACGAGAGCTCGCTTGTACAAGCTGATGATGCTCTGAAATCCCAGATACGGAATGGTGCCGCTTAAAACTGGGATCGAGCAGACGAGTAGATCCGCGATAGGGATGATGAAAATCATTACCATTTGGCCTTTCCAGATCACGCGATTTTCCAAACAATCTAACCGAGCTTGGGACCTGATCCATGCGCATGTTTTATGGCCATGGTCCTGCCAAGTGTTTCCACCCCCGGGTCTTTGCCATGGTGGGATTGCGAGTGGACCGCCAACGACGTCCATGGGAGTGAAAAAAAAAAAAAAAAAAAAAAAAAGAAGCTTGGCGTTGCTGCCAGGTTTATTGGCAAGGCTTGAGATGTATTTGTGATGTCCCCTGAGGTGGTTACCTAGATAGGTAACTCTTGGCCAGATTAATCCAATATGAAAAGAAAAGAAAGTCAAGTGCTCCCCCCCAAGCCCCCCTCTCTCCGTCTCACACACGCACGCACAAAAAGCAAGCATTAAAAGCAAAAAGCGGATTTTGACAGGGCGGGGTCGGGTGTGACCTTCCGTGTTTAGTTACCTTGGCTTTCTTTTTTTAAAAGGATCAAAGCATCCGCCGATAACGTGCGCCAAGCGTGATGAGAGTCCGTCGCCGCGCTGTGGGTCTATGTGTTGGCTAGCGAGTTGAAAGTTGGTAGCAGGGCAAATCCAATCCCAAGCGCCCCCCCAGTTGTGCCCGGCGGCTGACAATACAGACGTATTTTGATGTCGGCAAGTGTCTTCGGCATGCCACCCCTCCAAGTACGATGACCTTTACAAGTTTGAGTCTTTGTTGCAAGGAGAAAGGAAAAAAAAAGTGGAAAATGTTTCAACCATTCCATTGCCTGTAAATTACAACATGCAATCTATGACCTGCTTCAAGTGCGCCGGCGACAGCGTCGTCCTTTCGGAACCAGCCAGGCGCAGGGCAGTCTCAAAGGCCCTTGTTATCTCCCAGGCGTTCATCCCCATGCCCTCCAGCGGCTGCGCCGCAGCAAGCCACGCGCCTCGGATAGCTGAATCATTGGCGCTTGTTGCTTTTCCCGCAGCCCGAGATTCTCGTTCCAGCTGGCGCTTGCCCGCTCCCGCGACGGCTCCACCCAGTCCCCTTTGTAGCAAAACGTCAATCAGGTTGAGGTAGACTGTTCTGCAGCCGGGCCCGTCGAGCCGGTGAAACTTGAGGTTGAAGGAGAAGGCGGTTTTTAGCTTTTCGTCAAAGACGTCGACGCAGCTAGTCGTCACAATCACCACGCCGTCGAAATTTTGGAATAGCCCGAGCAGGTAAAACACGAGACCGAGACGAGCCTTTTGTCCCTGGTCCGAGGAGGAATCTTGGTGTTGCTGCACCAGACGATCTGCGTCCTCGAGCAGCACCATGCCGCTCCACTTTTTCGCGAGCGCAAACACGGCATCGAGGCGTGTCCGGACGGTCTCGAGGTCGATGGCCATGTCCCTGCACGCGACACGAAACAGTGGCTTGCCGACGTGATCGGCCATCATCTCCGCTGCAAAGGTTTTCCCCGTCCCAGGAGGGCCATGGAATAAGCTGACCAGCCGCCGGGGACCCGCATGCCTGTCGCGGTCAGGGGTCATCAACTGCTCCAAAACCTCCCATTTCTGCCAGCTGAGTGCACTCTTGGTGATTGGTGACTCCATGAAGACTACCTCTTGGATATCTTCTGGTGGGATTTGCTCTTGATTGTATGTCATAGTATCGTGTTAGAGAATCGGTAAAAAAAAGGGGAAGTGATCGAGGAGAGAATGTGAACATGTCGCCTACTCACCCCATGTTTCCCTGCAGAGGTCGTAGACTGGTATTTTGCTGGGAAATACTAATAACCGATCATCGCTCGGTTGAATGGACCTCGGCCTCTGCACTCCCGGGGCTGACTCCCCGGTTGGCGGGTTCAGGCGGCTATACTCGTCGATGTCAATCAGGCATCTCCCTCGTTGCTACACGCGTGCTCGTAGTAAATGTGTAAGCAGCTGAGTGATCATGACAGTGAAGGATCAACAACGGGATCTGAACCAAGTTGAGGGAAAGACACGAACCAAGTTCAAGTCCTGATGAGAATCGACCTGGTGTTGGTAATAGCCTCCATTCCGCATCGCCCACATGTTTGCTCCTCGAAATGCCAGTGCGGAGTAGACCTCCCTACTGACAAACGAAACCGGTCGAATGTTCAACGCGTTGACGTCAACCTCTGAGGCCCCGTCTGGTGCATTGAGACAAATTCGCAGACGGACTTGGATTGAGTCAAAACCCCCCGGCCGAAACGCATAAGACCATGCCGTCAGCTCCCATTCCTCTTTGGTGGAATCGCACTCTGGTTTACTCCTCGACTGCCACACCGGCCATGACGTAGCAATGTAGCCCTGGGACCCTTCGGCGGCCATGTCGACCAAGGCCTGCCCGGGACGGAAAAGGAACTGCACGGTCGACCTGGACACTACCCCTCGAGCAATTCTGGTTGCTATCTCCCTGTGTATTGCACCATAGTTGCTGGCGAGCCACGAAAATAGTGGACGCAGCAGCTCTGCTTGCCATTGAGGTGTGGATTCGGGAAGAGGTTGGTTTCCATACTGATACCAAAACATAAACGGGGATTCCAGCGGCGCGGCAAAATCCCAGTCTGGAAAGTGGGACGTAAAATTCGGTTGTCTCTGGAGGAACTGTTTGAGCGCAGCAGCAACTTCATCCGACTGTAGCTCAATGGTTTCTCTGACTGGAATAGGTGGGGCGGCAGCTGGCCCTTGAGGTGCTGCGTTCGGGGTATGGATATGTGCGAGTTGCTTAGGCTGGCAGTGGTGTCGATAGTGTTTTCGAACCACAAAGGCGGCCTCCGATAGTAGTTTTTGTGAATTTTTGCTGTCGTCGGGGACTAGGGTTTGTTGGTTGAAGTCCAGATGTCGGTGGTAGACCGAAGTCCAGGTCCAAGACGGCCGCTCCAAGAAGATTTGGTCTTTGCCCTCGATCATGTGCAGCTCCAACCATCCGCTTTCGGTCATTCCCTTGGCAGAGTTCGTTTGCAAAAAATGACCTAATTGGAGCGCACTAGTATGGGCGTCGGGTATGGAGTCGATGAGTGCTTGTGCGCTCGAGGGCGGCTCCTCCATGTAATAGTCGCGTGCTTGTTGCTCCATGGCCGTCAGCAGCCGTGCCTTGTTCTGCTGCTCAAACAGCATTAGCTGCATCTCATAGTCCTGGAGCGCAAGTTCTGCCATTGAAATTGGTGAAGGAATGTCTACTGGGCACTTTCGAGACAATGTCGGGCAGCGCATGGCGATTTTGGTCGGCAGTCAAGAACGAAGGCAAAAAAAAAAAAAACCAACTAGAAAGACCAAATGGGGAAAAAATGAGGAGCTAATATTATATACCATTACGTTTTTTTTTCTTTGCGGAGCAAACAAATTATTGCACCATGTCAGCTCCAAGGCCCCCCTTATTTACCTGGGTTCGTAGTTCCTGGGCATGCTCCCTACCTCGCAACACCCTTCTTTTTTTGTTCTGTGCATCATGGAGCCCGGATACTTTCCCCGTAGACCAAGAATGACCATGAATCGTATTTATCCTCCTGTCACCTGCAATCCTCCCTAACTATTCTGTTATCACGACACACTTGCGCAAGGGGTGGCACTGTATCTGGTGTAGCGTGGACCAATTAGCGGCGGGGTTTACGTACAGCGTGGCACGGCCGCACGGGAGCCTCCCTTGCGTTTCCCGCTCTAATTTTTTTTCGTTGTCCAGGGAGGGGTCCGCTGGGGGATGGGGGGGATGGGGGGTGAGGAGGGGAGTGTGTACAGTACATAGTAGGGGTGTAGGGGTGTAGGGGTACTGTACTAATTCTTGCCCTGAGGAGAATTCTCCATGGGAAATGAGGATGTTATGTCACTCGGTTTGGCAGGCGCAGCAAAAAAACAGACAGAGAGAAAAAACAGGCATGCAGGTCGTAAGCGACAGGTTGTGACAGGCTAGCCACCGCCCCAAACCACGTTGGGATGACAGCCCGCTCCAGACCAGGATGGTTTTAGTTTTAGGTGGGGGGGTTGGCCGCCGTCTGACAGCTCGCGTAGGGACCGCCGGAAGCACCCGGAAACCGGGGCTAGCGTGTGGATCAGCCAACGACCCCAGAATTTTATTTGGACTGCGCAAGAGCCCACCACGGCTTTCCTCGTCTAGTCATTCGCATCGCCTAGCTTCCTTTTTCTCATCAAACTCTCCAGGAGGCACAATGACGCCCAGCACAAGCGCCGTTCATATTCTCGATTTTCCTACAGAGGTCTTGTCTTGCATCTTTGGCTTTGTCAAGCTTGCTGAGCCTTTCGAGTTGGATGGCTTGCGATATTTCGAAAACCTCACGCAAAACACAACCAGCATCAAAAGCCTCCGGCTTGTTTGCACCAAGTTCTCCACCATAGCCACGCCTCTACTGCTCCCGATTGCTTCTTGTTCCGTACTTGACTCCAAATCTCTCGATAGATTGGATGAGATTTCGCATCATGCCATCTTCTCTAGACTTGTCAAAGTGGTCCGCGTCCGCCTTGGGTTTTTGGATGAAGTGATTGCAAAGGACCCAGTCCACCTCGCGACATACCTCTCTTGGACATGGCGAAGACACTCCAAAGCGAGCGACAATGCACCATCGCCCCTTGTCGACGCAGTCGTCGACGACTGGGAGCGCCTGTCGATGGATCCATCCAGCGACGTCGGCGCGGAGAGCCTGCGAATCCTCAAATCGATCCACGCCGAATACAAGCGTCGATACCTGGCGCAGTTTGAGGCGCATAGATCAGGCGCCTCTTTGCGACGGCTCGCACAGGCGATGGCCAGGATGCCCGCCGCGACCCGCCTGGTCATGGACGACGAGGACCACCAGTACCGCAACACTTCGCACCTGGGCGCGCTCTTGATCGCGACTGTGGGGGCCGAGGTCGTCGACGAGTCCAGCCTCGCGGCTCTGGCAGCGCCCATGAGCTGGTACAGCTGCTGGCATCTCAAATCCACCCGCGCGCCAGACACGGCGTTGAAACTTTGCCACCCGCCCATCGACCTCATCATCAACCTCCCCGTCGCCGTTCACCAGGCCGGGGTCGCACTGACCGGCCTCAGGATAATCAACCTCCAGATCCCCAGATACGTGCCGGCCTGGGACTCGGGGGCTCCGTACCTGCGGCCGCTGAAGCTCTCGGCACGCGA
Source organism: Pyricularia oryzae 70-15 (assembly GCF_000002495.2). Lineage (NCBI taxonomy): Eukaryota > Fungi > Ascomycota > Sordariomycetes > Magnaporthales > Pyriculariaceae > Pyricularia > Pyricularia oryzae. Next base: position 629,612 of record NC_017844.1, on the reverse strand, counting down.
CGAGCTGAGGGAGGCGTGCCGGACCCTGCAGGTCTTGGAGGTCACTCCGGTTATTTATGTAATTGGGAACCACTGCACCAAGGACTGTAAGGAAGCTATCGATCCGGTGGAAAACTTTGGCTGGACATACCAGCCCGAACGCCGAGTACAATGGACCCTTTTTGCCACTATCGTGAAGCTCATGCTTTCCAAAAGTCTGAGGCACCTTCATCTCGATTCGCCATCAATCAGCTTCAGATTGGCGAGCTGGGCAAATGCGCACAACGGCGACGACTTTTGTGAGCACATGTTTGGTGGTTATCCCTTGCCCAACCTTGAAGTCCTTCATTTGACCAACAATTCGATTGGCAAAGGGTCCGAGCTGATTCAGCTGATACGCAACTCTGAAGCCATATATCAAGTCCGCTTGATAGGCATTTCTATGCGCATCTTGGCGGACTCGGGAGAACTTATTGAAGAGGAGGGGTGGTCATTAGTCGTGGACGGCCTTCAGGAACAAACACCCCGTATGCGTGAGAATTGGCTCAGGCTTCGGGGTTCGGTCATGAACGACGAGCCAGTCAGAATAACAAGTGCATCCTGGGGCGAGCTTAATGCATCGCCGCCAGAATTGTGGGATCTTGGGAAAGAACTTTTTGCCAAAGAGATTGACGGCTTCAGTGCGGTAGAGGATTACATCCGTGGTGCGACTGACCAAAACCCACTGGTGGAGGCACAGAAGCTTTATCCGTATGAAGAATGGGACCACGAGGGATGGAGATAGGAGGACAAAATTTGCGACCTAAAGGTGTTGACAATGGTGATACACCTTGGTTAATACGGTATGTTTGTTCGCTGCGACCTAGACCTATACTAGATGGAGAACCAGGGTCCCCAAGTTAGATTACCGCAGCTATTCAACCACAGAGTAGAGATTTCCTTGGATGCAACAGCCTAAAAAACCTTGCCGTTCGCGTTGTGTCCTCGTCGGCCATTTTCGGAGCCGGTGCGGTTGGGTTGCTATTTTGAACTGGCTATCCTATCCCTTAGCTTACTGGACATGCATGCAAGTGGTTGTTGGTTGTGCGAATATTGAAAGCCAAGGGGGGGCTGTGTGGAAACAGCCTCCGAACCCCACAGCGACAAGGTCACGGCCCAAATATCTGATTGTTGCCCGTCGCTCAATTCGGAGACGAAAACCCCTAGTAATCTTGTTGGTTCTCTTCTTGGTCTGACTTTTCGGGCCTGGCTGTGGATCATCATGTGGCGTACAGCATCGCGCATTTTCGGGGCGGGTTAAACTGCTTATGCTGGGAAATGTAAATTTCAGCCGCTGGGAGGAGCTAGCCGAGCGGCAAGTAGTAAGGAACCCAGCAACATCAATTGCCTTCCTGGTTGATGCACCTCCACCTCGGTCTATGGAGACAACTCGATGCAACGGTTTTTTTTTATCATTCTCTTTTATTTTTGACGGGCCAACAACTGAAGCTGACTAGTCTGTATGTACTTCTCTTCAACCTTGGACTTTGAATGCAGTTTGTAACATCACGACGTTTATTGTAGTAGTAAGCCGCGACGAGAACGAAAACTCACAGAAAGATGTACATGGTGATACGATGGACTCTTTTGTACTTCACATGTGCTATAAAGCCTTGGGGTACTACTTTTCCGTGATATATGTTTTCTCAAGACCATGCATTAACTACAATATTGTCTTATCAAGCCATCATACTTTTGATGTGAATATCGTTTATACCCAGCCTTGCGGTGTTTATTCTCCTACTCATCCATTGTATATCCCTCAAATCAGAGCACACACACATTTGAAACACCCTCACACATAGCTACAGACTTCCTTTGTTCGCCTCAACCCTCAGTCATGCATTTGCTTTGGAGCTTTCTTCTGCTTTGCAGCACTGTGAGCCCTACAGAGGGTGCCTCTTTTGGCATTAGAGGAACTACAGCACCTCCAACTCTGAAAAAGAATGGGGTACTACAGGAAGATATCAACAAATGGGTGCACGTTGCCGGTGCTATTCGGCTGGAAACCCCATCAACCTTGTCAAAAGGAGAGCTGATATTTGCTTCCAAACAGGCATTCGCCGAGATGGTTAGCGTAGCCGGAAGTAAAACACAGGCCAAGATCAACTACCCGTCAACGATAGTAGCGATGCTGGTTGAGAGGGACAACGCACCAACCGAGATTTATTTCAGCAGTTCTGTTAAAGGATCCGGAAAGGATATGGTCTACTCTGGCCGGTTCGACGATCCCAGAACAATCGGCTCTCCTGAGGCGATGATGAAGGCGCACTTTGGTGACCAGAGACACCGTTACGGCGGCTCTTGTGGAGAGTTTGGCGCCCTCCGGGAGTACGACCGCCTCAACCGTCCTGCCGGTTCTAGGGAGTTTAAATGGCCCGACAGGACTAAAACTACTTTTGTTGCCTGGTTCAAGGTAAAAGTTGTGCCTCCATGCACGGCCGGAGACTGTCCGGATGAGGAGCAGTTCGGGTGTGCTGATTTCCTCAAAGTCACCAATTTCAAGAATGTAATCATCGAGGGGGAGCCTGACGGCAATACGTGGAGCCAGTGGAAATTCTCTCAGGTGCATCCCACCCAAGACCGTGTTCCTGTTGTCCAGGACGCACCCGCTATGGAAATCTCATGCCCGACGACATCAAACCCCCCTTTGCCAGGCAACTCGAAGCGCTCTATTAAATCCAAATCCTGCACTCGACCATCCAAGGCCCCCAAGGCAGCTACGACAGGCGGCAAAACTATGGGCGGCAACAAAAGCAATGTGCAAAAGAAGACTGACGCAAGAAATAGCGTGCAAAAGAATGTCACAAACAAGACGGCTAAAAAGAAGACTGATACAAGACATAATCTGCAGAATAAGAATGTTGGACCCGCTGCCGTGAGGGGCTCAAAGTCTAAAACAAGTCCTCCCAAGACGGCCAAAGGGCAAAAGAATATGGGTTTTACTCGGCGGCGGTCCATCAAGATGCAAAAGTAAGCTCGGGTAGAGTTAATGATGGCTGTGTGGCAGTTTAAATGTGTTGATTTTGGTAGACTTATAAACGGATATTTTACTTTTAATTCTCCAGAATCGCGGAGCTAAAACACACCAAGGCATCACAAGCCCCCCCCTCCCTCAGCCAGTCCACTCGGCCTCAATCACGGCAAAGAACTCGCCAGGCTTGGGCTCGCAGTCCTTGACCTTGAACCTCTGATCCGCCGCCGCAAAGACGCCCCGCCACGCCCCGAGCGGCCTCTCCTTTGCGTTGAAGAGCGCCATGAGCCTCAGGTCCGTCGCCGTGCCCATCTGCGTCAGGCTCCTCGGCACCGCCGGGTCCGGCAGGGCCGCGGCCGCCTCGTCCTCGTTGGCGCCGCCCACGTACTCGACCAGGATCACCTTGGCGCCGGGCTTGAGGGCCGGGATCAGCGCCCGCAGGATCCGCGCGCACTCGTGGTCCGGCCAGTCGTGCAGTATCATCTTGAGTATGTACACGTCGGCCCCCGCCACGGGCTGCGGGTTGAAAAAGTCGTGCGGCGTAAAGGTGACGCGCGAGGAGAGGTCGGCCGGTACGGAGGATGCAAAGACGGGTGCCACCTTGGGTAGGTCTTGCACGTGGATGCGCAGCGAAGGGAACTTGCGGGCTAGGACCACGGCGTCGTGGCCTGCTGAACCGCCGACCTGTATTTTTGATGCCGCGTCAGTCGTGTCCAAATAAACCGATGTAGGGTGTAAAAGGGGGTGAGCAAAAGTGCATGACTCGACTTACATCCACAACAGTAGCATCCCCAAGCTTCTCCCAGTCGTACGCGTGCGAGAGCACATCGTCAAACCGAAAGATCTCCTTGAGGTACCTCATAAACTCGACAAAGTTCTTCTGCCGCCAGCCCTTGTCCTCCCCCTCGCCGTCGTTCTCCAGCATGTCCCACGAGTTGACATAGCGCCTCCCCTGGCCGTCCCCGCCCTTGCCGGCGTGCAGGTGCGCAAAGGCCGTGTGCTCCATCTCGGGGCTGAGCGTCTCGCTGCCCCTGCTGTGGCGGTCTAGCGACTCGTGCATCACCATCATGGGCGCGCCGGCCTCGTCCAGCACCGTCGAGACGAGCGCCCGCAGACCCGGCGCGCGCGCGAGCGCCGCGGACCGTGCCGTGTGGCGCACGCGGCCCGGGCCCGTCGACGCGTCGCTGGCGAAGAGGCGGATGGTGAGCCCGTGCTGGACGACGCGGCGGGTCACGTCCAGGGGCAGCCGGACCCTCTGGGCGATTTCTTGGTACGAGGCGCTGCCGTCTAGCGGCACGGCGGCCCAGAAGTTGAAGTAGTTGAGGACGTTGAGGCACGCGGCGTCGGGCATGGCCTTGGGGTTGAGGGGGTCACAGTGAGTAAAGATGGCTTTACGGGATCAAGAGTGGGGATCATGGGGGAAACAGACAGACGTGAGAAAAAAGAGGGGTACTTACATTGTGGACGTAGTTGAATATACTCTCGCTGGGACCCTGGGCCAGCAGCCACATGTCGTTGATCCTGTCAATCAGGTGCTGCCGTGTCATGAAGGACTCGGCAGTGAGTCCATCGTATCTCGTTGGGCTATCGGCTTCAAATGTCGGGACGTCAAGCTTGTTGTCCTCAAGGAACTTGGTCAGCTCAGCCGATAGCCTAGTGATTTCGGCTGCGATGCCATTGAGCGTTGTGGGTGCTTGTTTTGTGGGCACTTCAACGGGTGTATCACCAAGGGATCCCATCTTCTAGTGTGTGAGGGAGTTTTGCTAGTAAAAAAAGATCAATTGAAGGAGATTATTACGGATGTCTGTAGAGGTTACTAGAGAACGTATCTGGAAGGGATCAAAGCGAAAACGGACAGGAAAAGCAAAGAGCAGGAGAGTAGCCCCTTTTGTATCTACAGGTGGGGTTTTCGTCATACAGAAACCCTACCGCTCCTCTGCCGAAACCACTCCTCCCGACTTGAACTCTTGGGCAAACTGCCGGTCAGCCGCGTCAAGAAAATCTCGGCTTTAGATCGGACACCTGATTCCTTTTTGAACGCTGCGCGATTTTATTCAGTGTTGGCAGATCTCCACGCCGTGTACTTTATCTGATCGATCTGATAAGACAAGATAGACGTATGCCAAGGCACTAAGCTTAATTCCCCACTGGGACAGGCCTGTAAAGTCCGGCAAGTGGGGGACAAAAAAATAGGGATTTCAAACCTCCGTATATCTGCAAATAATTGCAATTGACAAAAAGGAATCAAACACACAAGTTATACCTTAAAAAGGTGCGTTGACGCTTTATATGCTGCCGTTTTTCGAATTAACTATATTTGCTATGTGCAAACAGCTGTTCGAGGTTAACAGTGCCGAGTTGGGTGATTATTGTCGGTGATTTTAGTTCAGCACGCCCAAATTTGCAGTCCCTATTTTTTTTTTCCTCCACCTTGGTCGGGACCCCCTGGTTTCTTGGCGAGCATATGAATGGTGGGATGTTTTCAGTCCAGCTTGCCCACTCCATTGCTTTCTTCCGCGGCACACCACAAAGGCTGTCAATCCGGATTTGAGACTTGGCCGGAATCCCGTTTAGGGTGGCACTGCCGGTAAGGACAGGCAGGAGGAGGGTTGTCGGGCTTGGTGGGATTAAGCATGAAAGGGACATGTTCATCGTCAACCACCACAGATAATATTGCACGTGTGTTGTTCTTGCTGATCTTCACCCACTTGAATTGAGTATGAATCACCCATTCACCCACATGTTCGTTACAGCAGCCCACCTCTACCCCGATATCGAGTCATGCGCCAAGGCCTACGACCGGGTCATTGGTAGGTTTGGGAATGCAAGTAATAAATATTTTCCATGGCTGCTCGGCAGCTGCGACATGTTCATGGTTGGTTCAGTTTTAAGCATGTACTTATGCTATATAGTATATCGTGCGAAACATCTATATGCGGGTTTACTCTAGAAAAAAAACCACCGACCATGTATGGATAAGATCGTCCTGTTTAATGCACCCCACAAGAAGCAAACAAAAGTTTAATCAAGTCGTGTACCTGAACCACGGCACATTATCGGCCTTCTCCCGCTCCATCTCCTTCTGTTCATCATTAAGCTCGTCCGCTCCGAGTTCGGGGGAGATGGCCGCTCGCCGGGCATTCTCCCGCTGACACCATGTCGACATGAATAGGCTGAGGAAGAAAGCCATGCTGCAGGAGGGGAAAGAGTGGATAACTAATTAGCGACATGACATGTACACCGACAAAAAGACCGTCTTGAACGGAGCGGGGAAAGTATAAAAACGTACCTGATGAAACCGATCAGAATCGAGTGTCCGGTAATGTAACGGGGTCCATCCCGGGAGAGGTACACGTATGAAGCAATGATGCCGCCGCAGTTGCCGCCCATGACCTGCATGGCGATGCCGGTGCCTCGCTTCAGACTACCGCCAATGTTGCCACTGTTCCAGGCGAGGCCGAGAGGGATCTGGGGGTAAATGCCTAAGAACAAGAACAATTGGACACTTTGTTAGTCTGGTGTCGCCAATCTGGTAGTTTTCTTTTTTTTTTTGCTAACAAAAGTTGCCAAGGAAGCCCCTGCACAAGAGAAATAGTAAAAAGCTCAGACTCACCAACAGCAGCCAGCACGGTCCCCACATACTGGGCCTTTGAGTTGTCGGTGCCGCACAGCAGGGCAAAGCCGGCGATGCCGACGAGCTGGAAGCCCATGATGAAGACGCCGCGGCGCTGCCACTTGTCGGCAAAGTAGCTGGCGGCGATGGTGAAGCAGCAGGCGACGACGTAGGGCGGCACCGTCATGAGCTGCGCGTCGTTGGCCGTGTAGCCCATGCCCTTGACGATGGTGGGCAGGAACAGCGAGAACGAGTAGATGGGGCAGAAGCCGGCCATGCAGATGAGCATGTGGATGTAGATCTTCCAGTCGCCCAGCGCCTGCCACACGTAGCGCACGTCAAACTCGTTGGACAGGTGGCCGGCGTCGGCCTTTAGTCGGCGCTCCACCTCGGCCTGCTCCAGCGGCGTGAGGAACTTGGCCTGGGCCGGCGAGTCGTGGATGGCAAAGGGCGCGGCGAAGGACACGAGCACGCTCAGCAGGCCCTCGAGGATGAAGATCCACGACCAGGCCGGCAGGCCGCCCACGCCGCGCATCTCGGCGATGCCGCGGGCCAGGATGCCGCCAAAGGCGCCGGCCATGGTCGCGGCGGAGAAGAAGAGCGCCATGCGGAAGCCGCACTCGCGGCGGCAGTACCACTGCGTGATGTAGTAGTTGACGCCCGGGTACAGGCCGCCCTCGAACAGGCCCAGGAACACCCGCGTGGCCAGCATGCCGGCGTAGTTCTTGACGAAGCCCTGGCAGATCATGGACACGGACCAAAAGAACATGATAAAAGTCAGCCAGCGCGACGCCCGCACGCGCTTCATCATCATGTTGCTGGGTATCTCGGCCGCGATGTAAAAGGGGAACAGGATGGCGAGGCAGTCATTGTACTGGATTCCTGTGAGGCCGAGATCCTTTTCAAGGTTGTCGAGGCGGGCATTGCCAATGTTTGTGCGGTCCAGAAAACAGAGCCTGGTGTTTGTGTACTGTTAGTGAGTTGACAAGGACAAGGTAATGAATGGCTTTCCACCAACCAGACAGGGCCCGAGTGGTGGTATGCTGCTAGACCAGTGCTTACAAGTAAATGAGCGACATGAACGGGATTATGTTCCAGTCCAGCTTGCGCAGAAGCGCCTTGGTGGCCTTTTGGTCATAACCCTGGGCCTCGTCGACTTGGGTCGTGATCTCGATCGAGTTACTTCCCGAGGTGTCGCCCGGAAGGGTGTCAACCGCAACCGCCTTCTTCTCGTCCGACATAATTTATGCACCTGAGCCTAAAATGGTCGACTTGTCAAAAACAGATGTATATCTCGGGTATAGGGCTGACAAAATGTTTCCGCGGAGATGTGCAATAATCCAGGGGAAACCTCCAGGGCTGACAAGTCCCAAAAAATAAAAAAAAAATGATATGCACTTGATGGGAGAGATACTCTGACAGCAGGTCTCAATGTACAGCAACCCCCCAAGAGGCAGGCTACATCTTTTATATATCTTTGTGTATCCCAAAGTGCAGCCAGTTACCTTGGCTTATCGGCCATGTCTCTTCCAATTGTCTTGCTCTTGCTCTACACACAAAAGACGGCCACGTTTTGCCGTCATGTTTGCCTCCTCAACCAATAACGTCGTACCGCTTACCCCGGTGGCCCTTTGAGACTTGTCCATCCAGGCCCGCGTTAATGCAACCTTGTTTGGATTCTGGAGACCAGCTGGCATCAGGGCCTAGCTGGGTACAGGCATTCGTCTCACTATTTTTTTTCTCTCCGTCAAAACACACTCGTGTTTTTTGTTTCCTCCGCGCGCTCGAGCCAAGCCAAAACAGATTGATTTACCACGTAGAGACCCATCGGCAAGCTAGTGCACGTTGCGTGAGACAAGCAACGAAAAAGTAAGCTCGCTAAGCATGTCGGTGGCTTACCCAGATAGTCTTGATTGCAACCTGCCCCTCATCCAACATGCAGTGGGTGGAGCTGCAGTGTAACCGTTGACAAGTCGGCAAGGTTTGCGAGCGTTGAATGAGCCCCGGTCAGCCCAAGCCCAAGCCCTACTGGGGGCTATTCCAGTACTTGAGTTCTAGATTCTACCCACTTGGTTTTTTCTTTTTCAAAAGCCCGAATCTTGCATGGTGACAATGAGATCTAGACCAGAATCTGGGCCTTGACCGGGTATGATAAGAACCCAGGCTAGACAAGATGAGGCAAGTACAAAAATGCATATGACAGCTGTGCACGATCACAATGGTGTTGAGAAAAAAGACCATACATGAGAATATAAAATATAAAAAAAAAATATAAAAAAAAAAAAGTTGGTACCTACCTAGCTCCCTAGTCACATTACCTTACCTACCTAGGCAACTTTTCTCATACTCTGCGCGATTATTTTGTTCGAGCATCTCACATTACTGGGTAGATACTACTGTACGTAGGTAGGTAGTCGTGCGAATTGCAACATTAACATTGATAGCAAACTCTTGGCTTTTCGAGGTTATTTGTTTCGAATTCGTACGCTAATATCCTATTCTGTAGAATTTCGGTCGAGTTGGCATTTCCAGCCGACCCTGCCAAGCAAATAGTTGGCTACCGAGGTAGCATCTGCTACCGTTAGGGCTTGAAAACGTCGAGAAACCACTATGGGATTTCTTATCCGAAAGCTTGATTGTCCCCAGTGTGTGGAGATAAGCGAGAAGAAAAAGCCGCAACAAGCCTGTCGCTTGTATTTTTCTTTACCGCCAAAACGGTTTTTGGCTCAAAGACCCCAAACTTCCAGCCAACCATCAGGAGCTTCCGATGTTTGTTACAGGGGGAATCGAGATGATAAAATGCGACCCCATGCTATATATGTCGGCACTCGAAGCTTACCTACCACCAACTTGCCGTTTGCTTTTCTTACTTGAGACTTTTTTTTTCTTTTTCCTCGCAACCCCGATGGACGTAGCAGGCAAACATCGCCACAAGTTATTAGCAAGCCGGCTCAATACAGGCTTGCGCTCGCTCGAGATAAACTGCCAACAGGTACGCAGCGATTAATGTAGGTATGGTAAGTTAAAATCGTGACACGAACTCGGCAGAAACCCACCCTTACCGTAGGATTGGTGCTGGCGCTGTCAAGTTTCAGGTCAAGGCGTGTTTCGTGTTTCGTGTTTGGTGCACACCACTCACCGCGTCAAGCACGTACAGCAGTAAAAGCTTCACAACACTGACAACAGTCCAATTTTAGCTTTTAGCCTGGATTCCAACTCTATGGATCGCCCAGGATCTGACCTTGCCGTTGCTTGCCACATTGAAAATTGTGACCGGCAATACGGAGAGAGAAAAAAAAAAAAAAAAAAAAAAAGCCCGACATCAAACTTGGGCAACCCATCCCAAGAAAAAAACAAAATTGGCCCCAGTGTTTTACTTTAGCCCAGCATCCTTAACCTTGTAAAGTCCCTTCACATGTCGGATATTTTTAAAATTGGAAACCTATGCCAGATCTTCCAACAGGCTACCCATACGGCTTCGGGTTTTAAAACTCTTTTGTTCTTTTTTGTCTTTCTACTCTTCTTTTTGAAGCAGCTTGGCGCTGCTGTCGGTTGGAATGCATAATCGCATCTCCCCACATTGCCATAAACTTTTTCACGCAGATCGACATTTGGCAAAAGATAAGGTACATTAGGTACTCAACAAAGATCAACTTTTGTCCCAGGTCCTAGCTTGAAACTAGATTCGAACGGTAAACGCCTTCAAACGGCGGGCGCGATTTTAGGGCCAGGGGGTCAGCGAAGAGAAGACACCAAGCCCTAAATATTTTTTTTAACTTTTTGCCTCTCCTTTACGTGGTAAATACGAAAGACGAAAGGGGATAGATCCGCCACCTCGTGCGTTCCTTTGCTGAGTATCAAACACCTTTCCCTGTTTCTTTGTTTACACAGCATTTCTGTGCCGCAGCCAGTCATGCTCAATATTACGGTAGCCTCGCACTCAACCAATGACAAACCGCAAAAAGGGGAAAGGGCTGTCTGCCATCGGTGCCGCCTCTCCCACAAATACGAATCAGCTGGCATATAAACTAGGTGGTGTATCCCGACATGCCTGCTCCGTTTCTAAACATTCACGTATAGTATATCAGTATACGGCGCTTGTGAATAATCGCCGATTGACTACAATAAAGGCTCCAATCGCATCCAAGACCGACTTACCGACGAAACGGACTTACCAGACTAGCTCCAGTACCTGGCTGGGACTACGTTGTATGCCAAAAATGCCAAAATGCCAAAATACCAAATGACCACTAGACGATCCTGAGGAGCCAACTACCGGGTACCTCGTTGGCGCCTAAATCTCTGCTATTCATAAGTTGCTATCCGGGATTCCCTAGATCGGTTAGAGCCGTCCCGTTGCAAGAGGCCGAGATATTTTACTATAGTAGAACTAATTCTAGACTAAATGGGCAACAAGCTTCCAAATCCATGGCCGACTGTGGCAGACAATACGGGGTTCTACGTGGTAGGGTAGGGCCAGCCTAGGATCTGAAGTCAGCACCAACGCCACAAAAGGGAATTATGCGACGAAGTTTACATGAGCTTTGTCCAACATGAGAATGATGGCTGTCTCGTTCAAAATGACTTAGCTCCCTTCCCCAGCAATGACTTGTCGCTCGTGCTTTGGGTCCCATTTTCCTTTTTTCTTTCAACTTCTGCACGCTTTGAACCTCCCACGCACGTCACGGCGTTTCAACGACATCATCTACTGGGGACTGCTCGCAACGGTCGTCTGCTGGTTTTGTGCATGACAGCCGCACAAACCATACGTGATAACTTGGACTCGCACACCCTTTTTTCAATTTTCAATAATATAATAGTAAACCCCGGGTGCACCTGAACAGTCACTCGGACCTGGCATCACCAATGATCTCCGAGAGGGGACCAGCCATGTCCCTTTACGGGAACAGGAAGTTGATATGTCTCGTCGTGGCCGCCATCTCCTTGGCCTCCCTCACAGTGACATACTTGACCATCCCGAGGCCGCACAGGGATGCCATGATCGCCGTCATCAAAGACAAGGCCTCGCGGATAAAGGAGCAGCTTCCCATGTCGCTCCCGCAACACCCTCCAGCCTCGTTGATATCCCCGACGACGACCTCTGCGGTCTTTGACGCCGCCTCGAACCGGACCCTGGGCGTCGACAAGATCGCCTTTATAAACCTGCCGCACCGCCACGACCGCTTCGATGCCATCGCGCTGCAGTCGCACCTCTCGGGGATCCAAATCACCCACTTCCCGGCGGTCGACGTCTCGACGCTCCGCAGCAGCGGCCTGCCCCCCACCGAAAACCCCACGCGCCTCAAGGACACGGAGAGGGGCTGCTGGCGCGCGCACGCCAACGTCTGGCAGCACATGCTGGAGCACCAGATCCCCGCGGTGCTGGTGCTGGAGTCCGACGCCGGCTTCGACGTCAACTTGCGCCCCATCATGGGCCGGCTCAACGGCGCGTTCCGGGAGCTGCTGCGGAAAGAAAACCCGCGGGCCGCCTTGGGCGAGGACCCCGACGACCCGTGGCTGGCGCGCTCCGGCACGTGGGACCTGCTGTCGATCGGCCACTGCGCGGACGGGCGCGGCAGCGACGGCGCGTACGTGGTGTACGACGACCCGGACGCGCCGCACAACAACTGGCGGTACGAGCCGCTCAGCCGGGTGCTCAACGGGCAGCGCATCGTCTACCGCGCCAACAACGTCGTCTGCACGACGGGCTACCTCGTGTCGCTGTCGGGGGCCGCGCGCATGCTGGTCCGCACCGCCTGGAACCTGGAGGAGCCCGTCGACATCATCATCGCCCTCATGGCCCGCGCCGGCGAGCTGAGGGCCTACGCCCAGCAGCAGGTCCTCGTGGCCCAGTGGCAGTACGTCGACGGCCTCAAGTCCGGCGGCAACAGCGACATCCACCAGGGAGGCGACGACAATCACAAGATGACAAAGGAGGAGGAGGAAAAGGCCAAGAAGGCCTGGGAAGAATCCAAAAAGACCCACAGCTCTTACGAGGTCAAGAGCAACTACCGCCACTCGGAATTTACCGACTTTGCGCTGGGCAAGGCTTGGGATCACATCATTGGGCACAATTAACGAAGCGTTGACGACAAAATCTTGGCTGTATGTTTACCTCGTACTTGTTTGGATTCCGTTCTCTCTGTAACTTTATATGTTGGAAATCTTGTAATTTCTATCAGAAATCTTTTTTTTTTCTTCACAGGCGACAGAGGGTATAAATAAAGCCTGTAAATAATAAATTCTGCATGAGATTCTGGGCAGTTCTTCTTGTGCATCTATGGTCTACATGGTCTGACCACAACATTACTTGAATTTTCTGAAACAGGGTTTATTAACAAGAGTGTAGACAAGTTTTCATCCCAGTAACCCATAAATTCTTGGCCTTGTCATATCAGGCGACAAATTCCGTAGTAATTTCTTTGCTGTCAAAATCCATCAGACCTATCGTCCAATCTCATCATGTTAGTATCCTTGGTTCTCTTGCCATCAATTTCTTGGAGATTTTATTAACCGACCCATCCATCATCCAATGTAGCCAGACCGACTCAGAGAAGGCTCTGTGCCACCGATCGCTTTCTTCATAATTGTTTGGTTGACCATTTCTGTCTCAATCGGACCGCCTTCCACCACTTGTATCCTCCATCGCCTGCTGTCATGTCAGAGCTAATAAGCCTCTAGACCCAGTAGTCTGGCTGGTAGAGAAGAGCATACCTGTGTTTTCACGAGATCGAGCAGTATTGTCTAGCGGCCAGGTGCCTGGCATGGAGTTGCTGACGTGGCGGGCACACGCGTGCTCGGTGGGTAATGATGTTGGAAACATTGCTTGATTAATGACTCTCTATACATTGAGAGAAGGTTTACTCTGAGCGCAACATTCTCAGAATGCCAAAAGTGGGAGAATCAGCTACCTTTGTATCGTTGGAAAGATATTGCAGCCCCATGACACCGACAACAAAGTTCGTTAACGGATGAATAAGGTCTAGACGAGTCTAGATCTACGGTAGCAATCTTCATGGCTGCATGACCGCCCATGTGCTCCCTTATTCATTACATAAGTATACACTTTCTTGGCGGAAAGCTAGTACTTAGTCGAGCTCAACCCCCCAGACAGCATCTGTTAAACATCACTTTTCCCCTGATACTTCAATGGTCACCAATAATCGCGTGGCACAGCCCCTGAATGTGGCTGCGTCAATACTTGCTTCAGTATTGTGTACGTCATCACTTGAAAACTTTGGCCTGCAACCTAATCGTGTCTTGCATCTCAACATAATTTGGAGATAACATGGATGAAATGTGCCTTTTATTAAAACCATAACAAATCAAAGCTAAAAGAAATTAATGTTGTAGAAGCAAATGTTTTGGGCGAAGGATGTGGCCCCTGGGCCAACGTGGAAACGTTTAATATTTGAAACTCTGCAAGGAGGCAAAAACTTGACCGCCAGGAGGCCGACAGGACCCTTAAAAACGCGATGCGTCGAAAAGTTCCGCCAATATAATTACTAAACAGTGAAATATATGTAGCAAAAATATTATTGGAAGGATGGAGGCGAATGCATGCAACGGCGGGCTTTGGCATTAGTTTTTCGTTTGTCAACAGGAGCTTATACGGCTAGACCCAGAAGCAGAACTGAAGCGCAGGGATCTGACGCTAGTGTCTATAAAGTAGTGGTATACATTCGCTAGTCCCTAGAAGTAGTCTGTTCACCGTACCTTGGGTTGGAGTTCTCTTCGTCACTTATGTAACTGTAGCCAGCGTGCATATGCTCATCAACTTCTACAGCCGTTATTTTCGACGCTGATTTTCTTTCTAGTCGTACGCCTTGGTCTGTTAGTCGGACTTGCATGTGTAGGAAACAAAAACGCAAAGTGTTCTTTTGAAGCCAGAGATGCTCGCAAGTTGAAAGCCTTGGTGACAGCAACAACTTGAGAACATCAATGCGAAAAAACCCTCTTGCATTTTCCTGTAACGCTGCATTGTATCGTAGCAGTCTTTTGCTATTCCAGCCAACAAACACATTTGAAGCTGAAGCACACCCACATACCCTCTCAGCCCCCACGCCTCTTGATCTTCCACCGCCAGCTATAATGCTCCGTCACGCCGTTGACAAACACCCTCAAGGCAGTGACGTCGTTGGAATCCCTCCCCTGCTCGATGGTCGCCGCCTGGATGGCCAGGTTGCCAAACCTCCTCGCCCTCTCCTCGAGCCCCAGGTACCCGTAGTTGTACGCCACCTGCTCGTAGGCATCGGCCATCCTGCTCTGCAACCCGTCCTGCTCCATCAGACGCACGTAGCGCTGCAGCATCTCCTCCGTGACGGCCGCGCTGTCGGCGTCCCTGAGCTCCGCCTCCATCCCCGCCAGCTCCGCCGCCCTGGCGTCCGCCCCAGCCAGCGCCTGCAGGTTCCCTCCCCGGCCCGTGCAGGCCGCGCAGCCGCACGGCCGTCCCCACATCCTCCGTGCCGCCGCCTCGCGCTCCGCCCGCCCCAGCCGCGGGTTGACGTACGAGATGGACAGCGGCTCGCCCGCTTGCATCCTGCGCGCCGCCGTCACGTGTAGGCTGTGGTCGGTGTGGTCGACGTAGAACGCCGCGTTGGGCCGGCAGTCGTGCGCCAGCGCCACCACCTCGGGATACAGTGCTAGGTGGCGCCCGTGCTCCGGTCCGTCCCAGTGCGTGGCGCCCGTGCTGGCCTCGAGCGGATGGGCTCGCAGGATCGCTGCGATTCTGCTCCTGCTGCTGCTGCTGCTGACGTCCGACTTGACGGCGAGGTGTGACTTGCCCGCGGCGGCTTCCACCAGCGCTCGTGTCTTCTCCGGCAGCAGGGACAGCGCAGCTGAGATCATGTGTTCCTGCGTGGACTCGTCCGTCTCGTTGAGGAACGTCTTGTGTATCATCAGAACGGGCGGCAGCTCCATCAGCTTGGTTGCGCGCTTGATCTGTTCCGTGGCCACAATACCGATGCGTCCCGGTCCGACCTCCTCCTCCCTGAGCAGGCCAGAAGCCTTGGTCTGCGCCTTGTTCATGATGACCTCGAGGTGCCGAATCTTTTGAAAGTTGCTGGGCATTGATATCACTGCCAGGCCTCTGCCGTTGGCGACATCCCGGCTCGTGAACAGGCACCACTTGTCGTCGTCGCCGGTGCATATCTTGGGGTCGTACCAGCCCTTGGGATGGAACAGGGCTCGCTCGGTGATGTTGGAGAGGTATTCTGGGACCTGTGGTAGTACATGCTCTGCTGCTACTGATGCTTTGTTCCCGCTGTTGCCTGCGAATGCTGTCGAGGCGAGTGCAGCACCCAGGGTGACGAGCTGCTTCAGCAGTGCCATGGTGATGCTCCCCTGGTCCAGTTGTACACGGTAGATGTTCACAGAGCAGACTGGTCGCCCATTCAATCACATAAACTACGACTCGGCATAAAGTGTTGAGAACCAGGTCTACTTCGTCTCCTGTGATGGTGGTTGCTGCCAATAGTATCATTTTCACTATTTATTGATACTTCTCTGCCGGCAACGCCATCTATCAACGTGTCTCATGCAATGTGGCCCGTTCGTCTGACTGCCGTTCCTTCGATATTAATCCCGAAATATGACTGCCGAGAACATAGTCTCGGAGCAGTGCCATTGCGGCATCTGCCTAAATACGGGCCTTTGCAGCCCCTATTCTGCCGGTCCGCTTCGACATCGGAAATTTCCCAATAGCCGGCATTTCTTTGTACCAAAGATATCTTACCATGACGAAAGCCATGCAATTGATTGGCTAAATAGACTCTTTCTTTCTTTCTTTTCGCAACAACTGATGCCCAACGGGCATTTCGCTCGATCGCCTTCCCGTGCTGTGAGTTGATCTTGGCACGACTTACCCCTCAATCACACCGTCAAAAATTGGGGATATATATCTCCAGGAAAGAAAAAATATCCAAAATAGGAAACGGAGTTTCTAAGTAAGTAAATTAGTAATCGGCAGGATACGTAGTAACAAGCAGCTGGAAAGATCATGTGCGAGTACCTTTGCCTTGGTAAAAGGAATTAGCCCCTTAACTTTGAAGGGTAAAATCCGCCCACATTGGACAACCCGACTTACATAGTAGAGAGAGTCCACCAATAGTACTACAGTCGTCCCATATGATGCGAACCCCTACGGCCCCGGGGTGCTGCGAACTCCCCGTCAGTCCAGACCGAACCGAGCTTCCTCCGCACAACGCGAGCTACGTGGTACAGTTTCCAGAAACACCTACACGAGCCGGTTCCCCATCGTTCAACGGCAGTGGTATCAAGTTTGCTGGGGAAAAATCAAGATAGGTAAACAAGTCCGAGCCATTTGAGCCTCATGTGCCAAGGTGCTCCTAGCTAGAAAGTACCTGGGTCTCCTCACCGCGACGGAATTTGTCTATTAGTGGTAGTCAGTTTGTAGAACTTTGACAGTAGTAACCAGATCTTAAGAACCGCTGTACGTATAGTAAGTAGTATTCATAGATCCGTTGGAGCAAACTTCCCGGTTCGCTACCTGGCCATGTTCGTGGTACATACTTCGTACCTGTATACAAGCCCCAGGACCGTTGTTCTTGGCAAAGGACCCTGTTTTTTTTTTGGAACGAACCGCATCACTTGCCAGTTTTGCCCACTTGTTTGCTCCTTCCCCTGTCCGTGCCTCTGCGATGACGGGAAGAAGAAAAACAGGGAACCCCATAGACGGTAAATTCCGCTTTCGAAGCAGCTCTGGCACTCAAGAAACCAAGGACAGGAACATCGCCGCCCCAAAGAAAGAGAAAAAAAAGACAGAAACCTGCATGCCCCTTGAACAAGCTTTCAATGTTGCCTCGTGAGTCGCAGCAAAAGCAGGGGCCGCCGCCGCATTTCTCTCTCTCTCTCCCCAGCTCGAGTCATGTACCCTGCCTGCTCCAACCCGTCAATCCCTTCCGTCCAAGGAAGGTTGGGGATTCCCAGAAGTGGTACTGGAACTGGTATTATTGAGTAGTATTTGTTCCAAGCACTAGTCTAGGGGGCCCGCCCCCATCCTCTTTTCCAAGTGTATTGGTACCACATACTAAATAGCAATATACAAAGCGGTAATATGTGTATGACTGTATGCATATTTCCCAGCCTGCGGGTTGTCCGAGCAATCTAATTACATCAATTTGTGCCTGCATCTTGGTATGGGGCCTTTTATTTCCAACATGACCCAACCGTCTTGTTTTCTGCACGTGGGGGGGTTTGTTATTGCGCACCACACGCAAAACACGCCGTATGTAGTGTCGTGAATCATAAACAAGAGGCTCGCAGGATGACTGGTCAAAGTATTAAAAGTAGGAGCTGCATCCTTGCAGCCAAACTGTATCAAGGCAACACCTCTTCCAAAGATCTGCCACGCATGTCGCATATGCCCCAAAAGAGTTGACGGATCTGCGGGCGGACTCATTTCATCTCAAGTCGTGTCATCTTTTTCTCTGCTTATTTTACTGCGCAATATCCATGTATGATGGCAGAAACCTGTTTTTGGCCGCTTGAACCAGCAGGTCCCCCCTCAAAAGAAAAAGTTCAGTCAAAACGTCTAGTATCATGGGGCCATCTCAACGCACCTGTCAAACGACAATCCACAGATCCGGGGGAAACGCAAATTATTAGGCTTTTAACGGTTCCCTTTCGAGAACATGAGGTGAGCAAATCGAAGAAGGAGAAGAAGGGGGAGGAAGAGGAAGAGGGCAAATAAGACGAATAAACAAAAATCAAGGAACCCGACGCGATCCATACGTCCGTGCAAGTCATCTCACCATCGTGGCCCCCAATTGAACAAAGAACTACGCAATACTGATGCGGTGTATTTTTGCCCGGACAAGCCGGACCCTGAAAACAAGTGAAGAAAAGGTAAGAAAAAACAAGTGGTCCTTAAAAATATAACGGAGCAGGGGAATGCCTCACCTCACGTACCATAGTAGACCAAGAAAGTAAGCATATCCCACTACCGATACCACACCACGGCAATGCCCACCCCCCCTGCTCCCGCCGATGGCCTGTTTGGCTTCAGATGCCGCCATTTTACCACGTAGCCATGAGTATCAGAGTTGTAATGAGGCGGACAGAAGATTCCAACCAAGGCAAGCTATCCTCGTTTGTTTGGTTTTTTATCTTGGACCACAAAGAACTACTTTGTGAAGAAAAAAAAAAGGAAAAAGAGGAAAACAAAAAAGAAAACCTTGCGAATTGGAAACCAAGAAATCACTCGCGGGGTTTGACCCCGTGCCATCAAAAGATCAGATAGCATAATTACCTTAGTTGGCCCTTGACCGAGTTTCTATAGGTAGCCGCTGCGTATAATCTCCTCAATGCCTCCTGTGCGGCCCTTTTTTGCACTATATTTAGTTAGGACCTTGATTTTTTGTCACAGGCATAAACACCACGGCCTTTCCATGGTACGAACCAGGTTATCATGTTGCTTGGTCGTGACGCCGCCCGAGTCAAATGAATCCGACCTAGACCCCTAGAGAAACCAGACGAACAATCCTTGGACCGGTCGAGGCAAGTTTCCTCTTGGTTCTTTGTTGTCCCTGTCCTGGGAGCGAAACATGCAACTCCGAAAAAAAAAAGCAAATAAAAAAGATACTCCATAACCGCAAGTGGCTTCCTGAATCCTACCCAGAAAAGCGGACTGGCCACTGTCATCAAACGAAAGTAGGTAGTTCCTTGGTTCAAAAGAATTGTTGGTCGTTGCAAGACACGTGTAGTTCCCAAGTAGCATCATATACATATAATGTGGTTCAATATTGTCCTCATGACTTGACACATTAGCAAATGTCAAGGATAATATAGCTTAAAACCATTGATGAGTAGTGGTTTGCCATGCCGAAAACAAAACGCCCAAAACAATGACCCTTGCCATGCCATAGCCCAAGATCCCATAAACGCCCGTACAAAATGTTGCCTGTGTTGAAAGGAAATAGAACAAAATTGACGCATTGGAGCGTGCTGTCTCATATAACAAGTTAGAAGTGGAGCCAAAGGTAAAAGGACCAAGGGTGCTAAACAGCCCGGTCGGTGCTTGCATCCCCAAGAGGGTAGTGAATATATCCCAAGAATTCCAAAATCTGATCACTCATCCCCCGGTTTTTTTTTCTTTTTCTTTTTATGGTTCTGTCAACGTCAAAATAAACGGTGACTGGTGTAACATGCATTGGTGGCTTTGCTTGTCGCCATGAAGGCAGGATGCCGAGGCTGTCAACCCCATGGCCTCAACTGCATCACTCAGCGTCAACATGGAATGGAGCCTGTGCCTCAGCCACTGAAAGGAAAAAGAGTATACGAGTATACAGTGACCGCCTTGTTGAGTAGATGTACCCAGTCGCGACTGTGCAACTGAATCAAGCGCATGAAAAAGTCGATATCAATGCTGACGCAAGACGCTAGACGCTGACGCTGGCCATATCAATATCGAGGATTGTCGACGGTGGTCGTACGGTCCGTCAGACTGTGGCACGGTGCTGACATGACGCAATTTCGAGGCAAAAAAAAATAGTCGCGCATCAATTCATTCCATCTCCGGGAAGAACTTTTTTTTCTTTGTCAGCCGTGCGCTGTCGGTTTTCGTCATCGCACGAACTCCGCCTTTTGACGCCTTTCCTCCTCCGCCAAGACAGAACGCGGCCCAGCAAGTGTGACTGAGTGCTCTGTCCAAATGGCCCATTCAACTCCCGGCTCGGCCTGCGTAGGGGGGTGTGCGTTCATTTCTTGCCGCGGCCGCCGGTCGAAGTGATCTTGCTCGTGCTCATCAAGTCGCCGATGTACTTTTGCAAGAACTTGTTGTTGCTGTCGAGTTTGTCGTGTTCCTCCTTGACAGCCTCTATTCGGTTGAAGATCATGAGGAGCGAATCTTGAAGTGCCTTGGCGTGCCTAAGAAAGAAGAATACTCAGTTAGCTCGGGTCCATCACGTCGAGAAGCGGGATAGAGAATTTTCAGTCGCGGCGGATAAAATTTGGCGTACATTCTGAGCTCGTCCCTGGCCTGTTTCCCAAGCGCCTCAATGTCCTCTGTCGTCCTCCTTGGGCTCATCGCACCATCATCCATTTCGTACTGCACATGATGAGGTTCCCTCGCCTCTATTGAGTCGCGAGGGACGATTATGGTACCACTGCTCTTCCTGCTCGGTAGTCGGGGTCGGTTGAAGCTGGGGGCGGGGACTGGTGGAGAGGCGTTGTCGTCGCCCGACGAAGAGTCGGACCTGTCCATCTTTGGGGGGGCCGGATTGGCCCGTGTTGGTTGTTCTGGTACATCCATCGCGGTTGGCGATGGTGAGGTGCGTTTTCTCTTTTGTGGAATAATTGTGTAGGATTTGATCGAGAAGAGCTCGAAACGGAATGGGGTATCTGAAAAGCTGTCGTATTATATGCAAGCGGTGCCTGCCTTCCTTTGGGGGGGGGGGTAACAGGGATCAACGCCGATGTTTGATCGTCTCTACTTTTTGGGACTCGAGAGCGACAGCGACAAATGATGCATGAATTGTCGAAGCCGGGATCGTGACGGAATTGAAAAAGCTTATTATCGTCGCCGCGCAGGAGAGCCTGAGTAAGGCACTTTGGGTATCTGAGGTATGGAATTGTTTGCGAGTTGTAGCTTCGTGTGGCGTCGTAGTAGTATGGGACGGTCTGCAGGGTGCGACCAGGTGAGAGTTGGTTAACAAAAAAAAAAAAAAAAAAAAAAAGTAGAAAGAGCGCGTGAACGGTGGTTGGTGGGGATGGAGGGCTGAAAAAAGGGTCAAAGATCAAAGTCGGTCGGAAATTGGGAGGTCTTGGCTGGTAATCAAGGCTATTTGTGGAGTGAAAGCCTGTTCTGGTTGACAGTGAACCAGATACCACGGTTACAAGAAACAAAGAATATCAAAATCTTGTATTGATGTTAAAATGAGAAAGAGGAGCGCAAGATACCACGAACGAGCGGTGGGCGGTCGTCAACGCAAAGTATTATTGCGACCAGCGAAACTCCACAGCCAAAAAAGAGCCTTGCATGCCCTCCCTCAATCAATCAGGACCACCAAAATGGCAACCAGGCGTAGTGGTGGGGACCCTGTAAACCGGGGCGAAGACAGGGAGAAGGATTGGTCACTTTGCCCTGTTTTGCGTACTGCGATCAACGGCCTTTGCTACCTCGTTGGGGAACCCCTCGCGCGTCTATCCTAGTCCTGGTACGGTACTGTGTGCTGCAAGGTGGGTAAAAGGTGTGCGTGGCAGGCAAAGAGAAAAAAAAAAGGGACCCAATTGAGGTGAAGGCAGGCAAGGTCACCACTGATTCAAAAAGTATCGATCATGTACAGTACTGGACTGCACTTACAGTTTTCCGGTCTTCTGCTTCTGCACCAGTGTCGAATTGGGATCTGGTGGTTTCTTGACGATCAACGGGCTCGATGATATAATAACTGACCACTCTGACGGCGCGTCAACACTGGCAGAGTTGCTCGGAAATATGCTGGCCCATGTTGGATCACAAACTTTGGAACAAATATAATTTTTCTCCACCTGTACGTGGTTTAAAGCATGGCTATCAAAGCAAGGCCTCTATCACGCAATTTCCTTGACTTTGGAAATGAGCTGTACAGACTGCATTGAAAGCTTCATGGCAGCGTAACACGGAAGATTATGGAAAATCACCGAAACCCCAGACTCGAGCAGCTTGCCACTGGAACGGTTTTTGATACGAAAAGAATATACGGTCGTAACGGAAACATCATTGACAGGTACGACTCGTGCCAACGTGACTCGACCTTGGTTTTTTTTTTTGTGTCCACGATGACTTTTTTGGAAATTGCACAGGCTACCACGAGAAAGAAAAAAAAAATCAGGGGACCTCGCCGTCGGGGATGGAGCCTGTCACATCCCGCCCGCCGCTCGCGGGGCATTTCGTCCCTTGGAGCTGGGCTTGGCTGGCTAAACTGGGTTTGGCGGCCTTCACCTGCTGACTTGAGCAAAAGTGGGGTCAGCAGCAAGCCGACGGCAAGGACGGGTACTTTGTTTGTACCTACCTTCCTCCCCCCCAAAAATTGTAAACTGTACGTACCTACCGGGTGTTCAGGGTCGCGGGTGCTAGTTTGTCAGATAGGGATCGCCACCCAGTGACGCCATTCAAGCAAACCCCGAAGAAGTGCTGATTGGGCCGACATCCGAAAGGCCCAAAGGGTTGGAGGGGAAAAAGCCCTCGAATAACTTCATGGGATTGTTCTTTTTTGCGCCCAACGGGATTCGATATTTTGAATTTCAGGTTTCTCAATGGGATGAAAAAATGACGGATATGACTCTAGTAAGGGTGGTTGGTGTTTGAAGTTCTGTTCGGGGTTAACGTCAGGGCGCCGTTGCATCGCGCGATAGTTTCAAACGGCCACCTTGTTGGGTTGGCAAGTAGACCCTGGATTTGGGGTTGTTTTCCATCTTTCCTCTCGCAAAATTCACCAGGTACATTGCATAAAATGGTAGACGATGGCGCTAGACGATAAACCAACCGACGATCGACTTCTAGAGCCGCAAAACAAACATTTTTTTTTGGAGAAAAAAAAAATGGTTTTAATATTATTATTCGTCAACACAAGCCACACGCTTCACGATGCTTGCCTTTGAAAGTCAGTCTCCTTTGTCAATGTTCCTCGGAGAAGGGCAGTTGGGCTTGTAACAAGACCCCTGGGATCTTTTTCTTTGGCTGACAATCCTGCCTAATCGCTTCTTCTACCATTTGCAACAAAAGACAACTTGCTAAGAAGGTTTCACATACATTTTCTCAATGCAATAATCCAGCGAGCTGCCAAAAGAAAATCCCCTTGCCGTTCGGCTGACGGCCGAACATTTCCTTGCTGGGCCTGCGTCATTGAAGGCCAAATGTACCAACAATGACCCCACCTTGATTCGATTCTCCTTCGATGACTGGTCCGTTCTTTTGCTTATCGTTGCGCTGCCGATCGACAAACTCAATTGCCGTCTTTGCAAGAAAGATCCCAAACATTTAGAAACACAGATCTGGTAATCCTTTGTTTTTATTTTTTCTCTTTCTCTAACTACCCCAGCAAACCCAGCCATGTTCTTTAGTCTAGCGGCCCCGGGATTTGAAAAAAAAAAAGTACGCTATCTTTTTTAGTCATTTTCCAACTCTAAGGGGTCGTCCAACTAAAAAGGTTGTTTTCCTTCATTTATTTTCTTCCCCCGTCTTTGATCTAAAAAGTTTCTCTTTGTTTGCCTTTCTTCCTTTGGGGGCGATATAATACGTCAGCGTGGCGGCATGGTCCGTCCTTCTGTCAGACGCACTTTTGCTGTGGGGTTGTAGAACAAATCCCATGTCAATCCCCATTTTTAGCTCACATGCGTGTCACTGGAACGTGTAATAATACTCCGGTAGAACAAATGAGCCTGGCGAGCTGGATACCCTGCAGTTGTTATTATGACAAGCATGTTGGTATTCTTATTTTTTTTCCCTTCCCTTTTTTTATCGCCTCCCCGGTGGATGAACAAAAAAGACTATGCGGGTTGTTACGGAGCAAAAAAGGGTTCTCAAGCTTTAGTAAAAGACGGTACCGATCGCCGCACTGCAGAATGCTGGGTATTAGCCGGGTTTAATGTCAATCTGTCATTCTTAATTTCTTGGGACATCTACTAATTACATGGTAAATAATTACCACGTATGTAAAAGATCGCAAGTCAAAGACATGTTCGACAGGTGTTCTTTATTAATACATACTGTACCTACAGAGTACATTCCCCACGCGCCCTGCAAGCACACGCGCGCACATACACACACGTGTTGGATTCGTTGTACGGATAGCAAAGGGCCAAGCCTAAACTAGGTAGGTACCTAAAGTACCTTTGGACTACCCTATTTTTACAGTACAGTTTGACAGTAAAACCCCCCAACTACCCTTACTACTGCTAGGTAGAACAGAGTTTGTGGCACATGGTAGGACAAGGATCATCGCCGTGGCTTCCGCTTTCTTTTCTTCAGATGTAACAGAGCACAGGATCGACATATTGTCACCCCCCGGCTTACTGGTCGAGCGGGCTGATCACTTGACCACTTTTGTGGACGGCCACCAGCGCGGGTTCCTGGTTGGCTGGTCACGGTCCGACTTAACCGTCCAAGCGTTGATCGCAGTTTTCTTTCTCAACAAACGGGTGAACGTTCCATTCTTCTTTTCATTTCCCTTGGTTATAATCTATCTCTTTTTACGGCAACAAGCGCAAAGCAGCAAAGTGTTGGAATTTGTACACGACTGTGTTCGACTCTAGCTCTTGGAATTTTATTGGGCTCAACATATCCAGTCATTTGAGTCTTCTCGGAGATTGCACTAAATGACTTTTCCTTGACCTCCCAAGCCTTTCTTCCCACGACGAGATCGTCAGTCTTGCGGGACTCCTATTACGGAACCTGCTTCAGGTATGGCCAAGTGGGCAAAGTGGAGAGGGCAGTAAAGTAGTACAGGTGCCGATCGAGATTCGCGGCTCAAAGTCATTGGTCCTTCACCGCCTGTCATGTTTGCCCACGGAGTCCATGTACAACCCCCAAAGCAGCACCTACCACATATTATGCTTCAGGCCTTTTCCATGCGGCACTGCAATTAAAGGAACCCGGTCAAGGCATATATTGATGGTCGTGCATCGTACAGTCCGTACTGTAATAGTCGCGTATTACCTAGGCGAGATCGCGGGTGTGCCTGTCTCCGGTAGCGTGGTAGTACGGGACTCGGGAATGCTAGCCGTACTCTCCGTCACACCGGGATTGGCAGTACTCTGGTACGATCTTTGAACACCCGAAGCCTTCTTTTCGGAAGCCTTGGGTCAGCTTTTTCCGTTGTTGGAGTTCACTTTCTTCTTTTTGTTTTCTTTTCTTTTTTTTCCATTTTACTCGCTTGATGTTCTATGTACTCCATACTTTCATGCGCAATATTAATTACGACGCATCCTCGCAAGTGATCCACGTGCACAGCAGTTACGCTCAGCCACACCTGACGGGGCCCCATAAAATCAACGTCATTTTCGCCAGAAGGGCGACCGGGTCTCCAGGATGTCATGCCCTTGGGGCTTGCACTATGTCATAGTTGCTGTTTCTGTCCCCAAACCGTCTGAAGTTTATTTGGACTCATGACATTTTACCGTATGCATTGATTCCCGCCGCATGTTGCTGCGCCACAAGTCATCTGATATAGCTACTGGAAGCTCTTCAGGGCTCAAGCTGCTTTCTACTGCGAACTGCATACAGTGTCGGTATTAGCCAGCTTTAATTCTGACGCAGCATCATGCACGGCCGATTATGCCCTGAACATTCTAGCCATACTGTGCCGGACGACATCTTTCAACTCGAGGAACTCATAGAAACCTTGTGACTATTTCTGTCAAGCGGACATCTGCCGGGGTGGCTCCATGGGTATCGGATCTTAGGGTGTGATGGACGTGGTAGGAGCTGCACTCGGGTTTTAGCTGGCTTCGGCTGGCCGCTGGACTAATGCTGCGCATACGCAGGAGCTTGGTGTTGGCCAAGTCCACCTGACTGAGCGACAAGAAAGACTGGCGCCTGGCAGGTTCATCGTTTGCTCGAGAGTGGTGGGGACTTCGAAGGTTCTCACTGCGATCGACGAGGTTCTGGCTTTTCAGAGCGCCGGAGAAGTCACTTGATTGTTTTCGCAGCGTCGCTGTTATGTCGTCTGGGGAATGAGGTAGTCAGTTGGAGATGGAGAACGCCTTGCTTGAGCTTATCGCTGACTTCACCTATGGTCTAAGCTGGATGCCGAGCATGTACTGTGTTTGACCTACCTGGCTTTCAACAGTTCTGGCTGCAGTCTCGTTGAGGGCCTTGGGCCTGGGAGTGCTGCTTTGCTGGTCAAACTGGCGTCATGTCCCTGGAGGAGTTCGAAAAAAAAGAAGAAAAAAAAACCTACAAAAAAGGAGCAAGGTTTGTAGAATGTACCAAAAGAGGAATTGAATTCTTGTATTTTCCAGAATTATGCTTGGAACTTGGTATGTCGGGGCGGATCTTGATATCAAGGAGATGGACTGGTGGATGGACTGTTTGCTTGCCTGGCAGGCTGCCATCGCCCTCGTACCAGGAAGGCAATTAGGGCAAACGGATCAACCAGCCAGCAGAAAATTGAGCTTTTCAATGTCGCGTCGAGCATCGAAATTTTCAATCCATCCTTCCAGCCAATCCCTCCCGGGTTGTCAAACACCCCAACCTCTGAGGCTGCTTCATTGAAACTCTGAGCTCTTCGGCGTCAACCTCAGATCCCTCTTGCCTGCTATCAAATATTCCTTGCCATTCTGACTTGCCTGGAGCATCTGCTTGGTAGGGCTGGCAAACAGATTTCTGCTCGCTCTCGACTTCACTTCCACGTCAGTCAAATGGTCTTCGCATCAGGCGTCAACTGCAAGTGACCACCTTCGTTTCACGGGCTCGGTGATTCCATAGTGACATCCGCAAATGTATGCTTACTTACTTGTTAAGCCATGGTATCCGAAGCCTCACCGGAGGACCTACATCTTGATCCTCCTGGCCGATTTATTTCTCTTGCGCTAATAATTACCAAGAGGTGACAGGATTATCACCATGTCGTCACATTCCGTTCAACAAAACGCGATGGCTCGCGACGACAACCCAGCGCACCCAGGACCGATGCTAGATCTCAAAGGCGAAGCATCATCGGTGGCCTTGCTACCATTTGGACCCCGTGTGCAAGTGAATTTAGTGCGGATGTTGAACAGCGTGGTCGAGGACGTCGGCAGTCGAGCCGACCCTGTGGGATTTGCCTGGGATGATTCGCACAGCAATCAAGCTGCCAAAGTAGTCAGGCGGATGCTGAGGAATGGAGACAACGAGAAGAGATTCATCACCATCAAATTGCTTTCATACATCCAAAGTCACAAAACGGTTCAAGCCCAAAACGAGGAAGAGAACGGGCTGCATACAAAAAAGCACCAAAAGGAAAAAGCCCGGCGACTCCAAGGAGAGCTTTTAGCCTTTTTCCTGTCGCTTACGGCAGAGATCAAGAGCTTGCGCGGCAGTCCATCGCAGCCAGCCTTCAACTTCTCCGATCTTGAGAACGAGGTTAATCGAGTCCGTCACCTCGTCCGCAAAGTCTCTGCTCCGTTCCGCCTTACCCACAGGACACAGGAAAGGCCAACCGGTGACCTCTACCATGTGAACAGCCTGGCAATATCGCTCAACAAGCCCTTCCTCCTGAGTTTGGCCCTGGTGTCTGACCCAGACGATAGCCCCAGCGGACAGGGCCCAGGAAAGACTGCGTCACCTCACATCTTCCGTTTGACTTGGCCCAAGGTGGAGTCCAAACCTTTGACGACCAGTTCACAGTCAACACCCGGCTCAATCAGCGCTGCTGTCCAGCCCGTCTCCACGCTACATCCCACGGACGCAGTATACATCAAGCAAGAGCCCGGCCATGACACAGATAGGTCTGGCCAAGCTGTGATTGTCAATAGCTCACCCGGCCATGGAAACGAGCGTATGCCCAATGCGAACCAGCAGCTCACGCGGATGGTGGGGGACACTATGATGCTCCCAAGGATTGTCGTGGAGATTGGTCACCTCGCCATTGTGCACACGACAACAACAGAGCACAGGCACGAAGTCCCAATCACAGCAACTGGCCTTGGTCTGTTTGTCGATTTAGAAGACGTTAACAAGGGTCTCTGGCTCCTTCGTACCGACAATTACATTGGTGTGAGGTTGGACGACCAGCCGTCCCTGGAATCAGGGCTGATAGCTTTCTTCAAGAAGCGTAAACTTCATAAGAATTGTGGAAACGCGAAGCTGTCAAGAAGTATAAGCGATTGGTTTGAATCCTTTACCGGGGAGCAGCAAGTACATGTATTGCAACACACCGGCTCCATCAAGGCAGACCTTCGACGTCTCGTACCAAAGTTCGAGACTTTTGCTGTGAGCTATGCTTAAATCTGGCACAGGCGCAGCGGTTCAGACGATCTGTAAAGACATCCCCTTTATCGTTGCCGTATAGAACACTGACAAGAAGATTATCTTTGACCGACCAACGTGTAAATTTCTTGAGAGCATAAGAAGTTTCACGAGAGTTCCACCGACGCTTCGTCAAACAGGAAGTATGAGTATGTTCGTCGGCACACACCAAAGCGGCCATCAACGGAGCCCAGCGTCTAAGTGGGCGCCTATACAGACGAAACGGTTCTAGTTCGCAGAAGCTAGGTCAATTTGAGATGGAGTTTCGATATTTGCTTTCCTACTGTTATGAGCTCAAAGAGCAAGCAAAGGTGGGAAACACATGCAGTTGGAGTCAATAAAATCTGGACATGGAAAACTGGAGGGAGAGACCACAGTCACTCACATTTTGTGTCGTATGCCGAGGTTTTATTTCTCTGCAAAGACACCAGGAGCTATTGAGCCTACTCCCTTTCCGACTGTTATCCAATGAACCTGTATAATTACTCATAATCTGGTGTTGAAACAAAATACAGCAAGGCCTTAAAGCCCGTTTGTTGAAAGCCATCCCTACTACCGCTCGCTCGTTGGACTCCAGTGAGCTACAGTAACACAAGGCAGTGCCTGCCAATTGCAGTAAGAAATCCCCTAATGAACCACGCTAACCATGAGAAATCAAGCTCGTTCCGGAGCATCCAGTCCAACTTTTTTTTGGGTGCAAAGAGTACAACAAGAAGAATAAGAGAGACCAAGCCATGGGAAAAGCACCATTCCATGCTCCGTCACAAACTATACCCAGCCAGCTCCCTCTGCGTCCACTCCCACAGCTTCCAGCTCAGGACCCTGTCGTCGCCGACGCCGCTCGGCCTGGCGGGCACGCCGACGGGCTCGTAGTACTGGCCGTTGCTGATGCCGCGGCCCGTGGCGGCCCAGAGGTGGTTCTTGGCGCCCTCGTCGATGGACGCGCCGAACACGGGCACGATCCACTGCTCGAACCGCTCCACCACCGCGCCGCTGCCCACCACGCGCGACCCGCCCCTGCGCCAGTTCCCCTCGGACTTTGCGATGCCCGGGTGGATCGACACCGTCGTGAAGAGCGGGCAGCGCTCCGCCAGCTCGCGCGCGTACAGGATGTTGGCCAGCTTGCTCTGCCCGTACAGCAGCCGCGAGGAGGGTCCGCTGCCGGTGTGTGACGACCGCCGCCTCCGCAGCGTCGGCCGCTGGCTGCTGCCCGACGTCGCTGGCCTGCCGCCGCCGCCGCCGTCCCGCCCCTGCTGGCCGGGCTGGTTCGTATCGCTCTGCGTGATGTTTGTCGTTGATCCCGTGGCGCTCGCGGAATCGTGAAAGGAGCTGGGATCGGGCTTCAGGCTGTCAAAGTCGATGCCCTCGGGCGGGGTGAAGCGGTGGGCAAAGGAGCTGACGCAGATGACCCTCACGTCGGACCCGACCGAGTCGCAGGTGGCGGTCCGCACGAGCAGCCTCATGAGCAGCTTGATCAGCAGGGCGTGTCCGAGGTGGTTGGTGCCAAAGTGCCGCTCGTAGCCCTGGGCGGTGACGCCAGAAGGCACCGAGACCTCGGCGGCGTTCAGGATCAGGATGTCGAGGCGGTCGACGCAGGCCAGGAAGCGCGAGGCGGCGTCCCTGACCGAGTCGAGGTTGGCCAGGTCCATGTACAGAAAGTAGACCTCGGTCTCGTCGGGCAGCTTGCCGCCGCCGTCGTCGACGCCCAGGTGGCTGCGCGTCGTGCTGCCCGAGGCGCTGTCGGGGAGGCTCCGACCTACCTTGTCGGGCCGTAAGCTGCGGCTGCCGACGTCGATGTAGCTCCTGTTGCGGCGCAGCGAGCTCGCGTCCAGGATGCCGGTGCTGCTGCTCCCCTGCAGGCCGCTCTGGTCCCCGGTGGTGGTGCTGCTGGTCGACGGCTGGCTCCCCGTGCTCTCCACCGAGGAGGCGATGGAGGTGTTGCTGGAGCGGAAGGGCGACTCCGACTCGGCCATTGATGAAGGGGCGGCGCGATGGGGGGTGGGCATGGGCCCGGGCTTTTTCCTCAGCCGCCTCCGGATCTCAGCTATGGCAGCTCCCGCCCTCTCGGCGTTGCGGCCCGCGATCCACACCTGCGCCGGACGACCATTCTGAGACAGCTGGGCCGCCGCCTCCTTCCCCAGGCCTATGGTGCCCCCGGTGATGAGTACCACCTTTCCCCGGAGTGAGGGTATATCTCGCTCCGGCTGGTAGTACGGATATGTCACGCACATTTCCAGGTGGCCTGTCGTTTGTCCTGAAAGAGACAGCAGCGTAGCGACCGCCCAGGAGCAGATCTTGCAAGTGCTTGCTTGCCCGCGTAGCTGAGGAGATTTGACAAGAAGAAAATAGATGCCGACAAACACTTCGCAAGGCTCCTCGATGATGTGGCTCGCCAGACCAACAGCAACAAATCTATCTGTCGGGGTCAGGTCTGGGCTGCTTATTTCCCAATGACGGTGCTGCGGATAAAATCCACAAGTGTTTTGGCCAAGATAGTTTTGCCGAATTGCCCAGTTGTTTGCCCAAGTTTCAATCGGATATAACAAAATTCGTTCGATGTAGATTCTTTTCTCGAAGCTGGGCTATTTGGTACTTTATTCCCTTTTTCACTTTTGAAAATTAAGGCAGAATGAAAAAAAATAAAGACATTAAGATCTCTACATTGATGATCGAGCCGGCCGAGATCTGGGTACTTGCTGGACAAGCCCTTCATCCCTCCCCGCTCCATCGTCCAGTCTAGCAGATTTCGCTCCAAAAGAGATAGAAAAATCCAATAAACTCTGTGTGAATAGAATACCAGACAACGCTACTTCTCCGACAAAAAAAAAGCCCTCACGGTTTAGTTTGGTGGTACAAAAGTACTGGGGAAGAATGGCGCACGCTGTGTGGACGGTCGAGACCGATAAACAAGGATACCAAGGCCGACATTGGACGATGCTGGTGGGTGGTCCAACATCGGCAAACTTTTTTTTTCCCTCGCCCAGCCACAACGGTAGCACAGTAGAGATCAGAGGCCCGGGCATCGACCAGAAGTGTACGTTTGGAGGGGGGGCACAGCACAACTACTGCTGATGCCGGGTACCCGCACTTTACCAGGTATGGTGTGACCCCCTTCGCCCTTTCGCCTCTGTGCTGAAGTGTGGCAGAGAAGAAGAGAAGAAAAGAAAACAAACAAACTTTGTGCTAAAGATTGGGGGAAGGTTTGCCATTCATCTCAAGTCGACTCGCCAATGAAGCAGCGTCCCGGTACTCTTTTTCTTCGTTTGCAACGTGGGCAAAATTGGAGGGAGGGAGCAAAGAACCAGCCCAAGGGATCGACGTGCGTTTCTTGATCTTTTTTTTTCCTGACATCATAGAGCCTATTCAAAGGATGAGAGGGATGGCAAGCCAGCTTGATCCATAGCGGTTGGCATCTATTGCTTACAAAGTGAGAATAATGTACTTGGTGGTGGTGAGGTATTACAAGATCTTATCCATCAGGATAGATGCTCTTTTACAGTTTGGTCGCAGAACATCTTGGGCGTTGATTTGTTCTTTCGTGATTGGTACAGCCCAAATCCGGATATAGATAGTCACAGGCAACCCAGATCGGTGCCGATTTGCAAATATCGAGACTTGATTTAGCCCGATTTACACACCGCTAGTGAAGGGACCTATTGTTTTAAGATTACCACGTATACCGGTAGCCCCGGGGGTAAATCTGTGATAAATCCGGGGCCACCGTCTGCAAGAGATTGCCACTATGTATATACGCCGTGTATGGTAGGTTGGCTGGGATATCGCAAGTATCGACATCCGTGTCTTGAGCATAGCAAACCAGCGACTCGGCCACGCCGTCCTGGAAGTTTACTTTATTTTTTTCTCCTGGGGCCGGACCACCACGACCACCTTGTTTTGATGTAAAGGGCATGGACCGAGGCATTGTGAGGCAGACTAGTAAATTACGCCTAGAACTAATTGTTTGCAAAGTGGTAAATGTTAGGGTGCTCTGGAGTATGTCTGTTTCGTGACACTGCTCAGGAAATACCGACTGCCCAGCCCGGTTCGGAATGAGGGGGATTGTATAGTTCGCGCTTCTCCCACGTAGACAAGCCCTAGCGTGACTCTGTTCGTCCGCAGCGATGGGCACCGCGGCATCCGCGCGTTTCTAGACCCGAAGAAGCCTCTCTACCGTGTCATCTGCACCGAACCTTGAGGATTCTCAGCCGAGTCTTTGCTTGCTCGTCCATGTCGGCTCCCTTGTCGGGTACGGCTCCATGGGTAAAATGCGTTCATTACGAAACGTAGGTTGACATTCTGAGCTGCGTGGCAATGCATCCATCCCTCTTTATGTTTTCGACACCACCACTTCTGCCCCTACAGATTCGATAGGTGTGCAGTTCCCATGCAAAAGCCTCGGCGATGTGACTCTCGACGTTTGCTCAATATCTGCGCATCGCTACCCCGCGTCCGAATATGGAATTTCCAGTACGTTGGTGACATTTTTCTGGCTTGTCGCCGAATCACACAGCGCCAGATAAGCGCCCTTGATTCGCCTTGATTCGCCTTGATTCGCCTCGTTTTGCGGCCATATCTCCGCTTTAAATACAGCTCGCCAAACAACAAAGCAAGGCTACGATGCAGCTCTGCGCAATTAATGCCCAGCGAGTGATTGCATGCATGGATTTTCTCTAGGCACCCGGCTTCCGCTACGCACGTAAATATGGGTTGCTGTCCTCTCATTTCTGTTCATTCCCTTTGTTTATCACTTTTCACCTCGACTCTCGTTCGAAACCCCTACCCTGAAGACATTTACGCTGAAGCCTCAAAACCTTGAATCTTTCCCCAATATAAAGTCCCGCGGCTGTCTTTTTTCCCCTCTTTTGCAACCATGAACGGCGGCCTCACAAATGGCGCCCATGGCGGATTCGGTGAGCGTGGCAATTCGGCCACGCTCGACAAGGTTGACAAACTACGCGAACTCATTGGCAGCCGGATTTCACTTCCGCAGGTACATACTATAATCATTTTTTATTTTTACATATAATGCCATAAAAGGCTGCCCGCTGCGTCTGTGATATAATATCTGACAATCGCAACGCTTGCTCAGCTTGTCGTGGTAGGCGACCAAAGCTCCGGCAAGAGCTCGGTCCTCGAGGGCATCACCGGATTCGCATTCCCACGGGACGCAGAGCTGTGTACTCGCTACGCGACTCAAATCACCTGCCGTCGTGAGGATTTCGAGTCCGTAGCTGTCAAAATCATCCCCCACGAGGACGCAAACCAGGACGAGGCTGCCAGGCTCAAGTGTTTTTCTCGCAAGTGGACCACGGCGATGGAGATGGATAACGAAAGGCTCGGTGAAGTATTCAGAGACGTCAATCGAGAGCTTGGTCTCAGTTCCGGTCGTCGCAGTCCGGGCGAGCCCGATTCCGGTAAAGCCTTCAGCCAACACCTGCTCAAGATCGAAATCTGCAGTCCCAAGGTAACTCATGCATGACTGTGGTATTCGAGTTCTTTCCACTTTCAAGACGCTGATGGTTCGCAGCAAGAGCATTTTACCGTCATTGACGTGCCTGGTATATTCCGTACGGAAACGGTAGGTGAGTCGTCCTGCCCTGGTCTTCACTCCAAAGATGTAGAATTGAGCAAAGGCCCATCTGACCAACCCTCCGCATTCTGGCAGGTCTAACTACCGAGAGCGACATGACTCTGGTTAGAAACATGGTTATGACCTACATGAGAGATCCCAGAACAATGTATGTCCCCCTGCCGTACATGATTACCATCAAAATCCCTTGCACTTGCCCATACCCAGACTTACACGACATGTATATACTAGCATCCTCGCCATAGTCCCAGCAAACGTCGACCCGGCCACCCAGGAGATCCTAAGGCTGGCCAAGCAGGTTGACCCTGATATGAAGAGGACCATGGGAGTCTTGACCAAGCCAGACCTTGCGGTCGAAGCAACCATAAAGCAGATTGCCATCGACCATGTAACCCGCAAGAGAGGCGAACTGACGTTGGGTTACTACATTGTGAAAAACCGCGGCGCTGACGATGTTGACATGTCACTGGAAGAAGGCCTGCAAAAAGAAGAAGTCTTCTTCTCGATGGAGCCCTGGTCGGTCTTGAAACGGACGTGCAGGACCGGAAACGGAGCCCTCAAGGCCCAAGTGCGCGCCCTCTTGACCGATCTAGTCAAGAGCGAATTCAAAAAGCTCAGGTCCGAAGTCGAGGGAGAGCTTCGGACACTGTCGGATAAGGAGCGCGCAATGGGGCCTCAGAGGTCAGACCCCAACGCGCAGCGGGCCTATCTCGGCAATCTGTGCGACCAGTTCCAGTCCATCACTCGCGACGCCCTGAGCGGCAATTACACACAGCATGCCGGATTCTTTGCCCATGACTCCCACCGGCTCATCACCCGCATCGTGGAGCTGGACGAGCAGTTTTCGGCTGGAATATCGCGACAGGGTCACACCAGAGCATTTTACGAAAAGGTGACTTCTGTGCCGGCTGCATCAAAGAAGGGCAAGAAGAAGAAAGCCCCCGCCGAAGCGTCTGAGCCTACGCCTATACCTGAGCCTATGCCTGTGCCTGAGCCCGAGCCTGAGATCGAGCCTTTCGAGCCTGAGCCTCCCATGCCAGAGCCCATCGAGCCTGATCGATCCTGGTCGGAGACCAGTCCCCAGTCCTGGAATATCAAGAATAGGGGTAATAATACATTGTTCGATTGGGAAACTTATGGTTCATTAGCAAGAGTGTTCCCTGTCATCAGGAAACTGCCTGCACTCAACGACAGCAAGGCTCTAATAAAAATCTTCAGTGCCATATCAAACTCATCCCAGAGCAGCGAGAGCATTATGAAGTACATTCGCAATGTTTACACCAACAGTCGGACTGCTGACCTGGGCACGGTGAGTTGACAACCCCAGCTATCCCATATCTACCTAGTTTTTATGGTTCCAAAGCTGATGCAATACATGTGTTTAGTTCAATGGATCGCTGCTTGCGACCATCTTCATAGAGCAGTCCAAAAACTGGGAAGCACTCACGAGAACGTACATCGGGATTGCCATCCGCATAATTGAAAGCTTTCTCAAAGAAGCCATCAGAGAAATCTGCCGAGACTCCCAGCTGGAGGACACCTTGTGCGAAGGCTACCTGCGAGATCACGTCGTGAACTGCTTCGACCGTGCTCGCAAGCACGCAAATTCCCTTTTGGACATGGAGCGTGGATGCGCCCCGTGGACGGTCAACCACTACTTCAACGACAATCTCACAAAGGCGCAGGGGGACCGCCTGATAACCAATATCAGACAGGTGGCAGGCGCGCCATTGAACGTGTTAAAGGAAAACGTTGAGCAGGTTGCGTACGTGCTTACCGAGGCGCAGCTGCAGAGCATAGCGACCCACAATCAGAGCAATGCCGAACATATGCAGGAGTATATCCACGACGTGCTCAAGAGCTATTACAAGGTTGCCATGAAGCGTTTCATCGACAATATATCCTTGTATGTTGTTCACCACGACCTGCTCTACGCCGAAGATGGCCCGTTGAATGTATTCAACTCCAAATTTGTGCACAGTCTAGACGAGTTCCAGTTGGACCAGCTTGCTGGTGAAAACAGCCTGGTGAAAGCAGAGAGGGAGAAGCTTTCACAGGACATTGAGAACTTTGGGGCCGCCCTAAGGGTACTCAGGGGTACCCCGGCCAAGGGTGGCTACTAGACCTAGTCTAGTTCTAGGTTGCCGATAAAGATACAGATTACTAGGCAACCTGTTGCTTGGATGATGGCCGATAGGGAGCCAGTAAATGGGGAGCTCATCTGGCGGGAGGGGATGTGTTGTGGTTTGTATCGTAATCCGGGAACTTGGGTAGCTACCTACCTATTCATCAGTCCCTCATCTTGAAGACGAATACATGCTTGGAGTAGGTAGTGCTAAGCGGGGAAGTTAGCGACCAGTCAATCCGTTGCGGGCGTGAGGAGCATAGGGCAATTCAGCTATCCTACGGGATTTAGTCATCATGGATGGCCGTTAGAAGGAGAGTCAAGAAGCAATACAAGGGCGGGGGAAGTCGGTGAACGTGGTGGCGCGCCGGCTTCGGGATGTACGCAGGATAGGGCAAGCAGGGACGGAACTTGCACCGGTAGAAAAAGCAAACCCAATGGGCCAGTCGAGGAATGGAAATTGAGGCTTACTTGGGCAGGTACCTTCTCACCATCCGTCGTGACTACTGGAAAAGGAAGTTTTTCGAGGTGCACAGACAAAGACAAGCTGTATGTACAGTACAAGTACAGTAGACTGTGCAGCGCCGTTCAACGCCACCATCTGCAGCCAGTCGGGTAAAACGAAAGAGTCAATTGGGCAATGGAATAATTACCTACCTACCTTTACCCTCGGTCCTCCGAGACCTCAAGACATCTCCCCTCCCCCTCAACTAGCGGAGTGCGGGCCAACTTCACTTTCCCTCCAACAAAAAAACAAACAAAATAATTTTTTTTCACAATAGACGGCAGACACCATGACAGACCGCCCACCAACCGAAGGCCAACTCTCGCCCGACCTCCCAGGTCCGACAACGTATCTGACGGGCCACGACCCCGCGACCGGAAAAGCAATCGTGCACTCGAAGCGCACGGTCAAGTGGGCGCCGCACGACGACGGCAAGATCGCCATGTCGGTGGCGTACTCGACGTCGCAGTTCCCGGTGGACCTCAACGGCGACGGCGACGTGGCGGCGCACGAGTCGACGCTGGACGGCGAGGGCCACTCGAAGCACGGGCTGGTGCGGGCCAACGGCACGGTGCTGCGCTACGTCGACTTTGGCCCGGGGCACGAGTGCATGATGCACCGGACGCAGAGCCTCGACTACGGCATCGTGCTCGAGGGCACCGTCGAGAGCGTGCTCGACTCGGGCGAGGTCACCGTCATGAAGCGGGGCGACGTCATGGTCCAGCGCGCCACCATGCACGCCTGGAGGAACCCCAGCCCGACCGAGTGGGCGAGGATGATTTTTTGCCTGCAGGACTGCAAGCCCTTGGTCGTCGGCGGGGAGAGGCTCAAGGAGGACCTCGGGAGGGGCATGACGGGTGGGCTTCCGGCCAGTGGGAACGACGCGGACTAGGACTAGCACAAGGTCTCTTTGTCGAGGGCAGCCTCCTTGCAGCTTGGCAGAGAGGATCAAATTGATTCAATATTTTCTCCGTGACAGCTTTGTCGCATAGGACAAAATAAGCGATTCCAAAATCCCAGTAATCAATGTCAAACACTGACCTTGTTGCCCTGCATACCATGTGCCCCAGAAACATGCAATCGGATGAGTGGCCCGCTGGCCCATCGATCATCTCGCAACATCAGATAACATTATCCCAAGCAAATCGTCTGCAGCATGCGTGCGGGTCAAAGGGATCTATCGTATCTGGCCATGCTTAAATTGTTTGGCAGGTGGAGGCGAGGGATGCATGTTCCAGAAAATCCCAAACGCATTTCTCGGGGCCAAGTGGCCAAATCCAGCAATAGCATCCCCACTCAGCGAACCACTTGTTCTCCGTAGCCGGGTCGGTAGAGTACGGAGTAGATACGCTCACCGGGGCTCCGACGATTTCCCCCCAAACCAAAACCCACTTGAACTCCAGATTTTTTTATTAGTCCTAGATCTAGAAAGGAAGCTGGGCACACGACACAGCACAAGAAACAGCAAACATTTGCGTGCTGCCCCGGCTGGAGTTGCTCATATTATTCGCCAATTCTAACATGGCTGCATCTTGCCCGCGTTTGTTTGCGCCGAAGATTTCTGTTTCTATTTCATTTTTTTTTGTCCTGGTGCTTTTTTTTTTCTCTCATTCGGACTGCTGACTCGCTGATCTTCCTTTCGGAACACTTCTTGGCAGGCAAAGCGACCGATTAAGGTTGATAGAAACTCTGACTCCCCCCTTGACTCTCTACCGCGCATGTTGAAAGTTTCGGGCGCTGCTACCACTAGATTTTGGGTTTGCATATTTAGCGCAAGTAGCAGGGGAAAAAAAAGAAAACATAACACCGCGAGGGGCTGCTTGCTCTTGGCGGTTTATTTTTTGTGAATGGCCATCCAAACGCGTCCCACCTCAGGGGGTTCGCCGTCTCACTTGACTTGGCAGCCTTGGCAGCCTTGGCAGACTCACCACGTTCTTTTGCACGCGCCTTGCAATTCCAAAAGGATTTGTTGCCAATCTATTTTTTCTAGAAACCACAAGCAGCGTAAACTTGCCCGCCAAGCCACATGTCAGGCGATTACCCCATTGAGCTTGGCGCTTGAATATTGAGCTTGACTGCAGCATCGCGATTGATTTGACACCAGGGTACTTTTTTTGTCCCCTGGTAATTGGTTGTAATGCCACGACGGCTGCGATTGCTTGTCGGAAACAAGACTTCTTTGCCTTGCTGCCTTTTTTTCACCCATCCCCACCCCTTGTTCTCGTTTGGCTACGCGCGGGTTTGCCGCATGCAGAAGCCCAGCGCGGCTGAACCTGCTTCCTTGCTCGAGGCTTTGTAGATGGAGATGCCTGTTTTTGGGCGGTGCAGTAGCAGCCGGGTCGGGTCTTTGATGCCACAGTCACGGGTGACAAGATGATACCTCCTGGCCCGGTCAGAGGCAACCAGTTATGTTTATGGTCACATCAGGTAGAATTTATATATAGGCTCGTGGCATCGCCCTTCTCGGTGAACTCGTCTCTTTCATGCTTCATCATCTGCACGCACCTAGACCATTTTCACTTCTTTGGCCGGCCATTTCTCATCATTTCGGCAGGACCGACCTTCGTTTGAACACTGTATCTTCTTTCTTTTTCCCTCTTTGATATAAAAGGAAATATCATCACATCCCACATATACTACCAACACAGCTCTACCAAGATGCGTCCCTCGTCAATCTTCTTCCTTGCTGCCCAGCTCTCGGCCGTCTGGGCTCTGCCCACTGCCCCGGCCCCGGCAACCAGCTCAGTCGACGCCGGTGCGGCCAAGCCCGGCGCAGCCAAGGCTGGTGCGGCCAAAGCTGGAGAAAAGGCCTCTGGCGCCGCCGAAGGTGCAAAGGAGGCAGGTGGCGCAAAGAAGGAGGGGGAGGAGAAGAAGGATGAACGGGACATTGCTGGCCAGTTTGGCGTCGCGGTGGCGCTGGAAGCCGGCGCGACCAAGCAGGACGTCAAGTTCCCACCCGGGGTAAGACTGCCCTGCTGCTGGGAACCTAAACACTTGCTGCTCTCTGAACAGGGGCTTCTTGCTAACATCACCCTGGACACTGTAGAAAAACGGCGTGTTCGAGGTCGAGTTCCAAAACACCGCAGCGGGCCGCACCCTCATGGTGACGGAGAACAAGACCCCGCCGCCCCCTCCGGCCGGCTTCGTCGCCCTCGAGCCGTCGTCGTACAAGGTGTCGCTCGCCGAGGGTGCCGACAACATCACGCTGCAGCAGATTGACTACATTCTGAACGCCGACAGTCAGTAGCCCCCTGGTTTCATTAGAGGCCTTGTTCCCTCAAACAGACTCTCGAGACAGTTGCTAACAAAAAGGGCTGCTTCCACGACGCAGACAAGCTCGACATTCGCCAAGGCAAGATCGGCAGGCTCTGCACCGAGGTCAACGCCTTCGTCATCGACAAGAACGTCGGCGAGCTCGAGTTCGAGGAGGAGGAGAACGAGCTCAAGATGGTGGTCAAGAACATGAACGCCGAGTGGGGCATCTTCCTTCCCCAGGCTGCCGGTGCTGCTCCCGTGGCCAAGCCTGCTGCTGGCGCCGGTGCCGAAGCAGGAGCTGGCAAGGGGGCTGGCAAGGAGGCTGGCAAGGAGGCTGGCAAGGAGGCTGGAGCCGGAGCTGGTGCCGGTGCCGGTGCCGGTGCCGGTGCTGGTTCAGGAACGTCAATGGCCGACCTTCTCCGCCAGCTCCTGGGCCTGGCCTAAACCGTTCCGTTCATCGATCTGCTCTCAACTGAGCTATTTCCCACAAGCTCGAATGCTCCGCGATACAACATCATCAGACCTTGTTCTCTATATTCTTTTCTTCGCTTCTCGCTTTCCCCCTTTTGGCCCCCAAGCGCTGAAGCCTTGGCAAACACGGCCTGGTGACAAGGCTGTTTATTCTTTTTTTTCACTTTTTTTGACATTCGGAGCACGGCAGATTGTGTGGATTGTATATAGAAGGCGTTTATTACATTGATATATCCTAGAGATAAAAGTAAAAAAGATGCCGCGTTTGGACCCAAAATTACACGATCCTGTCTCATTTGGGGGCTATGTATTTATTCTCGCTTCCTGAACCGACGGCTGCCTGGTGACCCGTTTTGGGGGTAAAAGAATTTGTTCCCTTTTTGTCGGGTTCGTCCCCACGTGTAAGCAACAAGCGCGCGGCGCAGCCATCGTGAGGCCTGGCCAATTTAATCCAGCAGAAAATGGTACTGCAATAATAGGTAGCAATGCCCTCGTCAGGTAACCGTTGTGGCCTTTTGTGATCTTGGCGTCATCTGCCTGAAATTCTTTGCTCGTGAATTTATTATCCGTCACCTCGGCGCTCTCGTCCTGGTAGGGCTGAGTCTTGCAAGCGAATTGGATCTAAGCAGCCGTGTGACTGCCTTGTTGGGAATCATAAAGAAAAAAGGACACTGCAGTTATTAAATGTTTTGAATCCTCCTTGGTCAATAGAGCGAGGTCTTTTGTCAAACAACGCCAGTATATACGTTAGGGAACACTGAATTCCCAAGCCAGGACTGTTACACATATCACCATCATACGACCGCAGCACGCTAGACCTCCAGCTCTTGCATTTCACCGGCAACACAAACAGCTGCTGCATGCTCAGGGACAGACATACAAACAACATGTACCCTGCCTTCCGAGCCAGTCACCACACAGCCGCTCTTGCTTTTCTCGTCATATCTTTGCTCTGTGCAACAATCCTCGCTGCACCAGTCGATATCACCAGCTCAACAAAGCTGCAGCTCCCATCAAGCACAACTCCATCAGTAACAGTCCAGACGGACGCAATACCAGACGGATCGATAAAGCAACCGGATACCATAGCCGATACGACCCACGAGCACCAGCAACACTTACTGCCGCGGGGCGTCCTCCAAAAGCGCATTGATATAACACCCGAGTCTGGAGGGGCCATTCTGACGACCCTCCTCGTCGTCGTGGGGTGCGCGATTGGCCTTGGGGCTGCTAGCATTGCGGTGTTTGGGTTTGAGTGGAAGAGGTGGAGCCGCGGTGTAAAGAGGCAAGATCACATCGATGTCGTTACTAGAATCGAAAAGGGGAAGAGTGTCCCCTCCGCAGACGAGAAGGGGAAGGCGAATGAGGACAAAAACAGGAACACAAAGTAGCGGCAGATTGATAATGAGTCCCACGACCTTGACCATGTATTTTTTGGCAGTCACGCCTTTCTTTGTTTTCAGGAGATACCCCTTGTCTTGTGAGAGTTTTTGGCAAGATTTTTATTTCTAGGTATTCGATACCTTGTACTTTCAAGTTATTTTCATTCAAGAATGTCTTTTTTCGTTGGCAGGCTTTGTTCATGCAAACAATCCCAATTCTCATCTGCGCTTTGCCTCATCCATCTTTTCCTCCCGCCTGGCTGCAATGGTGTAGAATATGCTGCCATCAAAAACCCCCCTGACATCCTCCTTCTTCATGCGGCCGTCCTCGGGCCACAGCATGTAATAAGTAGCCGTCCCTTTGACATGGGGCCAAAGGAGATGTCAGCAAGAATTTTGAAGCTGGAAAAAAAAATCTTACACACTTTAAAGGAAACAAAAGACTCACACTCAATAAACGCATGGAACCAACCAACCGGATCCGCAATCATCCTCTGCCCCTTGAGCAGGTTCACCACATCCCGGGCGGTCATGTAGTCGCGCCCCTGGGCGTGCTTGGCAAACAGGTCCTCGAACCTCTGCGGCACGAAGCGGCCCTCGGCGTCGTAGGCACCCGACGCGCTGCCGTGCTTGTCCTTGTGGATATTGGACAGGTTGATGCGGAACATGGGGTCCGGGATCCACGAGTCCCCCGTCGCGTAGGAGAAGTTGCTGTGGATGACAAAAATGGACAGGAAGGACAGCACGGCACCAAAGCCCAGCCGGTAGAAGCCGATAAAGGTGTCGCGCGGCCAGATGATGCCATCGCGGTCCTTTTGGTTCATTTTAGAGACGGTAATTAGCGGATCAAGTCCACGGCTCAACATAGGAGACATAAAAAATAAGGTCTCCTCACCCTGTCAAAGAACTCAAGGTGCTGCTGCAGCACGGTCTGATCGCTGTGCTTTGCCGCATAGTCCCCCTCGGTCGTGCCCTCGGGCTGATCGTAGGTCGCGGCGATGTTGGCGCGGCCCACTCCGGGACGGGGCAGCCGATCCTCATCCTCGGGCTGCCATGGCTTGCGGGCCTCGGTTATGGGGACCTCGGGGATGGAGGTCACGATAGCGGGCTGGGCGTCATCAGCCTGGGCGAGAGTGTCGTAGTTGGAAAGTTTTTGCACTTGTTCGTTGGAAAGTGGTTGCATCTTCATTTGCCTAGTCTGGGGGAGAATCTCATTTATTGATTCTCTTTTTTTTTCGGATTTGACTTTGACTATTTTGGAGCATTGACTGATTCAAGTCCATGTCTTCTACAGAAATGTCTTGAACATAACCTAAACATTGGGTGCCGTAGGCCATGTCTGCCCTTCAAACGGACGGCATCATCATGATAGTAAGCACCTGACGTCATTATTGCGTTTGGAAGAAGCAGAATGAGCATCTTTCAGCATGTTCTGGACGCCTGCATTTGGTGCCGGGTTCGTTGATTTCCAATCGACGTATCATGGATTACACAAAAGCCCGAATTTTTATGTTTTGTTGTTGGGGCCGATCAAGCCAAGAGTCCGACATACTTTGAGGTTGGATCTGCGGGTCTCACTCAGTTTGCACGTTTGTTTCCAGATGCTCGCCAACTCCACCACTAACAGTAAATGGTACCTACCTGGCTAGATATTGATACAATGAATGTGAATTACCTACTGCAGGTGCAAAGAGCTAATTCCTGCAGCTGCAAAACAGAGAAATAGAGTTCAAAACGCACTGTTGAGAAACAAAGCGATTGCATCGTAGCAATGTCGTCATGACAATAGGAACGAGGGCGTATGTATGTCGTCACCACTTGGCGATTGTATGAGTGCTTTCTCACCCGTGCGA
This sequence comes from Pyricularia oryzae 70-15, assembly GCF_000002495.2. Lineage (NCBI taxonomy): Eukaryota > Fungi > Ascomycota > Sordariomycetes > Magnaporthales > Pyriculariaceae > Pyricularia > Pyricularia oryzae. Next base: position 585,883 of record NC_017844.1, on the reverse strand, counting down.
CCGGTTTGATTCCTATTTGAGGACGTCCAAATGTCACACTCGTACAGACAGAAGAAGCTTGGAATCACATCACATCTTCTCGACAGCTCAATCTTGACAAGAACAATACCCAATAATCATACCTCGGCAAACACACGCCCCAAAACACCAAAATGGAAAGCAACAACGCCGGTCAGGACAAGCCCATTGGCATCCCCACCCAGGACTTCAGCAAAGACGCCCCCAGCACCGGTGCCGTCAAGCCCAAGGCCATGGATGCCCAGGGAGCTGTTGGCAAGCAGTTTGAGGGTAAGCATTTCGCTCGTCTGGTTCGTCGTGTCTGCTTGACAATGCTAACAAAAGATAACCAAAACCACAGCCGACGGAGCCATTGGTTCAATAGGCCAGGCCGTTGGAGGCCCCTTGGCCGCGGACGGGATGATTGGAAAGCAGTTCACCAAGGACGGCGCCATCGGCGGCACTATCCAGAACAACATGGGTGGTACCAAGAAGGCATAATGGAATGTGAAGACTGGGCATTATCGGTGCATTGAGACATGACACGACAATCGGGTTGTGAACTATTAGCTACCATATCAACGAGGGCATACAGAACCTCTACGAGTCTCAACAAGCATGATGCAACTTTCAAAAATATTTCCATTTCTCCGTGACTGTTTCAACAACTATTATTCCCTATTAGTCCCGCCAATCACGTCCGAATAGCTTCGAACAAATCAACACCTCTATGCAAAACCTATCCGCCCCGGCATCCCCGAAAACCCCTCAAGCGGCGACCTCGCCCACAGTAACCTCACAGAGGAGGCCGAGTCGTCGGCCAGCACAATTGAATGTGGTATCCTCAATTGCAACCGTGACACCTTCAAATTGAACATGGGATTCTCCCGCCCGACCCGCAGCGACTCGGGGATCCTGCCGGCCCTCGACGGCTGCTTCTTGACCACCCGGTCCTGTCGAGCCGGCGAACCGGTGCGCAGCGTCTTGACGGCACGGGTCTGCATCCTGCACTGGCTGAGTTCCTGTCGCCTGTGCGCCCAGAGGGGCTTTGAATAGTTTGTGGTGCCTTTTTGTGTGTTTTCTTGGTCGTGGTCGAGCGACTGTCGCCGTCTCGTTGTCGGTTGGGTTGTAGCAGAGGCGGCAGCTTGAGGTCTGAGAGGAGAGGGCATGGGATCTGAAGCTGCTCGCTTGCGGATGGCCATGGCGCGATTCAGGTCTTGTTTTGTGATGTCGGTGGTGTTGTTTGTGTGAGTGGTGGTGGTGGTGGTGGTGGTGGTGCAGGGTTCCATGTTGGCAGCCTTTGGTGTTGGTTTACTGTGTGTAAATTGCATCTACAAAGCCGAAAGACGACGTTTTTTGATGATGTTTTGCGTTTGAGAATGTGAGAATGAGAAGTTGTGATGATGCATTCAAGATTTCTTTACAACAATCTTTTCACCTGGACTTGATATATATTTCATGAGCGTCGAATGCATCTGCACAGCCAAAATACGCGCCTGGGGGCTCGTTTGTTTTGGCCCATGGCTATGCTGAATCTTGGCTGTGCGGTGCCTGACCAGGCTGGTTTGCGGGCGCAGCCGCTTTGAAATTACTGTCCCATGCGGGCTGTGGTAGACTCCTTCGCGCCGTTTTTCGACCACCATGCGAGGAATTTCCCTGCAAAGGGATGCACGGGTTAATGCGCAAGTGATTGAACACCAGTCAGTATCTCTGGAGAGAAATCTCCAATTGGGATTTGGTTGTTTCATGCCCGATTGAAGAACCTGGCAAGAGATTATTTTTGGTGTTCTTGAATCGAGTTCCTAGCCACGGCCAGGGACGGGGATTTGTGATTAAACCGAAAGAAAGTGGCATTGCGACAGCAACTGACTTGTCATGGCTGCTTACGTGCACTACTGCCCTTTGGGTAAATTGAGCTTCCAAAAGCGGCCAAAATAAGCACCTTGAAAGTTCTGCCATGCCAATTTTGTCTCTGGCTTATTCCTTATTCCAATTTCATCGCCCAATTTAAACAATTCTGTGGCTTGTCGGGCAGCCCCAAGATCACGACCCCACTCAATTGTAAGCCCGCTGCCTTGCCTTCATTTCCTTCACCTTTTCACGCAAGTGTTCCTCACATTACCGACAAACAAACCCCCGCCGAAGCATCATCATCCGGGAAACGGCATCGTGGCAGGACTTTTGTAACCATTCAGGCCCACGCTCCTCACCCCAAAGATCACATTATCCTTTGTCAGCGGCACCCTGAAGCTCGCAACGTCCCCGACGTACAGCTGGTGCGTCCACAGGCTCGCCGTGGTCGGCCTCCACACCACCTCGTACCCCTTGACCAGCGCGGCTCCCGCACCGGCGATCTTGGCCCAGGACAGACCGCTGTCGTTTGACAGGGTCGACGTGTCGACCGTGACGTTGCGGACCTGCGGCGGCGCGTTGGCCAGCGACCAGGCCGCGGCGAGGTTGACCTTTGCGACGCGCGCGACGTAGTCGTAGTCGACAAACTCGGCCAGGTCGCCCAGCACGGTGCCGTCGGTGGCGTTGCGCACGTCCTGGTGCTGGTGGTTGAAGTCCTCGTTGGGCTCGGTGAAGCGCACCGCCGACCCGTACCCGGCGTCCAGGAAGCTCCTGTGGTCCCCGCCCCGCAGGTACCGGTCCAGGCGGTACACGAGCGCCACCTTCATGTCGGTGAAGGCGTTGCCGCCCACCTCGGCGATGAAGCGTCCCAGCTCCCGCGCCGGCGAGTCGTTCTCCCCGCCAATGCTGGCGCGCGTCTCTGCCCGCTCCTTGGACTCGCCTGCTGGTGATCCTCCCTGGCAAAAGACCCGGACTGTGTGTGGGTCCTTTTCACCCCTGGATCCCGTGGAGGATCCGATGATGTCGTTGTTGAGCACGCCCTCCACGTTGACCGAGGCGTTGCGGTAGGTCTGTGCCATGAATGCCGACCCGTAGAGGCCCTGCTCCTCGCCCGCCACTGCCGTAAAGACTATCGTCGCGGCTGGGCGGCGCGTCGCAAAGATGCGGGCGAGTTCCATCGCCACTTTTTGTAGTTTTGAAAAAAAAGCTGTTAGCAAGTGACACATCCACCAGGTAAAAAATAGCAAAGGAAGAGAACCCACAAGCAACACCCGAAGCATCATCATTCGCCCCTGGCGCGTCAGCCTCGTAGTTCATAACATCCGTGACCCGACTATCATAATGCCCCGAGACGACGTAGACCCTATCCGGATCCTTGTCGCCCTTCAACGTCGCCACGACGTTGCTAATCTTGACGGGGAACGATATCCGCGAGGCCACGCCCTGCACGTACCCGGGCACCGTGACCTCCATCCTGCCGCCGGCGGTGGCCGCATAGCCACGCATCTCCTCGGCGATCCAGTCCCTGGCGGCGCCGATGCCGCGCGTCGGGTCCGTCTGCGTCGACAGCGTGTGGCGCGTGCCGAAGCCGACCAGCTTGTCGACTATGGCCCGGATCCGCGCCGGGTCCACCTCCCCGAGCGCCGCCTGCAGGTCCGCGTCGGGGAGCTGCGCGCTGATGACCTCGCCGACGGGCGAGGACGGCGGTGGCCAGTTGGCGTTGGCGCACGTCGCTAGGTTGGAGTCGTCGATGCCGACCTGGGCGGGGAAGGGGAGAGGCATCGCTGCCGTCGTGGGCGCTGCTGCGTCGCGGGGCACCAGGGCGGCGGTGGCGAGTTGCGCCGCGACGCTGGCCAGGGCCGCCACTGCTCCCGGTGGTGATCGCATGGTTGGATGAGTGGTCTGGACTGTTTGGTGGTTGATATCTACCTACAGTCAGGCTTCACCTGGTTGTTATAGGACAGGGAGAGAGGGTGGTTTAGTGACTGGGAGGATGCAATGACATGAATAAATACGAGTAATAAATAATAGGCAGAACTCTACATCTCCCTCGTTCGCATCCAAGACGGCATCACAACTCTCTTTTTACCCCTCATTTGCCCTGCCATCATCACTCCGAGCCGTGCTATCTCTGCCCACTTTTTGACGCAATCTTTGCCCAGCCAAAGTTGCATCGATGACGGCGCCGGTACAGGTTTTTGCGGCTTTTTCCAAAAGGGGAAGGTAAATAGTGCTTCTGGATTGGCAATCTCTTTAACTGGACGACAATGCAAACAACTGCCAGTTTAACTCTGATTGTTTATTTTCCATCCCAGTTACTGGATTTCATGAGTTGAAGTATATCCTAGAAAAATGAGTCAAGGGCCAACCACCTCGAGTCGACATGGTTGTCGGGACAGACAAAAGTAGCTTTTATGGTTATATCCAACGAGTCAAAAATGCCCATTGCACTCGACTATCGGGGATCCTTGAGCTCGCTACCATACACGACCTGTCCCCTTGCCTTGGCGTTCAAGGTACGACTTGACTTTGGTATGTAGCCCCCGCACGAGGGACAAATAGCAAACCCGATGTACCCTGCCCAGCCCTACATCGCAAACACCTTCTCGGGCGAATCGTTCTAGGGCGTGCCGTGCACGTATAAGTTTCCACGACGGCATCACCTCTTCAGGCCCATCGCCACCAGTGACCCTTATGACGACCACAGCATTTCGGCTGGGTTGAGCTTCTGGAGAACCTGCATATGCTAACGAGGGAGTACAATCCGGTGGCAAAAAGAAAAAGATGACCTGGTTACCGGGTTGCACCCGGCGTAGTCACAGACAAATCGTTGGCAATCTCGTCCATGATTATAGTGCATGCGAGGCAGACAGCAGGGATTCGCTCGGGGGGGTCGGTCGTGCGGTTCCGCAATGCGGAGAGCGATGGGAAAGAGGCCGAAAATGCCATCGGGCCAGCGCCGCTGCCGCCCGGGGCTCAAAGAACCATGCTTGACGAAACCCGTTCTCGTGTCATCACAATATTACTGGATCCTGGTCTAGGTAGATGCAATCGAGGAATCAGCCCCCATTACCGAGCTCCGAAACGACTTCTTCGCGCCGCTGTTTGATGCAAAATATCGGTCCAGCCTCGATGGGCTAGCAGTCGTCGATACGTCTTGGCATGTCTAGCACTCAGAAGAGGAGGGCAGCGCCAATCAGAGCGCCCGCGCCAGCAAACGCCGCCGAATCGTACCTGGTCAGCTTGTGAGCAGGTTTGGGTACAAGCGGTTGCACATTTTGGGCTTTGGCTTTCGGTTCCTCCATCGTGGCATTGCAAGCCTGTTGGGCGGTGGCGGGCCTACAGACTGCCATTGAGTTCCTGCAGACGAAGAGTCAGAGACGAGGTTCAACGATATTTTTGGACTGCGATCTAGTCAACAAAGATTATGAACGTACGCAGCTCCTGGCGATACGGCATGGCCATTTGATGTTGGATTTGAGACTGCTGGTGTCGTGGGGCTGACACCCGCAACGGACATGTTGCTCAGTATGTTGATGTGGGTAACATCATTTGGGGAATCGCATCTCAAAGTGCTGGCTTGGCTTCCAGATTGCCGTGTGGATGACGGACCATCGGTGGCAATGACGTTAGCCAACGGGGCAACGAGGGGAATTTCGTCGGATGCAATGTCTGGCACAAGTTTTGGATAGCAATCATGAGCGACGACTGTTTGCGCGGCTGCTGTGCTCACTATTGCTGCAGCGGCACACAGCAAAGACCCGAGGTGGTGCATCATCATCTTGGAATAGTAAGACAGCTCTCAAAGACAAGTTTCGGAGACGAGGACTAGCACCACGAAAGGATCGAAACAAACCATCGTGGGCTGGACATTGGTTCTTATTAGCATGCCTCTCTTTTGCTTTGCCTCGCCAGAGAAAAAAAAAATTACAGCCAAGGTCCAAGTCCTGTGGACCAAAAGAAACAAACAAGACAAAGTCGTAGTCAGCCAAGTCCTTGCCCGCTCGCTCGTCTGATTAGATTTATCTTGGGGGGAAAGCGCCGAGGTGCCCGAAAAGGGTCGTGTTCGGTAGAGCGGCACGCCATAAGGCTGAAGTATTCTTTTGTTTTCTTTCATTCTCTACCTCGACGCGCGTACGCGCCAAGTTATTATGGGATGGACTTTTGCGGGCAGTGTTGGAGTGAAGGAAACCACGTAAGATGAGGGTTGTGGGCGGGTGGGCTGCGTGTGGCTTGGGGTTGGGTTGTTCCGTTTTTGTTGGTTCCAAGTCTAGGGTCTCATTCGTAAAAAGAGGGTCGCCAATCTGAGTGATCATACTTTCGTAATTGATAATCTTTAAAATCTTGAACCGGGGTAGAGCTTGGGCGATGGATTCGTTTGACGCGCCCTGTCATCATGCAGGCAAGGAAATACATATCCTCAAAGTAAGGTTTGTATATAACTACGCTACGATACCCAAATGTGCAATACCACAAGTAGTGAGTTATCGAGCTTCGATTGTCACCCCCAAGGATTAAAGATTCACCACGGGACATTAGTGCCGGTTGTGGTGTGAGCGGAAAAGCAAGGTACCCAGCCAAGCCAGCTTACTACTACGGTACTACACATTGTTGACCCAAGCAACGGGCGCCTGCTTGGCCACACGAAGTTCCACCATCTATCTCCAGGGTCACCAAAAACAACCAAAAGAAATTACCCCTGGCATGGCGTAAGTCCAGACCTGGCTTGGGGAATCCGGAAGGGTTAAAAGCAGCGCCATGGGCGCATACTATGCAACACGACAACATGGCATTGAGTTAAAAAGCTATGGCGAGAGTTTACGGTGAGGATGGCGAGCTCTTGTTTTGTTTTTGTGCTGGAGTAACAAACAATAAGCAGAACTGCTGAATGCGCGAGTCAGCGCGGAAGAACAGTTTACCCCACTGCGGCGGGACTGACAAATGGATGTCCCATTTGTCAAATGGTGATGGCATCATCGGCTCCCACTTAATCTGGGGTATACATTTGGGGGCGAGCATTTGTCAGATCGAGAATTGACAGTTATCATCCATGTGTATAGCAAAACAATAAGAATCATCCAGCCCCATTGTCATTGAACTGAGCAATCTCAATTCCGTATTTTGAAGAAAGCGATACTCTGCACCTGCTTTGAGCACTTGTGATTGCCGTATATCTGCCTGTTAGGAAGGAACGATACCCCGCACAAACAAACGACTGGATTTGGATCAAGCTCAGGCTGTTCAACCAAGTCACTGCCTGATCCATACGGATCTCTGCTGTATTTTGCGCGAGTATCAGAAAGAACGAGCAATAAATACATTCCAGCCAGTCATGGCAACCACCGGCAGTTTCCGCTATCTCGACCCGAGCACGCTCGGAAACACCGACAGCGGAAAGCCATGGAGCAAGGTGGACGTCGACGCCACCTCGTGGAAGCGCATTTCGATTGAGCGCCCCGTACATGACATGCGCGCCGAGGGTCTTGAAAACTTCACCACCGACAACTGCGGATTCTCAGTTTTCCATCACCCAGCCGCCGAGAAAGATTTTACCGACGACAAGGCCGTCCGCGGGGGTTATTACTCCGAGGTCGAGTCTCTGCTCAAGGAGAAGCTGCCAGGCATCAAGAAGATTGTCATATTCGACCACACCATCCGCCGTCGGACACCGGACAGTCCCCGACAGCCTGTGCAAGCTGTCCACGTCGACCAGACTCCCGCTGCAGCGGAGACGAGGCTACGTCGTCACGTCACGGATCCTGCCGAGGCTGAGGAGCTGATCAAGGGCCGGTACCAGATTATTAACGTCTGGCGGCCTATAGGATGGCCGGCGTCTGATTACCCCCTTGCTGTGATTGATTGGCGCTCCACGGAACCCAAGGACCTGGTCGCTGTTGATCTTCTGTACCCGAAGCGCCAGGAGGGGGAGGACGACGACGACCGCGGCAAGGAGGTTCTCGCAGACCCTGCATCTTTGGCTAGCATGGAGGGGTATGAAGTCAGAGGTAAGTACCCCGTATTTCGGAACATGATGTTGCTTCTCTGCTTCCACGTTACTTCTTTTTTTTCCTCGCAGAGACCAGGGTATTACGGGTACTAACCAGTTGCCATGAACAACCAACCCAGGCGAAACTTACGCCATCGCTCCTAATGACAAGCACAAATTCTACTACGCCAAGGATATGACCCCAGACGAAGTCATGTTTATCAAATGCTTCGATTCGAGGAGCGAAGGGCGGCCAAACGGGCGGGAGGGTCTGGCCGCACTGACTCCGCATACGGCCTTTGTCGATCCTGCCACGCCGCCCGACGCTAAGGGTAGGCAGAGCATAGAAGTGCGCTGCTTGGTGTTTTACGACCAAGTCTAAATGAACCCTGTTCCGCCACGAGTCCTACATGTTCCATCTTTTTGGATAAGTTTCTTGTTTTTGGCAGTTAGAACCACATCAACGAACCTTGAGCTCCCCCGTCGTTCCTGGCAGATTGTCAAAGTGGTGAACTTGCCTGCCGGCATCATTAATTGTCAAAGAACCTAGTTCAACCTAGGCGTACATGATCGCAGTCGAACCATGTTAGAACTAGACCTAGTTCTAGTTCTAGTTCTAGAGGTGAATATAGCTCGTCAGGCGAGCTTCCGTGGTCACCCTGTCCTTGACCACGTCACCTGGCTAGCTTCGCAACCTCGAGCCTAGCACAAACTAACATTTTTAGCAGTTGACATGAGTTGACCACCTGAGATAACGCTAATCTCGAGTGGCTTGGGGTTTACGCCTTTCTCTGCCATAACCCCACGTGCATTTGCACCATCGCCCCTGCTCAGATGCAAGATTTGTTGTTCATATCGCGGAGAGGTTCCCCTCCTGCAGGCACGGCCAAGCTAAAGTGACTTTTTTTTTACCTCTTTTTGGTTTGCTCCGGACCTCTTGGGACTCGACGATCGAACTGGTTCATGTGAATATGGTGGATGCTCGCGCCCGGTACTCAGCCCACAATCACAAGGTTCCGTCAAAAATCGCCGACAATCACACGCAGTGACGGAAGGAAGACTTGTATCTAGTGTAGGCGGCCGGCTAGCCACCTTTAGGTTTTCTTGGTCCATGCACGTCGAATTTCAACTTCTTCACTGAAATACCACACAGAAAGCATCGACATCGCAACATCTTTTTTTCAAGGATCCCATCCAGTATACCATGTCTCGCCCAGCAAACAAATCATAGCAAATAACTGTTTTCCCCCTTTACAAAATAAAAGATGGGAGGTAGCAGTTCCAAAGGGGCTTCGCCCTTTCCTCTCACAAATTTCCAAGACAGCCTCCTTACGCCACCAGACGACACCTCGGTCCGCCAGACGTGGACCATACTCCGCTCCGCCATCGACTCCCACGCCCGCCGCTTCTACCACACCGATTCCGTTTACCACTCGCGGGAGCAGATTCGCGAGTCGATACACGAGGCCGGCGTCGTCGACGATGCGCAGGAGGCAGAGGACCTCGCCACTCTGCTGCACTCGCCGCGCCACCGCCGCATGGGTCTCCGGATATGCATAGCCAGGGTCATGGTCAGCAGCATCGACTTTTACAGCCACCCGGACGAGACGAGCCTGGACCCGGCCGTCGTGGAGCTGATGAGGCGGTTCGATGAGTTGAGGCCCGAGTTGGGCAAAGGTATGGGAAAGCAACTCCCCCCGCACCTTTGGATCTTCTTTTCCTGGGGTAAACGGACCCGAGCTAACAAAGAACGCGGTCAACCCAACCCCCCACCACCCCCGCTGCAGAAGAAGAAGCCGCCCTCGCCGCCTGGCGCATGATCACCGCCTTCTTCCTCCAGCCGGGCGCGCAGGACCACCACGCGCTGGTCAAGCCCTGCGTCGCGACGCTCGAGCGCATCCTCGTCGTCTTTGCGCGGTCCAACTCCCCCACCGAGCGGGAGCTGCGCCTGTCGGGGATCGCCGCCGTGTCGACGCGGGCCGTCGAGCTAGGCGAGAAGCTGTTTTGCCACGCGGCGCGCTGGCGGTTCGAGTGGCGACCGCCCGTGGAGGAGGTGGACGAGAAGCCGCACTACTACTCTGGCGGCCGGGACGGGAGGCGAAGCATCGTCATCTTCCCCGCCCTGCTGAGGAGCGACGACGACGGGCCCAAGAAGAGGGGCGGCATAAACTACGTCATCATCAAGAGGAAGGCCGTCAGCGCGGGGAGCTTCTTCGACGTGCCCCCTCCGGCCGACGGGGACGGGAGCAGCAGCAGCAGTAGCAGTAGTAGCAGTAGCAGCGACGACGACGATGCGCCTTCGAGGAAGGCGCCAAGCAGGGGGAGGGGGAAGAGCAGTGTGAGGAAGAAATGATTCCTGGTGTTATTGTCTTGGTCTTCTTCTTTTTTCTTAATTTTCGTGTTTATTCTTTTACTCTTGCTTCCAAGAAATTGTCAAAGGGAGACATTATACAAGGTGTTTTGTTTTTCCTTCTTTTCATGTAAAAGATGCACAAACACTCTTTTCTCAACCCCTTATTTTTTTTGAAACATTTCTTCCCTCACAAACGTATTTAGAATGTGGACAGTTATCTGATTCGTGTAATCGGTGTCTTGCTTATAGTTTCTCGAAAGCATATACTCAAGTTACAGTTCCCGTTCGATACGAAGTCTCTACCACAAGGCGCGGCACAAGTACCGGGAGCGGACGTCGGTGTGGTTCACCGTCGAGCTCAACAAGATTGCCGACGGCTCGAACCTGCTACCGCCGCCGTCTGAGAGGTTCAAGACCAAGCTGGAGCGTCTCCGGTGTGGGGAATGCGGGAGCGTAGTCGTCAAGGAATACGGCCTCAGGTGGGCTGTGAACGGGTATTTGCTCAAGATTGTCCTGGTGGAGGCAACTATATGATTCAGGGAAGCAGGCAGGGTTTGTTTTGTAGGCGTTTCTTTTTTCATTTCCCCCCTCAACGTCACAAAGCATAGCCTATATACGACATGCCCACCTACACATCATATCACCACCTCAGTCTGCAAATCCCGTTGCCTTCTCCAACCTGCCCATGACATGCCCGACAAATCACTCCTCCGAGTAGCTTTTCCTGGGTGCAGCTCATACCCGTGTACCAGGTCCTCGCCCCACCCTCAGTACACGCGGCATTAGTTTGCACAGACCAGCCTCGCTGTCCGACATCTCGGTGCCACTTGAGCTTCCTGCCATTTGTGATACCAAAAGGTGACTTTCAACCCTACGTATCCAATATTTGTACTCCGGCATGGTGCAACAGGAGGTTCTTATCTGTCACGGCAAAAGCATTTCAGTAGGTTAGGGTTTGTAACCATCAACATCTCGACATAAAATCACGGCGAGGCTTAGAGTTGATATTAGAGACATTAAAAAACAAGACAACGAGTCCTTGGTCGAAGTCTGGAGAACAGCAACAAAGCCAAGACCGGTGACTGAGCCACCCAAATGGCGGATGGTTCCCCGTATGTTCCGCTCGCGACCCTAGCCCCTCAGCTCCTGGGTGCTACTGCAGCACAAAGATGGTCTGGATCTTCAAGTCAAACGGCTCAGCAAGCATGTTCATCCCTTATTGAAGATTTTCTGCTCACGTAACACACCGTCTGAAATAGATCAGCTTAAACCAAAGCAAAGTCTAACCCTTGAGTCTGAGTTTGTATGGCCATGGTCAAGAAAACGGAATGTGGCACGTAGAGGTCCAAATCTTCGATCACTATAGACAAGCTTAGCTTGTGTTGAGTAAATGACATCATATTCTCATAAATCCAGCTTCTCCAGAAGCCCCTATGGGAGGTCAGGCACAGGCTGAACCTTCTTGATAACCTTTGCAGGCGATCCTACGGCAACAGAGAACTCAGGGATTGACTTGGTCACGACGCTTCCAGAGCCGATGGTGGTGCCCTTGCCGATTGTCACACCGGGCAAGATGGTGACGTTCCCGCCGATCCAGCAGTCGTCCCCAATCGTGACAGGGAGGGCATACTCAATCCCATCCCGGCGCGACTGTACCTCGGTCTCGTGGGTGGCGGTGAAGATGGAGACGAAGGGTCCGAACATGACTCGGTTGCCAATGTTGACGATGCCGCAGTCTAGAATTACGAGGCTGTGTTTTCGGTGTGGCAGTCATTTGTTAGCAACTAGTTCTAGAACTAGTATCGCCTGCAGGTCGATTAGGAGCATTCCACAAAACAAGCAGACTTACTTGAAGTTCGAGTAAAAGGTGTCGCCGATGATTATGTTGCAGCCATAGTCAATGTTGACCGGGGGCTCGATGAAGGCGTCCTTGCCGACCTTGCCCATGATGCCCCGTAGAAGCTCCTCACGGCCTTTTTGCAGCGATTCGGGAGTGGCGTCTTCGGGGAAGTAGTGGTTGTATTTGTGCATAAATTGTCGGGCCCTAAAGCGACCCTGCACCAGCTCTGGTACGAAAGCGTCGTACCTTTGATTTTCTTTGAGTTAGCGTGGAAGGCTTGTTTCGTTGCAGTTTCGACTTACAAGACACCAGAGATCATCTTTTCGTAGTCATCGCACCAGGGGATGTTTTCCAACCCCTTGGCTATGGCGATTTGTTCCTGGTCTTTTTCGGTTTTTGAAGCCATGGTGACTGACGATGCAGACCAAGATATGTGTAGCGGCTGTCAGTTCGAATCCAAGGTGGGAAATTATGGATGAGACTAGGTCGGCCTGATTGTGGTTGCCCAAGCTTGCTGGACTGACAGCTTCAGCTTGATGTTTGGATGCTAGTAGTGACGAGGTAGGTGTTTGGTGGGGTGGATACCTACCTAGGTGGGCACGTACTTGCTGAAAGTGCGGGGTAGCAGGGAATCAATTGATCGATGCTTGGGCTGTTCCTCTTCTTTTGTCAGCGCAAACAAAATCAGGCTTGGTCTCTGTTAGAAGAGATTGTCTTGCACCATAATAGACTGTACTGTACTGAAACAGAAAGAAGAAATTCTGTCACGATGCGGACAGGAAAAGATATTTGTACACACGCCAAGAACATTATCCGAAGTTTCCCCAGGCGCACATCTGTCGGAGTTTCCTTATTGAGCTAGTGCGACTTGCCATGTACACACATGCTCCACCATGCCTTCTTCCCCTGATTTGGCGGGGCTTGGAAGAAGTCACGACGTCAATGATGAAATCTCACCAGCTTCGTTGAGACTGAACATGTCTCCAGTAAGCCACCTTAGGGACATTGCCTTACTTTACTTTGTCACCATCAATCATTGCTCTCGCCATCGCCCAGAACATACGATACAAGTCAAGTCACTTTTCCCTGACGCGAAATATTCTTGCCGTCCATTTTCCAGCAGATTTACAGCCAATGGAGATCGATCAACCGCTTCAGGGTGGCGTCGCAGCCAGCTCCGAACTCACCGATATGGAAGTGACCTATTACAACATAGCGGAAAACTGGAACTGGACGGGCCGTGAAGCCTAGATGATCACGGCCTCGTGTATGGTCAAGTTGATGCTTTGTCAATTTCGGATTCGGAATATTGACCTGAACACTCTTGGGGAACGGTACAAGGTTGCCATGGAGAGAGCCTGGATCAAGCTCCGCTTCTGTCATTTCGGAATTGCAGCCACAGTGAGTCGAGATCCGAATACAGACACGCTACGAAGGACTTGTATTCGCGTCGGCAGTGCACCCGCTTCGACGATACCTGACTGGGTGGCCGCGACATTTAGAAGCGGCCCTACCGAAGATTCCCTGGGGAGAACAGAAGGGTCGCGGGACGCTTGCCAACTCTCGGTGATCATCCCAGAGTTAGATCCTCACAGCGAATTTCTGGAGACTCAACTGATTCTGAGATCCCCCGCCTGGCTAATAGACGACAACGGCGCCCTAGGACTTCTGAATGCGCTGGTCATGTTCGCCGCCAATGACATCAGAAGACCTGTACCAGAGATACTCAACTAGGAAAATCGAGAATTCCACTTCAGTCCTCTGCGTGCCAGGAAAACTCCTGTTTTGGATAGCAGCCACACACAGAAACCGCTCGGTCATGGCAAGCAACCTTTTGCTCCTATGCCTCACGGCGTTGTGGCTTCGGAATTCCCCTCGCATTTGAGTTTGCTACACGAGGTGCGCCTGGGCCCGGAATCGATTATACCTGCCAACCGGTATATCGAGCTGAACGAGATTGACACCGTATTGCTGGTGACGAATTTGTCTGCGCTAGGCAGAACAGTGTCTCATGCATTTCACGCAGCCGTTATATTGGTATCTCGAGATTGGCAGGTAAAGTAGCATACTATAATTTCTCTACCTAACAGTTGCACACTATGAATCTGCTGACCATATCCATCTTGAACCTCGTCAGAATCGGCACCTTCTCCAAGGCTCAGATGCCAAAGTCATTCGATATATGAGCCACATTACCTGCGATTCCAGACGTTTCCAGCCTCGCAGAGTTCAAGACCCAGCATCAGTTCATCACACACTTTCACACAAATGTCTCGTGGTCGACGTGCGCTCTTCAAAACGTCTTCCCGTCCTCATCCCCGACTGGCAAGGCGGGCCACCTCCAGGAGTTATGTCTCTAAACGGCGCGCTTGGAAGGATGGGAACACTTCTCTTCAACTGCCTGAGTACCACGCGTCCTCAATCAGACCAGACCGAATTTCTGGTCGTCATGCAACAAATCAAGAAGTTCTATGCCGAGGCCGAAGCTGAAGCCCAGGCCGAAGCTGAAGCCGAACCTGAGATCAACCCTGACCCACTTGAGGATATCGACATGGCTGAGCCGGAACTGGTGTCCTTCTTGGAAAGGAGCGACCAAAAGCCTATGCTGGTGTTTTTGCCTGGCATGAACAACATCGACCAAATAATGCGGACCAATATCGGCACCCTTCACATTGAGCGACCCGTCATCACCCGATTCGTATTCTCTCGAGACATAATCATGAGTATCCTGGTACATGAAAACAGGCTGACCTTTTCCGCGAGTTGGAACGGGCCCTGGCACATGGAGGACCGAGTCCAAGAACTCATGGACAACTGTGTGGACAAGGTGTTTGAGGGGTTGGGTCTCAGGCCTCCAGTGGCTGCAGGGTATCAAGACTTGCAGAATCAGTTTCCGCCTGTCAACACGACGACTCGGATTGAGCCTGAGGTGCCGGCGGTAATCCCTGGGAGAAGATGGATTGTACCCCCAATCAGGGAGCTTCTAGGCCAATATTTCTGATACAAACAGTCTTTCAGGTGTTATTACTGAGTGGAATGGGAAGGATATGGGAAACTTTTGAGTGTTGTCTCTAGTTCTAGGGGTAGTAGATATGATATCCATTCTAGTAAGTGCAGCTCGCATAGTTATATCGAGCAATGCATGAGGTTCCTACCAATCTGTGTTCAGGACACCCGTGTGACTTGGGAATGAGCCCTACATATTTAATCTCCCCGCCGCACCCGGAACGACATCATGACGGGTATCTGCGTGAAGTTGAGGGTTGACTCAATCTTGTCGGGCTCGCCATCTCCTTCGGAAAATGCCAGTTCCTCCAATTTGTCCAAAACGAGACCGGCTTGGAAGAACGGAGCAAACAAGTCTTGGAAATTGCGGTGATAGTAAACCTTTTTTTTCACAAGCACGGCTCATTGTTAGTATTGTTTTTTGCATTGTGTCACGTTGCATTCTTGGAAAACAGATGGAATGCAAGCGGTTTTCCCCGGATAAGACAAGCAAAGCATAAAAAGAGAGTCGCTGAATTACCTGCTTAGCCGGCTGACCGGGTATTGCGAGCCCCCTGTAGGGCGGGATGGACATGTAGTCCTTGACGATGCGCGCCCGCTCGACGACCAGCTCACCGTCAACCCACGTCAGCTTGATGTCTCGGGCCGCGCCCGAGGTCAGAAACACGGGGTGGAGGAGCGTGCCGAAGAATCTTTTGTCATGGGCGCGGGACAGGGAAATTTGTTAGTCAAAGGAGCATAGTCACAGTATAGCAAACATTGATCACTCATAAAAAAAAAGGAGGGGAGAAAGCAAAACTGGGCAGAGTTGCTAACATTCCGTCCTTTTTGAGCAGCTTCGGCAGCGCCTCGACGAGCGGTTCAAGAGTCGGCACGTCCTGAATGGCCATGTTCATCAAGATCACGTCGTAGCCGCCGAACTGATGTACTCGCATCAGGGGGTTAGCACAAGCAACCATTGATCACATTTCGGAGAAAGAGCAATGCAAGAAACCAAACATCACAGTCTGAACAAATCCGCAAAGCAAGATCGAGGGAGACAGAAACGTAGTACGGTTTACCTCTGCGGCCGTCTCAATCTCGCGCGCAAAGGCAGCACGGTCAGTGACGTCGAGCAGCCCAATCTGGATGCCGTCGTACCGGGGCTTAGCCTCAGCCATCCTGGCCTTGGCGACCTCGATCATGCCCGAGCTGCCGTCGACGGCCCGCACCGACGGGATGCCCTCGTCGACCAGCCAGCGCGCGCACAGCCCGTTGCCGGTGCTGATGTCGAGCGCGCGGCCGCCGGCCGCCGACGCCTTGGCCGCCTCGATCTTGGCCGAGACCAGCCGCCGCAGCGACGGCTCCTGCAGTTTGCGCCAGTAGACGTTGCCCCCGGCGCCGATGGAGTCGTCCCAGAACTGGGCGTTGGTGACCCAGGAGGCCATGTTTTCGGCGTCCAGGTCGGTGGCGGTCATCTTGGCCCGCTCGGTTCTGTTTTTTTTTTGGACTGGTCTAATATTTCCGTGTTTTATGCCACTTTTTGCCAACTCCAGTTCTTTTTCTTGTGTAAAATGGTAAAATTGGAAAAGAAAGAAAGAAAAGACCTGGCTCCAAGTGCGCAGAGATTTTTCTTTGTCGTGTCTTAAGTAGGCCTGTCCACGGCGTTCGAAACAAGAGCCGCCCCTCGGAGCTCGGAGTTCACTTACACCAAACGTTGGAGTAAGTGGGGGGAATCGGCTCTCGCATGCACCCCGAGACTGGGGTTTATCAGCTTGATGTGAGTCAGGCCGGATGCGAAACTAAGGTAGTCTAGTCAGCCAGTTTGCCTGCATGTCATGGCGAGCGGTTAAGCGTTATACCAGAAAAGGGCAATGACTTGCATGGTAGATGACAAAAAAAAAGACGGTGCTTTTACGGAGTACAAACTTGAGTTGTGAGAGTTTTGGGCCTGGATATCCGTTTTCCTCAGCCTTAATACAGGGCTATATTTTTATCTTTTGAAAACAGGTGCATTGCCATGCTAACCAAAGCAATTCGTTTGAAGCCGAGTATACCAAATATATCTTGCTCAGCTTCACCGAAAGACGAACTTGTGAAAGTGAAATGATAATTTAAACTAACTATAATCATAATGCATTACTTTAGAACCATAAGAATGAGTAGCCATATCGGTTGGTATGTGTACCAGGCAAATAGATATCTTTCCCTATCCCTTTCAACTCAGCCATAGACCGCCTTCAACTCTTCCCTGTTACATTCTTCTGTTTTCAATTTCTATCACGACCGAGTCTTTAAATTTATCAAATTATTAATTCAGTCGCCAATCATCATGCAGTTTGGACTTGTCTTCGGGTCAATCGTCATCGCCGGCATGGCGAATGCAGTGTCGGCAGAGGGCAGTGGCAAGGAAAAGCCAACTATTGGCTGCCAAGTTCGCTCAGTGGTAGAAGAGGTGGACGGAATCGACCACACCGGACGGAAGGTCTCTTCTTTAACTTATTCACAGCCGATTAGACTCAAGCACCCCATCAAGCACACCAAATTCCTGGACGGCAAATCCGCGTATCTGGAGCTGGACAAAGATTGCAAAAGGGTCAAAATGACTACTCGTCTTCCCAATTTTTACTTTGAAGTTCAGCCATGGTATACGACTTATCAGAAGTGGGACGAATCGGGAAAAGTTCCAACAGAGATAATAAGAGCGCGCTACCAGGTTGTACAGTAGATCGCGGGGCAACCTCGAGGCGCATACCCATATCTCTGTGAATCTCACGCCCTTTTTATGCGCATTCACATTACAGGTGAGCGTACCTATGCTTATTCACCTTGGTGGGGGTTGGAGACTTCTCTGGTTTGCAAAGAGCCAGGCTCCATTTGGTCTGGTCCGGACAACACTAGCCAAGGCTTGCATATCAGAAATGGCGTTGATTTAGCAGCAAGGAATGTTGGGTTCCTGGATTTTGTTACTCTACCGAATTAGTCTATCTCGAAAGAAACACTCAGAATTCTCAACTTCCAAATGAAATTGCCAAGGTAAAAATATCAAATAAAAACGCTAGAGATACAAAGTGAGACGAATGATATCAATAAAAACACGATATCATATTTTTCTATGCGGAATCATCGCTTCTGTGAACAAGCCCAACGTGCTCGTAACAATGCGACAGAAGAAAGGACTGCGTGGGTTACTGGATCTAGTTTACCTTGTCCTCTGACGGAAGACGGTGGATTTTGAACGAGAAGAGAGCACGTCAGACCGGCGAGAAAAAGAGTAACTTGAAGTGTCTCAAACAAAGTATCTTAATAGCTAGGTATCTCAGGAAAAAGCTCTCGAATAAAATTTAACATTACTAATAAAGCGTGCAGCAACAAGCCCAAGGAAAGCAGAAAAAAAGCGCCCCGACAGCAAGTTCAGCCAAGCAATTTATAGTAATAGTAGACATTAGTAATAGGGGCGGCCAGCACCACATCTCACACCTTGACCTCTTCAGCTTTCCCCGCCTGCTCAGCAGCAGCAGCATCTTTGGGTCGCCTGGCGAGGCTCCCCTTGAGCTCCTGGAACCCGCCTTTGGGGTCGTTGAGCGCATCCCAGGCCCTCTCCCGCTTGCTCTTCTTTGCGCTCTCGTGCTCGAGGCTTTGGTCCAGGCTGGAGAGGTCGCTCTCGTCCGACGAGCTGATGCTTGACGAGCTTGGGCTTCGGTTCAACACCATGTGCACGCGCGGGCCCGTCTTCTTCTTGGCCTCGTGCTGGTCCGCCTTGAGCTTCTTGAGCTCATCGTCGTCGCAGTGCATGGCGCGGATTTCGAGGTCCGGGAAGTTGCACTCGAGAAATTGGTGCAGGAGTGGGAGGATCGATTTGTCAGGGCGGTAGGTGCCAGAGTCGTTGTCGATGATGAGCTCGTACTTGCGAGGATCGCGAGGTGGTGAATTGCTTTCGCTCGACCTCTTTGGCTTCTTTTCCTCGGTTTCCTTTTTGTCCTCGTTTTCCTTTCCCTCGCCCTTTTCCTTCTTGTCCCCACCCTCCTCGGCACTTGAAGAGGCTTTCCTACCCGGGATCTCCCAGTTCTTCACAGGCTCTTCCTCACCACCCACGTGCCTCCGTTCTTGCTCCTCGGCGCGCCGTTGATCCTGTGACTTTTGCTCATCACTGTCCTCCTTGCTCGTCTGGCCCCCGTTATGGGTCCCCGAATGTGACCGCTTATGTGAGTTGAAGATATCCAATTTGTGGTGTTTTCTGCGGATGAAGAATTCTCCCGAGCAGGCAATATATGTCTCCACGTCTGAGTGCATCGTGTGCTTGGACAACATGTCAATACCAAACTCTTTGCCCGTCTCTGTGAAACGCAACAACCCATCTAGCGTGAGGACGTATGTGAAAACACGGCCGCCTTCGTCAAAATGTGCCAGCTGAAGGAACTGTAGAGAAGCCTCATTTGAACAAGGCTCAAAGTTGCCATACTTTGTCGTCGAGTCGTAGTTGTACACACGACGGTGCTGTTTGTGCAGCACCTTGTTCAGAACGCGCCCCCGCAAACCTGCCGACGAGAACATTGGTCCCACAAAGCGCTTGAACTCGACATATCTGTGGTACATCTCTGGTGGAACAGGGCCCTGTAGTTGCATCTCGATTGCTTGGAAGCTATTTTGGGACTCGGGTTAGCCGATCTATAACCTTGCAAGGTTTATAACTAAAAATAAAATGCCAAAACACTTACTCGTATCTCTGGGCTTTCTTGCTCTCCGATTCTCGGCGATCCTGCGACTTGCGCTCGTCGCTTTCCTCACGGTTGACCTTGACTCCCGTCAGGCGCCCAATCATAGGGCTGAAGTGCTGGATGAACCTGGTCGGCGAGATGGTGTACATCTGCGCTCCTGGTGCGGAAGAGTGGCCCAGAACTTCGATGCTCAACTCCAGAAAAGGTGTCATGTGGGAGTCCTTGTTGAAAAAGGACTCGGCCGCCTTAAGAAAGTACGCGCGCTTGCTCCCCGACCGTTTCTTGACCTCAAAAGTATGCCGCTTCAACCCCGGCCAGTTCTCATCGATCATGGGCGAAATGTACGTGACGTTGCCCAGCCTGTCGTCCGAGTCGGGGTAGTCCTCATCGTATAGGCGGCACTTGAGGCGGAAGCCCGTCCTGGGGATGTTTGCGACGACCCATTCTTCCTCCCACGCCGGCTCGAGAGTTTTGCGCTCGGTGCGGGTGCGGTGCCTCAAGTTCGGGTCTTCCTTGTGGCGCTTCGGTACGTCGGCGTTCAGGGTCGCGTGCACAAAGGGGTCGGCTGCGGCGGTCGGGATGTCGGCGATGGGGAGGTTCCATGCCCTGTGGAAGGTAAATTTGACAGTGAAGCCCGGGGGAAAGTCGGGGAGGGGTGTTTTGTCAAAGCCGCCTGGGGGGTTGTTCTTCTCGGCCAAGCTCTTCTTCTTATCGTCAAACTTGTTCTTCAGATCCGAAGCGGTATGTAAGGGTCGCCCTGAATGTTGCGGTTCCGGCTCGGCGGCGTCGTCCTTGTCGGCGCTCTTTTGGTTCTCCTCGCTGTGGCCAGAGGGCGCTTCATCAGGTTTGGGCGCAGCTTGCGACTCGAGCAGAGCGCTCCTCGGAGCTATATCGTTTGCGTCGTGGAGCCCGGGTGGAGGGGGATTTGGAGTGGTTGATGTCATTGTTTTTTTTTTCAAGCTATCGGGTGTTTCGCAAATCGATTTTCACAGGGTGCGGAGCACTCAGCCCGGATGATTCGCGCAGCGCTACGGGGAGCGAGCAGGACCCTGGCAGAGCGATATGCCAAGACGAATCGACGAGCGCCAAGATTGGAGGGGTAAGCTCGAATGGCAAGCAGATACGCAGCGCAAAAGACACCAAAAAAAACCCCTCTGGAAATGGAGGATAGTCCGGAGATGCAATGTTCACCGTTCTGGCGTCGAAGGAAACGGGGTTACATAGAAACCGCTGGGCTTGAGTTCGTCCCGAACCGCATTGGAAACCGTCCCAGAAAAAAAGTCCACAATAAAAAGGTGGGAAAACGGCTCTCTAAACACAGAGCTTGCTCTCGGTGATGAGCCGGGTATTCGGCCGCGATGTCGAACAAGCTGCTGCCAATCAGTGAACGCTCTGGCTGTGTCAGGTGGGGTTTAAAGGCTAGACTTGTAGCTTAGCGGTCTTTTTTTAGCGGGAGTACGCGGCCTTTCCAGCCCACGTCTCCACGCGCAGCGAGATCAACCAGGTTTAATCTTTTGAGGCGTCCCAAGCTCCCATGTGGTTGGTCATAGGAATGCGATGCTGGCGATCAGTTTAGCTTGGAGATAATCTTGAAATGGGGGTTATTGCGTAATTATATCCTGGCTATATCTGGTTGGTTTCTTGCAGTAATTAGTAGTAAGATAATACCTACGGCAAAGCCGCAGGCTGATGCGACCTGCAGACAAACAAGCCAGCCCCAGTTCGTACTTCGTACCGCACTGATCTGTCACTGCCGGCAGTGACGGGGCAAATTCAAAATGTGCCTTACCAAGCGCCCCCGCCATACTCAATTAGAGTGCAGCCCACCAAAAAACGTCATCGGGTCATGTTTTACCAAGGTCTCGATTCCGCTTTCGACTTTTTGTTTCCTTGTTCCGTCCGCTTTGAGACAAATAGCAGCACTTCAGACCAATTGTTGGTTGTCAATAATTCAAGCTTTTTGTCGCTTACCTTTCTAGCTTGCAGTAGGTACCTACTTTATCCGACGTGTTCCTAGCTTCCAAGGCTTCCCACCAGAACTAATATGGTAGAGCGATACATCTCATAACATCAAACTCCTGCATCGGACATCCGATCTCGCGCTCTTGATAACGTGATTTTTTTACCCAAGGCGCAGCGGCTTCGGCGGTGCATAGCTGTGGGTCTCCTAAGGGCTTTGCCAGGATATTGTTTTGCAGGTTTTGAATTTGAATAAGCTATGCCGCTGCATGCGGAATAGCAGCTGTTGGGGATATTGAATGCTACGCGAGCCAGTGTCACTTGATCGATCAGCATGCATAGGCCCAATGACGAACACAAAGTTGACTTTAAGACCTAGGTTGGCATCGCGATAGAGCTTGCTATAAGCCACGGCGAACGGCGAGCATTTTCTCAGGTACTAGACCAGAACAATCTGGTCGAAGGATCATGGCACTATAGGGACATAGGGCACAGCAAGGTTACCAAACGGAAGAAGCGCGATCGGCGGCTCGACAAGATGGGCCTAGGGAACGATGGCCAAAGTCGGGCCGATGGCTTTGATCTGGGTCACGCCAATACACGGAACTGCATCTTGAATCACTTTTTATGGACAACATTTACCAACGAGAAGTTGAAGTTAGGTCAGGCACAAAGCAAGTCCTGAATAGCCCCATTTACCGTGCCAAAACACGTCGGAACTGTGAATCAACGTATAGACGAATGACCGCAAAGCGCACAGTTGTTTGCCTTTTGTTCACACTTTGGGTTGGTACTCTTCAATATATGACGAGAAAACTAGTTGGTGCCTCTACCACGGGAACAGGCGAAAAAAAAAAAAAAAAAAAAAAAAAAAACGTGAGCCGCAATTTGAACAATGCGGGATTTTGTCAGATTTAAACCTTGTTTTTGTCATTTGTAATCTACTATGCAAACAAATGGGCAAAAATTTCAAGAAATTCAACTCGATCACAAAACGGCAACATTTCTCCATGCTCTGCTTAGTTACGTACCTGTTAACATGCAAACATTCATTTCTATCGTGGTACAATATTTGACAATAGGACATAAAAGGTGAGAATCCAATCCCCTCAAACACATTATATCCTGGCCTTGAGATCTCCAGTCGTCGTGCCCAACACCTCATCAGCCATGGCAATCCCGGCCGCCCTGCCCGAAAAGATGCACCCGCCGACAAAAGTCCCCTCGAGCGAGTTGTAGCCGTGGACGCCACCACCTCCGAACCCGGCCACCTCTCCGGCGGCGTACAGGCCCGGGAAGCGGCTCCCGTCGGCGCGCATCACGTTGCTGGACAGGTCCGTCTCGATGCCGCCGAGCGTCTTGCGCGTGAGCAGGTTCATGCGCACGGCGATGAGCGGGCCGTGTTTGGGGTCCAGCAGCCGGTGCGGCGCCGCCACACGCCCGCGCTTGTCGGGCCAGTACTGCCGCGCGTTGGCCACCAGCATCGCCTGCGCGTCCTTGCTGTAGGGGCTGTCGAACTGGTCGTCGCGCGCGTTGATGACCGCCTCGATCTTGGAGAGCTCCAGGCTCGGCCCGCCCCGCTGCGCCGCCAGCTTGTTCATGCCGTCCACCAGGTCGGGGAGGTTGTCGCGCACCACAAAGTCCTCGCCGTGCTTTTGGAAGTTTTGCACAGGGATGGTTCCCTTGCCGCCAAGGATGCGGTGCCTGATGAATTGCCACACCGACTTGCCGGTGATGTCTGGGTTCTGCTCGGATCCTGAGAGGGCAAACTCTCGCGCGATGATGGACTGCGTGAGGATGAACCAGGTGTAGTCGTAGCCCGTCGAGCAAATGTGCTTCAGCGTGCCCAGGGTGTCGGTGCCCGGGAAGAGGTACGGCGGCAGGCGCTTGCCCTCGGCATCGAGCCACAGCGACGAAGGTGCCGGGAGCACACGGATGCCGTGAGAGGGCCAGATGGGGTTCCAGTTGGCCAGTCCCTCGGTGTAGTGCCACATGCGATCGCGGTTGATGACGTTGGCGCCTGCGCTCTCCGAAATTCCGATCATGCGGCCATCCACGTGGTCCGGCACGCCGACGACAAAGTGTTCTGGGACCTTTGGACCCAGCCTGTCAACGGGCCACGCCGCTTTGACGGCCTCTACGTTGCCGCCGATACCGCCCGACGAGACGAGGACGGAGGCGCCGCGGAGCTCAAAGGTGTCGATGACTGTGCGGGAGGACTTGACGCCCCGCGGCTTGTTGTCGTCCTCCAGCACCCTGCCCTTGACACCAACGGCCCTGCCGTCCTCGATGATCAGCTCGTCGACGCAGTGCCGGAACCGAAACTCGACCAGGCCCTTCTTCTCAGCCGCCTCGACCGGCTCCTGAAACACCCTCACGACCTCGGGCCCAGTGCCCCAGGTCAGGTGGAAGCGCGGGACCGAGTTGCCGTGACCCTCGGCGGTGCCGTCGCCGCGCTCAGCCCAGCCGACGTTCATCAGAAACCCGAGGCCGCGCTTCTTGACGTAGTCCTCCATTCCGTCGGCGGCGAAATCGACAAAGGCCTCGGCCCAGCGCCGCGGCCAATAGTCCTCCTTGGGGCGGTCGAAGCCGGCGCTGCCGAGCCAGTCGCGCATGGCCAGGTCCTTGTTGTCCTTGATGCCCATCCTGCGCTGCTCGGCCGAGTCGACCATGAATATGCCGCCCAGCGACCAAAAGGCCTGCCCGCCGAGCGACGCGCGGCCCTCCTGGTCGACGATGATGGTGCGGACGCCGCGCTGGGTCAGCTCAAAGGCGGCGACCAGGCCTGCGAGGCCGCCACCGACGATGATGACAGGCTGTGTTGATGATTCGGCCATGATTGCTGTGTTTTTTTTTGGGGGGGATTTGAAGTGTACAGCAAGGCAACTATAGGTTGGAAGGGAGTGGCGACAGCGAGTGGCAGCGATTGGCAGCAAGTCAGGCCACCGAGGGCTTGATTATTTCAAGCAATCTCGCGTATCTGTGATTCGAGATTGGTTGTTTTGATGATCGCTGGCTTGAATGTTGACAGCCCAAGATGCGGTGATGTGATGTTTGAACAAACACAGTAGGTAACTCAGCTTAACTTATTTTTGTTGCTGACATGCCTGACCCCAAGGGTCCATACCTCGGCCATGCTACTTTTGGTTACATATGTACCTACAGTACAAGCTCTCCAACCGCTAACCTCACATGGGGATGCGGGGTTTGAGGCAAATTGTCCAAACTCTAAGAAAATCAATTTGTTCACTGGGTCGTTTAATCGCCATGCTATCCATCAGCTTACGACAGCAAAAAAACAAAAAAAAACAAATAAAGATGCATTAATCAACCCACAAATCGCGAAATGATCCCATTCGCCTGGTTGGAACCTCTGGCAAAAGACGAATCAGCACTCCTGTGCGCCTGCCAATCCGCCCCCAGGCTCCTTGGATACGCTTTACGCCGGGCCTCTTCCCAGTCAATTATAGCCAAACCCACCACAATTAATATGCGGGGGCCGAGGCACCCGCTTTCCCCAGATCAGCCCACCCGTCTAAGTGCAACGGTATTTACAGCAAGGTACCATGGTTTTTTAATACGACATGTATGAAAATCTTTGAACCCTGATCGATGTTTTGTAGGGTCCTTTACGTCTTCAATGGCATGATGCTATGTTACATGCCGAGCTGTCGGCCATGTGAGTACTCACCATGACCGGCAGTCTCCACGCCCATTTTTTGAGGCTGCCTTGCCTGCTTACTGTAAGCAGTACAATAAGCGATACTGCATGAGTGTGGTCTGAAATTCCCACACTGTTCTAGTCTAGGTCTAGAGTTGGTTCGAACCCATCAAGTCTCGGAATTGCGACTTCAGCCCATCGGTATAAACTACACAAGACATGAAAAGCACAGCAACTGAATATCGGAAAATCAATAGGCTCAAACAAATAGGAAAGAAAATGTATAGACAGAGAATGTATGACAGTAAAAGCAAAAACAAAGTGAATACCCAAGAAATAACCCAAAACGGTATCGCTACCCGCATTTTATCGATCCGGAACTCCTTGCAAACAGCCAGTCTCTATACTTATAGATGTACAAACAAGAAATAGTAAAAATAAAAGAAAAATTGACGGCAAAACCCGGTCGGATCAAGCCCTCCAGCTGCGCTTGACGCGACGTGCCGGGACAAACCTCCTCATGATCTCGGCCACAGCGTCTTCATCAGTTATATCCTCAAAGATCAGAGGTTGCTGGGTAGATTGGCGCCTAGATGGGTCAGTGTTATCAGGATGCTCTTCACCATTGTAAATGCTTGAGTACTCATCGTCGTCCTCGTCCTCGTCCTCGTCCTCGTCGGCGTCGGCGTCGGCATCGTCGTAAAGATCATCACGCCCGTACAAAGAATTGGCTTCGGTGGTGTCGGCGCCCTCGTAGACCTGGGTGTTTTTTCCGTTGAGTGATTCTTCGGCGTCGAAGAAGACGTCATTGTCATCGTCATCGGTGCTGTCAGAGTATTCGGTGCCATCCTGGGCGTTAGCAACATTGATATCGCGGCGGTAAATTCCCTGGGCCGGAGCGGCGCCGTAGAGGTCATCTTCAAAACCATTGTCAAAAGAAGCGTCGGCCGCATAAGGATCGGCACCATAAGGGTCAGCACCATAGGGATCAGCGCCATAAGGGTCAGCACCGGCACCAAGACCACCAGCAGCGAGACCCCCTGCTTGGCCAGGACCAGCACCAAGACCAGTCGCGGGACCAGCGACACCGGCACCAGCACCGACGCCAGCACCGACGCCAGCACCAGCACCAGGAACAGGGCCAAGACCGTCATCGAAACCATCCTCAAACTCGTCGTCATAAAAGTCGTCAGGACCTTGCATCAATGGGTCATTGGCAGGCAGCACACCCGGCTGAGGAACTGGCTGAGGAATCGGCTGGGCAGGTTGAGGAGCAGGCTGAGGAGCAGGCTGAACCGGCTGGGGAGCAGGCGGAGGAACAGGCTGCGGCGCCGGCTGCGGCGCCGGCTGCGGCGCCGGTGCAACGGCGGGATCAGCAACTGGCTGAGCCGCCGGCTCGGGATCCTTCTTGCCCTTGATCTTCTTGGCGAGCTTGCCGACAAGATCGCCAGCCGTGCTGAAGACGGGCGCCACCATCGGAGCCAACGAGATGGCAGCCATGGCCGCCGCGGGCAGGATCCGCTTCTCCAACGCGGCGTCGTCGCGTCGGTAGACCGCCTGCATAGCTCCGGCCGGAGGAGCGGCGAACGACTGCGCACCGAGCGCGTCCGGCTGCTGCGCGTACATGTCGAGGCCATCCATGCCGGCGGCTCCACCGGCTGCCATGGCCACGGGCTGGAAGGCTGCCGGGTTCGGAGCGAGAGGAACCTGGGCGGGGGCGGCGCCGCCTTGGGTAAGTGGGTTGGCGGCGAGAAGGGACGGGTCCTCCTGCTCGAGGCCAGCTCCGGCGAATCCAGGGTTGACAGCGGCGGTTTGAGGCTGCAGAGCCGCGGGGCCTTGGAGCTCGCTGAGGCCCTCCAGATCTGTGGCACCACCAGCAGGAACAGCGCCTGCAGCAGGAACGGGTCCGGTGGCGGGGACAGTACCAGTAGCAGGGACAGCACCAGCAGCATCGCCGGGAACAGTCTGTGCGAAATCCAGGCCAGCGGCCCCTTCAACAGGCAAGCCAGCGGCTCCGCCTTCGAGCGCGCCTCCCAGTGTTCCGTCAGCAGCACCGGCCAGCGGATCTGGAATCTGACCAGTCAAAGGGTCCGGAACCTGACCGGGGACAGGAGCGAGCACTTGGTCAGTCATCGGATCCACAACCTGGCCAGTCATCGGGTCAATAACTTGGCCAGCCAAAGGATCGACCACTTGACCAGTCATCGGATCAACAACTTGGCCAGTCATCGGGTCAATAACTTGACCAGCCAAAGGATCAACAGCCTGGCCGGGAACCGGATCAGGAAGACCCTCAGCACCCTCGGTAGGAAGCTGGGTCGGGGGCACGCCTCCCTCCACACCCGGCTCTTCAGTGGTGGTGTTCGGGATGGGAGAAACTGGCACAGGCACAACGGCAGGGTTCTGTTCCTTCTGCTTCTTCTCCTCCTCCTCCTTCTTTTTCTTATCCGCCTCGTCCTTCTTCTTCTTCTCTTCCTCGTCCTTCTTCTTCTTGTCCTCGGCCTCCTTCTTCTTCTTCGCCTCGGCCGCCTCCGCGTCGGCCTTCTTCTTTGCTTCCGCCTCGGCTGCGGCCGCCGCGTCAGCCTCGGCCTTCTTCTTCGCTTCCTCCTCCTCCTTCTTCTTCTTGTCCCCTCCAGAGACCTTGTCGACAATCTTGTCGACGGCCTTGCCAATGAGTGGAGCGCCTACTGTTGCGAGCACAGGGATCAGGGGCAAGAATCGCTTCTCCAAAGCGCTATGGGAGTCATGATTGGTATCTTGGTTGCCATCGGCTGCTATCATGCCGCTGCCATCGGTACCATATGGGCTGCGGGCCTGAACAGGAATGCTGCGGGCGGATGCAGCTCCTATGCTGAGGGCTGCCGTCACCACAAGCGCGCCCTTCATGGCGAGTTCTGTTGGTTAGTGGGTTGATGGCAAGGTACCTAGGTAGCTGTCTAGAATTAGTGGTTATTTGACTGATTGGAAAGGAAGGTTAGTGGTTTCTGCACGGCGTTATGATAAATGCAAGATGAAAAACACAAGTCCCGGGTCAGGATACTGGGATGAAATGAGAATGAAAATAAAAATGATCATTAGAAAAAGGGTGGATATTGTTGAAAGGAAGGATGTCGTAACGATATATAGGCAGCTATGCGCGACATCAGCAAATTGATTACAGTCAGAATGTACAGGATGGTTTGCGAACAAGGGGGCCAGGCCAGTCAGGCATAAAGCCCGTAGTAAGGTCAAAATGTACTGGACTTTCGGCACTTGATTAGCCTTGCCGACCCCAAAGGTAAGAAGAAGAAAAAGTGCATCCACCAAGTGCTCCAAAGACCTTGTACCGGTAGCGACCAGTGGTAGCTGTGCCGCAAAGAACCGTACAGTAAGAGCACCTAACAGCTTTTAGATGGATGACAGTGGAGGCCAGTTGCTGGACAAGGCCGGGACGGATAGAAGGCGGGAATAAATTGAGCATGCTCAGGAACCTGCCAATAGTCAGCCAATCGCTTAGACACCGCACACCTCATCACATCATTTACGACCAAGGGTTGATTGGTCGCTTCCTCGAACAGTGTCGCTCGATGGGTGTCGGATCGAGGTGCGCGCTGCTGTTGCTGTGCGGCATCGCGCCAGGAAATTTGACCTCTGCTTGCCGGTAACCAACAACAGTAATCCACAGGCGCTTTGCTGAGGGGGCTTAGCCTTATTAGGCATGGGCTTGCAGGCGCAAGAGGGTGGTGTGGGCTGCCAAGTGGAGAGCCTCTCCTGGAATAACCCCTCGTCGAGTACAGTCACGTGATACAGCCTGTTGCTGCTTACTACCTGGGTTTGGCGGGCCACCAGTCGTTGAGTAAGCCTACTTTTACCATATCTACAGAACCTGTGTTGAACCAAATACACTTGGGAGTTTGTCGTCCCAGCTCGGTTAAGCTTGATGTCACAATAAAGTATGATGCATCTTTGACACGGAGACAGATAGATACTGATAAGAAAGCAAGCTGGGTGTAAACGTTGCTAAACATTCCATTGGTTCATCTCATATTGTCAAGCCCTCCATCAGAAGCAAGGAAAGCTGTGCGAACAAGTGTCTCAACACGTACGTACGCCAAATTCATTCGACCGCAACATATTCCGGCATGGTTTACCAGGCAAAAATACAAATAAAACTGGCGGCAAAGTCGAACACTCACTCCCGAATGCAGAGAATAAAGGGTACAAATGTCGCGTTCCGATATGCAGCCTAAACGTCACTACCCACTTACCCACTGAAATGCGCCCATGGATGTTGTGGCTATACTACATAGTATTCTGGTTCATAGATAGAATGCTCGCAACGTTCGTAGCAATGACTTTAGGCAGCTTAAGAGGTCTAATCTCTGCCGCTCTCTCTCCAGGTTCTTTCGCAATTAATCGAGCAAAAATGGTGATAAACGTAAGAGGACGCCTTTGTCGTACTGATAACTGGAATAGAGCAGTGAAGCTGGAATAATACGAGAAGAATATACAAGAATGGTTGTGTATACTGGCAGGTAAATTCGGTGTAGAGACCAGATGAAATACCCCGGCATAAAAGACGAGGAGTAAAAGTTGCTCGTCAAAACAAAAGTTTAACTGACCCTTTTCTACGCTTGTCTACATATATTATTACACATGAATCAATCCTGGGAAAACTAATACACGTAAGCTTATTGGACTAAACCCACTTCCTGATCGCAGGTCCAGACCTGAGTTGAAGCATAAGCATAAAAGCCTATCTTTGTTTTTGTACACGACGAAAAAAACAGGTAAGCTTGGGACCAGGATCCATGGCACACGAGGTACACAATTCCCTTGATACATGAACAAGATTTCACCCTCTTTGCGCTCCATTTCAAGAGTGGTAGTCTGTGTAACCCGGAAATTGGGAATCGCGGATCCTGCTCGTAACAAGTCTGAAGAGAACTAAGCCCTTGATTATCTGCCTATCTACCTATCTAGGTACGTTCCAGTGCTACCTATTGTAGGGGGCTCGAGGCGGAGTGTCCAAGGTTGGCCAGAAATTGGCATTGTAATTAGACAGCAAGCCTCACATACCCAAGGTAGGTAGATAGGCACTATTGAAGACCCCTATAAAAGACGAAATTCAAACCCGAAAACTTTTGCCACCACGCATGCCCCAACTGCAACGAAAATTTAAAGAGGAACAGTATGAGTCGGAGTCCTAGGTCTAGCCAAATCCATACAGAGTAACATAGCATGTTGCCTAGGATCGTACACCACATAAATTCCCGAAGGTAGATGCCTTGCGCAATCAACGTGGCATTGTTGGATAGCATGGTTCAGATTGGGATCATGGCCGAGATTCTCCCAGGTTTGTCGGGCATTCGTCATGCAGGCCGTATACTCAGCCACGTCCGCAGAGACGCCAAGTGCCAGGCCGAAAATGGTAATGAGCGTAGAAGAACGCATTTTGGTCTCGAATAAAAGGTGTCGTTGGAATAAAAGAAGAAGAAAAAACTGTAGGTTACAAAAGGAATATGCTGTGAAATGCCAAATGAAAAAGGATATATAAAAACCATGAGTTGGTGTTCAAGGTCAAGGAAAAACCGGTTTGTGTTTGGTTCTTATTTATTCCCTCTCCTTCTATGGTTCCTGGGGGAGGGCGGGTTGGATGGGAGTTTTGTTTAAGCGTTGCTTCAATAATCCGGTGTTGGCGCGAATAATGGCATAACCTGCATAATGATTGTTAGTACATACCTCTCGTACTTCCGTGCTTAACTCTGCCTAAAAGCAACTGATCTGCAAACAGCACAAAAATAGAACAGAAGAAGCTACTAAATTTGGATCACGAGTGGAAAAAAAAAGTACTCTGGTAGGGAATACAAAATATCAAGACCGAGTCAGGACATTGTCGGTGACCATACGGCGGCTGAACAGCTCCTGCCACGAAGCATGACCTCAATGTCTGTTGCCGCTCCAAGCTACGATTTGACATTATGGCAGGGGTCAATGGGCATTATTTGCAACTTTTTCTATTAATGCCAAACTTGTCAGCTTCGGCCGTCTTTCTAAGATTCAGCATTTCCGGCATGTCCCAAACTACGTCCTTGCTATTGAGCTCCGTGACAATGGCATGACGACGCTTCCTTCACCCAATACCTCATATTGATATTTTGGCAGTATGTGCTTTGCTGAATCCACTGGCGAGCAGACGGCCTTTGACGCAAGATCAATAACATCTTTTTCGTGCTGCGCCAACCAGAAGAAGGTCAAGTCCTCTGTCAGCAGCGGCCATGTTTCTATCGCTTGCTTTGTTTACCATCATCGAGTTGTACGGGGTAGCTGGCTGTACCCCAAATATGTCTTGACAATGATGAGCTCCATGCGTTTTGATGCAAGTAGAATACCATTGTATGTCTGCTCTCTGGTTAATCAGAACATCTGGGGGTATCATCTACTCCTCTTGGGCATGTAAAAAGCTCGAGTCTTGCTGTATTGGTTATTTCTGTCACGTATTTCTGGCATGGGAAAACGTGTTACAAATACTTTTGATCCGGATCTTTTAGTCCCTCAAATGTCCTCATACTCGAGCAGCAACAACTCCACAATGGCATGCCTCAGACTGTCATCAATCTCCAAGGCCTGCACGCCCTGCAGCTGCTCGTTCTTTGGGCGCGCCTGGTAGGTCTTCTTGCCCATCTCGACCGTCAACGCAGCCCAGATGGTGTCCTTGAGCGCATACTCGATCTCGGCATCGCCCAGCATCTTCTCGATGTGGCCGATCGGGTTCTTGTTCCGCATGCCGCCCGCGCCGCCGAGCGTCACCACGATGGGCTCGTCGGACGGGAAGCTGCCCAGGGTGAAGCGCGAGCCCCTTTCGTCGGGTTGGCGGCGGAGCTGCGCGTTGTTTTGCGCGTTGGTCAAGGTGCACCTGCTGCCGTGCTGGGCGAGGAAGAGCAGGTTCCATTCCCGGGTGGGATGGGAATCCTTGGGTGAGCCTGGGGGATTGGTGATTGTGACGGTGCTCGTCTCTGCTGTCCATTCAATCTTTGTAGTCAAGCGTCTGATTTCGCCGTCTTTGGCCTGTACGTCTTCGTGGAGGTCGAAGCAGGCGTTTCCGGAGCTTTGGTCAACAGCGAGCACGACCTCGAGAGAGCTGGGCAGCGGTGTGCTGTTTTGGAGCTTTTCGGCAGCATCCAAGACCACAATGGATCCCTCCCTGACAAACACGGGATACTGATCCAGGGGCCTGCTCATCCACGCCTCGCGGTCTCCAGTGTATATCCTGCCGGTGAAGTAGTCCACCCACCTGCCCGGAGGCAACCAGCCCTTGGTCTTGGCGAGCCGGTACGTCGGGTCAAGCGGATCCGTGATGGGCAGCACCATCATGCTGCTGCCAAAGAGGAACTGGTTCTCGACGCGGTACGCCTCGTGGCGCGTCGGGCACTCCCAGTACATGGGCTGCACGAGCGGCATTCCCTCCTCTGAGGCGCGCACGTTCATCGAGTACAGGTACGGCAGCAGCCGGTGCCGCAACCTCATAAAGTCCAAGACCGTCTCCTGTGGCCCGCCGGTGGGCAAGAGCCACGGCTCCTTGGACACCCAGCGCGTGTTGGACGAGTGCAGGCGCATGATGGGCGAGAAGACGCCGAGCTGGACCCAGCGCGTGGTGAGCTCGACGCTCTTGGCACCCAGGTAGTGGCCGCCAATGTCGTGGCTCCACCAGCCGTAGCCAATGTTGGACGCCGTCGCCGTGAAGGCGGGCTGGAAGCGCAGGCTGTCCCACGAAACCACGCTGTCCCCGGAGAAGCCGAGCGGATACCGGTGGCTGCCGGGCCCGGCATACCGCGACAGGATCAGGGGCTGGGGCATCTTGCTGCTCTTGATGTGCTGGTAGTGGAAGTGGTTGAGCACCCAGAGCGGATCAACGCCGCGCAGCTTGGTGTACTCGCCTTGCTGCCAGTCTATCCACCAAAAGTCGCAGCCGTCCTCTTGGAGCGGTTTGAGCAGGACCTCAAAGTATGCACGCATGTATTTGCGGTTTGTTATGTCAAACGCTACCGGCTCCCCCGATGCTGGATCCCGGCCAACCGCGCGGCAAAACTCCTCGTACAAGTCTTCGTACCTGTGCACACCGTCGGCCGGGTGGTCGTTGAGAGTCGTCTTCAACCCACGCTTGTGCAGCTCTGCCAGGAAGCGACGCGGGTGTGGGAACAGCTTGCGGTCCCACGAATATCCAGTCCAGCCGTTCTGACCATCGGCGATAACCCGCGGGTCGTCAACCAGGTGCCAGTCCATGTCGATGACGGCAACCGACAGCGGCACTCGATGCTTCTCGAAATCGTCCATGAGGCCGACGTACTCGTCGTCGCTGTACGGGTAGTACCTGCTCCACCAGTTGCCCAGCGCCCAGCGCGGGATGACGGGCGTCTCACCCGAGATGAGATAAAACGCCTTGATGGCGTCGCGGTAGTCGTGCCCGTAGGCGAACAAGTAACCGTCCACCCTCCCTTCTCCCGCGAGACGGGGCGCGACAAAGCCATCCTCCTCGAAAAGCATGGTGGTCGAGTCGTCGATGGTGGCATACCCCTTGTGCGACATGATGCCGGTGCCCCAGTCCGTCCTGCCGTCGACGCGGTCCAGCGTGCGAGCAGTGCCGCCGAGGCTCTCCCACGGCTTGTAGTAGCCATACCGCCAGAGGCTGCGGGTGTGGCCCGCCACGAGGCAGAAGAAGTTGTGCGCCGCAAACGACGTGCAGTTTGTGTCAAAGGTGATGCGGAAACGTTTGGTGACTATGTCAATCCAGCCGCCGTCGTCCGACTCCTCGACCACAAAACCGTCGGTCCCTCCGCGGTCGCGACGGTATGCAAACGAGGACGGCCTATCCTCGAACCGACTGTCCGGCGCCCACTCGTAGCGGACTAGGCCATCAGCCAGGACAGTCAGGCGAAACTTGTCGCCTTGACGTCCGCCGATGATGCTTCCCCTGCGCAGGGGAGTAGGCGGGGACTCGGGTGGTGTCATGATGAGTTCTTCATCAGTCGCCATAGTTATCTGGGTCATGGGTTTGTCGGGAGGATGTGGCCACGGTTTATTCGATCATGGTAAAAAAAAAAATCACGGTTGCAGTTGCCGATACTACGTCCGAGTGCCGATTGTCTACCTTGGTAATTGCTTCGCTCGGATGTTGGAGAAATAAACGTTAAACTGCGTTGACCGTTGCCCCGCGCTGCACGTGCTCATTCATTCCCTTTACTTTCTTTTCCGAGACAGTCATTTATCCCACCTGGATATTTGGGAATACTAGACCAGACCTAGATCTAGAATTAGACCAAGACATGCACTAGAGCGAGACTATTGTTAGAATGTTGCAACCTCAAAAAGCCATGTACCGTCAACTAAACTTTTTACTTACACGGCTCAGCGTGACTTGCAGGAGAGACGCCAATTCAGCTCGAATGCTTGTAATGAATGAATTAAAACTTGCTAAATTTCAGTTGATCAGACTTGCAAAATCAAAAGACCAAACCGTTCGCTGAATAAAACACAACTTGCTATCGCTGGGCTAAATGCCCTTGATAGCCCTCGCCACAGTCTCATCGAGGGTCTCCTTCTCAACCGCTCCCAGAAGCTCCATGTTATCCCCAATCTTGTGGCTGTAGTCTCCTCCACGTCCCTCCGTCATGTGCATGGCATAGAATGCAGATATGAAGTCGAGCTCAGTGCCCGCCTTCACCCCCTGCTCGATGAACTTGTCCGAGTCGACCTCTTCAATCTTCCAGTCCTTCTCCTCCGTGCCCGTCGCCTTTAGCAGGCTGGCCAAGACGTCCCTCTGCGTGATGTAGAACGACTTGAGAAACACGGGCTTGTTGCGGAACTTTGCCAGCTCCGCGTCGGGCAGCGACAGCAGACCGGCCGTGGCCTTGCCGACGGTGCCGATGTTGGTCGTGGGGAACTTTGTCCTCCCGCCGTCGTACAGCCTGGCCGTGCGGGCGGCGACGTCGAAGCCCCACAGGCCCTTTGGCAGCGACCAGTCGAACCACGGGTTGTTGACCATGGCGAACCAGGCCATTCCGCGCTCCTCGATCAGGTCGCGCACGGGCTTCTTGCCGCTGAGCATGGGCACCTCCTGGACGATGCGCGACTCGGGGTCCGGGTCGCTGCCGAACTCGGTAGGCACCACCAGCGGCACCCCGGCCTTGGCCGCCGCCTCGATCCACAGCGGCTGGTCCCCCATGGCGCCCACGCCGAGCTGCATCACCAGCACGTCTTGGTCCTTGAGGACGCGGACGGCAAAGTCCGAGTCGGATGCGACGCCACGCTCGACGCGGGCGACGCCGGCCTCGGGGATTTTGTTGGTGCTGTCCGGCCGCGTGATGACGGTGATGGTGTGGATGCCCTGGGCGATCAGGCCCTCGAGCGTTGGGGTGCCGACTGATCCTGTCGCGCCGACAATGGCGATTTTGCGGCCTTGCTTGGTGGGGGACATGATGTTGGACGATGAAGGCTTGAGTGATGAGATTTTGAGGGTTGTAAGTGTAGCGCCTGTGCAAGGTATACTCGTCTTGGTTGTTGAGTTGGTCAGTGTGAGTTGGGAATGTGATGTCAGTCTGAGTTGGCAGCTTGAGAGTGAATATCTGGAATCTTTTGCATCTTGCCTCTAGATCCAGCGATCAGATGGTTATATATACTTGGGTGTATGTATGTATATCCATGACGATATGTCCAGATATAATTACAGACATACCATCCCACGTCTATGATACTCACCTTGCCCCGTGTCTCAGCCGATTGGTGGGGTTGTGCTTTGAAATCATCAAGCATGGTTAGCATGGTTAGCCCGAAGTAGCGAAATAGGAATGCATGCAAACAAGCCTAGCTGCCAAGGCGGCAGCGCTGACGAAGCACGATTGCAGCTTGTTGGCGACCTAGGCGACGGTCCGGACAGGCACCAGTCGTCATTTAGCGGGCTTTTCCTTTATCTGGGTTCCATTTGAATCCCTCGCTCGCTTAGATTACCAAATCACAAACAATTGCGAAAATACTCGGTATTTTGGGTACGCCGCAGACCGATCCACCCGCTTTGACCTGCGTAGCAATTGCGATGTTGTCGGGTTGGAAATTAGTCATTTGTAGTCATTTGTGGCCATTTGAGACGCGGACGAAAGCGTCCCCAAGATGGTTGACAAATTTTCCGGGCTAACATGATAGGCGTGCCTCTGACATCTTACGCATTCCGGGAACGAATACACTGCTGGACGTCTAAAATGATGCGAAGAGTAGGTACAAGCAAAGCCCAGTTTTGTTTGATATGGTAACCTTGCGACGAAATTCAATGTTTCAGCGCTTCTGCTTAGCAAGCAAGGGAAACTTGGGACAAAATCGTCCTCCGAGACTGCGCCTAAAAATCCACCTTCTCAAAAAGTCACATGTTCAGCACGTGATGTCCCGGCTTTCAACCACCCCCAACCAACGACTCGAACACAAGCACATATTACCCACAATTATGCACGCTCCGCATGGGATTCTCAAGCTACTTGACCCCGCTGCGATGTAGGGCTCAGATGACGCACAAAAGCGCTACACGAGAGGGATATCAGTCCTACCACTCTCCTGACCTTCACAGCAACATCAAGAGTCGCCCGGCTAGCTCAATCGGTAGAGCGTGAGACTCTTAATCTCAAGGCTGTGGGTTCGACCCCCACGTCGGGCTCAATTCCCGTACAAAGCGGCTCGTTCATTTTTGAAGTTTTTGCCTTGGCCATAGATCTTGTCGTCGATGTCTCGTGAAGGTCTTGAGAAAACTTTGACGGTATGCGATTCCGTTGCTTTGTGAACAGTCTGCTCGTGGAATTTTCGCGTTGGTCACTGTGTCAGGTTGTTATTTTTTCTTGCCCAGAGGTTGTCATGTCAGTCCATACGGTTCAAATGTATTCAACTGTACTGCTTTTGACATACACAAATAAGCTACACGGAGCTATATCGTCAGAGAGTCCCCGTCACCCCGTCACCCCGTTAGTGTTTTCAGATGGGTCTCGCTCTCGATCGTATTTAAGCAGCTGGGCTATGAGGCTATTACTTGCACTCGTTGCAGCATCCAAATACTTGCTTGTCTCACAGTTCCCTGAAGTTTTACCATACGAATGTTGGATCATACCATACAAATATTACACAGGCTAGTTCGATTTTAATTGGTGGCATTATTGGGGTTGAGAGTTTTGAAGAAGGCACCAAAAGAGAACAGGTCGTGACCGCGTTGATGAGGCAGACAGAGAACAACGTTGGCGTCCCACTCAATTCGCGGTCGCGGTCGGCAGAGTAGCAAGCAACGTACAATCCAT
Source organism: Pyricularia oryzae 70-15 (assembly GCF_000002495.2). Taxonomy (NCBI): domain Eukaryota; kingdom Fungi; phylum Ascomycota; class Sordariomycetes; order Magnaporthales; family Pyriculariaceae; genus Pyricularia; species Pyricularia oryzae. Next base: position 548,228 of record NC_017844.1, on the reverse strand, counting down.
GGCTGCGTCGTGGATGGGGGTGGGGTTTTGTTTACATGCCTACCTCATGGATGGCACCCAGGAGCGATGAGGGGGTTGGAAAATCAAGCTTATTCTTTGGGAATGCTAGAGGTCGAATCTTTGTGACCATACCTCCCCCCCCCCCCCCCCGAAATATGCACAACGGCACACGCACACTCAAATTATTAGTTAATAAAGAAATGCATCCGATGCATACATGCGCCTAATGCTGCCTAATAGAGCCAAATGTTCTAACGCCAAAATTTTCCCCGCAACAACTTTACAGAGTTGAAATGTAAGTTAGAATATCTCAGGTGGATTGTAGCGAGTCGGCTAAAGCTTCATTGGCGGAGGTTAGCAAACATAATTAACCTTAATTTGCATTGCGTCGCGTTTAGCGTTTGCATTAAGTGAATGTGGTTTAAAGGCGCCAAAATCACAGAGGAGAGATACAAGGCCTGGGAGATTGCGCTGTCCGGTTACCGTTGTTTAACTTGTAAAAATATCATTTAATTTTGGTCGAAGAAACACAAGGTCGGCAGGAGATAGGCTGCCTGAGACCGCTGCAATGATAAAATAGATAAAAAAGCGGCATTTAAGCAAAAAAAGTCGGGCTTGCCCCTACCAATAACCCAAAAATTCGATTCTCGTGGCTGATTGAACGCGGAGGTTGAGGCGGTAGCTAACTGGAGCGCGGCCAAGCCCTCGACTACGCGTCACCGATACCACGGTCAAAACGTACCGCCGGCTGGTTTGGATTACAGCGAGGTCTGAATAGCCTTTAGTACCCAAGGCGATCTTGAATAATATCATTGGCAGTGATAAACCACGCAGGCAAACAAATCAAGCCCGGGTGACCCACAAATGGACAGGACCCTGAAGTGGTCATCTCCTTTTTGAATTTTTAACCCTTATATAGTCTCAGGGCTCATCCCTGAAGCCCGTAGCTCCCGCAATTGAGCGTGGCTCAATTGTGGCTTTGCGTTGTACTCCGTCCCTGTGGGTCCGCGCAAAGATCGCTTCGGTTCAGAGAACCAGCGATTTCTTTTTGGCCGATTTAATCGGCCGAAAAGCCATGTGGCTGGTATGGTACATGGAGGTGTATCGATTGTTCAACCTAGGGCTCTGAACTTACTCACCTTACCCAGGTAAGCAATTGAATTGTGGGATCGAGTTGGTGTTGGGATCATCTGGCCCACTTTTAGTCACGATAAATGGGGTTTCATCCCCTACCTAGCCTTTGCTCCATATGGAAACCGAGCCGCAATCGATGTTTGACGGAACCAGTGAGCTTTCATGGAATTAACAACAAGAAAAAGCTGATGAGCCACCCGAAACCCAAAGCGAGATCAAAATATTTCCCTACGTGTGATCTCGGCACATTCCATCTAACAAGTACGGCTTCCTCAGATGTGTCTCCCTGCAAAATTTACCCTGTCCCACACACATACACATATCAAAGTTTGTATAACAGAGAAACTCTATATTTGTCGGTCAACCCCGCGATAGGCTATCTCCTGCGTGGATGTACAAGGGATGTCCCTTTATTAGTTTGCCCGTGTAGAAGCCATGGAAACTAGCTGCCGCACGCAGCGCCTCGCACAAAAAATCGCAATGGAAAGAAACGGACTGTTCCTGACACGAACCTGTCGAGTAAACAGGAAAACAATAATTGGCACAGAAGAGAAGCGCCGGCGTTTGCTCAAATCGTACATGTATGTAAGAAAATCAACTTCAAGAAAACAATCGCAGTTTTTTTTTTTCTTTTCTTTCCAGATTCATTTCTTTTGGAAAATTCACCACCCCGGAACCCTCGTCACCATCAACCTCCAGCCCTCGTAAATCTTGAAAAGCGTCAGCGCAAAATCGTCCCCAATCTCCTGACCCTCGTCTGACTCCGCCTCTGGCCGGAGCGGCGAGAAGTGGTAGCGTCCGACCAGGCTGGCGATTAGACACAGCAGCTCATCGCGAGCGTAGGGCTCGCCCGGGCATCGGCGCGGGCCGGACCCGAAGGTCAGGAACGAGCACGGGTGGCGCCGGTGCTTCTCTTGCTGGTCCGCGGGGCCCAACCACCGATCCGGGTTGAAGGTGCGAGCATCGGGTCCCCAGCTCTTGGGATCGCGGTTCATGGCCCAAGGTGAAAAGACGACGACGGTGCCTTTGGGGATGTAAACGCCGCAGATCTCAGATGCCGTCGGATCGACGCACTCGCGCCACAACAGCGTGTTGATGGAGTGGTACCGCAGCACCTCCTGTACCACGGCGCCGAGATAGGACAGCGACCGCAACGTGGCCTGTTGCTGCGGCGCGTTCGGATCCGGGATGGCGGCGCGGACCTCGTCGCGCAGCCGCGTCTGCATCTCTGGGTGTCGTGAGAGGAGGTGCACGGCCCACGAGGCGCTGCCCGCCACCGTCTCGGTGCCGGCGGCGAGGAAGTGCACCGTCTGCGTGACGAGATCCCGGTGCGAAAGGCCCCGGACCGCATCGCCACGCTGAGCATGTCCTCTCGGATCGCGGCCGTTTTGGTACTGCCGAGTGTCTTGTCCTCATTGTCTTGGTGTGAAAAAGTGTGTTTGCGCTCGCTGACCTCCGCCGCGCGCTCGTGCTCGGTGACTATGTTTTCCGACACCTGCCAGACCAGTGCCATAATGCTTTTGATGGTTTTGACGGCGCGCAGGGGCAGGGCCAGGGCAATGTTGGCGCCGATTAGCGAAGCGGCCTCGAGCGACCGCTGGCCTCTCCATGTCGTTTTGAACATTTCGACGTAGGCGCGGGCGAAGATCGAGTTTGGCGATTTGAGGGCATGCCGTTTGTATTTTGGTGCGTTTATTTGTATGGCCTTGAAATCGGTGCTATAGGCAAAATGGCCGATTATATCGATGCTCGCGGCCGATATGAGTTTAAGCAATTCGACGACTTCGGTGCTGTTACACCCATTATCCCCTAAAGCCATTTTTTCCGTGTAATTTGGCAATGCTTCTATGGTTTCGACGGCCGTTTTCCACATATCGGGGAACGATTTCCTTATTTGGTCGGGGTTGAAAGCGGGAATTAAACCTTTGCGGGCGTGTTTATTTTCTTCCCTTTCCTGGATTAGGAGACCTTTGCCCGCAATATTGTTGGCCAATATAAATTGCAATTTGGGCTTGATATATTTAAAGGCGTTTGGACCGTGCAACAGGTCGGCAGTAGCTTTAGGGCTGGCAGTAAAAATGCGCTGTCTGTTAAAAATGCCATAATACCTGAAGAGACCGTCGTGGGGAAGCTCGTCCATCCACCGCTCAATCTCTACGGCTTTGGGCTCTTTAAGGAGTCGAAACCATAAAAAGCCCTGTTTAGGGGCCGGAAGGTGGCGCAGGGGGCTGAGCAAGGGCTTGATATGCAAAGAATAGATGCAGTAGCTGACGAGGAATATAAAGGCCACCCAAGTTAGGCCCCTTAGGGACAGGACCGCCGAGGCGATCGTAGCTATCGGTATGGACATTTCTGTCAAGGACGACAAAGCGTTAGGATCATTTGTGGTTCCGCTGAGCTAAAGACAAAATCGATCTGAATAATCGCTGGGGGGGAAAGAGTGCGTTGTAATTTGTACAAAAAGGCGCCAAAGGACGATGGCTCACAGCTTATATATATTGCCTGTTTCTCGCTCGGTTCATGATCCAATACTTTCAAGTCTCGACTGGGACAGCCCTATGCCCACATTTTATGCTCGGGACTGCACAGGGCTCTACTGTGTTGGCTCCTTTGTCTTTTTTGAAAGGGTCCCCAAGCTTACAACCTCCTAACATGCCGTGATGATGGCATGGAGATGGCATGGAGGCACTTCGGTCTTACATGCCGTTGTATAAACATAATCCCGTTCTGGATAGTTACACATTCTACACCTGAAACCTGCTAGTCATAGATGGGACATGATATTGCGCAAATTATTGATGGTGGTAGTGTTTTTGCAATTCTAAGTAGCCACCAGGTCGCGCAGCTTGTTGTGGCCCGCGAACATTTAAAGATTATCCAAGACATCCAATTCTGCAAAAAGCTAAAAAAAAAAAAAAAAAAAACGGTTTTACTTTCAGGGTCCTGACTTTATTACCCCGATACCACACAGCCTTACCCAGGCTGTCACAGTCGTGACCGCGAGACCAGTCGTGTTCCGTAAAAGGACACCGAGCTCGGGCCTCAATCATAATGATGGCCGATGCGGTAGGGACAGGTCGCTGACCCTCGATCGATAGACGCTTAGCGCGCAGCATATGTCAAACTTTCAGATTGATATCCGGGATCCAGTCCGGGACAGCGGGGAATTCCCGTCTTAACACCAACAAAAAAATTCAAAATAGCCTTTTCAGCTACCAAGCTTCATTCGCACAAAGCAAGCAGTTGGCCTGTTTACTACGCGGTACAAATGACATGCCTGGCTACAGTACGTCCCCAGGTTACACGGACCTGGAATATAAGACCTTAAACCGCTAGGAAAAACGCACATTTTATTCACGCACTGTACCTCTTCCAGTATTTGACCCTGCCGGGATCCGTGAACATGCAGTGTCAAACTTCCGGAACCTACCCCAGCAAACTTTGCTTTGAAAACCAAGTTTCTTTCTTTTTTTTCGGTGAGATATAAGGCTCAACGCGGGACGCGTCGCTCACCTGATAGTAGCATCTCGTATCAAAATGCACGACTTTGCAGAATCCAACTGCGCGCTATTCTCCCACGAAATCCTGGTGAGATATTCAGATGAGGTGCAGTGGATGTCATATCTTGACATAACTATGTGGCAAATGAGACTAAAGTTGCCACTTGTACGTGGTACTCTGCAGATCTTCCATGGTCCTGCCACTTTGCCGCGCTACGCGGTCATTTTGAAGGTTAACCCAGCCGGCCCACGCTCAGTATACTGCTGTACTGTACTATACATACCACGTGGACTGTCAAAATACAAAAGGCAAAAGGCAAAAAAAGGGGGAATATAATAAAAATAGAATTCGAAAAGAAAAATTTTCACAGATGAGCATATATATCACACTCTAAATGCAATACTAGTAGTTTTTCAAATCACGAAAGAATCACAAGCAGGATATTTGAATATCCGTCAAAGCTGCAAAAACCGCACCTTGACTCGAAACCACGTTTCTGCTGGGTTGCAAGTGGTAGATAGTCTAAAATAACCTGTTCGTAATAATCGACTGTTTCGGAAGGCGTCAGCGGAGTAGCGTGGTGATTATTCCTTCCGAACAACTTCACTTGTTATACGCTAGAATCGACGCTAAAACTCTCGTCCAATTGCGCTTCGAGTTTGCCAGATCCTCCAAGAGGAGGAGAGCAGGTTAAGCCAATGAAAAGGCCCGCGAAACTTTCCCTGCACGGCGAGGTAGAGTAAACACTACCGCTACGTCCGGAGCACGTGGCTCGCTTCGCGCACCACGCACTCCTCGTGCCGCTGAACCATCTAGACACCTGGTCTAAGACAGCCCCGAAATGTCTCACCCTTGTAGGCTTTGTTAAGGGGAGATATGCACTCGCGTTTCTGTCATCTTGAATCGGTGGCGTAAGGGACGTAAGAGAGGTAATCAAAAAGATGCACCGTCAGTTAGCCTCTGCGTTTTGGCATGGCAGGTGGAGCTATCGGGCCATTTCTTTTCTGTCGCCGCCAAGTTCCCCTCGTCTTTGCCTTATACGTCGAGCTTGCATGCGAAAGAGGTTGCGACGTTTTGGTAGTGGTTAAATCTGCAACACTTGTATCCGGGTAGGGAGGGGGCTCCTGATTCATCGGTTAGTCGAGGTCTCGGGAAAAAGCACCCTTTGGTTTTAATGAAATTTGACCCGAGATGATATTTCTCTGTTTCACCTGGTGGCAAATCCCATCTACAGTCTTGACTATGGTTCTACTTTACATTGCCTCCCCCGCACCTCCCCTCGGATTGGGTGTTTCTTTCTTTTGTGCGGCAAGGGCATCATGATTCCCGATTCCTCATGTTTCTCTGACCCTTCTGCACCTAATCCTAAGCATCAGGCTCCTCAGTACTCACCACCTGTCTCAGGGGGGAAAGAAACACAAGCATTTCCATAGAACAAGAGACAGCGCCAGCGATGGAGCCGTCTATAATGGACACAGCCGGCTGGACCGGGCCCGAGGACCCTGAGAACCCCGTGAACTGGTCCCCCTGGCGCAAGTGGACCATCGTGGCAACAAACTCGCTCGCCACCTTCATGGTCTCCTTCGGCAGCAGCGTCTTCTCGGGAGCCCTGCCCGACGTCCAGCGCATCTTTGGCGTCTCGAACGACGTCGCCCTCTTGGGCATCGCTCTGTACGTGCTGGGCTTCGCCCTCGGCCCCATGGTCTGGGGCCCGGCCTCGGAGCTGTACGGCAAGACACGGCCCATGTTTGCTGGTCTTTTCCTGTTCGCCCTGTTCCAGATCCCCTGCGCCGCGGCCGACTCGCTGGGCGTCATACTCGCTTTCCGGTTCCTCGGCGCGCTGGCGGGCTCGTCGGTGCTGGCCATTGTGGGCGGCATGTTTGTGGACTTCCTCACCGGTCCGGCTGAGAGGGGCGTATCGACGGCTCTCTTCAGTCTGGCTACCTTTTGCGGACCAGCCGCCGGCCCCATCGCCGGTAATGCCCTGGCCCGCTATGTCGGTTGGAGGTGGACTTCGTGGGTCACCTTGATCGGTGTTGCTGTATTTGGGACGGCCGCGTTCCTCGCGACGCCCGAGACGTCTGGGCCGGTTATACTCCGTCGTAGGGCTGCGAGTATGGGGCTGAGCGACGAGAAGACTGGCCAAGCAAGGCCGACCGCTTCTGTGTTTGTCCAGAAATACTTGACCAAACCTCCGAAGATGCTTGTACTCGAGCCGATCGTGAGTGTTCCCACAGAGGAAGCTTTCAAGCTTTCGATAAATCCCAAGCACGGGAAATTGTCACGACTGACCAGACATGAGACCAAAAACAGCTGCTCATCTTTACCATCTACATGAGTCTTGTATACGGCGTCATCTATCTGACCTTTTCTATGTACCCGCTCGCTTTTGTCGTCGAGCGGAATTTCAGCCAGGTCGACGGCAGCCTACCATTTATCAGCATCTTTATAGGTGTTGTCGTCGCGTGCGTCGCGCTGGCGGTTCATAGCATATACTACCTGGGGCCCATGGCTAAGCAAACAAAAATTCACGTCCCCGAAAGGCGCCTACCACCAATGATAGCGGGCTCCTTCATCCTGCCTGCCGGTGAGTCTATTCTCTTTTTTTTCTTCTTTCTTTTCTTGCTTTTATGCCTTTGCAATTCCAATCACATACACTTGTGCACACACTAAACAGCAAACACAGGCATCTTCTGGTTTGCATGGACCTCGAACCCTTCCCTGCCCTGGCTGCCCCAGGCCTTCTCGGGCATATTGATAGGCTGCGGATCCATCCTCGTCTTCATGTCAGGCGTGGTGTACCTAATTGAGGTATACCTAATCCACGCCAATAGCGCCCTGGCCATCAACAACCTTATCCGGTCCGTTTTCGCCGCCGCCTTTCCCTACGCCGCGGGGAGGCTCTTTGCAAAGCTGGGATTGACAGTCGGCGGCTCCGTTGTGGGCGGAATATGCGCCGTGCTAATCCCTTTTCCCTATATGTTATGGAGATGGGGGACTAGGATTCGGAGCTGGTCGAGGTATGCGTTTCATGAATAGGTTTCGTATGGGAAAGCTGCATCCATCGTCCAGAGAACAAAGGGAATTGGTCAGTCGGTCGGGCTTTATTCAGAATCAACTGGACTCATGGGGCCGTGGGATCCTTTGGACTTGTGTGTTTTTTTTTCTTGTTTATATTTGTTATTTAATATAAAAATAACCCCCACATATAGCGATGCGCGATTCTTCTTTGTACCAAAAGCTGCACGGTTAAATGGTGCGGCCGATTTGTATCCACTTCGAATGTCAAGGGGGGACGCGGCTCAACTATAATCAGGTAATAAGGACCGCCGGACAATATATGCTTAATGTTAATAGGAATCGTATAATCGCTGCGATCGGTAAAAACAATATAACAAATTAAACGTAATCTAATCTCTTCATTTTTAACTATCTACATGCTCGTTAAAATCGGTTGAAAATTTTTTTACGTGTTATAAAATCACGTGGTTAAATACGTAATTTCCTTACACGCATATCTGCCCATAAATTAATACAAACTATTTTTTATATTAATTGCAAATATATTTTCCCATAAAACCGTAAATAATTGCTAATAAAATAACAAAAAAAAATTAACCGCATTTGGAAAATCGTATAATTTTCTAACGTTGCAAACAAATGCGTTAAAATAACCGTTCCCGGCCTTTTTTAAATAATTTTATTATTTTCCAATTATAATAAATTTTTTTTATTATACGTAAACGGTTAATTTGTTATTAATAACCACTATAATAAAAATATTTAATAGGAATTTTATATTATAATAATTACCGATTCCGTTTTAATTCGTTTATTGTCACAGACCTGAAGGACAGCCACTGGGCTGTCGCTTAGTCATGACCCCTGTCACGTGAAGGCGCGAGGGCCGAGCGCCTCGCGCGCGTATATCTACGCGAAATCTCTGCAGTCTCCGATATGTAGCTCCTCGAGCTACGTCTTCGTCAACAACCACCTGCTACCCTGTACCTGGAAGACTAGATAGCCAATATACTCTGTCCTGTTACCTGATCGCCCGCACCTACCTGTCCGCCCTGCCTGCCCGTGACATTACGTAGCTCCTTCATTAGGTGCCCGCGATGCCTGCGTCACTGCAACCCCCGATCTTAACCGATTCGACCGAGGAACTGATCGAACACCTACAAGGACACCCTGAACAATGGGTGTCTTACATCTCCGATTCCTACCAAAAGCTGCAACTATTGCACGATAGCAACGTCCGCCTGAACTCCTGCCTAGAAATGCAGGAAGCCGAGACCCAACGCGCCCGCGCCGAAACGGACCGTGTCCGCGACAAGGCGCAGGCCGACATTCTGGCCATGGCCATGGAAAAGGCCTCCGCCATAACCTCCCGGGATGCCGCTTTCGCCGAATTAGAGAAAACACGGTCCGAACTGAAGGAAGTTCGGACCGTAACGCTACCCACGGTACACATAACCACCCCCGCCCCAACTACCAACACGCCTGTTGAACCCCTTATGGTTACTCCTATGGGAACGACTCCGCCGCCTGCTTCCGAACATCCCGCCTCCGCCCGCCTTTCTGAACGACTTCCAGACCCCGATAAATTTACGGGCGCCCGCTCCGACCTCCGCCGCTTCGCCACCCAAATCCGGGGGAAGATGACCTCAAACAAAGACCGCTTCCCCAACCCCGAATCACGCCTGATTTATGTAGCCGGTCGACTGTCCGGTAAAGCGTACAACCTGATCCTGCCCAAAATGGTCGGAGGCACACCCCAATTCGGAGATTATACGGATCTCCTCCAATACCTAGAGGAGGCATTCGGGGACCCCGACCACGTCCAAAACGCACAAAACAAACTATATGCCCTGAAGCAGCGGAACGTAGATTTCGCCGAGTATCTGTCGGAGTTCCAACGCCTGTCTTTGGAAGGAGAAATGCCGGAGGATGCCCTCCCCCCTCTTTTATTCCAGGGAATATCGGAAGAGCTCCAGGACATGCTCCTCCACAACCCCGCCCCATCTCGCCAATACCACGAATTCACCCGACACCTGCAAAGCTTGGATAACCGCTACCGCCAGCACCAGCAGTATAAAAATAGACAGACACGTACCCCTCGGGCCGCAGCGCCCCCCGCGCGCGCGGCTCCCCGAACCCAACCCGACATACCGCGGGCCGCCCCCAAGCCAAACGCGGAGCTCCCGCTTAACGACCCTATGGACCTGAGCAGCCAACGCCGCCACAACCGCAAGGAAAACATGCTATGTTACCGTTGTGGATCCCAAGAACATTTCGTTGCCAAATGCCCGGAACCGGATACCCGCCGCACGCGGCTGCACCAGGCCGGGATCGAACGATCCAGGTCCAGGTCCAGGTCCCCGCGCCAGATACAAACCAAACTCCCTAAAAACCCCCGCCGCGGCTCGGACGCCAGCCGCTCCAGCAGCCGAAGTTCGAAAAACGGAGCCCGCCTGGGATAAGTCGCCCCCAGGCCGCCAAGGCCGCGCATAGACCGCCGGCGATCCGCATTTCTGCCGCCGCCGTTCACGGGTTCCCCGTTGAAGAGGAATATAACCAACGATCCGACCTGATGATCCTGCCTGCCGAACTGACAGTGGGGGGCCAAAACCTCCCAACCTATGCCCTCACCGATTGCGGTGCGGAAGGAAAATGCTTCCTCGACCAAGGATGGGCCGAAGAACGCCAACTACAAATGTATCCGCTGCGAAACCCATTCGACATCGAAGTATTCGACGGAAGGACCGCCGAAAGTGGGAAGTGCACCCATTATGTCCGAGGACAATTGAGAATCAAGGACCACATCCAGAAAAACGCGCTGTTCTTCGTCACACAGCTAGCCCACTACCCCATTGTGCTAGGAATGCCTTGGCTAAAGCAGCACGATCCAACGATTGGATTCGCGTCACACGTTATTACGTTTGACAGCGACTATTGCCGCCGACACTGCAATATGCCCGACAAACCGGAGAAGGTTAAAGCTTTACACGCCGTACCAAAAAAAAGCCGCCCCCAGTACCAGGCTGACCGACCGCCGTCCCTCCGCGAAATGGATATCGCCCCTATCTCCCTGCAAGCCGCGAGCATGTACGCCCGCCGCCGATCCTGCCGACTGTACGCCGTAACCTTGAAACAGATTGATGAGGTCCTAGCCGCCGACCCCCAAAATAGGAACGGGCCGACCCTGCCCGAAACAATCCGGGAATTCGCGGACGTATTTTCCCCGCAAGAAGCCGAGAAGCTGCCCCCACACCGACCGTCCGACCACCATATCCCGCTTATAGAAGGAAAAACGCCGCCGTTCGGCCCCCTGTACGCCATGTCCCGCGAAGAGCTGATAGCCCTTAAGGAATGGCTGACCGCAGAGTTGAAAAAAGGGTTTATCAGACCCAGTTCGTCATCCGTCGCCTCGCCCGTTTTGTTCGTGAAGAAGCAGGGAGGAGGGTTGAGGTTTTGCGTGGATTACCGCGCGCTGAATAACATTACCGTAAAAGACCGTTACCCGCTGCCGCTAGTCCGAGAGACCCTGAACAACCTGGCCGGCATGAAATTCTTCTCGAAAATCGATATCGTTTCCGCTTTTAACAATATTCGGATTAAAAAGGGGGAAGAATACCTGACGGCATTCCGCACGAGATTCGGCTTATACGAGAGCCTAGTCATGCCTTTCGGGCTAACGGGAGCCCCCGCGACGTTCCAGAGATATATAAACGACTCCCTGCGCGAATACTTAGACGTATTTTGTACAGCCTACCTGGACGACATTTTAATTTATAGCCGCACCCGAACAGAACACGAAGAACATTTGAAACTCGTACTGGAAGCCCTGAGGAAAGCCGGGCTATACGCCAACGCCGCGAAGTGCGAATTCTTCGTGACGGAAACCAAGTTCCTGGGCCTGCTGGTCGGCGTCGAAGGCGTAAAAATGGACCCTGAAAAAATCACCGCTGTCCTGGACTGGCAAACACCCAAAAAGCTTACTGACGTACAAGCATTTTTGGGGTTTGGCAACTTTTACCGGCGCTTTATCCGAGATTTCTCAAAGATCGTAGCCCCTTTGACGAGATTGACCAAGAAAGACGTCGCATTCGAATGGAATAGCGCCTGCGAAACCGCCTTCCGACTGCTGAAGAGAAAGTTTACCGAAGCCCCCGTACTGGCGCACTTCGATTGGGAAAAGGATGTGATCCTGGAGACCGACGCTTCCGATTATGTTTCTGCGGGAATATTGTCACAATACGGCGACGACGGAATACTCCGCCCCGTCGCGTTCTTTTCGAAAAAACACACAGCTACCGAATGCAATTACGAGATTTACGACAAAGAATTGCTAGCCATTATCCGCTGTTTTGAAGAATGGCGCCCGGAACTCGAAGGGACGTCGTCCCCGGTCCAAGTAATTACGGACCACCGCAACCTGGAATATTTCACGACGACGAAAATGCTCAACCGCCGACAAGCCCGATGGGCCGAATTCCTGTCAAGATTTAATTTCCGTATCACCTACCGACCCGGGAAACAAGGAGCGAAACCCGACGCACTAACCAGGAGGTCAGAGGATATGCCTGAGGAGGGGGATGAACGACTTAAGCACCAAACACAAGTCGTACTGAAAGAACACAATTTACCTGCCCGCCCCACCCGGTTACAACCCATAATCCGCCAAAACAAACCCCTATTGCCAAGACACCTGATAGAGCTACTAGACGCCGGATACGAATCCGACCCGATAACGCAATCTGCCCTAGAAGCGTTGAGGACAGGCGCCGACCGCCACCCCAAGCTGCAATTGGCCGAATGCGAAGAACGATCCGGCTATTTGTATTACCGCAATAGACTGTACGTACCCGATTCGAATAATCTGAAAGCCGAGATCCTGCGCCGCTGCCACGACTCCCCCGTCGCCGGTCACCCCGGCAAAGCAAAAACCTACGACCTGCTGTCCCGAGAATATTACTGGCCCGGAATGCTACATTACGTATCATTATGGGTAAAGAAATGCCAGACCTGCCGCCGAATCAACCCGTCCCGCGAAGGCCACCAGGGCCTCCTGCGACCCCTGCCCACTCCTGAACGCTCATGGCAACACCTGTCGATGGATTTTATCACACATTTGCCGCAAAGCAACGGCCACGACGCCATCCTAGTGGTCGTAGACCGCCTGACTAAGATGAGACACTTCGTCCCTTGTAAAGGGACCTGCAATGCCGAGGACACCGCCAACCTGTACCTACACCACGTATGGAAACTACACGGGTTGCCCCTGACGATAGTTTCGGATAGAGGCACCCAATTCGTGTCGAAGTTTTGGAAACACCTGACAACCCGTTTGAAAATCGACAGCCTGCTATCCACTGCTCACCACCCCGAGACTGACGGACAGACCGAGCGTTTTAACGCGTCCCTGGAACAATATTTGAGAGCTTATGTGGCCTACCTGCAAGATGATTGGGAAAGTTGGCTTCCCCTCGCCGAATTCACAGCCAACTCCCACAAGTCCGAGACCACCGGAACCTCCCCGTTTTACGCGACTTACGGATTCCATCCCCGCATGGGATTCGAGCCGGTACCCCTGAACCAGCCTTTGCCCGCCCAGCGGGATGCCGAAAAGCTAGCCGCCCGAATGGAAGCCATTCTGGAACAAGCCCGCGCCGAAATGACCGCCGCCCAAGCCCGTTACGAAGAACAGGCGAACCGACACCGTACCCCGGCCCGCCGGCTTACCGTCGGCCAATATGTGTGGTTAGACGCACGGAACATCCAGACCGCCCGCCCGCAGAAGAAACTGGATTGGAAGAACTTGGGACCCTTCCGAATTTCTGAAGTGATTAGCCCGTACGCCTACCGTTTGGACCTGCCGTCGTCTATGAGAGTACACCCTGTTTTCAATATAAACCGACTAAAACCTGCTGACGTTGAGCCCCTGCCGGGCCAACAACCTGCACCGCCACCCCATTTGGAAGTGGAAGGTGAGAGAGAATACGAAGTCGAAGAGATCCTCGACTCCTTTTGGGAAACCCGCGGCCGAGGAGGCCGCCGGCTGAAATATATCGTCCGTTGGGCTGGATATAGCGAACCCACGACTGAACCTGCCGATTACCTGGAAAACGCTGCTCAATTGGTAAAGAATTTCCACCGTCGATACCCCCATAAGCCCGGGCCCCGGCCGTGACGGAGCTCGGCCTGGAAGGGGGGAATACTGTCACAGACCTGAAGGACAGCCACTGGGCTGTCGCTTAGTCATGACCCCTGTCACGTGAAGGCGCGAGGGCCGAGCGCCTCGCGCGCGTATATCTACGCGAAATCTCTGCAGTCTCCGATATGTAGCTCCTCGAGCTACGTCTTCGTCAACAACCACCTGCTACCCTGTACCTGGAAGACTAGATAGCCAATATACTCTGTCCTGTTACCTGATCGCCCGCACCTACCTGTCCGCCCTGCCTGCCCGTGACATTTATATAATATTTTCTTTTGGATTTATAAATTTTTTTTTTATTTTTCCGACATATATTTTACCACGTTACCGTAAATGCGCCGTTTATTTTTAACGATTACCAAATAAATATATTATTATTAATATAATTGAAAAAATGTCCGATTTTATATTTTCCGGTTTAGCGGATCGCGCCGCCAAAAATTTCCAATTTCGAAACGTTAACGTTTTAAAATTATCGTTTGCAATTAATTCGCGTTTTACCGGCCAAATCCGGATTTTTTTACCCGATAAAAATAAATTACGTTTTGTTTCCGGGCCCGTTTCGCGAATTAATAAAACCAAAAATAAAAATATATAATTTTTTATTTTATTTTTCGTTTAATTTTTTGGAATTAATAATAATATATAAAACATATTTTTATTATTACCGTTTTTCGTCCCCGCCCCGCCGCCGGCGTAATCTGTCACGGCCAGGCATACATTGGAGAACCTCAGTGTATTAGGCGCTATCGACGAAAATTCTAAACTGAAGAGAAGAGAGAAATTACAATCGTCGACGCGCTCAAGAGACGCGCTTAAATCCGGAGGTAGTGGATCCTTGTCCGATCCCTGGCTCGGTGTGGAGCCGAGTCGTGATTCTGAGGGTAGGTCTAGGGGCCTGATCCTCACGTGATTCTGAGGGTAGGTCTAGGGGCCTGATCCTCACATAATCCGGCCAAAATTTTATTTGGATTATTTGCGTTTTATTTTCGCGGGTAAATAAAATTCCGGCGATTTCGCGGTTTGCCATAAAATAAACCCGTTTTTTAAACGATATTACAAATACGTTTCCGGGTATTTTTGCGAAAAAATCCCCGCCCCCGCCCGTTTTTTTACCGTCCGTTTTTTGGCGGTTATCGCCAAAAACGATAAAATTATATATTATAATATTTGCTGTTTTTTTTCCTTTTTTTTAATATTAATATATATTCCAGGCGATTATTAAATAACGCCCCGTGTCACAGACCTGAAGGACAGCCACTGGGCTGTCGCTTAGTCATGACCCCTGTCACGTGAAGGCGCGAGGGCCGAGCGCCTCGCGCGCGTATATCTACGCGAAATCTCTGCAGTCTCCGATATGTAGCTCCTCGAGCTACGTCTTCGTCAACAACCACCTGCTACCCTGTACCTGGAAGACTAGATAGCCAATATACTCTGTCCTGTTACCTGATCGCCCGCACCTACCTGTCCGCCCTGCCTGCCCGTGACATGGAACGAATTCCAAATTTTTTAAATATATGGTCCAAAAACTTATTTTCGTTGGGGTTTTCGAATATATTCGGAATTGTAAATTATATTTATTATATATGTCGGTTTAACGG
Organism: Pyricularia oryzae 70-15; assembly: GCF_000002495.2. Lineage (NCBI taxonomy): Eukaryota > Fungi > Ascomycota > Sordariomycetes > Magnaporthales > Pyriculariaceae > Pyricularia > Pyricularia oryzae. Next base: position 532,775 of record NC_017844.1, on the reverse strand, counting down.
GTTTGTATTCGATATGACGTTTTTTTTCGTTTAAAATAGCGGTTTGGAACGGATATTGGTTAGCGATATAACCCGGGTGGTAAAATTCCAGGAAATTTAAATTATAACGATTTAACCGGTATTTTTAAAAATTTACGTAATAATAATTTATAAATTTTAAACGCGTTGGCGTACGGAATTTATAATTATTATAATATTTTCGTTGCTATTTCCGAATACGGCGTTGGCCGAGGGAATTAGCAATTTAAATACCTTTATTTAATTTATTTATATTGCCTAAATTAACAATATTAATTAATATTAATAGGAATCGTATAATCGCTGCGATCGGTAAAAATAATATAACAAATTAAACGTAATTTAGTTTTTTCATTTTTAACTATTTATATATTCGTTAAAATCGGTTGAAGATTTTTTTACGTGTTATAATATCACGTGGTTAAATACGTGATCTCCTTACACGCATGTCTGCCCATGAATCAACATTTAAAGCGACCGATTTAGTCTCAGGGCTCACCCCTGAACGCGCGCTCCCGTGCCCTGTGGGTCCGAACAAAGATCGCTTCGGGTCAGGTCTGAGGCCACCGCGTCGATTTTCGGCCTCGGTGGCACATCGCCTCACCAATTGCTCTGTTACCACTGCCCAAAAATCATTTGATGCTGTTAGCAGCCAGCAGTGCAAGCCTGAATCTCACAAGGTGGTGGAGAGCTTAGAAACGTGATCAAGACGGTAGAGCAGAGGTTTGGCTGGGAGCATGGGGAGCAAGAACGTCCGTTTCTGGGCGCTTTGGACCCCATATCCAGCGATTTTTCTCCAGTACCAAGTTAGTGAGGGCCGAACTAGTACTCAGGTGAGTGACCGCTAGGGAATCCTCGGTGTTGTATTTTTTTTTTTTTTTAAAAAAAAAAAAATCTCACTCCGCTGAGCAACAAAGAAAGCAAGGCAAAAAGTTCGCTTTTAGCATGTTAATGTTAGCTCATTTGGCAAGCAGCTGATAATTCCGTACCAGGGGTCGGATTCAGCTATGGATGGCAGCAGGGGTTGTACCTGGTACTGACAGCTGCCTGCTGCCTGCTGGCGGAGCAGAGGTTTGCCGTTGGCTGCTATAAAGACCAACACAGTAACTCAAACGGGGCCCACCCCACCCCCCAAGTAAATCCACTAGAGATGAACATCATTAGCGCCTCTCCTTGTATAGACGTCGTCTTCAAGAAGCCCAGATCATGACCAATTCCGAAAGTTCAAGTGCGAAAACTGATAGTGAATCAATCCCCCAATTCCGTCTACTGCCCGCCGAGGTGCGATTCCTCGTATGGCGACATCTTGTCTCCGAGCCCCTTCTGCTCGACTTTGACATACGGAGCATCCCAGACGACCGCCACAGCGAGGGCGACAGATACCGCTGGGTGGCCATCCCGGGTCCGTATCTGTCCCAGCGCAGGCGAAATCTGTACAGTGCCCTCCAGGCCAATCGGAAATCCCAGTTCGTCGCCCTGGGCCTCGTGCCGGACACCCTTGCCGTGCCACGCGGGTTCGTCCGGTTCGACAAAACCCGCGACTTTGACGCGGACCGGGTGGCGCGCTTCCACGAGCGGTGTGCGCACTTTATCGTGGCCGGCTTCTCCGACAAGGTCCACCACCTCGCCGTCAAGGGCGTCGCCATCGGCCGCGAGGGCAGGGTGTTCAGCCTCGACGATGAGCTGAGGGACTCGTGGATCTGGACGCTGGTCGCTACGTTTCGGAACATCAAGATGCTGTACGAGCTCAAGGAGCACTACCTCCACGACGCAGAGGACAAGACCTGGTGCGTCGCGGCCGGCAAGGTTCGTTCGGACGAGGCAGTGGAGGAGCTGTCGGTGGAGATATATCGGCGCCCGTTGAGGAACAGGACCATCTGGCCGGACCTGGTGAGCCACTACGAGTGGGCAAAGAGTCGCGTCTACCCACCACCTCGGGATCTGGGGCGAACGGATCCGGGCTTTGTGTGTTGATTCCAGGGTGTTGAGGTTTGGACCATGCTTGAATTCTTGGGACCCGAGTACCAGCGATGCCTTGCTCATTTGCATGGTCTTGAAAGTCGGTCGTGAGGATACATGCACGAGACCTTTGGCCGCATGGACTACTTTGGTTGTTTGTGCAGATAACCTTCCAACGATAACAGCTGATACCCATGACTATCATCTGGAATGTAGACAATAAAATAAAAAAAAGCGTTTCTTTGAGCTATCAATTGGACGAGCTAACAATATGTTCAACAGAACCAGCAAGAAATATAGACAACCCGCCCAACAAGCTTGGCACGCTCCCGACGTTTAGTTGACAAGACAGTTGTCGTCCAAAACCTTCCTAGGCTTGCCATTCTTGTCCTCGCCCGCCTTGCCGATCAGCTCACATTTGCCAAAAGGGTTGCAAGTTCCTTGAATGCCATCGTGCACGCAACCGCGGCCGGGGTGGAGACCGAAAAGGCCCCTCGGGACGATATCGGCCTCGTCGTCGCCGTCTACACCGTCTCTCTTGACTTTGGTGACTGTTCGTTTTTTTTATCAAAATACGTCAGCCCTGTTCTGGTATTCCATATCCAGCTAAATAGCAACAGGGACGGATGTCCTTACCCCAGTTGTCACCAATGTTCCTCACCACAAAGGGTTGCTTGGCCACCTCATTGGTGCGAGCTATATTGGAAAATAAAAAAATCATGATTAGTATCCTTTGTGAAATCGAAAATGTTGATCGAGAAAGAGAGAAAGAAATACCGGAACCAGCCTGGCCGAGCGAGATGAGCATGGTAATGGCGAGAACGACGGGGTACTGCATCTTGGCGGTAGTGGTAATTTTTAAAGAAACCGGTTCTGATAAAAAGAGTGGGAGGTGGGTATAAAAGAGTGGTGAGATTAATGAAGTAGAAGGTAGTGACCGTTGAAGCTTGTTGAATTGTCTGATTTGGAATAGAATATCGTGCAACAAAAGAAGCGCAACCAGGCCTTTTATATTCACTTGAAAGAGGTGAATCTGCAATTGTTAGTATAGAATTATAATGATAGCAAAGCTAACAAAGGATACCCCGGAAGGAGATGAAAATTTGCCGGGGTCGAGTCAAGAGCCGGTTAGCATGGTTCCATACTGTTTCGTCAGGTCGACTTGATCGCTGTTACTTGAGTGGGTTTGCGTTCAAGTCTATTAAGAAATGAGAGGCTAATCTGGGCTTAAAACAAAGGGGGCATATTTGGTCAAGCTCATGGTCGTGTTAAAATCGACAATAATACATGCATATTAGGCCAGTTGAACCTCTCTCTGCTGTTGGCGTATATGAGTGATTGGCAGCAGCCGATTGACCATGTCCTACGTACGTAGAGTTCTCTGAATGTATGTCGTTGAGACTGTTTATACAATTCTAGCGAGCCCAGCAGTATATTATTTTGGGGTTCTGATATTAGACATGATGTGATTCGCCAAGGCCGCATCCAGCAACATCCTTACTCCATTTTGGCATTGTTTTCAGATAAAGATCTCTTGGCGCAAACTGCTGATCAGGGACCTTATGACTAGCACCCCAAGCACCCTTTGAGGTAACATTTATAAGAGGAGCTTTAATTCCAAAATTAGACCAGAATGTCATAGCATTTCATTTAGTTCTAGTTCTAGAAGGCCAGATGATATCCTTCCGCGCGTCCACCCGTCGATCCTACTCGGCTCCGGATCCATTTGAATCGTCTGCATCTCCTGCCGCGTAACCATTCGAGTTGTTCACCCTCCCAACGTGTGTCTTTGTGGATGTTCAAAGTCAAGACATTTTGCTAAAGCATACATCAGGTCTAAATCAATTCTTGTCAACGATTTGGCGACCCAGTCAGCAAGCCCTGTCAAGACACATCTAGAACTAGATTAGGACCCGCACGTCTCAGGACGACGTCACTATGCTTTCTCCGGAAATCAGCCTTGCCAAAAGAAAAGAGAAGTGGTTAATTAATAATTGACCGATAAGTCCGCGGGCACAAATAAGCAACAACAACAACAAGGCTCAAAAGCTCATGCAGCGTGTGATTGGCGAGCCCCTCCTCCCCCCAACCCGGGGTATGAGTCGACTTTCTTTGCTGACGCCGAGCCCAGCCCTAACGCACACCTCCGCGCGGGAAGCCCGAAGACAAGCTGACGCACAGCAAACTTGCCGGAGGAGTGTCTGTCAATGACATAGCAATATTTTCAGCCGCGCGGCTCGGTAATCTTTTGCCCAGCAGCCAGAAACCATGATCAGAGCTTTGGAGGGGCGATTACATTCCGAAACCTAACCGGGCGGCAGTGTCGCCAAGGGTAATCTTTTGAGTATGAGGATTTCGCCGCGCGCTGTGCTTTATTTGGTTAGTGAGGGGTGAGAAGGTAGAGAGGACGAGGCCTGGTTCTTTCTGGAGCTGCTTTCGCTGGAGCATCTGCATGATCACGAGCGCGACGATCGTAGATCGATGTCATTAATAAGACAAAAAGAACAAAAAAAGAAAACACTGGTTCTACAAGGGTGATGATGGACCAGATCGATTCTCGAAATTGCGATGAAAATTCCAAGAGCACCTCGGATCGCAATCATGTCTTTAGACCAGTGGGGTACAGTTGCCGTCTTTGGCCATTGTAGTGAGCAACTCGAGCGTCGTGATCCTCCGGCACAAAGTCTGTAGCCAGTCGGGACAGGCTGAATCCGAAAGCGACATTGTGAAATATCATACGCAAATCAATCATGATTGACAAGCCTCCGTGGAAAAGTGGCCGGAGTAAGGAGCGGAAATGGCGACCCTAGGGTTGCAACCGGCGCAAGCAACGTACATGATCACAGTAATGGCTTGCCGGTACACTGTGTAGCCTAACTCGATTTCTCGTACCTGAGCGTCGCAATCAGGAACAAACAACAAGAATCGAGATGGACAACCGAACAACCCTACCACCGCCTCTTTGAACAATCTGCCTCGCCATCTAGTGGAATTTACGATCTCTAGGCTCCAGTAACATTTCTGTCTTATTTTTCTTCGCTGCCAAACGAACTTGTGGGATTTTTCAACGTTACATTGCTACCCCCAAAATCTAGGGCAATGGCATGTGTCAGCTCCAAGTTGCCAACCCATTCACCGGCGATTGTTCACATCGCCGCATGGCTCAGAAGGAATACGACACGAGCGATATAGACAGAGACAAAAATAAGAAAATGTCCGAAATAACAGGGCATTACGCTTTTCAATCAGCCAATGCGTCCCATTTACCATGCCTTTCTAGAATCGAAAAGGCCGCATCTTACTCTGCCGAGCACAAGAGTGCCGTCGGGCTTAGATCTGTGGGGTCACTGAAACCTGGCCCCCATGGCGAAATCCCACTTACAGCTCGCCTTGCAAACGCGTCAAACATGACTGCATTAAAAATGTCAACAGAAAATAGGCCAAGCTTATCGTAGGCGAAGCAAGGCACGCATACCAAAACTCCATTTTGTTGCCTAGTCGTGGTGGCGATGTCAAAATCCCGTCAAACCCGGTGGTCATGGGGATTGAACTCCGGGAGACGATATGTCATCTCCGCCGTTGCGCAGGGGCTTAGATCCGGCCTCCGGGCATTGATGTGAACGTACAAACATCCCGAAAAAAAAAGGCTTTATATCTCGAGTGTATAAAAGCAACGCATAAATATTTACCAATAGGAAATGTCGATTAAAAGTTTCAGGCTTCAGATATTTCCCCCCATGCAGGTATTTACTGCCGTGTGTTTCTTATTTCCTTTGACAGATAACCAAGCCAAGAAAAAAAGAAAAGAAAAACAAAAAAAAAAGATGGGAGAATCAAAGGGGGACGAGCCCGGACCTAGTGGGCAACCACAAAGAAAAAGGGCAACACATAAACGGAGTCGGACTGGCTGCTCGACATGCAAGAAACGGCATATCCGCTGTGATGAATCGAAGCCAATATGGTGATTAACTATTCTAATATGCCTACCACGCAGACCCCTCCACCAGAAATGACCAGCCCCTCTAACACCAGCATTACATGTCTTGACGTAGCACAAAATGTCTAGTCAAAGGGACCGACTGTCACTACAACGATGACAGCTATCCAACGACGCCCTCACCTGTTTCTGGGTCATCAACGCCATACATGCCGGCTGGTCCACTACTGCTCCCACCACAACCCTTTGCTTGGCAGTCACCACCATTACTACCACCACCAGTGCAGCCAGACTGGGCGGGACACGCTGGCATCGACCTCCCGTTCAACTCCCACGAGATCCTGCAACACTCCAACCGCTACCGGCAAGCCATCGCCGACATGATCCCCACCCCCCTCCGCAGGGCTGCCACACCCGCGCCCGGGAGAGGGCCGCTGCACATGCACACCATGATGCTCTGGGCGTGCATGCACCTGTACCTCCAGCAGGGCTGCTCCGTGGGCCCGGCGCTCGAGCAGGCGTGCTTGTACCACAAGGTCGAGATGATGCAGGCCCTCAAGCCGCAGCAGCATCAGCATCATCATCATCATCATCATCACGTTGCCTCCACCGCGGACGAGGACGACGATGGCAACGACATCTACGCGGGCGCCATCTTGTGCCTGGCAGTCGTCGAGGCCGCCATGGATAACCCGGAAGCTGCCGCCACCCACCTGCGTGGCCTTTTTGCTGTCGTCGATGCGAGGTCGGCTGTGGTGGGAGGGGCTGGATCCCAGTGCTCATCTCAGATGCTACCGCACCTGGCTTTAATGTAAGTCCTTCTTTTTTTTTTTTTTTTTTTTTGGGTAGGCGGGTGAGGAACTTTTCCCGTTTTAATCACATCGTTTCCCTCGGAAATTGACACCACATCACTTTCTTCTCTTGCATGTGACAACAGTATACTATCCCTTTTGTCCAAAGCCCGAACCGCCAGCGCCCAGCAGAGCAGCAGCCCCCCTTTCCCCAACCCCGAAACCCCTCTCTTCCAACCGCAGCCCGACGACCCGACCCGCCTGCAGCCACGCTACTTCACAGCCGAGAGAGCCGCCGTGGACACGGACTCCTCTTCTTCCATCCGACCAAAGGGCTACGCCACAGTCGCGCACCTCCTCATCCACGCCATGGCGGGACGCACCCGCGGCGCCTCTTCCTCCTTGGAAAACCTGCAAATCCTTCGCTGGCTGCTCCATTCCCCCGGGCAAAACCACCACGACGGCGACGGCAACCCCCAGCTTTGGCTCTGGAAGACAGTCCTGTCGGCCTACGTCCTCGTGACCCCGGACCTAGCCCTTCCCGCGACGGCTCCCATCCGTGCATGGCTGGGACACTATGTGGAGCAGTGGAAGAGTTCTGGTTCGACACAGGTGCCGGATTCCATAGCAGACGCCGTCCTCGCCCGCCTCGCGTCGCTGTTGGAAGAGGCCGGGCCTGGTAGCGGGAGGAGCTGCCTACGGGCGCTGTGCTACGAAGCCGAGGGGCATAGCAGAGGCGGGTAGAAGATGTATAGAACCCGATCCAAATCTAGAGGGTTGCCGGTGGTCGTCATGATACCCCCTGGTGGGGTTGATAATAAGTCAGGGCGGCCCGGAGAAGCTCCTTCCAAGACTCCCAACAAAACACCTTTGTAATTTGTATAAGTACCCCACACCTTTATCATAGAACGCATCAACGCGAAAGAATAAAAAGAGTCCAATAGAAAATTATAAACAACCAACAGGTCATCAGCATTATAAAAACGACCCTTTAATTTCCCCTACTCCTCAACAATGTAAGAAAGAAACAAGTCAGTTTAAACATAAAATCCCAAAATGCGAATAAAAACGGGATTCAGCCATAAGTTTCCAGAGGCTGCACCTCCGCTCTAAACTGCAGAGAGCACCCAATTTGCCCCCATTCTAGTTTGATGTTGTCTTTACCATCCCCTTCACTATGCACTTCGGCGAAGGGAGAACTTGTCTCTTTGGATAAAATAATGATACCAGAGAATAGATATGTCTCTATGCCTGCCGCATGAGCTGACAGGCCATGCCTATTCCCTGTAGTGTGCTGTGCGCCTTGATCCACTCAAGTTGCCTAGCGTCTTTGCGCTTTCACAAAGTATGGTTTTTGTACTGCCAAACAGGGGACAAAGCCACACATGCCCCGGGAGTGGCGTACATCGTGACGGCCAGACTAGCTCGTATTTCAGGGGTCAACGTGCAGCCGTAGCCCCTCAGGCACATTGTATTGGCCTACGCCCTACACCAAGCCGAGACCCTTAAATCGCAATTGTACATCAGTCTGAGGAAGGTCTAGAGCGTTGGGCAACCACGTCTCTAGCATAAAACTCGACAAGCATGGTTGCATATGCCTCTAGGTCCTCGACTGGGACGGCGAGGCGGAAATCATTCAGGAGAAGAAATTGGAGCTCAAGATGGTTTAGCTCGGCGAGCGGAAGACCTCCGACCTGTAGCGTATGTTAGTGAGATGCATTCTTTTTCTTCTCGTCTTTTAGCACGACACAGGGCAGATTTTTATAGCATACCTTGGCATATCTCGAATTGGTGTAAAACACATCCGAGAAAAACTTGCTCGCGCATGTCACCCCCGCAATGATAAGTCGGTGGATGTTATAGCTATCCACGACAAAATAAGTCGCTGTGCTGCTCAGAGCCGGCGGGGGCGGTGTTGAAGTCGCAGACTCCCTCAGAGCCTCCCTAGACCCGGCAACGCCAGCATCGCCGTTGTTTGAGCTATGTTTTGTAGGAGCCTCTCCCTCGTCGTCGCTGTCGGCGAGGTCCTCGTCCATTTCATCGTCTTGGGCACCGCCACCATCATTATCCATAACGACATCTCCCTGGTTCTTTGCCTTGGCCTCAGCCTCCTTCTTTTCCTGCTCGCTCCGTACCACCAGATCGTTGACTCTTTCTGTCATCCGATCAAAATAAACCAGCAAGCTCAAGAAAACCTCAAACGTAGTGGGGCAATACTTATGAATGCGGCTCAGGTAGCTAAGTATGGTGATGGCAGGTACGTTCTTCCCGTGAAAAGCCAGCACGCTGTTCGCGTACGGACTGCTGCCGTTGCCGCTGCTGTTGCTGTTGGCAGTGATCACTCCATCCCCTTTGCTACTGCCCTCACCATTCCCGTCTTGCTGCTGCTGTTGCTGCGCCGCTTGCGCTTGTCGTTGATGCGTTGCATTTCGGCTCAAAGCATCATGCTGGAGATCGTTGGTCGTCGTGATCTTGGTGAGAAGCGCAGCCACCATCTCGATAACATCACCAATCGGCATTTCGCTGATATCATATTTCATCTGGGAGAGTGGTGGGTCGACATTCAGGATCCCTCCATTATTGTTGCCGCCCGTGACGAGATCGGCACGTGCAAGAGATTGGATGTGTGAAAGGTCACGAATCCGGACTGTAGTCTGCTGTGTTTGGGCAGCTCGCGTTGGCGAGTTGGGCGCTGGGCTCGGGGCCCAATGGGAAGGAAAGCTGTCACTGACGGGTGACGGAATTGAGTGTGCAGGCTTACTGCTTGCAGACGACGCGGCCGAGAACTGCTCAGTTGGCCCTGCGGCAGCTGCAGGAGCGGCAGTCGTGTCTGAAAATGGCGGCACTACGGTCGCATCGGAGGCAGCCGTGGATGGAGGGTCCGAAGATGGGGCAGTAACGACAGCAACTTCTGTAGCATCGGCCGACGTGTCCATGTACTCGGGATCCGGTTGCGAGTGCGGGTGTGGCTGATCGGTGCCGACATGCTTTTGCGAGTGGACACCGCCCAAATTAGACACGCTTGGAGAGGAGGAGTCGGGAGGGGTCGGGAAGCGCGAGGCGCCCGAGTCGTCGTCGGGTGGCGCAGGTTGCTTCTGGAGTTGGCGGTCGGCCGATGACGGCCTAGTTTGGTTTGCTATTGGTGCCGACGTTGTATAGTTGCTACGTGGGGTCGAGGACGCGACGGATGATGACGGCGTCGGTATTGATGGGCTGGTTTCGGTGGGTTGAGGTTCTTGTCGCGGGACAGAAGACGTGGTGTGAGCGCTCTCCCAGGGTTGGTTGGAAGAGCGGTAAGATTGCTGGTGGTGCTGCTGATGCTGTTGCTGTTGATGGTGATGGTGGGAATGCGATTGCGATAGTTGAGGCGGCTGCGGTTGAAATACCATATTGTGACGGAACCTCGAGGGGTCCGAGGCGAAATCGCCGATTACTGTGGCCATTTTTGTGCCAGTCTGAGATGGTCTGGTGTGTTTATTCTGGCTGTGCCCGGTCGGCGGTGGAGAGCGGCGGGCACGATCGCAGACAGGCCGGCTCAAATAAGGCGAGCGCGCGGCTCTTCAATTTGACCAAGACAAGAAGAAAACTTTCGATGGGAAAGGAAAACAAGTGGCAACAATGATGCAAAACTGCATGCACACGATGGAAAGTTAGTCTAGTGTTGGATTGGGTAGGTAGGTCAGCATGGCAAAGGTTGGGTTGTAGGTAAGGTAAGGTGTAAGGTAGTGCAGTGGAGGTGGGTAGGTTAGGTTGGCAAGATCAAGATGGAAGTTGCGTCGTTTCAACGGTGGCCCAGCATGAATGAGTGGGAGTGTAGGCTGTGTCTGGCCTGGTCCGCTGTGGACTGGACCCGCCGCTGGTTGGCTGGCGTGGGTGCGTTGACGTTGCAGCGCAATCAATCGACTTCCTTATCGTTGGAGCGACGAAACGCGGGAGACTGGGATACCGGATCCACGAAAAACTCCCGGTCCTGGGTAAAATTCAATCAGGCGAGTAGGGATAGGTGAGGTAGGTGTTGTATGGTTATGTGCCGATTTCTTTTCTTCCGTCTTCCACTTGTAGAGGATGTTTGTGTACTCTTTGTTTTTCTTTTGTTCTTTTTTGTTTTGTTTACGGACTTGAGAAAATGCTTCGAGGAACATATGACACCACTTGGGCTGGTAGCATCAAAACTGACGCAGGAGGATCAACAAACGTATACTGTCTGTAGGCCGCAAGCAGGTATATGTTCGTCTTTCTTTTCTTCTTCCTTTTTCTTCTGCGCAATCCTGAACTCCCCTTTGGGCGCGGGGTTTTCACCACAATCAGGTCTTTGCGACACCAACAAGCAATCAAGACATGAACTGCGATGTCTCCCGAGCCAGTCTAGGGTGGCGGAGCATTTTAATGCGTTCTGACAACAACTTGCACTGTCACCTGCCTGTCTGTCCTGGCTTGCTAGGTACGTGCAAAAAGTCAAGTTGACTGACTGATCGATTCACTAGCACGGATTTTCCAGACAAGGGACAAGACCCCTGACCAAGACAAGGCTATGCCGAGGAGCGCACGACTTTAGAGCAAAAGGGAAGGGGGTTTTCTGTTGAAAGCTTGTGTGTCGTGCTCTACGCCCATCAGGGGGGTGGTACGAAAGTAGATGGAGGTGTAGGTACTGTAGGAGGCAGGTAGTGCAGTTGGGAGCGAGCCCAGCCAAACTAGACTAGACCAATGAATGATGGTGCGACCAAGTACCACGGCGGCGGGCAACTTGATTTTCCCTTCTGCGAGACCAAGTGCAAACAAGCTGCTCGATGACGGTGTCGTGCACCACCACAGCGCACGCGCACAACCTTGGCAGACAGCCGAGGGCACGATAAGATCTGCCCTGGATTGGACAACCGACCTCACCGGTGCTGCGGTAATATGTAGTGTGTATGTGCGCGCCCGCCGTGTGTATTGGTATGCTTGTTTGTGTGTATGTGTGTATATAAAGGTATTGAAAGGGGCGCTCAAGGTGAATAATGGCGAAAGCCAGGGGTGTTGACCGGACGGATACGTTCGAAATCCACGGATAAGGTTTTTCGCTACTTACCCTTCTGATAGAATCTAAAAGTAGACACCGATAAAGAAACTTGAAAGGTTCCGCCAAGCTTCCAGTTCCCCGCGCATTCGCAAAACAAGGGGCTTTTTTTTCCCTTTGTCCCACGGCGTCCGCAGTATGCCGTGGTCTTGGTTCGATGTCTGGGATGCTTTTTTTTTCTTTATTTTTTTGCTTTTATCGGTATTAAGTCTCGGGGAACCCTAGTGGCGGCAGGGAAAAAGCGGATGAAACTTTTCTCGGGGAGTCGAAAGGTCAAGATGAAAGAAATCGACACAGACGAAAAAAAAAACAGGAGACAATTCGGGTCAGTCGTGTCGCGCCAGATGCAGTCGGGTAGAGGGGAACACCGGGCCTTGACTCGTGCGAAAAATGCTTGGTTGGACCTGGTCGGATGCTTGTAGATTTGTACGGGGCGGGGAAGAGACCCCTAATAATTGCAGGTGGTATTATGGAAGACAGATGGCGAAATCATGGAGGAGGCAAATAAGGCAAATAACCCCAAATAGAAGCGCTCGGCAGGGAAGATCTACCGTAACGCACGGAGGCAGGGCGGTGGTTGGAGAAGGTGGCAAGATACAAGCTCCAGATAAATACCAAGAAAGTTGGAACAAGAGACAAAAGGACTACGGTAGACTAGTAATATGGAGTACGGACGGATGCGTGAGAGATATGGAGAAGGAGGAAACCAAAACGAACGAACGGCAGGACGCAAAACAATTCCCGTTTCCAGGTCCTCAGGCCGATTATGACATAACGCACGTCGATGGAGCAAGCAGAGTCCAGGCGCCAAAAGTGACCAGAGACAGCGAACTACTCACCAGTCTAAACTTCTTTAATAATTACCGTTCTCTCCACACCCAAGGACTCTTTTTTTTTTTTTTTTTTTTTATCGTCCACGCTAGATTTCAGTTCGATAGACTTTTGCCCTACGGTGCGACATTCCGGAATATCGACCTGACATTCAAAATGGGGTTGACTCAGGGGTTTTCAGGATAACAAGACGGAAACGAGGAACATTTCACACGGCAATGGTAAATCGCGCAGGCGATGGGAGGGATTGGCTGGTTGGCGATGCGATGACGGCCGGTGTGATGAGGAAGGTCAAAGAGCCCAGCGGTGCGGGGCCGTCCGATATGGTGGATTCCGCGTCAATCGCTACCTGCGGACAGTGGCTCAAGTCGGGGCACGACCGCATGAGTAGCATTGCCCCATGTTGGACAAGGTGAGATTTATAAATGTCAGTCGCGTTGCTGTCTGTAGGCTCGAACACATGCGGAGAATTATTCGCAGCTTGAATACTTTATCTCATCAGCTCTGTACCATGTACCTCTTTAAGTACGCAGTTCGGACCTTGATGAAATCAAACCGGAGAGAAAGTAGGAGTATGAAGGAAAAGATGAGAGGAGGCCGTAAGGTGGCGATCGTGGTTCGTGGTTGCTCTTGGCAAAGATATACCTCATGATCCTGGTACCTTACCACTCACTCTTTTTGCTAACGGTGCAAACACCCAAAAAAGCTTCATATAAAGATACGTAGGCCCCATATTGTATACTACAATAGTCGCTTTGACCGGTCCTGCCAATGTTCACTAAGAATCAGTATACTAAGCGCACCCAGAACATAAAAGAGAACGAATATGAAGGAGGAAGATAAAACAAAAGGCCTCACCTACAATTTCCCTGCCAGTTCTCAACCATTTCTGTTTCACAAGTCAAATATTGTCAAGTCAGGAAATACGTAGTACAAAAAAGCGGGTTGGTGCTGCAAAAGTGAACCCCTCTACTCCGTAGGAAAAAAAAAGGAACCCAGTCGGGCAACATTACACAACAACCAATCCGGACGTTGCATATTCGCACATGTATACCTCTTTGCGCGCTCACGCACGCACCCCGGCCAAGTTTACAGGACCGGTATATGCGTACCTCCATACCAGCTCCACGCATTTCATAGGAACATTGAAATGTCTACGAGAGATACAACACTTGGCTACCGGCACCGGAAGGGAAGAACATCCAAAAAAAACACTAGGTCTAAAAGAAGTATCGCTGCGCACCTAACCTTAGGTAATCACGGGCTACAAAAGTCACAACGGCTTACTAGACCCTGCGAACCAAGTCACCCAACTCATTCATCAAAACTGGAACACGGCACCGTATATCAAAAAAGTCTTACTCCATGATCACCCGGCGGTATATTGATTTTGTACGGAGTACAAGAGCTTATCAAAAAGACGACCTGGATCAAATAGTTCGTGGATCACATCCATTTCAGCCCTCGTAGGGAAACTACGCTATTGCAACCCCCCTCCACTCCCCCATCTACTGCCGTAGCGCAACCGCCCTAGCACCAATATGGTTCACCGCCTCGTGTGCCCAGCCCAGCAGTTTTTTTATTTCCCTGCATCGGCACTAACCACTGCGCCGATCAAACCTGCGTTGATGCCAACTGGCGGCGTTGGTAGGCGGCGCGCGAGCTCGCGCGCCCATCGCCCACAAGATCGGTGCCCGATCCTCACGCCACCCACTTCATTCCCAACCTCGTGGTCCAGACTCCAAAACTCAGCCCGTGTTTTTTTTTACTCCGAACTCCGTACCCAGCTTGCTACGTAGAATTCTTGGCATGCGGACATCCACACAATATCACCTGATCATTACAGGGGACGGAAGAAGAACCTCTCTTGTGTCTTTTTGAAGAGGGGGTGAACGGATCTATCTGGTTGTCATCCCAACCCATCACTCTTTGGACTTCATTAAAAAGTAAATGTGCCCCTGCAAGATCATCCCGCAAGTCTACCATAATGTCATGTTGGTACAAGAGGAAGCCCAGTGGTCATCAAAGCCTAGGTTCCTCCCAACTTCAGTCTCCCCCTCCACAATGAACCGTTCATCAGTCCCCTTTTCCGACGCAGATCTAGTGCTTGACAGTGTAGCCCTCGTCAGGGAGGTACAGATGCCTGTCGGCACCCTTGGCCGTCAACACGACCATGCGGATAACACCGCCGGAGCTGCCATCCCACTTGATGGCCTCTGCCAATGCACCCTTGACGAACTGAACGGCGTCAGCCTCCTCCATACCCTCCCGCCAGTTCGCGTCACAGTATCCGTAGATGTAGGTTGAGCCCGAGCCGCCAATCGCATATGCCTGCTTGTGTAGGGAGCCGCCGAGCGGGATCGAGTAGACTTGGCCGCCGTGTCGCTCGTCCCAGCCTGCGATGATAAGACCTGCTCTGCGAGTTGGAACAATTTTGAGATTAGCAAGTGATGATAAGGCCGGTTCGGGAGCAGCATCAAGCAAACTGATGTATTCAACGCATAACATTGGATGCATGCCTGCTCCGAGGGGTCTATATAAACAGCACATGGTTACTTACGACAGCCGGTCCTTGTTTGAGTAACAGATCTCTTGGAAGATGGCCGCGGCGGTCTGCGTTGTTGGGGGCTTGCCGTTCGTCATGTGGAACAGCCCCAGTTGGTATTGGACAATGTCGGCGACGGCCTGCGTGTCGGCAGCCGACCCGGATCGACAGCACCAAATGGTGTCAGACACCCTCGTGAGCTTGTCTGTGACTCGATTTGCGATGTATGCGCCGGTGGTTGTGCGTGAATCGGCTCCTATATGTGTGCAATGTGGGGATCATGTTAGACAGAAGCTCCTGCGCGACAAGGACGATGCCCACCGCAATGGTAAGGAGCACCGAGTAGCAGGAGACGTACCCAGAATGACACCATCCTTGAATGTGACAGCCATACTGTGGCAAACTGTTAGAATCTGTTGCATGAGGCCAAGGCCCCGCGCGATACTCGGGAGGGCACAGGCGGCTTACATCGAAGTTCCTAGGCTGCGTGTTGGTTAGCGACGCTCCATTTATTGAACAGGGTGAGTGGCATCTCAGCCTCGTGGTAGCTTACTTGACCTCTCCCTTCTTCAGCCTGTCCATATCGATATGGACACCATCTACGAAGCCGCCGTCATTGTTAGCTTGCTATGAGCAAATGGGTCGCTGGTTGTGGTTCCGCTTGCCTTCGTTGAGCATCCCTGAGTTGCCAAACTCCATTGTGACTGCTTCGTGTGTTCGGCGTAGTGGTCGTGGTTCGTCTCGGTCGTCAATCAGCAGTGAGGCCTCGTTGGGTGCTGATAAAATCGTGGTTGAATGGATTGTAATAGCTGGGAGTGGAGGGCGGAGGGTTGTGACGTTTGGAGCTTCCCCGAGATGGCGGAGCTGGAGCTCAGGCAACCCAGAACACGCGTTGATACGATATTACCTTAGTCAGCAAGGTGGCAGCCTCTGAGAGATGTTCTGGTCACGTGATACAATCAAGCCTTCCAGTGCGTACATACTTTCATGGAGGACCGGGTTCTGAATAGAGATTGATTACCATGCAATTTAAATGGGTTAATTTCAGATTCGATAATGGATAAAAATCACTTCAAGATAGATAACCTGAAACAAGTAAGCAGAACGCCATGCTGTGCCCAAAAATCATCTACGATACAAGCCAACCCACATTCATGGTTGGAACGGAGGGCAACAGTTTGACTAGCCCCCAGGATGTCCTGTAGCACTATTGCTCCTTCATAAATCTTGCACAATAGCTTGTAACCACCAGGACTCTCATTCCTTTTTCTTCTCTTGCACCTGGAGAGCTTTCTCGTCTCCCCCCGCATCGCCCTCCTTCTTCTTCTTGTCGTCTCCGCACCCGCAGTCGTAAAAGTCGCCAATCTTGACGCAGTCGAACTCGGGCTTCTTGAGCCTCTGGTTGACCTGGTTGTGCACGAAGCAGGCCCACCCGGCGGCGGCGTTCCTCGACGAGACCTGCGGCGGGTACTTTTTGAGGAGCTGCTGGAAGTGCGACGCGCAGTCGCCGCAGGGGTACAGGCGCGCAAAGAGCTGGATGTACGTCTTGAGCGCGAGGCTGTCGTCCGCCGACGGCTTCTCGGGGAAGCGGGCCATCATCGTGTGGAAGAGTCGCCACGAAGCGCGGCCGAGTTCGGCTCTGTAGAACAACGGATAGATTGCATGTTAGCGGGACGTGTTTCTTGTAGAGATTTGGGCGAGTCAAGGTAAAACGGGCCCCTCGGCCGTATGCTGCAGAGCTCAGGATGTAGAGGATTCCGTACTTTGCTGTTGCGTTTTCGAGCTTTGGAGCTATCGATCCTCCTTTCAAAATATCTTGTGATATCGCGCCCAAGTCGGCTTTGCTGGCATCGGACGCGTCGCTTGGCGCCTTTTCTGGTGCAAGAGTTGCCGGATCTGAAGGAGCCGAGGGCTTTTGAAATGCGAGTGGCAGGCGGTCGGTACGAGGGCCATTGCCGGAGAACATGTAGGTGAGACTCAGAAACGTGACAATCGACAGGGCGACCATCAAGGTCAAATGTTGTCTCCTCGCCATCGTATCGTAGTGTATGTCGTGTCTATCGTGTGAGGTAGAAGGGAAGAAGCGCAGATCTGCGTGCTCCGGATGTAGTCGAGTTCAGGGACTCAGTTACGAGAACGGCCGGCTCTAACGGTCGGGCCTAGTCGAGTGCTAGCTACCTTGGTGATGCAGCCACCAAGCGAGCGTATATTTGCGAGGCGAAAGAATGTCTCTTAATATTGGCGGCTAATTTCAGATAGATGCGAATTGGCAGTCAGATTTGTCAAAGTGCGATTCGTTCGAGAGGAGAATTCGTTTCGATTTTAGAACATGCCATGGCCAAGGGTCGTGAGAATCGGCTCACCTTGCTGCATATCAGCGGACATCCCTGAAATTGGTCTGGCTGTCAGGGGTGTCTGAAGTGGCGCGTCTAGACCCCTCGAACAGTGCACCAAGACACGTCGTTCCGCTGAAGATGGTGGGCAGGGTCCCCTAGTTCAGTGGGTGGGTCCTGCATGGTTCGCATGTGCGGCGGTCCGTTCAAAGCCAAGGCAGCATCTAAAAATTCAATTCAGCGCACGTCCATTCCGCATACCTTCGTACTGTAGAGCACATTGTCAGTGATACTAATGCGATTTTATTTATAGCAAGTTATGGACAGGATGCAACAGTCGTATCAGGATGATCGCTCGACATATTCCAAACTTGACGACAGCTCAGATGTATACACACATCATCAAAGATGAGCACCTATGTTGCAGTACCACTAGGTTCTAGTAAGGTTATAATACATCAACTACCCATATACAACAGCTTGCAGGCTTGTCATATCACAGCTTGGCTGTTTGACCTGTCTGGCGTCATAGGATATTCCTCAGGTCCTGGCCGGCCCTAAACCTCCTCAGGTTGTAGGCGATCAGCTCCTCGGCACCCTGCGGCCTGCCACCGGCGGCATGCGGGCTGACAATGACGTTGGGCGCGTCCCAGAGCGGCGATGACTCTGGCAGCGGCTCCGTCTCGAAGACATCGAGCGCGGCACCACCGAGCTCTCCGTTCCGGAGCGCGGCGTCAAGAGCCTTCTCGTCGACCGACGTGCCCCTGCCGACGTTGACGAGCCACGCGTGCTTGGGCAGCTGCTTGATCCTCTGAGCGTTGAACACGTTCCGCGTCGAGTCCGACCCGGGCAGGATCATGACGAGCGCGTCGGTCTTGGGCAGCAGCTCGTCCAGCTTGTCCTCGCCAAACACCTCGACGCCGTTGCGCACGCCGGCGGTCCTGGCCACGCCCTTGACGTTGGCCCCGAGCGCGACCAGCACGGGCGTCAGCGTCTTGGCGATGTTGCCAAAGCCCCAGACGAGGACGTTGGCGCCGCGGAGGGAGGTGAACTTGTCGGCGGGGCGGTCGGGCTGGGCGCCGCCCAGGTGGGCGGGCCACTTGCGCTGCAGCTGGTAGTCGCGCATCTCGTAGAAGCGGCGAGCGGCGTTGAGGAGCAGGCCGAGGGCGTGCTCGGCGACGGTGTGGTCGTGGCAGCCGGAACCGGTGGTGATCTTGATCTTGGTCGGGTCGAAGCCGGCGTTGAGGACGTCATTGGGGCCGGCGGCCAGCGACTGGATCCACTTCAGGTTCTTCATGCGCCCAGCCGCGTCCTTGAGGTTGTCGGCGGTGTTGGTCCACGTCACCAGCACGTCGGCGTCGATGTGCTCCTCCGGGATGGGGGTCGTGACATCGTAGGGTTGGAGGGCGACGCCAAAGCCCTCGAGGCTCTGGACGTCGAGCTTGAGAGAGGTTGGGTAGAGGAGCTTCATGATGGCAAGCACTATGTTTTACTGTCCACAAACTCGATGATTCCAGAGAAGATGGTGATGAGGTGAGGGATCGTTCTATTAACACCTGAAGGCTCTGGTCGAGTCAGTCGTCGCAAGAAAAAAGTTTACAAAGAAATTTCGACTCGTGGGAACAAAAGACAATGCAGATCTCCTGGACAAAGTTTTCGAGCATTCATCGTACCCTCGGGAAGGCCGCTGCCCCGCGTCTCAATCCCCTCACGCACCGAGATCGGGGCCCAATTCCCCGTGGGGCAGAGCCGCTCGGTGGAACACACGGCCGAGATCGCGCTAGCGTGTCAACGAACGCAGTTGACTACAACAGGCTCACGACTTGACAAAGCCAAAAGTGACTAAACCTTTTTTTTTTTTATATCAATACTGAATGATTCTCGAATACCTGTTATATGTTCAGTGCGAAGTACCGCGTAACTGCTTTCATTTCCTGGATAAGTTCAAATTTCGTTGTTTTGAAGACAGTTCCCCCGGGTAAATATGGGGTAAATATTGAGCCGGTACTCGAATTAGATAACGCAGGTACTTTATAGGTCGCAGGGGACTACAACGTAGTAATCTGCGGATTTCATGCACAATCGTCCTTGACTCTGTTTGTCCAAAACGTCTGCAAAATGGACAACGAACAGCATTTCTGAGCATGGTAACATAACGATATCGGACAGCGAGAGCAGGAAATCCATGTCCTCTGACCACCTAGTTCTGAGATTTATCTGCAGGCCATATCCAGAGGGGGGCGGGCTTCGTCTTGAACACGGGCTGCTTTGGCATGTAAGTTGCCAGCCCTAGCCTACCTATACAACCGGCCCGGATTTCAAGAGCCAATCCCAGCTCACTCAATGGTCGGCATAGGTGTGTCTGCGCGTGCATTGTCGGCTGGGAAGGTTTGCACGCAAAAGGACAGTGGCGGCTGGCAGATACTAGAGTATGCACAAGCGTCGAAACTTGCTGTGACGAATCGGCTAGAACATCATGATATTGTGGCCTGCTTGTGGTCTTTATGTCATAGAAGACTTTCCTCTGTAAATCTGCTCCGCTCGGCTTTATTTTTGCATAAACAGTAGGCTGGGTACTCTCTTGTTGCCTCGCAGATCATCGGCAATGCTTCGGCAGAGGCTTCAGTTAGTCCGCCGGGCTGCTGAAGAAGTAAGCTCCCCTGGCAGATCGTCCCCAGAATTGCAATAGACCCCTGTATGAATGTGCAGCAAGGGTTTTCCACAAAGCGCAGCCTAATTTTGACTCTGGATTTGGGGGTTGAGTGCAGGCGTTATACGGGTAAACCACAAGGCCAGTACAGGACACAAGGTCTATCCAGGACAAAGAACTATTTAACGCTTGAGTGCAAGGTATTCTCATGTCAGCCCTGTATGGCACTCATTTTCGCATTCACACAGGACGTCCATTGTAGTCAATCTAGCTGCAGTCGATACAAGCCAACTCGACACAATGTATGTTGGTGTCTAACTGATTTGCCAAGCTAAACCTTTGGCAACAGCCTTGCTCCATTTTTTCTCACAGAAAAGAGGCGCGTTCGAGGTTTCTTTTGGAATTCTGCAACTGTTCCCTGTAGTTTTGTCAGTTGCAGAAGGTCGGACCCCAAAACGCCATCATGGAGATATATATAAATAGGCCGCCCGACGTCGACGAGCATCCCCAACTCGGACAGTCCACCAGGCCAACAAGTCCAAACAAAGAGACCTAGTACTCTAGATTACAAAATCCCCCCGCGAGCCTTGTTGTCACAGCTCTCCAAATTCCACCAACAAACAAATCCCCTTCGGACCCCAAAGTCAAAAGACGAAAAAAATGCGTCACTCCATCCTTCTATCCACCCTCCTCTCCTCCGTCGTCCTCGGTCTCGTCATACCGACCAGCACGGAAAACCCTAGCACCCTCGTCAAACGCTTCGAGGTCTCGGGTGCCTCACGCGATAGAGGCTTCACCATACCGGACGGCACCCCCGACGGCATGTACCGGGTCACCATCGACGACGACGGGGTTGCGCACCACACGCGGGTCGAGGAGGGCGGCAGCGGGGGCAAAATCTCCGCAAACGCCGTCGCCCTGCCCGTGGGTGTGGCGCCCACCATGGCGGCACCGTCGGACCCGTCTCTCCTCCTGAGCGGGCGGCAGGACGACTGGCGCGTGACGTGCGCCGACTACGACCTCGACAGGGGCGACGCCGACACGGTGGTCCGCACGCTCAAATGGGGCTGCGGGTCGGGGACGGACCTGCGCGCGGGGGACGACTTCTACTCCAAGTACGGCAGCGTGGTGGCCTACTTTTGCAACACCAGCCGCTCGACCACGTACGTCTGCACCGAGGACCTGATAGGCCGGCAGATCCAGAGCGGCGGCGTCAGCGCCGACTGCGGGGCGTACAGGGCCGGGTGGTCCAACTGGCGCAGCGATGTGTCGATCGGGTATGAGCGTGCCAACTCTAATCTGTACTTTTGCGGCAAGAACCACTAGAAGGATGATGTGGTGGCGGTTTGTGTGAAGAAGGGCGTAGGTGTGTGTGTTGGCGATTCTTCAGACCACGGTGTGGGACTCGGCTCTGCTTGTAAATAGGCTATCGCTGTCAATCTCTATTGTTATATACCTATTCAGCCTTTTCTCTTTGACCATGCTATGGGGATATGGAATGTGTCTTTTAAATGACAATTTAGCAGTGTCAAATCTGTGGCTGGCTCAAGCGGGATGACATGTGGGGTGCGCCTAGCAAGGAAAGTAGATGTATATAACCAAGGCAGATAAGTAGCCAAAAAGTAAAAAGTCAAAAGAAAAAAAAGGAAAAAAGAAGTTGAAGATCACATGTAGCTGCAAATGTTTGGATTCTTGCCAGCACAAGCCATCCGGAGCCGTCGCTCAGCAGGAGTGTTGGGTGTGGTCGAGATCCTCCTTTCTGGGTTGACTGCAATCAGAACCTGCACATAATTGGCATTGCTGGAATGTCGGAGAACCTGCTGCGTAAGGCATGCGCTTTTGTTCTCCGCCTCGAAAGTTCATGTCTCAATACAACCAAAAATCACACTCTATGGTGTTGTGCCTCAGCACTCTATTTAAAACTTAATCTTGGCACCTTCAATAATCCAGCAGATAAGAATATGCATTTGGCAGATTGGCTGCCAGACGAACAGCCAAAAGGCAAAGCAGCTGCTTTACGTAATTTAGATTCACAGCTGGCTCGCTGGTGAACCAGAAATTTATTTGTACCTTTGACATGTCCAGCGGCACGAATGCAGGGATGATTGAGCATCTCCTTGGTAATTGGCGCTTTAGACGCGCATCAGCCCCTTTTGCCCAAGAGCGGCATATTTGCCCCGAAGGGTTTGACCCCTGCCCGTTATTATGGTCACATCGCCCTCGGGGCAAAGCATCCGCATGGTATCGCACTGCATATCAAGGTAAAACACGCGGCTGTACAGTTTGTGCGCGAGATTTGCTGAGCCTTACTGTATATGAGGGCTATGCCACCCATGATTACCGCGGCGCTGTGCCATGGGATCGTTTGCATTAGTGAGTCCTGACTGGACCACAGCTCATTGCTAGTATCGATGAATGACTGCTTTTTACTTCTCTTTCATCTCTCATTACTGTGATAATCTGGCATTGCCACGGCCGACATGGGCTAACAAGGCAATAGAATTGAGCGCTGGGTGCGTCAGGGGTCTTGTGGCATATTATGATGGGCAGGCAGCCATTGATACCGCTGACACCAAACGAGCGAGTACTTGTTCCTGTTCTCTTCTGTTCCTTCCATCGCCCCCTCAGTCTCGAGGAAGCCATGTATACGTGGTAAGCTGACTATTCATGGAGCGTTGCAAAGCTTTGTAGGATGTTCTCCTCTTCAAGCAAGTGGGCAGAACAGTCATTGTTCTGTTCTCAATACAGTAACCGGAGCAACTTGGGTGGGTGATGAAGGCTCCATCAACGTTATGACGAAGTTTTAAAAGCCCGAGAAGTGAACTCTCTGGCTGTAGTTCAATTTATTCATGATTATCACTTGAACAGCCAAACACACTCAAAAAGTCCTACAGATTCCAACAAGCAACTACGCACATACACATCCAACCCCGGTGCCTCAAAAGCAGAATAGATATCAAGCTACAAAATGCATCTCACCAAGCTCGCCGCCTCGCTTTTGCTCCTGGCCTCGTCAGGGGTCTTGACATCCCCGGTGCCAAACCACAACAAAGCTCATAGAGTCACTACTCCTAAGATCACTACTCCTAAGATCACTACTCCAAAGATCACCACTCCTAAAGTCACTACCCCGAAGGCTACCACTCCCAAGGTTACTACCCCCAAGGTAACCACTCCCAAGGCCACCACGCCCAAGGTTGCGTCCCCGATCAGCCCGCCAGCGAAGCCCCTCGATGGCTGCAACCTCCCCGGCATCCGACGGCGCGGGTGCGACAGCAGCCCCTCGCCCGAGCCCGTCGGCGGCGGAACGATCGAAAAGGGCAAAACGACAGCCGCCACGATCGACCGCGGCCAAGGCAAAGTGGCCCTCCCAGCCATGGGCACAAAGGATGCGCCGGTGCACTCGAAAAACGTTCTCGACGCGGCCAGAAATGCCGAGTCGAACACGGAAGAGAAGCCCATCAACTCGCCGGCCGCGGCGGCCAAGCAGCGGGCCAAGACGACGAGCAAGACCGCGACCGAGAAGGGCAAGCACCGCGACGAGGAGCCGCCCGCTTTCTTGGAGCAGGATGACATCGGCAAGTCCACCGTCATGACAGCGCCAGAGGACGAGTCGCATCTCCAGTCCAAAACGGTAAAGAAGGCCAAGAAGCCAGCGGTAGGGCCCGAGGGCAGCAACAAGGGGCAGCTGGCCTTGAACACCGAGGAGGAGGGAATTGTGACGGGCTCAAGACTTCGCCAGATTGCAACGGGTCAGTCCGCAAGTGGTCAGTCTCAGTCTGGGCAGTCTGGGCAGTCTGGAGAACCACGTTACAACTTGCGGAAAAATGATGCTTAAATTTAGGAGACTGGGATAGACTGTGGTGGGTTGAGCCGAGTATAGTTGAGTCTGGCACAAGCTTTGAGAAACAGGTGCTTTTGGGGTCTACTGATTTGTATACATGGCACCTCACCTGAAATTAGGTACGAAAGCATTAGATGCGAGAATGAGTTATAGAAGATAAAGCAAAACCCTCTTTGTAGCAATCAAATTTCTGCTCCAGAATATCAATCCCAAGCCTCGCCATCTGAAACAAACCTTCTCCCTGGCTCGTATATCCTCAGCCAAAACCGGTATCTCCTCATGCTCTCCAACCCCAAGACCTCCAAAAGGCCCCTCACTCCATTGTAAGCCATCATATCCAGCTCGTAGTCCCGCCACAGCACGAGTCCTCTCTCCAGCGACCGGAACTCTTCCACGGACCCATACGTCTCGCAAACGACCCTCTCCAGCTCTGCCTTTTGCGCCGCGGTGCGCTGCTCGAACTGTTCAAAGAAGCTACGCTTACACGCAGCCGTCGTCTCCCTATCCAGAAGTAACAGGTGCGCGGGGCTGCCGGGCGGGGAAAGAGAGATGGCTTTGGCGGGCAAGCTGGGCCATTCTATGTCGTTTCCGGTGACTGGATGAGGATCGTCGTCCCGGACGAGACAGGCCTGCAACCCAGATAGGTGCCCAATATCAACCTGCTCCACCTCCTCGGCCCTTGCGAGAATATCCAGCATGGGCCCGCCGTTCCAGATGGGCTCCATACCGTTGGTAAAGGCCAGTAACTCCTTGTAATCCTGTGGCAGATCCGTGCCGAGCTTCGCCTCCAGCTCGGCAACCTTGGAGTATGGCGGCCGTAATAAACCTTGATCGTTTTCTGGCTTCCTCCGCTCTTGGCCAAAGGAACGGAATGCATCCCAAGGACACATTTCCACCGTGTTGCTGCTTATCAGTCTCGCCAGATCTTGTATCGTTTTCCCGCCAAAAGGTCTCACGGCGCCTTGGACCAGCCGTTTCTGGACCATTTGCACAGCCCGGTCGGCAGCATCTCTCAAGTCGTCTCTGCCAATCTGCAGCTCGTCAAGCAGCGGCCGGTCCCCATCCTGCCTTACGAGAAAGCCCTTCCATGCCGCCCTGGAGCAAGCCAACATTTCGGCCTGTTCGAAAAACGTAAACCTTTCTGCAATCTCTCCAAAGACCTCTCCAGCCTCTTTTTCACCCCCCGGCACGGAAAGATACACATCCAGCGCAATCGCCAGCCCTGCGGATCGGTAAAGCTGCATAAAAGGCGTTGGGTGCACTCCGCTCCTCCACCGCATCGCTACATCCATGTATCGTGCGTCCAGCAATCCGTTGGGGTCCGCCGCGAACCCATACCTCCCTTGGGCGAACCAGCGTGCCGTCAACAGTATCCGATCGGATTCCTTCGCCGCATCTTGAGGAAACGCGCGGTTGATCGTCCTGTCCGCCATGGCCCTCGCCTTCTCGGCCGTGTCCACGTCGGCGCTCCACGGCTCGGTGAAGAACTGCAGCCAGTGTTTCCTCGCCTCCTTTTCCATCCCTCCCAGCTTCGCCTCGGTCCGATCCGAGACGGGAATCCACTCGGGCCAGGACGTCGCCTCCCACGCAAAGAACATGCAGGGACCCAGGAAGGGGTACGTCCTTTGCGCCACGGGGGAAAACAAAACGTCGTTTGGGCAGTGCTCCCGCAGGGCGCATACTATGGCTGTGGCAGCGGCGACTTCGCCCGCGACGGCGAGGCAGAGCGCCGTCTCGGACGCCTGTCTGACGACGTCTTGTAAACAGCGCGTATAAATAAGCTCGGGCGCATCATCAATGTGCCGCATGATGAAGGCTAGGGCCGGATATTTCTCCCGCATGGTTGGGCGTCTAGTTGCTGTTGCGGTTGTGCTGTCATTCTCTGCCATGCTGTCTGGAGTCTTTCCTTGTGATGCTGCTGCTGGCGATGGAATCCTGCTGACTTTGATCTTTTTCGTGGGAGAAGGTCTAAACTGAAAGGTGACGGAAAGTGATGACAGGCTGAACACAACAAACAGGAGGCCTCTGCTTCTGACGTCATTTCGTTCCCGCCCCCATGTTGGTAACAAACATTGGATCTGTTGCTTGCTTACATCAAGGTACCTAGGAGGTGGATTTTCCCTAGCCCCCATTGATTGTATTGCGTACATATACAGACGAAGTCCAGTACATAAAGATCTTTTGGTGGGCCGGGGCATTTATACTTGTGCCGAAAATGACTACAATATTTTCTTTCTGTTCTGCAAGGATACAGTACACAGAGAAACTATGCGATAAAAAAGACAGGGAGGCGCTTCCAGCATCTTTGTACTATATTCAATCGAAAAACGCAGTTCTATATTTGGGCGATTGCGCCAGTAAGGTCTTTAAAACTCAATTTGATCTAATAAAACGCCTTTATACCTTGCAAATCCGTGAATACAATAACAAGACCTTATGAAATCACTTACCTTGAATAAAAGTCACACTAAATCAATCATCCAACAGTTTTCTCGCTCTACTGTCCCCTTCGACCGAGCTTTCTTCGTCCTCCGGCAGCCTTTCTCGGTTTCGTTTTGGGCGTCGGTTTAGGCTGATCCTTCTTCGTTGCGGATCCAAGTACCCTGGACGACTGCGGAATGGTTTTATTAGCGGGTTTGGCCTTGTTCGTGTCTGGCTTTTTCGCATTGTCTGCAGCGGGTTGCGTCTTTTTAGTATCTGCTAGATTGCCAGGATTGGAAGGAGGAGGAGGAGGAGGATTGTCTGGCTTATTGTCCGGATTGGGAAGACGGGCAGGGGCTTCTTGGCTCTGTTTTTGCTTCGGGTCAAGCGGGCGCGGAACAAACTTGGGGTTAGCAACATTCTTGGAGGTGCTTTGGCCCTTGTTCGAGCCGTCTTTGCTTTCTGGCTGTGGTGGTGGTGCAGGTGGTGCCGGGGGCTTCCACTCGCCGGCCTTTTTCATCCTCTCCCAGTGATCGCCATTTTGCGGTCGAGGAGGTTGTCGGGTCAGTGCCTGTTTTTCTGTGGGTGGGCCAATGCCCGCGGTTTTCTTGTCCGGACCGGCTTCGCCCCCGGATTTGAACACGTCCGTTTTCTTCGGCTCTAGATATACCCGGCTTTGAGGTTGCTCCGTAGTATACGGCTTGTTGGTAGCGGGGTCTATAGGCCTTCCTTTCTCACCTGGCTTTCCATCCCAAAGTGGGTCGGATTTACCAGGGCCTTTTCCAAAACGTGCAGGTGGTGGGGGGTTTCTAACTTTGACGTCCATGGACGGGATTGCCTTGTCGGGCGTGTTAATTGGATTCTTGGGGTCTGTCGGGTTTGCAATCCTTGGGTTAAACAATCTGGCGGGGGCCTCGTGCGCTCGGCGCTGTCCTGGATCTAAAGAAAGCCAGCCCGGGTTGGCTTGGTCGCGTTGAGTGCTTTTCTCTCCCTGTCGGTTTCTGTTCAATTATCTACCCATTTCTTCAGCATTTTTAATCAGGCTCGCTTCATCTGTAGGTAGTTTTGTTTCATTTGTTCTGACTGTTAGCCTGGCGGGGAGTCGTTGGAGAGTGGGTGCCAGTTGGTTACACTTACCAGAATAAACAGGGTTAGTATTGCCTGAGCCTTGACGATTTTCCGCAGCGCGGTATTTTTCGGTTGCGGCACGGAACGCCGCTGCCTGCTTCTTTTGTGATGGACCATCTCGGAGTTCTGCAAAACTTTTGCGTCCAGCTATGCCAGACTCAAGCCTGGACAAGGGCCTTATCGTCGTATCCTCCCTCCAATTTTTGTTGTCGAGATGGTTGGTTGTTTTTTCGTCTTTAACTCGGCTCACTCCGGATTGGAGATTTCTTCCAGCTGATGGCAGTTTCTCCAGCCTCTTACCTCGCAGGCCCTTGCGTCCAGGTAGGAGAGTGTATTCGTCGGCATTTCCAGGAAAATCCCGTTGAGATTCCTGAACGTGCCGCATATGCTCAGGCATCATGTCGTCCCCATAACATCTCACAATCTGGTTTGTCTGCTTCTCTTTATACCATGTAGTTCTGCCGGGCAAACATTCAGTAAAGACGTGAGGCAAAAACAAGACGAGCAGTGCAAAGCACGCTGTTCTTGGGGCCAACATAATTGCGTGGGTCCTGCTTAAAACAGATGATATAACAAGGGAGGCAAAGATTTGTAAAGATGCGAATAGGGGACTTTGGGGATGAGATTTTAAGCGGCTTGAGAACAAATGAAGAGATCCATGACTGAGACAGATTCATTGCAGGAGAAACGCTGCTGTATATATATAACTATATAACTATATCCAGTCGGTACCAACCTACCCATTGTCAACCAACTTGTATGTAGGTCCAGACGCAAAGGAGTAAGCATCAGTAAAAGTGACCAGGTAATTACAGTTGTGCGGCATGTATAGAGGCTGGGGATGAGAAAACAGTCATGCATTGACCGACGCGGCGGAGAGTGCGAGAGTACGACAGTAAGGGGCTTCATGAATATCGAGTACATGCAACCATGGGCCTTTCCATTTCTCGCTAAGCTGATGTCCAGATTGAAGAGCAACTAACAAGAGAGAGAATACCAAAGTGCCACATTGGCCCCGAACATGCTGCTGACGGGCAAATCGGAGGTTGTAAACAGCCCTCAGCTCATCGGGGTCTTCATACCAACAATCGGCTTATAATTACCCCAATGGGTAGCATTAAGCAAGTCGAAACATCGCAAGTCGCTCATCGCCACGGCAGTGATGCCATCATCTTTTGTGAAACTTTGGCTTGAGCAAACCGAGATTCCGGCTTCTAAGCATCTGGAATTTCTGTCATCAGTTTGCAAACTACCTTATCTCAGCAGGCATTTCCGCTTTTGGGATATACCGACCAACTTCACCTTTCCGCTGCCTGCAAACACCTGCGAGGTATCTCGGCGCCGTTCATCTTCAAGACAGTGACAATACCGGTCGATGGCGTCGGGAATATCGCCAGTCTGGCCCTTTTAACATTGAAAAACTATGGCCATTTTACCAAAGAACTCAAGCTCCTGATGCGCACAGGCCCGCCATCCTTGACCAGCCTTGCAATCTTCAACTTTCCACCGCCCCTCGAATCTACCGTCTTTTCGACTGGTTTGTGGACGCGGTTCCTGAACGGCATCCAAGACTTGCACATTTCTCTATACGGAGAGGGTGGAACTCGACGCGCAGCAGTTCGCAGGATACGTACAGGGAGTTTTCTCGCGCAGCTTGGAGACGTCTTCTTCAAGCATTTGCCGTCCCTAAAACGACTACAGATTGAGGCGTCAGAACGGGCTCCCCTTGATGCAGATGATACCAGCAGCGAGGACGACGAGTTTCCCTTTGGCCTCGGAGAAATGCCAGTCATGGAGCATCTTGAGCTGGAAAATATAGTGGCGGGCGGCAGAATGGCACGGTTCTTGCAGTCCGGGCTGACCGCCGGGCCATACTCGCTCTCACTGGTCAACATCACAGCCAAATTTGAAGGAGACACGCATGCCGAATTTTTCAACAGTCTGGTCGATGCCAGGGTGCCCATTGCGAGCTTTACCGCCAGCTTTAATGAGTGACTTTTTCCCTCCCTCGGACCAGGTCAAGTCATATTCACGACTCCATATCGTCACATGGCACACCAGTTTGACCAGTACGAAATAATCAACCTTGAACGGGTAAACGAAGAAAACGCCAAAGAGCTGTTGAGCAAGTTGTCACAAAATCTCTGCAAGACGCCGAGCATTGGTAGGAGGGATCAAATCTGCGATCCCACCTCCGTGTGTATTGATTGTACCCTGGGCGAGTTTAGGTGGTCATGGGTGGTAAATTGAGCCCCGGAGTTGGAAGCTGCAATTGAAGCCTTCGGGGGTGCATCTGAATTCCGGGTGGGGCTACAGGCGGTGTTAGGGTACATGTACAACATGTCTTGTCTGCACGACAATTGTTGTTTGGCTGACAATTACTGTCTCCATAACAGCTACAATTATACGGATGGTGGCTATTTAGCGCGGCAGCGGTTGTCTACATGTAGGCGCCTCTAAGCACCCGGAATTCCCAGTACGGTACAAAACAAAGTTCTACCTACGGTGGGGCTGCTGCGTGGTCACCTGGCCCCACAGCTATTATCCAGGCGGCACTTCGGTCAGGAGTGGCCCCTGACTGAATGACTTTTTTCTTCTTTTTTTTTTCCAATCCAATTAGCATCCTAGCAAGTCTTGTCTGGAACCAAAACATGTATGCATGCTTTTCATTTTCATAATTGTTTCACCTCAACAACAACAACAGCTTTCCGACCCCAGTTCCGCGCCTGTTATTGATGACCTCTCCGAGATACTAATCTGTCGGCGAGGGTGCAAAAGTTTGTAAAAGTCTCCAGGCTATTTTCTCTTTAACAGGTCAGCGCCGACAGATCCAGCTCCTCCCTCCTCCGCCTGACCAACAGTTTAACCGCAGGATTACAGACCAGATTGTGCCCCTTGACCAACGGCCTCATTTCGGCAGTCCCCTCGGCCAGCTCCAGTCGTACTTGAGCAGCATGTGCGCCAAGGCGATCTTGATTTCGTTGGCGGCAAAGAATCTGCCCGGGAATGCGTGGTAGCCGTGGCCAAAGCCAAAATGCTCGTCGCTGACGTTGACCAGGTGCGTCCGGTTTTCATGGCTGGGGCTCTCTTCCCGCATCTTGATGTAGCGGTAGGGGTCGTAACGCTCCGGGTGGTCGTAGTAATCCTCGATCAGCATCGCGGTTGGCCAAGGCGTACCGACTCGCGTTCCTTTCTTGACGAAGCCGTCGCAGATTCCTTTGCCCATAAAGACCCGCGCGGACATGCGAGAAACCACAGTCATGACTCACAACTGAGTTATGGGACCATTTTGCGTGAGTTGAGTGGTGAGTTAGTGCAAGGTCTTGGATGTTTAGGGCCCTGGAACCCTTTAGCCTGTCGAGTCGGTAAAGACCGCCGATAAGCCTTCAGCGGCTGCTTCTGACATGGGCGCCGTGAAAGATGCTGTGGTTTGAAGGGAGCTGTTGGTATCTTTGCGCCTAGACTCCATGGGGCATGTCGGATATGGTGATCTCAGGGGCTGAATACAAAGCTGCCTCTTAACATATGTGTTGATGATCTTTGGCAACTTGGGGTTGGCCCTTATGGGGTCGAAACCCGGCAACCACCCATGGTTGTCCGTCCTATAGCCGGTAAGTAGTCAGAGCCAGGAGCCACACCGGCTCAAAGAGGAATCGCAGCCAATATGATCCCACTTACAAATTTCGGTGGGCTCCTGAAGCCTGATCTTGGGGTTGAACTTTAACTCGGCCACATATCTGGGCAGCAAGATGAGAATCTTGTGCTCCTCGTCGGCTCGGATAATGGCACCGAGGCAGAATATGGGGGATCAAACAACAACACCGACGAGCCGGCAGGCGCATCCCCGACGATGCCGTTGGCTACAAGGTTCGCCGCGACGGAGAGCAGGGCGGTGGCCGAAGTGAACGCCATGGCAAAGGTCCGCTTGACGGGCAACCCAACGATGGACGCGTCTTCCTTCGACGAGTTTAGGGGTTGCGTGCAATACAGACGAGGCGATTATCAAGTCGTAAGCGTGCGTTTTTAACCCTTGTTCGGAAGGCGGTTTGGTGATGTCGAGTTTACCGAATTCCATGCGATCCAGGTGCATTGAAAATCTGTCCCGGGCTTTTTCGAAGAATGCCGGCCAGATGTCGGTAAAAGTGTAGCTGTTGAAATTAATCTTCGTTGCCCGCGGTCCGGCCCAGAGCACCTGTGTGTGGTCCCATGCGTAGGCTGGCACGAGTTTGGACATGTCGGTGGGCGAAGCGCCGTGTACCGCTTCAACAAAGGCGGTTGCGTCGAGGGGCTTAAAAGCGGCGAAACGTTTCCAAATATAGCCCAGCGCCGCGGCAAAAATAGCCACGTCGTCGGAACCACGCTGCAAGCAGCCTGTGTAAGGAACCTCCTCCGCTGTGCATGCTGAAATGATAGTGGAGGCGGGCGCCTCAAGGCTAGGGTGCGGGCCGACCTCGACGGCGACATCCAGGCCGTTTTCCAAAGTGTCTTGCCCAGACGCATGGGAAAACAGGACGGGCGAGACGAGGTTATCGCGCCAATATCCAGGGGTTATGTCGGCAAAACCCACAAGTTTACCGTCGCGCACCGAGGAATACCATTTCAGCAAGCCCTTGTCCTGGCCGTCGGGTACACCACAACCGCATTGGTTTAATGCCGTTATGTAGGGGTCGGAACAAGGAAACATATGGTGCGAATGGTAGGCTCTATCGACCAACAGCAGGCGCGCGAATTTCTGCTCGTCCTGCAAAATTTCCAATATTTCCTCGAGCACGTTTTTATCGCCGGATAACGTAGCGCTTTCAGGCGAGTTGCAAGCTGCAATACAGACGCGGCCGTCAAAAGCATCAAATCAGACCAGTTCCCGCGCGTCGTCCAGCGATATACCGACCGCCAGCATGGCGGGCCACTGCGCACCCTGACCGGTAAAAATGCCCATGATACGACGGCGTCGCCAGTCTTGGGGGAGAAGTCCACGCCCAGACTCTCCGAGTCGATGGCGCTTTCCAGGGCATGGGCGAGGGAAGCAGCGGTGCTCCCGGTAATGGGTTAAGAGAGGGAAACTTACGTGGCGATAGCATGAGATTAGCACACTTTTCTGCCTTTTTCTGGATCAATTAGGCTGTCAAC
Source organism: Pyricularia oryzae 70-15 (assembly GCF_000002495.2). Taxonomy (NCBI): domain Eukaryota; kingdom Fungi; phylum Ascomycota; class Sordariomycetes; order Magnaporthales; family Pyriculariaceae; genus Pyricularia; species Pyricularia oryzae. The sequence continues at coordinate 500,135 of NC_017844.1, read as the reverse complement.
GGGTTGCAGATTTTGTGTCCACGTTGGCAGCTTTGCTACAACGGAGTCGCAACCATGCCCAAAGGCTGCAAAATTGGCATACGCTCTGTTGGTCTGCCGGGGTTAGGACAAGCACCCAAGCCAAGTCCACAACCAGGGGGCACACGGTGAGGCCTTGGCCCATGGAGGAACAGAGGATTGTCCCATTCACCTAACCAGAGCCCGCTCACCTCCACCGAGACGGCCACTCAGGCCGCAATGGGTACCCATAGCCCTCTCGTATCAGCGATATGTAGGTCATTAATAGTTCCTGCTGTTTGGAACCTAATGAAACACAAGCATCGGGCCACGGACCCCTGATGCAATACACCCTACAGTCACTATAACTTTCGAGCTGAAGAAGAGTCCCCGCTCGTTCTTTTTCGCCTCAAATACCACCTGCCTTGAGCTCTGTCCTTTTTTCCCTACTTGCGCAAAAGAAGAAGCTACCCCATCGTCCCCGACCCTGAAAAGCGGCGCCGATAGACAGCCAACAGACAGCCTCCCCCCAGTCTTTCCATCTCGAACAGCCATCAATATGGTGGAGCCCACAAAAGATCTAGAACTAGCCAGCCCCGGGAGCAGCCTCTCCCTGGCGGGTGGGGCGTCCTCCCGCAACAGCCGCTGGGCTGTGACGCTGCTGGCATTATCCAACGTCGTGACGCTGGCGGTGCTACTACGACCTGCTGGACCACATAAACAACAAGACTTCAACGACGCAGCAAAAGCGCGAGGTGCCCAAGGACCCCGGCTGGAACAGGGAGCACCTGAACCATTGTTGGGACTATCTGCGGCAGAACATCATGTGCGCGGCCGAGGTGAGAGGCGGACGAATAACAACTGGGGTTTGTTGAGGGGCGAGGGCGAGAGGATCCCGCTCAAGAAGGACAAGAGGGTCAATAGGTGGACGGGGCAGGTGGGTTGTTGGCTGCCAGGATGTTTGCCTGCGTAAATGGTTACAAATGTGTTGACAGCCCAAGACGGCGGCTACTGGCTTGTGAGGCAGTTGAGCTTGGTAACTGGGGTTGGCGTTGGGTCACATCGTAGCCAAGGTGCTTATTTATTATGTGATTTCAGGACCTGGGTGAGGGTGAAAGAAAGCTGGTCTCTAAACGAAGCCACGCGTTTAGTCAAGTTTTCATGTGTGCCTTTAGTAGTAAGTACCTGGGGGCTGAAAAGAAGAGAAAAAAATCACAATCAACGACGCGCTGGAGAGACGCGCCTAAATCCGGGGTTGGTGGGCCCATTTGCACGACCCCAGGCTTAGCCCCTCGCGATTCTGCCGTCCTCCGCCGCCTGCCCAATTGGCCAAAAGCCACTTGCGAGCGGCACGCCATCACATGGTAGAGCAGAGGCTTGGTCAGGAGAATGGGAAGCAAAGACGTCCCTTTGCAGACATAAAACAATCCGTTGTCGGGCAATTGGATTCGAAAAAGTAGCTTTTTTCTCTCTCGCGCCAGGTAGGTGAGGGCCGAGGTAGTCTAGTACTCATGTAGGTGACCACTGGGAATCCTTGGTGTTCTATGTTTTTGCTTGACTTTGCTTTTCTGGTGTGGAGTCAGTCAGGAGTGGCCCCTGACTGAATGACATGCCCATCAACTGTCTTTTCTGTAGCCAAAACTGGTAGGTTAGGTCTGCAGGCCATTAATTTTCAGAACTGGCTCACCTCAGCCTCACTTCCAATTCATATCTCATTCTGCCATTGTTATTATGTCTTGTGCGCAAAATCCCCACCAAACCTCAATTACCTTCCGCAAAACCCTCCCTCGTTTCATATCTCCTCAACCACATTGGACACCCTTCTAACCAACAATTACTCCCTCTTTTGATCCTCCGTGCATTTGGGCACATAAACTTTGGCTTCTGCTTTTTTCTTTTGGCAAGCAGCAGCTCAAAATGTCACCAGAAGCTCGGCATCAACTTTGCCAGGAGCAAGTGACTCTCACCCAAGCCTCTGACAATCTTTCTCGTCCTCGTTACCCGCAGTCGCCAGTGCCGCTCCCCGCAATATACATCAAGGCGATCGAGCGCTGGAATGCGGACAAGAGCTTCCAGGCCCGCGTGGAGTCGGTCTCTCTCAGCTCTTCGTCGGCAATGTCGCCCTCGGCCTCCAAGGACACCAAGGTGAAGTTTTCTTCTCCTTCCGCTGCCACGGTCCTCGGCACTGGCAAGACGACCGGCTCTGGAATCATCAAGAGGAAGAAAAAAGACAAGAAAGAGAAGGTCAAGGCGTCCAAGGAGCCCAAGAACACCAACGACTCCGGAATCACCAAGAGGAAGAAGAAGGACAAGAAAGACAAGGGCAAGGCGTCCAAGGAGCCCAAGAACACCAACGACTCCAAGGAATCACAAGAGGTTTCCAACACCGTCGTCAAGCTCGAGGGTCCGCAGAACATTGACAAATGGCACGCGTCTCTCAAGGCCACTCTCGGTCCTCTCCATCACTTTGTGACTCGGCAGTTCGAGGAGCTCGTGAGGCCCCCGGCGGAGGACGTGGCAGCTCGTCGCCAGTGGGATGCCGACAAGAAATCGGCCGGGAAAACCCTCAAGTCCTCGCTCGAGAAAGTCAAGAACCTACTGAAAGACAGGCTCGAAAAGTCTGTGCGAGACCGGAACGATCCCTACAAGTACTACAGTGCCGTAATGCAGGCCATGCGGGCCGAGGCGGACCGCAGCAACTTCACCTCGACGCTCGTCGAGCAGGTGTGCGACCTGAAGGTTGCCGACTTTGACAACCTCGCCGCCTATCAACGCCACACTCAGGAGCTCCGCTGCAAGCTGGCGCTGCTGGGCGCCTACCCCGGCGACCGCTTCATGGTCCTCGCCGCCGTCAACGGTCTGGGCACCACCAGCCTGACAGAGGGCATGCTGCGGGTGCTCATCGCGCCGCCGGCCAAGAGCGATGGGGTCAAGGACCCTTCTGCCATGAGCTCCATTCCCGAGTAGGGCTCGTGGGACGGTCTCATGCAGCTTTTGTCTACTGCCGCCACCGCCGGCGAGCTCGAGTGGCGACATAGTCAGGGTGGTGCTGTCGTCAAGAAGGCCGCGCCCGCAGGCGACGTCTAGCTTCGCCGGAACGGCCCGCAATTGAAACGGATGCCCATAAGCAGTGAGTGGTGCCATTTGTTCTCCAGGATCGACTTGGCGCAGTTTGTTGAGGTAGCAAAGTAGGGCTGTTACTGACGCCTGAAATTCCGTGTTAGTTTGCGGGTTAGGTTCCCTCTATCAAGATGGAAGGCCTCTTATACCTCGAGCAATGGCATCTTGTTCTTTCTTGTTCTTGCGCTTTCATTAGCCTATGGAATCCACAAGACTCTTGACAGCTTCAGGGGGTGGGCCTTGCGCATCACTTTCCATTAGCAGCGGTATATTCGGCAGACTCAGGGTGGGCTGTATGTGTCCCCATAGTTCTTTTAGTTGCCTTATTTAACAATTGATGGAAGATCGCTGGAATATCCATGGATTGTTGTGTCCAATGATATAATCTGTTTTCTTTTCTTGACTTCTGATTGTTTCAAACACTTTCCAGGAAAAGGCAACAGCTCTGCCTCTTTGTCTCTTTCTTTGGCTCTCGACAAATGGCGTATCCCGGTGGACTGCACTGTGGAGGCTTCTATACAATTTCTATGAAGAAGGTGGGTTTATTGGTGCTCACATACCTAGTCAGATGCAAATAGTCTTGGGCAATACCAAGTCACCAAGAGACGCAAAATTATGCTTTCACTTGGTTGCAAGCTATACAAAGACTGGCAACGTTGCAACGTTATACGATGAACTACGCACCTCACGTCACCCTTTGCCACGATCTCAAGGCGTCGTCCCCCATCGCCGCCAGGGGAGCCGGAACCCCGGGTCCAGAGCTGCTCGACCTTGATCTTCGTATAGCCGTACAGCCGCAGCCCCACCGTCCCGATCCCACCACATGGGAGGCCCGCGATCTGTAGCATTTTGTAACTAATTAAATTACATGGCAACTCCTCCGGACGTTAAGTTCCTACTCAACACATAATCTCAATCAAGCTCACCTCTGGTTTGCGCGGCAAAAAAAAAGCACAAAAGGCCTAGCCCGATCCCAAAAGATACTCTCATGACGTACACACTCGTTTGTGTTACAAAAGCTTATCAGACGCGCCCTCGGGGTCCCGAATCACGCAATACCAGCCACATATCCCGATATCGTCACCGAAGGAATGCAGAAAAAGGGGACAGTTCTGTGCCGCGTGGCTTCATGGCCGGAAACCCGGCCCATCGCCAGGCGGCTTCAGGCCCCACGCTCTGGATAACCCCCCATGCGCCAAGGCATCCGTCCGCCTTGGCGGGTGCTCACGACTGGCGCCGAGCCCGGTGGTGAACCCACACGGATCCCGGCCGATGATGTAGCTTCGCAGGGTACACTCGCGGGGATGATCAGAGATTTTTTTTTCATGTTGTTGTTTTTCTTGATTGGGTTTTTTTTTCATCTGACTTGCAGGGAAACTACGGTACGTTTTTTGCAATTGTTGGAAACCTATCAAGCCTATCAACAAGAAGACCTGGTCCGAAACAATGTAGGATTAACAATGGATGCCCCAGTCTCTCCCAATTTTGGGAATTGCTTGGCCGAGGTACATTGTAATCGGAAAAGGATTTGGTCTTGGCCTTCATCAGGGTCTGCCCACAAAGTTGGCTGTGGCTCTGAATAAAAAGGACAGTCGAGTCCTGTTGGTATTCAGAATCCCCAAGCCAATAAGCAATACTTTCCTATGGGGTTCACACCCAATTAAATGCAGTTTGTTTCAAGCTTTTGATCGTCTCACTTTTGTGAAGGAAAAAAAAAGAGGAGAGTGTCAGTAAAAGGTCTGCAGATAGCGAGTGATTAGGGCGAGGTTCTCCCACAAAACCCGCCCCCAGTGGCTTTTCTTTTTACCCCTGACGCGCACGAGATCCGATCCCCCCAACGATGGGAATGCTCCGCAAAGTCGGGCACTGGTTCGCGCCAGCAGCGGACAAGGCCGACGATGGGCGCGACGTGTGGCCGTCCCGGGCGGCGTTCCTCCTGGCGTCGATGGGCGGGTGCGCGGGCATGGGGAACCTGCTGCGGTACCCGTCGACGGTGTACAACAACTACGGGCTGCAGTGGTTCATCCCGTACCTGATGTGCATCTTCCTCATCGCGATCCCGGTGCTCACGCTGGAGATCAGCATCGGGCAGGCGTACCGCGGCGGCAGCGTGGTGGCGTTCAACAACATCAACCACCGGCTCAAGGGCACGGGGTTCAGCCTGCTGTACATTGGCTTCATCGTGGGGCCGTACTTTGTGGTGAACCTGGCGTGGATCATGACCTACTTTCGCTACAGCTTCCACAGCCCCCTGCCCTGGGCCGACGACCCCTCGGGCTTCTTCGACCGGGTGGTGGCGAACCCGGAACCCGTGGCCGGCAGCCTCAACGCCGACGGCACCGCCATCGAGAGCTACACGCGGTACGCGGCCATGGGCATGGTGGGCGAGACGGTGGGCTGGTGCGCCTTCACCTGGTTCCTGGTGTGGCTGTGCATCTTCCGCGGCGTCGGACTGACCGGCCGCGTCGTGTACTGGACCATGGGCCTGCCCATCGTCATGACCATCATCCTCATCGGCCGGTCCGTGTCTCTGGAGAACGCGGGCGAGGGCGTCAAGCTGTACTTTGCCACGTGGCGAGGCGAGCAGCTGGCGCGCGGCTCCGTGTGGCAGACGGCGTGCGGGCAGGTCTTTTTCTCCACCGGCGTGGGCTTTGGCTACTTTACGTCGTACGCGAGCTACAACAGGAAGCACTCCAACGCCGTCATGGACTCGTTCCTCATCATCCTGAGCAACATGGTGTTTGAGTGCACGGCGGCCTTTGCCGTGTTTGGCGTCGTGGGTTTTCTCCGCATGTTCCCGGAGCCCGGCGCCGCGCCCATCGGCGGCTTCACCATCGGCTTCCTGACCCTGCCCGCGGCGGTGGAGCAGATGCCCGGCGCCAACTTTTGGGCCATCGCGCTCTTCTTCACCCTGATGGTGCTGGGCTTCAGCTCGGCCTTTGCCATGCTCGACGCCGTGGTCACCCTGGTCATGGACTCGGGCGTCAAGCTGCCGCGGCCCGCCGTCGTGTCCTCGCTGACCGTCCTCTCCTTCCTGCTGTCGCTGCCCTACTGCACCGAGTTTGGCTACTACCTCCTCGACGGCGTCGACCGCTGGATCAGCGACGTCGCCCTCGTCTTTGTCGTCTTTGCCGAGTGCACCACGTCCACCTCGCTGTACCGCTGGCGCGACGTGGCCGGCCAGGTCGGCGCGAGGTCCTTTTGCCTCTACAACGTCGGCTACTTTGGCGGGCTCGTGTCTGGCGTCGCCGCCGGCATCGCGTCCAGGGCCGAGATTGGCGCGGGCGTGGGCTTTGGCGTCTACATCATTTTTGCTGCGGCCTCTGTGTTTGTGGGCAAAGTGCCAGACGCGCCAGTGCCGACCAAGTTTGGGGGGAATGTGTTTTTGCAGCGGTTTTATTACGTTGCTTTTTACTCGGTAAGAGGAAATCTACGAGCCCCTGAAACCCCCTGACCCGAGAGATTGTGGTTTTCTTTTACACGAGAAAGGCCAAAAAAAAGGAAGGGAAAAAAAAGGAAAAAAAAAACAAGAGAAAAGTACCATAGACTGACATGACTCTCCCACACCCTCCACTACAGGGCCACCAACTCACCAAGGACCTCAACGTCATAGTGGCGCAGGGCAACAACTGGTCCATCCCTGTGTTCTGGGCGCCGATGCTGCGCTACCTGTCGGGCCCCATCCTGGCCATCGTCTACGGCTTCAGCTACCCTACGTTCCACGAGAAAAAGGTCGACCCGCTGCACATCTTTGGCTTCTTCACCGGCCACGTGGTGCTCGCGCTCGCGCTGCTGGGCCTCGTGGCGCCGCGCTGGTTCGACGTGCTGATCCCGCCGCACAGGCGCGACGAGGGCAGGCACCCCTACGCGCCGCGCCTGACCATGGACCCGGACGCGCCGGCGCGCGACAGGACCCTGGAGGGCATGGACGACGGGACGGGGCGCCACAGAGCCGCAGAGCTGCGTGGGGACGATGACGCGGTGGCCGAGATGCAGGCTGCCAAGGAGGGGCATGGCGATGCAGCCCTGGGAACGACGGGGAGCAGGGCGACGGATATGGACGTGGTTGCGTCAAGCAGTTCGGGAGAAAGCCCCAGGGAGATTAACAAGCAGATTTAGTTTTTGGCTGGGTGGGGTTTTGAATATATTTTAACTCGAGTGGGGATTCCGTTTATTTTTTTGTCTTCTTTTTTTTCTTGTTGATCAAACTTTGTTGTCGTTCAACTACAGTAGACATCCAATCTAGACTCTTGGTGGGTTCTCGTACCCTTCACGCATGTCAACCTCGGATTGTGGGCACTTTACTTGCAATACTTTGTACCTACTGTTACGGATACTTACTATGTATGTTATCACATATGCCAAGAACAGGCTTGGCAAGATGCCCACCAACGTGTTTGGTGATGGTTCAAGTCCCCACAACAAAGAAAAGGACAAAAAAACCATCATGTTCGGTTGGATCTGCACCTTGGTGGCGAACGAGAACTAAGTAGATCAAATCATAGGTTCAAACAACCAAGCATTGGCCAAGGGATCAAAGCTGATCCGGAAACAAGCCTTGCAAGCTTTCCAGCTTGGTGAGTACGAGGTACAGTGTGTACGAAGTAAGGTGTTGATGTGATAAAAAAAAAGAGCAAAAATAAGAAAGATTAAGAGAAACAAAGGGTATCATCTATCAAAAACCGGACATGGCCTCCTGCAGTAAGTACCTTGTCGTCCTTATCCACATATACAGTAAACTCCGGCTACCCGGATGCAGCCAATGGAAACGCTTCCAGCTTGCATCTAGCCTCGCCATACGTATCCACACCTTAACTCCGGACACCCGGCTGCAGCCAATGAGAACGCTTGCAGCCGGAACAGCGGACGCTAGGTGGTATTCTATCAAGCCAAGACCTGCCTACTGTATCTGACTTCAAACAAATCTTAGACCTGACAGAAGGCTCCTTTGCCTTGGAGAACAACAGCCCGGCCGGCTAATGCGGAACCTGTGTGGAGGGTTGCAGTTGAAAAATAAGAGTGATTTGTGTGGCACACCGCAGTTGGAAAAAGCGTCATCGAGTGACGTTGTCTTCTCTTACGTATTAACCATCTCGTCCCGGAGTCATTCATTGCTCGCCCTTTTACTATATCGTATCTCTCTCTACGTAAGGCTGCAGTGGATATTGCCCGTACGTATATTTTAAGTTGCTCTACCTGGCACTTGGATTGGAGATCGATTGGGTACCGACGTATGTTCCATTCTTATCTCCCCACTTGCCGCTGGGTGTCAAAACGTTTTCCAACGTGCCAAGGGCCTCGGAGGAAAAAACCAATGGATTCTGTACAATCAATCCACGTATTCTGGGCGCCGAGAAACTGGAGACGGTAACCGCCTTGAAGGCTTCCCACTTCGCGCCACTTTTAATCCTCCAACGGCTCTTTGCTACAGGTGCTATCTACCGTAGTGGCACAACAATTACTCTATTTGTCCACCTTTTTACATGTAAAAAGTACAGACGTTGAACATCACATCACATACACGCCCCCTCAAACAGTGGACAATGGCTAGGCACAGTGCACCCTCGAGTAAGATACCCAACGCAATGGGTCTGCCAAGACTGGAGGCTGCCAAGAGGATGCTGTTCACAAGATATCGTTTTCTTTGCCGGCCTTCTTCATCGCACACCGGTGGTACATGGCTACGTAATATGTGAATTATCCCTGCTTTGAATCTTTTCGCCAGAAGATGCAAATGGAACAAAAACCCCCTCCGGAGTGACCTCTTTTTTTTCTCTTTGCTTTCAGTTGTTCGTTACTTTTTTTTTGTTTTTGTTTGTCGGCTCTTCACCATCCCATGTCTTGTTCCGCCCTGCTTTCCATCTAGAAAGCAAACAGACAAGGCTGAACCCCCCGAGAAGAAGAAGAAGAGAAGAGAAGAAGAAAAAGAAAAGACGAAAAAGACGATTTCCACCATGGGCAAGAAAAACTCCGACGACGCTGTCGTCCGAGTTTCGGGCCAGTCCAACGAACCGCTGTCCCGTCCGATCCACGCCCTCACAGTCGCCCAATTCCTCGAGGAGATCAAGGGCGACGCCGAAGATGGCCTCAAGCCGGAGGAGGCCAAGAGGCGCCTGGAGCAGTACGGCAACAATGACTTTGGCGAGGGCGAGGGCGTCTCTGCCATCAAGATTTTTGTTGCGCAAATTGCCAACGCCATGACTCTTGTAGAAACCCCCCTCTCTTTTTTGTTGGAATCTTGATGAAATCCCCCCGTCTGTAAGAATGTAGGAATTGCTCATGCGTTTTTTTTTCGCCGTTGCAGGTTTTGATTCTGGCCATGGCTGCCAGTTTCGGTATCGAATCCTGGATAGAAGGCGCCGTTATCGGTGCCGTCATCCTGCTCAACATCGTCGTTGGTTTCTGGCAAGAGTTCAAGGCTGCCAAGACGCTCGACTCTCTCCGGTCTCTGAGCTCGCCCACGGCTCGTGTTATTCGTGATGGCGCCAACATTACCATCCCCACGGCTGAGATTGTCCCCGGTGACATGGTTGAGCTCAAGACTGGTGACACCATTCCGGCTGATACCAGGTGAGTTTTGGAACATTGGCCATTGGAGTGTGGTCGTTTTTTTTTTTTTTTTCTTTTTTTTTTGTATATTTTTATCACATGCAACTGACAGATAATTCTCACCCTCAAAAGGCTCATCGAGGCAGTCAACTTCGAAACCGACGAGGCCCTCCTCACCGGAGAGTCTCTCCCCGTCCGCAAGGAGGTCGACAAGGTGTTTGACGACGAGACCGGTCCCGGCGACCGTCTCAACGTCGCCTACAGCTCCTCGACCGTCACCAAGGGACGCGCGCGCGGTGTCGTGTTCGCCACCGGTCTGGCTACCGAGATCGGCATGATCGCCGCGGCGCTCCGCGACAAAAAGTCCAAGCGCCGCCCCGTGAAGCGCAAGGAGGACGGCAGCGCGTCGCCGCTCCGCCACGCCCAGGCCTGGACCCTCACCTTTTCCGACATGGTCGGCCGCTTCCTCGGCGTCAACGTCGGCACCCCGCTCCAGCGCAAACTTTCCCAGCTCGCCGTCCTCTTGTTCTTTGTCGCCATCGTCTGCACCATCATCGTCTTGGCGGCAAACTTTTTCAGGCCCAGGCAGGAGGTTATTATTTATGCCGTCGCCACTGGTGTCAGTATGTTGCCTGCGTCCCTGGTCGTGGTTCTCACAATCACAATGGCTGCGGGCACCAAGCGCATGGTCCAGCGTCACGTTATCGTCCGTAACCTGAAGAGTCTGGAGGCTCTGGGTGGTGTTACCAGTAAGTTTTGTTTTGTCAAGAGAGAAAAAAAAAAAGGCCAACCTTCAGAGCCAATCGCTAACAGCTTCAAGACATTTGCTCCGACAAGACAGGTACCCTCACCCAAGGCAAGATGGTGGTCCGCAAGTCGTGGGTGCCAGGCCGTGGAACCTACAGCGTGGGCACGACCAATGAACCGTTCAACCCCACGGTTGGCGATCTCAGCCTGACCTCGAGGGAGCCGCGAGAAATCCCCAGCGACGAAAAGGACACGGGCAGCGCAACCTTTGACGCGGCGCAGGCGACCCAGGACCCCACGCTCCGGACGTACCTCAACATCGCATCGCTTGCCAACCTGGCCAACGTGCACAAGACGGGAGACGAATGGCACGCCCGCGGCGACCCCACCGAGATCGCGATCCAGGTTTACGCCTCGAGGTTCAACTGGAACAGGCTGCGCCTGGCCGGTGGCGACCAGCCCGAGTGGCGGCAGGTCACCGAGTTCCCGTTCGACTCGGACACCAAGAAGATGTCGGTCGTCTTCCAGCACGTCGCCAGCCACGACCTGCACGTCTTCACCAAGGGCGCCGTCGAGCGCGTCATCTCGTCGTGCGAGACCATCGCCATCGGGGGCGAGGACGGCGCAGAGACCAGCATCGTGCCCATCACCGACGAGCACGTCGCCGACATCATGAAGAACATGGAGTCCCTGGCCCGCATGGGTCTCCGCGTGCTCGCCTTTGCCAACCGCGAAAACGTCCGCGAGATTTCCGAAAAGGAGCAGCCCGAGCGCAACGAGTTCGAGGCCCACCTGACCTTCCGCGGCCTGATCGGCCTCTACGACCCCCCGCGCCCCGAGTCCGCCGAGAGCGTGCACCTGTGCCAGCAGGCCGGCATCTCGGTGCACATGCTCACCGGCGACCACCCCGAGACCGCCCGTGCCATCGCCATCGAGGTCGGCATCCTGCCCAAGACCCGCATGGCCGAGATCCCCGAGCGCACCGCCAAGACCATGGTCATGGCCGCCTCCGAGTTCGACAAGCTCACCGACGACGAGGTCGACGCCCTGCCCAACCTCCCCTTGGTCGTGGCCCGGTGTGCGCCCAACACCAAGGTCAGGATGATCAGCGCTCTCCACCGCCGCGGCAAGTTCGTCGCCATGACCGGAGACGGTGTCAACGACAGCCCCTCGCTCAAGTCCGCCGACGTCGGTATTGCCATGGGTCAGGCCGGTTCCGATGTGGCCAAGGAGGCTGCCGACATTGTCCTGACTGACGACAACTTTGCATCCATCCTGAACGCCGTTGAAGAAGGTAAGGCTTTTTAGCGTGCACAAACCTAAAAAGAAACTTTGTAATTGATCCAAGACCATTTGCTAACGTGGTACTCCACATCCAACAGGACGCCGCATGTTTGACAACATCCAAAAGTTCATCCTCCACGTCTTGGCCGAAAACATTGCACAGGCTTGTACCCTCCTTGTCGGTCTCGTGTTCAAGGACCACACCGGCATTTCGGTCTTCCCTCTCGCTCCCGTCGAAGTTCTCTGGGTCATCATGGTCACCTCGGGCTTGCCCGATATGGGTCTTGGCTTTGAGCTGGCCTCTCCCGACATTCTCACCAGGCCACCGCAAAACGTAAGTTGGAGCTGGATTTTATTTTTTTATTTTTTTGACAAAATCGCAAGAGGCTTGTACTAATTATATTTTTCTTTCCCTCTGCACAGCTCAAAGTCGGTGTCTTCACCCCCGAACTTCTTCTGGACATGACCGTGTACGGTCTCTGGATGTCGGCTTGCTGTCTGTCCGCCTTCGTCGTGGTCGTCTACGGTTTCGGCAACGGAGAACTCGGTGACAACTGTAACACCCAATACTCGCCCCAGTGCGAGCTGGTGTTCCGCGCCAGAGCCACCACCTTTGCCTGCCTGACCTGGTTCGCCCTGTTCCTGGCCTGGCAGGTGGTGCACCCGCGCCGGTCCTTCTTCAACCTCCGGTCCTCGGGCGGGCCCATCCTGACGCGCTGGATCCGCGACGTCTGGATGAACCGCTTCCTGTTCTGGGCCATCGTGGTCGGCTTCGTCACCATCTTCCCCACCATGTACATCCCCGTGGTCAACCACGAGGTGTTCAAGCACGAGGGCATCACCTGGGAGTGGGCCATCGTGGTCGTCGAGCTCATCCTCTTCTTCGCCGGCGCCGAGAGCTGGAAGTGGGCCAAGCGCGTCTGGCACCGCCGCCGCAGCGCCAAGAAGAACCCCCACCACGACAATGGCGACCTCGAGTCCAGGGTCTTTGGCATCTACCTGCAGGACAGCCCCAACCACCACGACGAGCCCCTGCGCCAGCAGCCTGCCAACGGCAAGCGCCCCAGCAACGAGGGCACCGGCAACGACTCGGGCGCGAGCACCCAGGAGAAGACTCAATGACGCTTGTTTTTTATTTTGTTGGCAGGTGGAATTCGTGAAAGAAGAAAATCAAAAATTTATACCCAAAAGTCAGTCGTCAATTGGCGTTAGTGGGCGTCGAAAAGCCCCGAGTATGTAATCAGTACCAACAGTCTGGAAAGAATAAGAAGAGAAAAAAAAGGAAAGAAAAAAAGAAAGAAAAAAAACAGAGGCAGGAAACATAGAAGGGGAATCCGGTCATGAGACCCGAGGCGGACAGATGGGAGGGCACTGCGGTACCACACCGCAGGTCACCCTCTACACCCAGTTCTAATATATTATGTTTAGGCACGTGGACGCTCAGAGTAGGAGCTGGCTCCCTGTGGATTTGATGGCCGAAGGATGCGGCAGGTTGTCTTGCAAAGGCCATGTTTGCTCTACAGGGTAGCGAAAAAAAAGTGTTTGTGGAGTTGTCTCGAGCGACCGGGTGAGTTCATTGTACTATAATTAAGACGACATTTGTCCGACCCTTCTAGATAGTTTTCATAGCACCCCTGTTCCTAAAAGAAGTTAAAACAAACACTTTATCTAATCCCAACGCCAGCCTCCTGGCCCTTTTGTTTAAGCTTGTCGAGGAATAAACCGTAACTGTCAAGCCTTTTGAACATTTTGTCCAGGCCTTTGACAAGAAGTTGGGCTTCTTCTCCACATTTGGCATCCATGTCCAAATTCTCCTTCCCGGGGCAGGGGAAACCCTTTGTGCCTGCCGCCGGCAAGCTGCTGCGTCGGTCGAGGCGCTCAAGGCAAGAGTCGTCAAAACATGAAAGGCAGCGGAGAAGCGCATCTCGCGAGGCCCGCTGGTTATACCAACAAGGCTACTTTTTATACTGGTAGATAAATCATGGAGATCACCACGCTTGCCAAATAAATCGGGCCCGGATCCCGTATCTCCAAAACAGAACATCATGCGTGCCCCGGTGCGGCCACAGCCCACCATTTCCCCAAACAAAAAAGACTAGGTGCCTTTTTCAACAGGCGCCCCGCCAACCATTGAAATGCCTCCTCCGCAGCACAGAAACGTCTGCCCGTGCGTGGTGTAAACCGGATGGTTGCGCATGGCAACACCGTCCCAGGACTTGCCCTTGACCTTGTCCTCCCTCCAATCCCAGTAAGCCTTGTCCTTGGGCTTGTCCGTGTTGTACCTCATGAAGAAGACCTTGTCGAGGACGTGATAGCGAGAATTGTTGCGAATCTTTCTCCAGGTGCTGAGCTTGTTGGGGCCGCCCGCTCCGCCCTCGGCCTTGTCCCCCTCCTTGCAGGGGACGCAGGCCTCGCCGGAATCGTGTGGGCTGGGAGCTGAAGCCCCTGCGCCGGCGATGGGTTGTGCATTGCCGCTGCCGGCCTGCGCTACGCTGTTCCCGTGCTGACTGGTGGGGACGCCGAGGACCGAGGTGCTCAAGGCGAGAAGGGTGAAAATGTGAAGGACTGAGAATTGCATGTTTAAACTGTTTTGCGTTTTATTATGGGTTGGAGGTTGGACGGTTTGATACGATTGAACGAAGGTAAAGCTATAGTTCCAGGTGCAAAAGGAAAACCTAGGACATGAAATGGATTTGGCAAAAGATGTTTAAGTGCTTGAAGAACATAGTTGTTTGTACCACTCTATCTTGTGTTTATCGATTGCCCTTCAGGGGGTGGTACGAGATGTCGCCTTATATATCGAGGCTCTACACCTCGTCCACCTCAAATGCCATGGATCCGGGATCTACGTGGTGAATCCTCCAGTCCTGGGGGTGCATAAGAACCTGGAGATTCCCGTGCTTGCTCAGGTGCGGAGCCGGATCCGATCATCTTATGCAGAGTGGTATGTCTGCTTGGTACGGCTGCGTCCAACAATGACCGCGCAGCTTGCAGGTGAATACAAAGGAAATGCGTACCTCTTATCTCATCTCTTACGAACCCAAGATGGCAAAGATATCCTCAAAGATGCATCGAAAAAAAAATAAGTTTAATTTCTTGCACTGGCTGATTTAGCAACAAAAAAGATCTGCCGGCGACACCGATTTATGCATGGTGGGTATGAGCATGGTCGCGGCTTGCCCGGACTCTGATCACATGGCAGGACAAAGCCGCATATACATAGTACCTTTCCAAATCACCAAAACTTGGCTTTTGCGGGCCGACATATCTGGAGAAGCCCATACGTCATCTAATACCCCGCGAGAGAACCCAAGTACAAAGGTAGGGCGTATACATAGTATGTTCTGTTTGTTTTACTTGTGCGATTCCACGAGTGCGGGGCCTCATGACTTTCTGTTTACTCCTGGCCTCTATGCAAGGTATCTCAACTACATCATTCGCCCTTGCCGCAGCATGTATAGTAGTTCCCGTGTCCACCTAGCTAGTAGCTGTAACAATATAATATTTATAGTTTGTAACCTATTACTAGTTCTAGTAGACTAGAACTCGGGATATTCGCGTCGGATAAATGCCGACACTTGTAACAAAAACACTGTCCCGATTGCTTATTTTGGCATTCCAGATCCCTCTCAACCCTCACAGATCTTCGAGTGCTCCGCGCTCAAGGCGAAAATGATCAAGACTCTAAAGGCGGTGGACAACTGCATTTTTGAACCAGGACTTTCTCCATTGAAGAGTTGATCAAGCCGAAGGAAAACACATCTCTACCTAAATATCTTGCAGTTCAAATGACCGGATAATTTCAATGGAGCGTTGTGAATGATGTCAGAGAGTTCGATACCCACGATACTTGCCTCTCGGATAAGAACCAAAGAGGCCATTTCAGGTTTCAATTGCAAAGAGTCAAAAAAAAAGGACGTGGACGGAAAATGTTCAATTACTATCAACCTCCTGCTATAAAAAGATCTGTCGGTGACGCCGATTGGGCATGCTGGGATATATATAGTAAATACAAGTCAGGGAACGACCGAGTTCCGGCACAAGCCTAGACCTTGTCCAGCTTGATTGACAAACTGTTAATCTATGAGTGATATTGGTGGGCACCTAGACCAGCATAGTATGAGTAGACTCTCTGCCGAGTCATGTCCTTTTGACATTGTCGTACCTATGTACCTACCTATGTACCTACCCTACCCATTTTTGGGTGATTCGTGGTACACTGGCCCATCTCGAGTGAGACTTGTGAGAAGGGGATGGGCAATCGCTCTCGCTCACAAGCAGCCGAACAAGTCCATCTTTGCCTCGTCAGCTCCAAGCGGCAGCCAATATAGGAAATGGAAGATTACATCCCTACCAAGCCAAGGGCTTTTATTTTATAGTGGGGCTGTGTATGAGGCTTCACGCATATAACATGAATGGAATGGGGAATCAGAGCAGTTTCATTATTTTTTGCTGGAAAGATAGATTTGGTATTGAGTATATATGATCCAGGCTAGAAAATAAAAGAGAGAGGATATCTTTGGTGCATGGAGGAAACCCGCGAGAAAATTATTATCTAGAAAGCAAAGAAGCCAGAACCCCCCTAGGTTCCTTCAAAGAACAAAAAAGGGTGCCGAACTTGGTTGCATTAAAGTGAGTCGAGTTGCCATGAGGGACGGGAAATCCCCAGCCCACCTTCCTTTTAATTAACCCAAGGATAACCAAGGGAAGAGAGGCTTGAGCAATCCACATATAAAAGAGAATAGAAACAAGCAACTAAACCCGCATCTAGACCTAGAAGATCTTCTTCACGAAACGCTTCCATGAGGGCATGGCAGCGAGCTCAGCCTTGTAGGCGTTGATCTGGTCCCAGTCGTGCTCACGACGACCAGTGTCGACGTCGATCTGCTCCAGCTTGAGACCACCCTCGCGCTTCCAGATGTAACCACAGGCCCAGAAGAAGAGAATGACGGGGACCGAGAGCCACTCCTGGAAGAATGACTCGGCGGTACCGACACCGGGCTTGTTGTAGGGGAAAAGAGCCGAGTAGAACTGACCAGTCTTTGTTAGTAAATATGTTCTAAATGCAGAATTTAGCGGACAAGTTCAGACGAGATACTTACAGTGGCAATCAGGACGAGGACACAAAGAATGAGGCCGATCCAGGAGCCGGTGACACCAAGAGCAGCCTGGAAAGGAATCTCGTCGAGGGTGTGACCCTGGGCCTTCCAGGCCTGACGGAAACGGATGTGGGCCAGGCAGATGGAGCCCCAGGTGAAGAGGGCAGCCAGGCCGGAAAGCGAAAGGAGCCAGCTGAAAACCTTCTCGGCACCAGCATCCAGGTTGAGGAAAGCAAGGGCACCGCAAGCGATAATTACGAAGACGGAGGCCAGGGGACGGCCAGACTTGTCAACGTAGGTGAAGACCTTGGGGGCGTAACCCTGCTGGGCAAGAGCGGTAAGGGTACGCGAGCCTCCGTAGACGCAAGAAACACCAATGGACAGGACGGAAACCAGGATGATGACGTTCATGAAGTGGTCGAATCCGACGAGACCGGCGTCCTTGGCAGCAATGACGAAGGGAGAGGTACCGTCGGCGTACGGGTTGGAGCTCAGGAGCCTGTCGTCGGTTGAAGATACCAGGAGTCCGACGAAGAACAGACCGAGGATGTAGAAGAGGGTGATACGCCAGAACACCTGCTTGATGGCACCGGGAAGGGCCTTGGCGGGGTTGGCCGACTCGGCGGCGGCGAGACCAACGAGCTCAGTGCCGGAAAAGGAGAAGGCAGCGGTGACGAAGACGGCGCAGAATCCCTTGAATCCGTTCTGGAACGCACCGGGCTCGTACCAATGCCTTGCACCCCAGTACGAGTCGTACTTGCCTCCCTTAGGGCCGCCGCCGAGGACGAGAACAAAAGCGATGATCATGAAGATGACTGCGAAGCGATGATTCAGGTCAGTTCCTAGATTCCACACCAGATAGAAATTCTCGTACAAGGTTGCCAAGGGGAGAGGAGCTTACCAATAGCCGAAAGCTTCAGGCATGATGACCAGAATTCTTCCTCAGCGTAACCAAGAGTGCCAAAGATGTTGATGATGATAATGGCGAACCACCAGATGAGAATCCATCCCCACAGCGGAACGGCTTGTGTGCCTTCCCAGTAGTTCAACGTTAGACCGCATACAGTAAGCTCGAGAGGAAGAACGACAGCCCACTGTTGGTTTCATTCGTTGGTTAGCCGGCCGTTCGCTTTTTGAGGGGGGGAAAAAAACCCGTATTGCTGCATGTGATCAGGCGCCAAACTCACTTGGAAAACATAGTTCCAGCCCATGGCGAAACCCCATGAAGGATCGATGAAGCGGACCGAGTACGTGTAGAAACCACCAGAGACAGGATACATGACAGCGAGTTCACCGAGAGCGTAGACGACGTTGAACATCATGACTCCGATGATGGCGAAGTCGATGAACACGGCACCGGGACCACCCTTGGCGAAGGCAGCACCGGAACCGACGAAGAAACCAGCACCGATAGAACCACCTGTTGAGCAGAATTGTTTCAGGTTAGCCTCTCTGCTTCCATATACCTCGTAGATTGCGTCGCATATACGTACCAATGGCAATCATGTGCAAATGGCGCTTCTTCATGGAGCGGTCGAGCTCGACAATGCCCTGGCCGTAGCTGCGGCACTTGAACGACTCGAGGTTGAGACCGTTTCGGGTGTAAAAGTTCTCCTCGCGGCCATCCATGGCCATGTCTTGGTGCGACGCATCAGGGGATGCGCCGTAGGTGGGAAGGGTACCGGAACCGACGGTACCCTTCTCGTCCGCCATATCGACTTTGGACGTCATGTCCTCTCCGAACCGTGTGTCTTTTTGTTTCGTGCTTCAAGAGAGACAAAAGGGAATGAAAGGGCACAAACTAATGGGCCGGGGTTGTCGCAGTCCACTAGGGATAAGGCTGCGATGCCAAAAAGGAAAGACGAGGGGGTGGCGAGCGGGTGAGGAAGAAAGGGGAGAAAGACCGTGAGAGAGAGGGACGGGACGGGGAGAGAAGAGGTCTTATTAAATCCCGTCGATCGCGGTACCGGGGGGGTGCAAGGCAGGAAGCACTCGAGAAACAAACCGTTTTACTGTGCATGCGAGATGACCCTGTCCCATGCACCGTGGCGATGGAGGGAAAAAAGGGAAGGCCAGTTATCAGTCGCAAATGCTTGCCATCTGGGGACCCGACCCTGGACGCACCACAAGCCTTCTTGGCAGTCCGTTTTTGGGGCAACCCTCCGAGCAGGCTGATGGGGCGAGGAAAGGGGCCTTTTGGGGGGACATCAATGGGAAAAATGGCATAACGCTGCTGTCGCCAAGACGCCTGGACTGGTGGGAGGAAGGGGGGGCTTCAATGAAATGTCTGGATAAGGCCCCTGGAGACTGGGCGACGATGGAAGATGGAGGGTAGCTAGGCTTGCTAGGTAGGCATACCACCCAACTGCGAACCAACGAGCCGCTAGGAATACAGTACCAGCTCCCAGACAAACCAGGTATTGCAATCATCGATAGCCACCGAAACGCGCGTATCTATGGGTGGGTGGATGGTGTCATCCTGTTAGTTGGTGCAAGCGGCGTGTGAACCGTACAATGCTTCTATTTGCTAATGCATGGAAGCCTTTCCGTGCCTTCCATGCTTTCTGCGGACCCCCCGCTTACGCCTTGGGTCGACCATCTTGCCCAGCAAATGCCAATGCCATGCCCGTCTTGCCGTCTTGTCAAACGAGCATGGTGTGCAAGGTCGCTCGAATCGTGATAGGGCATTGAGAAACTCATCCCACTGGCTAGATGGCTGAACAAAAAAATAAGATGTCAACATTATCGAAGTCTTCTTGTCTTGTCAACGGCGTGTCCGAGAGATAGGAACTGGATCGTATCCGAGAGGCCAGGCCATAATCGAGGCAAGAAAAAAGGATTGCCACCCCTGGTGACGATCCTGTTTAACGAGCAGACCATAGCCAGATGGATGGAAAATGAAAATGCGAGACCGGCCTAGGTGGCGACGGGTAGTGATTGAGCAGCAAATTCGCTGAAGCCGACCCCCAACAATGCAGGCCGCCGCCCGCCGCCTTTTGCCCGTACCGGCTGGTGGTATCTCTTGCCCAGAGTGCCGAGAGCTTGGCTGCATATATAACCCACCCATCGATACAGTCCTTCATGACAGCCCCTGCGGTCCCACTGGTCCAGTCCTCGGGGAAGACAAGGTTGTTTATCAGGTGCCCTGTCGCTTCGGTCCCTCTTCCCTGCTCGACATCTCCATTCGATTGGGCCTCATTCCCGCCGGCAGTGCCAAGATCTGAGGTGGGTCATGTCGGGGAGGACAGCCACCCGTGGGCTACCCCAGGTTGGGCAGGTCGCGAAAGAGACCAAGACATTGTGGAGTCAAGACCAAATTGGCTGTTTCTTGTTCCTGCTCAAGCTGGAAAAACACCTTTTTTTTTCGAGGGATATTGTCGCGTAGCCAATTGGTTACCACCAACGAATATTGGGGAAATAAGCTTGAGATATGACAAAGGAAGTGAGCTAAAGAAGACAAAAAGAAACAAAATAAAAAAATAAAAGAAAAAATCTGTCAGCCTGTCATCGTCTCACCTGGTCCCCTCCCTTGCTACCCCAGAACTCTAGCCTTTTTGCTGTGCCAGTCGGGTGCGCCATGTCCCTCTTCTCGGTGGCCAATTCGGGCACGTCTTGACGGATCCTATGCTATCGTATGCAATCTCTATCCCATCCCAACCAGTAAAGAGCTTGTATGGGACGGATAAGCTGCAAGGCCATATCGCCTTTGCTTGGCGAGCAAGGTGAGAGTACTCCGTACGGAGTCCAGTTGGTTTTGTATGTTGAGCCAAGAAAAAAAAGGACTGTACATACTTTTGTTCAAGATACTAGTTTGTCAGCTGCGTTACGAAGTTCTTCCATAGTGGCACGCTTCGTTTGAACCGGACCCTCTATTTTTCCCCATTGTTCAGCCTGACAGCCTGGTGCAGGGAGAGAATAAATGCTTGGCGATGATTTGGAAATGATGCGTGATCCCAGCCCACTGATAACGGTCAATTAGCCAGAAGCTTTTGTCAGTTCGATTGGTAAAACGCGTATTTGCTCGACCAACAACAATATTGGAAGTCTGGCGAACAACGTCAAGTGGGGTTGGGTTAGTGGGTAATGGATTTAACGCCTTTCAGGAAAGGTAGCCCGGTAAGCTGTGGTTTGTTGGTCGTTGGTTGGGGGTGGGCTGTTTCCAGCTGTGCATGTTGTGGTGTCAATTAAAATGTCGTCGTCGGGTTGGCTGTTTTTAGGTGCTATACCCACTGGGCGCAAACCCGCGACATATACGATACCACTATACCTGACATCTCGACATACGATTCAACTAGGGAATAAAAGGCAGGTCCATCTTGACGGCGCTGCAGCTCGCGTGCTCCCCCGGGCTGGAGGCGCCTGTTGGCTTGTTGGAATCTGACCTGACCCCGAACCCCAGTCAAAAAGAGTTGCTTGAGCAGCCCAGGCAGCCAGGGCTACAAGTAGCATTATCGCTAAAATAACGCCCCACCTAATCTTTTATCGTCGGGTACAACGGCAGGGTCCCCTTGACAGGTTCCGGACATTGGACGCAAAACCCCCGGGGTTGCATCACGCGAACCGAGACCTCACCTTTTGTGAAAAAAAAGGAGAAAACAATCAGTTCAGCTGAACTTTGCTTTGACAGAGGGGCCTCTGGGGCCCCATGGTCTGTAACGAATTAAGAAGCAAAAACAAGGTTATTTTTTTGGTGTTGCCGTTTTCCGATATCTCGACTCGCATAGGACACTAAAACAAGGAGGTAGGCAGAGAGTCCGAGGTGCAAGGAATTTGTTTGTTCTGGAAAAAGCATGTGGATGAACGGGCTGGCTGTCAACGTCAATTCGCTAGCGCCATGCAGTGCCGCTAAAGGCGCTAAAGCATCAGCAAATGCATGTTTATTGCACAGTCAAATTCACAAAACCGGCCTTGATCCATAATTCAAGGGCAATATTACTGTGCTGGTGCATCTGCTTCTTTCTGTCCGATTGGATCTTTGGCTGCCTCCGATCGGCATTTTGTGATTGCTACCCGTTGCCTTATGTTAGTAGTTTATAGTAACTCCTGCGGGCTGTCTCCATTACACATCGTACCTTATTTTGCACACGACCCGCACAAGAGCTTTCTTTTCTGCGTTCGTAAAAGGTGCCGCCAGAGTGACAGACATCAATTGCCTTTCCTGTCGAGGTCCTCCGGGGCTTATACGTAATCGCATTGATTCCCCAAGATTCATAATGACAGGCACTGACCCGGGGAAAACGTTGGGGAAGAATACGCCATTACCACTATACCACGTACCAGGACACAACTCTGGGGAAGCGGAGGTGGCGATTGCATCCACTGCAAAAGTGCCCCGACTGCCTCGTGAATCTCTGGTTTGTTGCCTACCTAGTTTAGCTTTTGAAATGTTCCACAACTAAGGCCGGTGTAGGTTTCTTTTACTTAAGAGAATCATCATTGCGGGATGCCAAGGCCCTGGCCTGGAGGATGCTCCTTTTACGTACCGTAGAAAAGGAACTTGTTACTACTATAATTCACGTGCAATCGAAATTTGTGGGGACGTCCTTTTGCAGGTTCTATTTCTTTTCTGAATTTATTGACCTGTGCTGATTTCTGAGATTGGAGAAGGCGGGGTTCATGCAGATGTTGATGCAAATGTTGGCCCATACCTTATTGTACTAGGTCTAACATCTAATTCCTTCGAAAATGGCAGGCACCAACCCAGGTCGGTAGACTGATGCGCGACGCTCCTTCCTTTTTTCACCTGCCTGCCTGCGCGGGCTCTTGCTTTGATTGCCTACCAGGTACCTAGGTAGTAATCACAGCCCGACCGACGGCCCGGTAGCGAAGAGCAAACATTTCCAATTAGGTAGGTACTACCGACCTAGGTACAGTGCCCAAGGGGCATGCGAAAGGCAATCCTTCATTTTTGATCCGTTTTTTGTCTCTTGGTCAAAAAGTGACCATCCAGTGTCGATTGGCCCTTTGCTGGCTTTTTTTCCCGTTTGGAGGCCCTCGTTGCTCTTCCCGGTCCGCTGCCGTCACCCGAATCCTCGCGCTTAATCTTTGGCTCAGCATCATCAGCAAACTCTCCTTCATCGCTCTCGTGGTGCTTTGCATCGCCGTCCAACATGTCAATGTCGGGCTTGTCCTCTTCTGCGAAAAGATCTCGCCAGGACCCGTTGAGCACACGCAAATCATCACCTTTGAGGCCAGCGTCATAGGCCTGCTTCATCAGCCGCATGCACTGCGACAGAGACAGAATTTTGGGTTAGCAACGATCCGTACATCACACGAGCATGTCTTCAAAGCTGTCTTGTGCGCTCGGAGGTTCTGCAGCTCTTTGGGGTCGCGCATATCTTCTCAAGACACTCGAGTCGCGCAAACACAAAAGCAAGAAGCACAGCTGAAGCTGGGAACGGGGCCAGACTCACCACGCGCCTCCGTTCGTCAAAGTCGAACATGGGTGTAAAGTATGTTCCACTTGCTCCCCCTCCTCCGACACCCCCCTCTTTTTTGACACGAACTGCCCCAGCTTTGTGCTTACCTTGCTCCGTCTTGACCCCAAAGTCGTGACCGCTGACCATGACGACACCCGCTCTCCGAAGTTCCGCCTCGGGCGCCTTCCAAGGCTCATAGATGTACTTTTTATCCAATGACGCGAGCTCCGGAACCCATTTGCGAATAAAGGTCCCATCTGGATCCCATTTTTTGCCGAACGAGATGGGACTATAGCATCGGAAATACTGGGAGAAAAAGGCTGTGCAGCTCAGCCATTGCCAGTTACCTGCGTTGCATGCCGGCTCGTGGTCCAACAGCAGCTCCTCGAACACATCGAGTCCACGCTCCCAGGACACATAGCATCCTCCTCGGGTTAAAAAACACGCCACGCTATGACGACCGAGATGGTGTATCCATCCCTCTACTCGCAACTGTCGCATCAGCGCATCGATCCAGGGAAAGCCTGTCTGTCCTGCCTCCCAACGTCGAAACCAGCTCTCGGCCTGCTCAGAGTCTACCTCATACTCAAACTTTCTGAGAACTTGTCCAGATACTGCATTATCTTCAACATGCGAAGGCAAGTGCCATGGGATGAACCTGCAGTGCGCGTTCCCCGCGGTCTGGCTGAAACAGGGCCCTATTGCAGCCTGCGCAGCGAAATACATGTCTCGGAAGAGCAGTTGGCCTGTCAGGCTTTCCGGCGGTAGAGACGCCCCCTTCTTCTTGGCTTGATTGTAGGCATCTACCGTGTCCTGAACGCGGTGATAGAAAAGACGTACCGACAAGGACCCGAAATGCATCGCCGGTGACAGCAGAGTGGTCGACTGCGGCTCAAATGCCGCCGGGCTGGTTTGAGGTTTGCGGAACGTTGCCGTGTAGACTTGGTTCTCAATTATGGCATCAAGCTCCCTCAGTGCAAGGCTCTCACCACCCTTGTACGGTGTTGTTGCTGGAGGGTACCCCAGCTCCTCTAGCGTCTCGATGGCAAAGTCGCCATTCGGACCTGCAATTGCCCCATATGCCTTCTCTTTGCCCTCACTGCGCCACTTGGCATTGTAGTCCTGGCCAACATCTGGCAGGTCGAGATTGAAATCTAACGGCATCTCACCGGGATCCGGCAGAGCCTTGGGAGCCGGAATGGGCCGCGGTATAGAGCCAACCTTGGCACCGACAGTTCGTAGCCGTGCCATGGACATGGTCGGTTCTCCGCCATTGGCCTTGACAATGGCATCGCTGTCCCATAGTGTTCGGCCATATCGCGTTATAACCTTGACCCCAGCAGCCTGGGCAGCTTTCTTAACGACCTCATCGCGCTGACGTGCGTAGGCGTCTGTATCCTTCTCAAATACAAGATGCGTCACCTTCCAAGCCTTGAAGAGCTTAGGGAAGAGGGATTGTGGAGCCTCTCGAAGCACAAAGAGCTTTGATCTTGGATTAAGATTGGTTATGGATGCCGAAAGGTCATTCTGGCAGTCCAGTCTATGGCCAATGCGTCGTATCAGTGCTGATACCCGCGAGGAAATACTACGTCTACGGTAGGTAGCTCGGCCATGCCGTTTCGTGCGTGCCACTTACAAATACTGCCAGCGGTTAAGGCCGCCTCTGGACCGGTAGACATAATGCGGATCCCAGGTGAAAATAGGCCACAGAACAGCCGGGTCAAGGTCCAAAGCCGCCTGCAAAGCTGGGGAGTCGTGGAGTCGCAAGTCGGTGCGAAACCAGTAGATCACTCTGGCGCTTCCCATGGCGACTGAGCTGTGGCGTACGCAATTGTGCCGTCAGACTGAGCAAAGAACGGCCAATACGGTTGGTTGCAGAAATTGAGATGGAGTGGGAAATCATTGTTGTAGTACCGTGGTTCAGCCGAGCCCCACGATCCATGGCAAGCGCATCGAGATGGAGTTTAGTCTATGGGGGCGGGGTTTTGCTTTGACGCACCAGATCAATGACGTAAAAACAATTGATCGCTCTTCGAGAAGCAATTGTATGAATTTTCACTATCCACACACCCACGTGAGGTTGGATAAGGAGCTAGCACCTATTAAGGTTGAGGATTACGGAGCATGCCGGTGGGCTGCTTTCGCAGTACGTACCGGTACTGTGCATACTTCTGGGGAGACCTTGGGAAGTGATCTCGTTGGACGTACTGTGAATATCTGCCTTCGTGAGTTGGGCAGAATTTGGGTTTGGAAAGTGCCTAGGTATAAAGTTTTTTGTAAATGGCCTGTGACACGATCGAGGATTGTAAGTTTTAACGGTCAAAAACCCCCCTCTTTCGCATCCCCCACGTTTCATCTCGGGACTGGTTTCCCTTCCAGTCAAACAAAGGAAGCATTGCCACCACAGCGTCTGGTATGCTGTTTTGGTGGAAACCGTAAATAGCTTCAAATATATCGATACTGGTATCGATTTCTGGGTACCTCCTCATCCTCTGCAATCATGTCAAGCCAAGCCTCCTCTTCAAAGGCTTCGGCTGAGCAAGCTAAAGCTTCATCCAACCGCAAACGTAAAGCGAAAACGACCAGCCAGTCGGGGCGCCCCAGCAAGCGTCCAGTCAACCAAGCTTCCTTGGATCAGTCCATGAGCTCGTCTTCCACGGGCGATCCGGCACTGCGAATGCAGCAGTACGATTACCACATTGAGGATGATGATGAGGATGAGGATGATGAGGAAGAGGACGAGGAGCTGCAAAATCGCGGCCACTTTCCACCCGAAATCATGCCGATAGTTCTTGGAATTTCGCGGGCTCTGGAGCAGGCAGCCAGGCAGAACAGAGCTTGGCGGCGCCAGCAAGATTTGATCGAGGAGGTGGCTGACGAAGTATTTTACATGTATAAGCTTCCGGAGGGGCAACGGCCAAAGGGCAGCTTCCTGGACGTGGTGGATATGGTGGCGGAAACCGAAGACGATTGTAGGATTTGGAAGGCGTTGCCGAATGCTGCGGCGAAGAAGGATCATCTCGAACGTTTGCTGGGGTTTTCATAAACCTAGCAGTTGAGCATTCCTTTCTGTTCTTGCGATGTTG
This sequence comes from Pyricularia oryzae 70-15, assembly GCF_000002495.2. NCBI lineage: Eukaryota > Fungi > Ascomycota > Sordariomycetes > Magnaporthales > Pyriculariaceae > Pyricularia > Pyricularia oryzae. The sequence goes on along the minus strand of NC_017844.1, from coordinate 473,834 downwards.
TACGATGAAGAAAACAACTATTTGCTGTACAATTGTTATATTCTCTGCCGGCTTGGAGAATGAAAGTGCCAAAAACAGTCTAGTCTAGTTCTATCTAGAAGCTTGCTTACAACCTACCTAACCTGCTTGACTAGGCTAGACTGTTCACAGTTGCTCCGGCCAATCCACGACGACAAGTTTCGCCGTTGGACTTTGGACACGCTCAAGAGTCATCAATGAATTATATTGTCAATAGTTTCATGTCTCGGCAGCCTAGGCTTTCACACCCGGCGGGCGCCTTTTTTTTTTTTTTTTTTCTTCTGGTTTTTCCACGCAAGCGGGCCGGCCTAATTTGCAGGTGCATCGTGGCAGACAACCTCTGCATTGTTTCCAGCAGGATCAATCACGAACGCGCCATAGTAAGCCGGCCCGTAGTGCGGCCTCGGTCCCGGGGCCCCGTTATCCTTGCCACCGGCCTTGACCGCAGCAGCGTGGAAAGCATCCACCTGGGCTCGGTCTGAGCGACAGTATTAATATTTGCATGTCGGTATATGATCCCTCAAAAAAAAAAAAAAAAAGAAACGAAGAAAGAAAGAGGCGTGCTCACCACCGCGAAATCCGACGTGCGTGTTGGTGTTGGCCTTTTCGGCCATGCCGGTGATCCAAAAGTCGGAGTGGGCGCCGCTGCCGAGCCCGACGGCCGTGGTGCCCGAAGCGGTGGGGAAGCGCATCATCTCCTTGTAGCCGAGGGGGGCAAGTGCGGCCGTGTAAAAGGCGACCGTTGTGGCGAGGTCTGTCTCGGCGACTTGGATGCCGACGTGGTCGATGGGCATGTTGAAGACGGTGGGTTGATAGTGTGGATATGGAAATGTACCTAGTTTTGCCGGTTAGGTAAGTTTGATAGGGGACCTAGGCATTCGAGGCTGCAAGTGAGAAACTGACCAGAAAAGTACAAGTGTTTGCCGTCTAGTGGTGTTGTCGATATGTACAGGGCACCAGTGGCATCAACAGAGGCGGGCGACTGGATGTAATTAAATAGTCAAAAGTATCCTGTGCTGTCCGTTTACACAGGGCGCGGAGATCCACGAGGCTTCTCCGAGCCAAACGCCGAGCTGGAAATATCTTGCAGTCGAACTTTTGACAGTTGTTGGATCAGGTGACCGCCCGTCAGCCAGGCAGCAGCCAAGATTGATCCTCCTACCACGCCAGAAGACAGATTCTGGCCATCACAAAAGGGACCTACCTTAGGTACCTACCTAGTATATTTGTTACGACCAAAGCGTTGGGCAGGTACCATGGAGGCCATGGAGCTGCAACCCTCGTCCAAACTAAATACCGGCATTGATTGCCAAATAGGCGTGCATGCATTTATTTCTTTTGGAATGAGCATGATGTTAGAAGAGACCTGCTCAATTATGAAATTTAATGGCTATAAACTTCCTGTTCCCTCCGACGTCGTCACAGTTTTACCGTAAGGTAAGCTTTACCAAGCTACCTACTTATTAAAAGTATATTGGGAGAAGAAAAATCCCTAACGCCTAGCGCTAGCAGTTTCCCTGGTCCTCGCATTACAATAGACATTTACCAGCCCAACTTTGCAGGATTGTAACGCTCCTTCTCGCCCTTTAACACTCGCAGAGATGAATAACCGCGGACAACTCCCCTAGTGTTTCTTGGACTCTGCAGTCATTTAGACCCTATAAAACGAGTTAGAAGGAACCTATACTACAGTATGCTTGGGAATATTGCATCATCTTTGGTCCACTTACTGGTGGTTCGCCGATGCAACTTTTTGTGCATGCTGCCCTGATTGTGACGCATGGATCGGCTGGGGGCGCAGGTTTTGCAGGTTTTGCAGGTTTCGCAGGTTTCGCAGGTTTCGCAGGGTTCGCAGGGTTCGCAGCTAAGACGCTGGTGGTCATGGCGGCGAAGAGAATAATAAAGAACTTCATATTTGCTCGTCAAGAGGAGTTATAGAACGGTTTGTTATAACGAAGGAGGGAAATGGATAGTTTGGTTAGCCAATCAAATGAGTGATAGTAAAACTTGCCAAGCCATAGAAGTGGAATTAAGGCCATATTTATAGGTACCAGCCAGTGAAGTTGATCGATATAAAGATATTTTTAGGCGTCGAGGTCGTCGTAATCATTGAATTATTCAAAACACCGTTGATACCCTGTTTAAAACGGAAGTAATGCCAATCTCATCACGTATGTGGAATAGCGGTTTAAAGAGCAAGCCATCGTCGTGGAGAGACTAGGGAAATGTCACGTAGCATGACTTGCTGCAGGACCCAAGCGCCCTTAATACTGTGCTCCACGGAGTTGTATAATGTAAAAGTCTCTAGGCCGCGCAGAGTCGAATGGCAATGCTAGCTACATCCTTGTCCTTGCCCTTGTCAAAGCCAAGCTCAAACTTAAACTCAAAGCCAAATTAATACAAACCGATTAATTCAGGGGGTTGCACACTCTGTACTATACATATAATGAAACCCAAGAGACCAACGCAAGCAACGCAAGCCACGCAAGCCAACTATATACCTATATATACAAAGTCCTCCTTCCTAACCCCCACAAAAAGGTAAAATAACTCAAGCATTGGCGAGCGGGAAATCCGCCGGCCCGCTGTAGACCGTCTCCTGGACGCCATCGCCACCCACGACGACGGGGAACTCGGCGGCCTGCCACTCCCTGGACCCGGCGCGCGAGTGGGGCCCGTCGCTGTACCACACGACGAGCAGGTAGAAGCCGTCGGAGCCGGGGCGGGAGACGATGCGGCGGAACTGCCACGAGACGCGGTCGTCGGCGCACGCGAGGTACGGAGAGACGTCCGGCAGCGCCGCGCCCGACGTGTCGTCGCTGTAGCTGCAGCTGGTGCTGGGGCCCGAGGGGAAGGCGACGTCAAAGGTTATTCTGTGCGGGGGCGAGTGAAAGCGCAGTTTGTTGTTAGTGTACCGAGCATAATTCCTTCCAAAAAAAAAAAAAAAAAAAAAAAAAAAAAAAAAAAAAAGATGTTTGTCTAGTTCTAGTCTAGACCTAGATGGAGATTAGTAGTAGTAGTAGTAGTATTAGTTAACGCCGGGCTCGGCCCGGCTTGTTAGCCGGCCGTTAGCAACCTCCCGAGGGGTATCTCGGCGCGCGTTCTATCTTCTTTATTTACACAGGGGGAAAACAAGGAGGGCAGAGGCGGATCGTGCCTGACCGGGTTCGGGCCCGGTCCTGCTTAGGGGGTTAGTTCACTGACGCGACCCCGTGCCTAAGGTGCACGGAGGGTTCGTCTGACGGCTTGTGCCGTGAAGTGTGGGTGAAAAGGCAGTAAGTCTATTCCTCGTCAGAGTTCGAGTCGTTTACGATCGGTGTCCCTAGGCGTAAAGTGCGTTCGTGGCGCGCGGGGCGCTGGCGGGCCGCTCTGGGGCGGGCGCTGAAGTAGTTGGTGGCTATCGAAAACGCCTCAAAGCTTTTCGGTTGCCCGAAGCTTGTCTGGAAGAATTTCCAGCGTTGGGCGCGATTTGGCGGCCCGGCCGGCCGGTCGTTATTAGGCCACGGCCAGTTTCTCCACACCGCCCGCGAATAGCGGCAGTGCACCGGGTGCTCAGGGGAGGTCCGCTTCCAGCACCAGGCACACGAGGTGTTTGCATCCTGGTGGTTGAAACGGTCATGGTAGGCCTTGAAATCGCCGTGGCCGGTCCTCATGGCCAAATAATGGCCCAGTAGGGGTCTTGGCAAACGCAGTTCCTCGGGCTCCTTTCTCGGTGTGTATTGGAATTTCCATTCCCTATATGCGGGGGACCGTTCACAGAGTTCTTTACGCCACCAGTCCTTCTCTATATTGGAAAGAATGGCTCTGAGGACCGTGCCGGCACCGCTATACGTGGTTTGCTGAGCCCTCGGGTCTGGGTCCGGCGGTCCGGCGGAGCCGGCCTTGGCCAGCTCGTCAGCCCGGTCGTTTCCCGGGATTCCCTGGTGCCCAGGGCACCAACGGACCCGAACCTCGGTACCTTGTTTTCGGAGTAGATCGACAAGGTCATGGAACTCCAGAAAGGCCCATTGGGACGAACGCGGCGCGTCGCCTCTAAGACCCCAAATAACCGAGGTGCTGTCCACACAAATCCAGATCCGGGCGCCTGGCTGGGCCTTGGCTGCCGCCTGTAGCCCTTTTAGGGCGCCAATCGCCTCGGCGTCGAAAACGTGGCTTTCCGGCGTAATAGATGCGGAGCCTGCGGCAAATTCCAGGCCCGCCCTAAAAGCGGCCCATCCGTACCCTATTTGGACGCAGTTGTTTTCGTGTTTTTCCGAACCATCCGTATATACCACGATATCGTCAGGTGATACCATGTCCAGCCATTCGATAAAGCGGCGGGCCGCTTCCTCTTTCGGGACTCCTCCGGTGGGGTCAGTGCGAGAATCCGGGGCATTGCGAGGTGCGCGCAACTCTAGTCTCCGGATCCGCGGGAGAAGTTGTGCAGCCGTTTGCAGGGTCGTGGCCGAATGGCCCGAGTTGCGGGCACGAGGTGTTTCACGCAGGCGGCTGACAAGGGGGTGCCCCTTGTCCGCGAGCCTTAGTCGGGCGCCGTATTTCAGGCGGGTGTAGGCCAGCGCGACGCGGGCCGAGGGTAGTCCTGCGTCCCTGAGAACAGTGGACGAGGGGGTGGTTTTATACGCCGGGAGGATTGCCCGTGCCGCTAAAACCAGCGGTTTGTTCAATGCTTTGAGGAGTCCTCTTTGCTTGTGCGCTGGGTTGTACCATGCCTCGGCTGCGTAGGTGGCCGAGGAACCCACGCATGCCACCGCTGCCTTGCGAAGTGCAGCCGCAGGCGGTCCGTATCTTACTGCCCCAAAGCTCTTGAGGTGGGCAGCGACCGCCATTGCTTTGGCAGCCCTTTCGGCCACGTGGCGGCGCCCGTCTAGCCGTCGGCTAAACCAAAAACCAAGCCAACGCATGCCCGGGTAGCGCTCGGCCCCGGAGGCGCTTTGTCCGCGTCGACCGCCCGGTAGTTGGACCGGGGTAACCGTTCTACCATTAATCCGGATTTCCGGGTTGCGACCGTGCCTTTTCTTAGTGATATGGATCACCTCTGTCTTTTCCGCTGCAAAATGGATCTTCTCTTCCGCCGCAATTTCGTGCATATCCCGGAGTTTATTTTCCAGCCAACGTACGTTTTCCTCCAACGAGGGTGACGATTTCCATGTAAGCACGTCGTCTGCGTATGCCAACCGCCACTTCGTACCGTTTTTGACGAGATACGCCAAATATAACATATATAGGATCGGGGAAAGGGGAGACCCTTGCGGGGTGCCGCACCCAAGCCGCCTAAAGCCCGTGGTCGTACCCTCCAGCCGGACTCGGGCCTGGCGGCCGCTTAAAAAGTTAATCACGAACCTGAGGAGCATTTTACTAAACCCGAGGCTCCGCATTTTCCGTATTAATCGCCTATGGAGGAGGGCGTCGAAGGCGCCTTGGACGTCGCATGCGACAAGGGTGACTTCCTCCCCGCGAGCTAGAGCCTGCTCGATATCGTGGGCGAGGGCACAAACCAGATCCGTCGCCGATCGTTTGGGTAGGGCACCGCCGTGGGTGCAGCTAAGGAGCCCGTTGTCGTGTATGGCCCAAGCTATCCGGCGTGCAACGAGCCTCTCGAGGCCTTTTCCGATGCAGGAGAGGAGGGCTATAGGCCGCCAGGATCGAACGCTGCTCCGGTCTTTCTTCCCCGTTTTCGGTAGCATCGCGACTTCGGCCTTCTTCCAAGGCGCTGGGAAATGTCCGAGTTCCAGGCAACGTTGGTAGAGCCTGCGCACCGGCTCGGCCAACGAAGCCCATCCGGCTTTTAGTAGCCGGACGGTCATTCCGTCGATGCCCGGGGACGTGCTCGTAACCCCAATGCAGGAGCGCTCCGCCTCTTCCGCACTAACCTGGGTGTCCCAAGGGATTTTAGCCTCGTCCGGCGACCAGGCCTCCAAGGGGTCTCCCTGCAGGTCATCCTCCGCCGAAAATCGGCCAAGCACCTCCCGTTGCAGTGCTTCCGCTTTTGCTAAAGGCTCGCTCACTTGCTCGCCGTTAATAACCAGCGGCGGGGACCGGAGGCGTGGTCCGGCTCCCAGCCAGCCCACCATGTTCCACAAATCCTTATCGTCGCGCAGTTGGTCGATCCGGTGCCTCCAGTACTCCCGCTTCGCGGCCCGCACCCCTTTCGTATAGGCTTTTTCCTCGGCAGAGGCGTCTGCCCTATTTACAGCGCTCCGTTTAACCCGCTGGAATTCGGACCAGAGCCGCTGGCAGTTTTCGGTCCACCAGGGAGCCGAGCTGTCCCTTTTTCCCGCCGGCGTACCCACGACCCACGTCACTTGCTCCCATAAAGTTGTAAATTCAGCTACCCACGCGTCCAATGCGTAGCCATCGGCCGCGGATCCCGGGTCCGGCATATCTTGCATGCCAAAAGCAAGTAGCTCCGCGAACTTTGGTAACCGGTCGTCCCTAACCGAAACGTTAATCGCCTCCGGGCGGGGGGCGCCGCGCGTCCGCAGCGTGGTATAAAGGGATTCGTGGTCGGAGCCTGTGTAAAGACTGCTGTCAACCACAGTTATTGTGCTGGGGAGGTTGGAAAAGACCATATCCAGTAAACCCCCGTCGCGGTGGGTGGGCACGCCGATATTTCCTGTAAAACTCATCCCCTGGGCTTGCGCCCATGCCGTCAGTTGGTCCCCTCCGCGTGCGTTTGCGCGGCCCGGCTGGTATACAGCAGCCGCTACGTTAAAATCGCCGCCTAGCACCGTGGGTCCATTTGGCACGGTATTGCATACCATTTCCAGCGCGGCTTCAGTGCCCGGAGCCCTATATACGTTAACAAACAATATTCCGTTAATTTCGAGCCAGAGTATGTCCCGCGTATTTTGGCCCTGCGGTAGCCGTCGTTGTGCGGCCCTTAGGGCTGCCCCCTTCTTAACGTAGGTGAGCACCCGGGGCCGGAGCCCAGTCATGGCTTCGTAAGTGTTGGCGTGCCATTCGTCCACTGGCGCAAAAACATCATAGCCCGGGTGCGTTTGTGTAGTCGTATTTAGCCCGCACCATGGCTCTTGAACGTTAACCAGGTCCACCTTTCTCTGGTGGCACAACTCCAATAGGCTCAGATGCACACCCATCCTTTTACCTACGTTGGCCCAAACTACGTCGAGGCATTCCCGCTGCATATTGCCGAGCGAGTATTTCGTCATATTAATCGACGGGTTGCTTCCAAGTCTATCCCATCAGCGGGGCAAGGTGCGGCAGCCGCTGCGTCCTCCTCCATTTCGGCTGCCCAAACGATTTCGTCGTGCACGCGTTCCTGTTCAACCTGCAGGAAGTTACGGATGTCCGCCCCTGCCGCCTCGCATGGCCGCGCTCTTTTGTTTGAAATGCTCGATCGGGAGCTCGAGGTTTGCGAATGCTGCGATGAGGTGCTTAGGACCGGGATTGCAGGTGCTGGCTCTCGGCGGGCCGTTTCGGCCCGGTCGTTGATAATCGCGGCACGGTTGGCACGTCCGATTCTGCGAATCCCCTTAAGTTTACGCTGTGAAGGTCGTTCAAACTTCCCATTTACCACCAAAGGTCGGGCAGGGCAATTCTCATGTCCGGATGGGAAATGGCCGTGGCAATTAACGCATTTGGGGGCTACCTTGCACGGCTCTTCCTCTGTCGCATGTTTTGCTTCACCACATATGCCGCAACGCGCTTGCCGTACGCAGCGACGTATTTCGCAATATCCCTGGCAACCGTCGTGGTGGTGTGTAATTTTGCGTGATTTTTCAACCTTCCGCGCACGTTTCGACACTCCAAAAAGCTGAAAGGGCTTTACGGGTTAAAGGAAGGACACTATCCACGTGCCCTCAGCCGTATATGGGTCGTAACCATGTTTGGAAATATGCCAGTTGACTGGCTGCTGGCCTGCTGCCACGGTAATCTCCTCCTGGATTACCTCATGTACGTCCTTTCTTCCGTCCAGGCAATTGAGCGTTCGGGGCACTCCAGAGACGGCGTATGTGTGCCAGGTTGTCGGGACAGTGACTTCCCGCGCGTCCAATGCGTCCATAATGGCCTTGACCGCGCTGGGGTTGAGGAGTTTTTGCCGTGTTTCCTCAGAGGCCACCGTAACACCCCAGCCCGTGGGGGTACGCTTGGCGTTTGGGATTTCACTGTGTGGCACCGAGACCAATTCGGCCAGTTTGGTCGTTACCGCGTATGGCTCCCTCGTCACCATCCGCAATTTGTCATTTACGCGGATCAGGATGCGGTTGGACGGCTGTTCTGTCAAACGTTTCGGGGCTTGGGAGCGGTCCCGGCCCGATTGGGAGGGAGTTGCGGAGCTGTCAGGTGCATTGCCGGGCGTCGTACGTATCGGGTACGAGCGCGTGGCCGGGGTTAAAATTGGCGTTGGGGCCGCCGCTGGTGGCGTGGCGGCTCGCTCGGCCCATGTGACCGATTTGTTAGTGGGCGTGCCTCTGCCTTTAAAGGCCGACGACGCCGTGCCCGTCCTCGTAATTAAAATGCTGCGCCTTTCGCTGGAACTGGTCGGCGAACGCGACGGGGAGCGCGAACGCTCTTTTTCAGGGAGGGTGCGACTGAGGAACCAGCCGCTGATCACGTCGTCAAATTCAAGAACAATTCTCCTAAGCGCGGCGTCCTCCGGGGCCTGTAAACTTTCGAGCTTGGCTGCAAAGACCTCTTCGAGCCAGCTGCCGACTGTTTCCACGTTTTCCAACTCCTGCTGCAGTGTTTTGATGGCCAGGGCCGGGAGGCTGGAGTACCTTCCGCGGCCAGCCGGCTGAGGCGCGTTAGCGGTGCGCGTGTCGAGAGATACGTGTCCCGACTCGGCCTGGCCCTGCGGCAAAGCCTGCGGCGTGCTCTGCGGGCGCGCGCGGCGGTTTGAGACCTCTGGTGAGGCCATGACGACCGGCGCCCGGAGGGCGAAAATTCTTCAGCTGTTAAGCTTATTGGTGTGTTTGGGTGTGAATCGCTAACAAAGGTGGGTCTGACCCATGAATGGTGGAGGATGCTTGAAGTCGACTTTGACCTAGATGGAGATGTTGCGCAGGGGTGTGACGTACGAGGCGCCGGGACCGCCTTGCACAGTAGCGGCGGAGAAGTTGGTCGTTTGGATTGCTTCTTGGCGGGGGGCCAGAGGTGCAGCAGCGGCGGTGAAGACGAAAGTTGAAAGGATGCCAAAGGACTTCATCTTGGCTGGGGTGAAAATTAGAACGTAAAGAATTAAATAAGATTAGAACTAGGTGTTGGCAAAGCCGAGTGAGCGTCTGTCTATGTCTGGGCTTGAAGCTTGTAGTAAAGAGTGCCTGCAAGGACAAGAAATAAAACCTGCCATGGCTGTGACATTTCTACCTACTCTTTATATACAAAAGAAACCAGACCAAAAGACACTTGAAAGATGATGGCATGGCGAGCACTTTGTTGGAAATCCTCACTGAGCCACATCTCGTATCCTTCCCGTGTCGATTGGATGCAAAGCATGTAAGCAGGATTCCATGGCGGGCCATCAGCTGAACTAGGTGAGCCTGTGAAAACGGCCCATCGTCACTCTGTATTGGACAGTCTTACAGAACCACCTAAATGGGGCTACGAGCCTTTTTTTCGGTATTGACCTTTGGGATACGAAAGCCCTGCCAAGAGTTTTTGTTTTCCCCAACACGGAAAGCCACAGGATCACTCGCCGTTACGGAGTAACCCGCAACAGGATATATGCTCGTGTTTGACCAACAAAATGTAGGCAGCAGGCACCGGGAGGGAGTAAAGCATCGATGAATGACCAATACATGGCACACAAACGGCAAACGCCGGGTCAGCATGAATAATGGCGTTCTCGGGTACACCAACAGCTCACGAGGCGATTGGCTCGGTCACAAAATAATGCCTATGCCTGCTTTTGGCCGCAATTTTTATAAACTCTGCAGAGTAGAACTATTTCTAGTCTAGGATTAGAACTATTTCGCACATAAATTCAAACGTGAAATGCAAAAAGATGAAAAAGAAAACAGGGAAAAAAACAAAAACATACAACACCGAGGATTCCCCAGTGGTCACCCACCTGAGTACTAGTTCGGCCCTCACTATCTTGGTACGGGAGCAAAATCGCTGGATTTGGGATCCAAGGTGTCTGAGAACGGATTGTTCTGCGTCCAGAAACGGTCGTCGTTGCTCCCCATGCTCCCAGCCAAGCCACTCCTCTACCGTCTCAATCACGTTTTTAAGCCCCACACCACCTTTGAGATTCAGGGTTGCACTGCTCGCTGCTAACAGCACCAAGTAGTTTCTTGGCAGCGGCAACACAGCCAATTAGACCAAGGGCTGGGCATCACTGAATTTGCGATGTTAGCTGAGAGCGTAGCTCAGCGAGGGTTACGTAACTGTTACCTAGTAATTGTGGCCCATAGCAGTCCCAGTCGTCAGGCCCCTCTGTTCAGGCTGCTCACCCTATGCTCAGGCTGCTCACCCTATGCTCAGGTTGCTCACCCTATGCTCAGGTTGCTCACCCTATGCTCAGGCCACCCATCACCCCTGCTTACGTCTAAACTGCGCCAATGGGCTTTAACCCGGTTTTGTGAGAGCGGCAGATAGCTGGGCGGTGACCTGGCAGACCAGCCTGTAGCCTGGAAGCAGGCGCTATCGCAGGAAAGTCCATGTAGTCATCCTCCGCGTCCTGCCCTGTAACATCGCCCTGTCTCTCTAGCGGGGATACAAATCCGAGGAATAGTTGATTTCACAGATGGCTGAGGCACAACGTATGGATCGCGTTGTTTGTTGTTTTCTTTTCTCCCCAACTCGGTCGTTTTCCCGTAGAAAGGTAGATACTATTGAAGTTTAGTGTTCATTGTCTTTTTTCATATAAAAGCCATCTTGGGGGTGAAGTGCAAAAGTCTGCAGCCAAACATATCTCGGGTCTGCCGTTACCCATTAAGTCTAAAGCTAAAAAAAACTTCCGTGTCCAAACAAAATATAGATGAAATTCAATCACGGAAAACAACGAACAGCGGGTCTTCGTAGACTGATTTTCGGTGGGCTGTGTTAGAGGTTTCAGCCTCTGGGCGTTGGTAGTCGGTTTTATTCGGTAAATCCTGGCTTGGACAAGATAGCTTTGGACCCCTGGATCTCAGGCGCACCTACATAGGCGAGGTCCGCACACGGAACGCACCCTTCTTCCTTAGTTAACCTCCCGAAAATAATTGACAGGATCCAACTTCACAACCGTGTATACGTTGCAGGTCCCTCATAGTCTGGATGGAGAAGTGGGCTTTGGCTTGGCAGTTATGAAAAGAAAATCGTTCTTTGGCCAAAACGCAGAACTGGCAGCTGGTGACTCTCATGCTGGTTTTCTGTTCTTACCCCTTGGCTTCGCTCATGCGGTAGCAGCATCTGATATGTAATTTCGCAGAGAATGTTTGCCTTTGAGGAGAGAGGCAGTCATCAAGAAACGAGGACAAGCTGAAATATAATATCGCGTGTATTTCTTGAAAGAATATATTGGGGTTAATAAAAATGCGAGATGAGCTTGATAAAAGAGAACAGTGGTAATTCCTGGCACACAGCGGCAAGGGTTCCGCAGATGTGTACGTCGTCGTGGCAGGTGGAATAGGAGGTTTGGGGCATTAGACCCCTCGTCGAGGATTAAGGACGATCGCAAAGTTTCGAGGTGAGGCATGGGGCCGCCACTCTGTAAAGCAGTGTCCAGTATACACATTTATATTGTGCTTACGTACGTGATGACAAATAGTCTGCTACACAATTGATAAAAACGAAAGCAATACTTGAAATAGCGATGTCGGCCAAGTTGATGGATCCGGGAAGATGATCTACGGATGCAGAGAAGTTTGGAGAGCTTTTGCCTCTGTGGGAGGTCACTGTACAAATTGTTACAGGACTGTATAGTGTTAATTATCTCCCCCAAGAAGATTTAACCGCTGATACAGATGCTCTGCCTCCTCGTATTTCCCCTGGTTTTTAAGCACCGATGCCAGGTTGTTCATACTGTTGAGTGTCGACGGGTTTTCTGGGCCCAGCACCTTTTTCCTAAGCGCTAATGTTTCCCGGTGCATTTGCTCTGCCTCCTCGTACTGCCCAAGAAAATTATATACCTTTGCAACATTATGTTGGAGCAGCCCCAATATTTCCTTTTCCATATAATAACCCCGGAATTCCAACACCGTTTGCGCATGCGGTAGATAAGAAGTTTATACGTCTCGGTTTTTATGCGTTGGCCATGGAAACATCTCCGAAACCTGGCACATTACCTCTGTCACTTGCTCACCTTGATCGCCCTGCGTTTGGATCCAGTTCCGTATCGCAATATGCATAAGCCGATGAATATCGAATCGATCTACTGTTCCACGATCCAGTATAAACGCACACCCTTTTAAAACGCCCACAGCTTCGACTTTGTCCCAATCTTCTCGCCCATCAGGCAGCAACGATATCGGAATATCCTTTTCCGCAAAATACGCGATGTTCCGAAAATAGGATGCTGCCAATGGTGCGTCACGCGCAATCTGTTCGAAAGATATAAGCCACGTTGTAACTATCGCGTTAGCCGTTTTTTCGTACCGGTCCTGTTCCCCGAAATCTCTGCTAAGCATGGCGATTATATTTTGATTGCTAGCTTTACAAATTTCCAAATACTTAGCAATTGTCATATATATATTTAACTGCATATAGGCCGAAGCTTGTTTAATCGCCAACGGCAAACGGACAAGGTATTCCAGGAGTTTGTTTGTGGATTTTTCGTCGCCTATTTGGCTCGTCTGAAGGCCTTAATGCAATAATTGACGTAATTCGTCATCACTTAGCTGAATCAGGTCGAACATGTCACGAAAGCGATCCCAAAGAGACAAGGCTGCAATATAGGGGTGATTCTATTCGAAGATCCAAAGCTAAGTATAAAGGAAGAAGAAAGGCACGCAGTGCCAATCGCGTACACGCGCCTAAGCGAGCAAATAACAAACTTACCCTGGCGCCTTGTCACGTGAGGTGGAGCTAGTCACGGTTGGCAGTCGCCCAGGCACGCCACTCCGTAACAACTGGGGTTCTTAATGATTGGGGGTGAAGTTATGATCGTTCTCAACTAAGTATTGAGGTTAAATAAAGTTTTATTGCTGCTAAGCAATCCTAGAATGGAGTATATCTACATGGTAATGAGCGTATCTTATATAGACTATGTTCCAATTGTGATCTCTGTTGATCTGTTTGATCTGTGATTTTCACTCGAGATTCTACAGATCATAGAGATCCCTTCCCTTGGCAGTCACGTGAGGTCTTGTGGCCTTGTCCTTAGGTAATCGATGTTGGGTGTGACCCCACCTGGCCTCCCTGGTACCGGCCCAAGCCTCTGGTCGTAACAACATCCGTAAAAAAGGGTTATACACCGCATATAAGGTTTAAATTTCGTTGCAATTAACAAACGCAACTAATCCAATAATGGATGACGAAGGTGAAAATGGGGAGGGAAATAATGCGCGATTGGCGATTAACCGGCGTTGTGGCAATTTTGGCAATATAGGATATAATGCACGCACCTGTCAGGGAAATGCAGAAATGTTTGATGTACATATTTCCGACTGCATTGAGGTAAAATAAGCAATGCAGACGTTGCAATTGGAGTTAGGAATGGTGTGTCCTGGCCAGGGTATTGTACATCCACGTTATTTGTTACACTGGCATAACGAAACAGTAGGAATACTGGTCGCGTAGTAACTTCTTAAACCCGATCAAATTTACCTACCTTGTTCTTGTTGGTGATTTGGTTGCTTTCCTTTTCAATCAAACATACTCCCGCAAGAAATTTCTTCTCGGTCACTAAACTGGAATTTGATTATTTGTTGGCAACAGGCAAGGATTATCCACTCACCTACCCGACTCGACTAGTCACACAGCACATCACATTGCTCCCAATATTGGTTCTAATTTCACTTCATCCCCAGCCCCATCCCACCGTGTTGAATAGCCGCACACCGAGCTCCGTGACCGGCAGCCTCCGCTGCGCCACCACAGCAGTAAAAATATGCCGGACTATGGATTCATGGGTCATATAAGGATGCACACGACTTTATCATCCTGCTCAAACACCCGCTCCGCCAGCCTTCCGAGTCAGTAACTATTGTTTCCTCATGCCTCCCAGTCCCACAAAACGCAAAATCTGGATTTGGGAATTCTGGGCATGTTTACTTTGAGGAAAGTTCATACCTTGTTGTACTCTTTCACTTTTTTATTTTACTTTTTTTGCGGGACCGCGACTGCGCACGACGTCGTTCGTGGCCCGTTCGGAGTAGCCTAAACCGTTAGTATTGCGTTGAAGTTTACGGCTAACAAGCAAGGCACTGGTCATTAGCTAATGCTATTCACTGCCGGGATAAAATACATCCAGCAGTCACCGCGCCAGGGGACAGGTAACACCCCAGACGCTAAAAATAATTAAGTACTTTTTATTATTGGAACATTGAAATTATACCAGGTTATAGCCTATTCTAAAAATAAAAATGCGCAAGATTTATTATAGATCTCTTTCCTTGGCCAAGCTTTTGGAGGTTTAGATGTTTTATAAACATCAGCATGTATTGTACAAATTCTAGTAAACCTCTTCTTTAACCAGCATCGTTCTCAGTCGCTGGTCTTCAATCTTTCTTTTAGAACCTTCACACTCGCTTTACAAAACCTACTCACTCTTTATAACAATTCAATAAAATGCGAACCCAAGCCTTCTTCGCCATGCTTTTTACCCCCGGCGCTATTGCCGGCGGTACCTTTATCCCAACAGATCCCAAGCTCGCTCATCGTGCACCTGAACCTTTTCCTTGGCCCCAGTTGCTAAACAACCCTCACATGACCACACCAGTTGTATGGTATCAAATTGGTCAAATTAAAATCTGGACCGACACCCGGGGCGTTGACTTCGTCAGGGATGGTACAAAATTCGATACGTTCGACCAGTGTATCAACCACTGTAAAACATTTAGCGTTGTACATAACTCTCCCGTCGATAAGCCAACCGATGCGAAATGCAACTACTATTGCACCACCTATTGGGATCAAGTTAAAAAGTCCCGCTATTAGGACTTGCTAACGAACCGACCCCAGAAGGCAGACGGTTGCAACCGAAGGATGGGCAAGATGTAGAATTGGAGGTGCTTTCACAAGTTGGGGCTCTTTGCCGACGCGAGTTATATCATACAGGAGGGGGTCCGCAGGCACAGAGCGAATAGCCCCAACTGGCAGGGTCGGCAAAACTAGCTTGAGGAACTTTGCAAGAGCAATAATGCCGACATAATCTACCGGTACCTAAGACGGAGAGATGATGTACCAATGTGGTAGCGGAAAAGAGTCTGCTTAAGGAAGCCAAGAGGGGCATGTTATGGCCATTTGGTAGCAGTTAGTCCTGGTTATATTGATACGTTAACGGATGGTAGCTTCTAGCCAATCCATGAAATATACCACCCTAATTAGCAAATGCTTAGTTTTGTTTGACTGTGTGTTCCAAATGTGCAAAGGTGGTGCGGAAGGTGGCAGAAAATCGGGTGCCCAGTGGTTGTGGCTTTACGTGGCGCTTACGTACCAACATTTATTTGCGCTGTACTTCAGTCCACGTTGCAGTAACATAACGGTCTCCTGGGCTGAAAGAACCTCGACCCATAGTAAATATAAGTCCATCTACTTACCCAACCTGCTCGCAGCTGTTACCTATGCCCAACTCACAATTCTGGTCTATAGTGTACTAAGTTTCCACCAGATATGTAGATCCGTATTAGACGGACCCCATATCTATCTGGGTACTTTGGGTAGATTCATCGTTTCACCCAACAGACAAGATGTGGTTGCAATAATCCCTTTTCCAAATGCATCCATCACAAAATTATTGTAAGTTTCGCACCTAGGGCGGCTGTTGTAGAACCAATCTCGCATGTCTTCGTGACGGCTCCGTTCATCCCGGAATCATTCCATACCTACGTCCAAAAACATTGAAATCCGACGCGCGCGTTTGACTAGGACGCTGCCTCGCCCTCAAGCAAATCACCTCAATACCACGGTTCCGCGGTATAACTAGCACTTGCTAGATCTATATTGCCTATTAGATTCATCAGCCTATACATACTTCGTTGTGTAAATGCAGGAGCAAGTCACAGGCAAGCCGGTCCAGTTTTCTGACGAGCGCCTGGCAAACATCTGAATAACAGCATTTCGAATATCCCGATCAGTATCAATAGTGGAGCTCTATGCTTCAACAGCCGCACCGAGAAAATCTTGTGTTCCAGGCCTCTCCTGCAGATGGTTTAAATCTGACGACGGCTAGAGCTTTGAGATCGGCGATGGCATAGTTGTCCCCAATAGCATACACTTTGACTTGTAGAGGAAGATTAGGAGCGCTTGCGTTTTGTGCACTCCCCGCAAGTTGCAAGCTAGGATCATGAGCCTGTTTATAGTCGGGGAGGTAAAGATACTGTATCATTATAACTTACTGGATAAGAGGATAAGAGAGCACACCTTTATTGTTTTTGTTGAAGAGTTTGGTGGAGGTGAACCTTTTTGGTTACTAACATCCAGTATGGTGTAGTAATCCAAACACAGTAACAAAGTGTCACGAAAGCGATCCCAAAGAGACAAGGCTGCAATATAGGGGCGATTCTATTCGAAGATCTAAAGCTAAGTGTAAAGGAAGAAGAAAGGCACGCAGTGCCAATCGCGTACACGCGCCTAAGCGAGCAAATAACAAACTCACCCTGGCGCCTTGTCACGTGAGGTGGAGCTAGTCACGGTTGGCAGTCGCCCAGGCACGCCACTCCGTAACAAATAAAATAATAATAAAATAAAATGTAAATATTAAAAAAATTAATAAAAATCCTATACCGCTTACGAAACGACCCATCCCCCATGCAAGTTCCGTCAATTTAAAAATCAAAAATGTCAATTAAATCGCTGTAAATAATTTTATTAATTCTCATACCCAACATGGAAACCGTTTATATTTGCGATTTTTATTGTCACATGCGCCCGACGATTTAACGCATACGTCAATGGAACAAAAGATCCTGCAGTACCTGCGCTTAGCAGACACTTCGTCGGTCCCAATTATAAGGCAATCAACTCTGAACGTGACATTTATTTATTTATTTATAACGGAGTGTCAATCGCTTAATTGGCGAATTTACCACCGCTTACGACGAAAATCGACAAGTTGTCCTCAGCCCTGATCCAGAGGGATCTTTGTGTTGGACCCACAGGTACAGACAAAGCCACGATTGAGCCACGGTTCAATTGTGGATTGCTCGCGGTTCAGGGATGAGCCTTGAGACTAGCCTAGGTGACTTGTTTATTCGGATCCACCATTTGCTGAAGTCAGTCCCAAAAATTACCCTTATCGGGTACACCCGGTGTGTCGAAAAAAGCTTACAATCATCTGATAATGGTTTTTTCTGCTATTAAGCGTATCTGGTTTCCGGCACCAAACGATAGGAGGGCTGTAACGTTAATTATCACACAAGAAAAGAAGGCAACCATTAATAATTCCTCGTGTAAAATCTTTTTGCTCATGGTTTTCGCAAACCATAGGAACATCGCGTTCGTTCTTTGAAGTGAAAGTGTGGGTTTCTCACCCAGCACAGCCGTACAGGCGATTGTTATCTACCTACTTGTGGTATCGAAATTTAAGTTTCATTTTCTGTGCTACTTTGATCTTATGGTTCTTTCCCGGCTGGCACCTTCCAATGTGCTCTCTCGCCTTTTTGGCGCTAACTAGGCAAGATTTTGAGCTCAAATATTACAGTTAACCTCATTTGGTTGCCGCACGCTAGAAGACCGGGTCTTCGGTGAGCCAGCAAACCAAGCCCGCCCTATGGCTGGGATTTACTCGCCCATCATGCTAATTAACTGCACTGTCCCCACATCGTTCTACATACAATTCTCCAGCGTTAAAACGAATTGCTACGTGGACACGGAAACATACGTTATGGTAAAGTTATCCGCGCATGGCAAATGCGAGGATCCTGGGTTCGAGAAACCTGTAGAAAGCGCTTGTTTCGAGGGATCATAAAACGGTCCGTCTGAAGCACACATCCCCGATGCAGTCACTTCGAACCCACGACGTAAAAACAACGCCTGGGCAGAACAGTTCTTAGTGCCCTGCTGGCCTTGGCTTCGCAGCGGATGACAGCAAGACTGCTGAGCCATAATTTGGCCTTAGATGATATCGTTTGGGGCTGACGAACAGTCCCCCAGTAGATGTACGAAGTGTGCTGTTAACCAGTATTGAAGGTGCGACAAGCGCCTTTGCACATCAACACGGTAACGATGTGATGTTTCGCCCCGCGACGAAAGAAGAGAAGAAACAAGATCATTATTATTTATAGATGTTACAGTTACCAATTCTTATAAATGATTGAATTGGAGCTTAAAACCGGTATTATTTAAAATAACTAAAAAGGGGGATGATTGGTAGCAAATCGCATTGGCGGCACCTTCCTTCGGGGAGGAGGCCGCCCAGGCGCGGTGAGGGGACAGCAATGTGATAGTAAATCGTACGCTTGCATAATTTACGAAGTGTCTTGTCAAGTGTGAACCAACTGTGGCGCTCTGCTTGGCGGGCACATCTCCGCCCTCGGGCTGACTGTGCCAGCCTGACCAAAAGCTGCCTCGTTTAGGCGACTAGGCCGGCCAGCGGCTGCGTTATTTCCAGCAAGAAACAAAAATAACTGGACAGCTCTTCGACCACCCTCCCCGTTATGCAGGCCTTTTCTGGCGAAGGATAATCTGTCGCTTTCCTTGGACAGCAACATATGGTAAATACCGCCCACGTATCGCAATGCCGCCCAAGAAGCGACAGTCGACAGACTACCACGTCGCCTGGATCGCCCCCGTATCCGACCTCGAATTGCTGCCGTCGCGCCTGATGCTCGACGAGGAGCACGACGCGCCCGACTACGATACCGCCTACGACGACAACGTTTATACATGCGGAGCCCTTGCCGGTCACAATGTCGTCATCGCAACTTGCGCGCCGGGTATGACCGGCAACGTCAACGCCGGTCGCGTGACGGGTTCAATGTTTAAGACGTTTTCTTCAATTCGCATGGCCGTTCTTGTCGGTATCGGTATCGGTGGCGGGGTACCCCGTGCCCAACCCTCGGACGACCCGACCGAAAACGTGCATCTTGGGGACGTTGTGGTCGGTTGGCCCGGCGACGGAGGGCCCGCGTGTATCTATTACGATTCGGGGAGGTGGCACACGGATGGAGAATTCGAGGTGCTTGGGACGATCAACCGGCCCGATCAAGTGCTTTTGAACGCGCTAGGCAAACTCGTATCGGACCACGAAATGGACAGAAGCACTTTCGACGTGCATCGAAAGCGGTTGCTCCAATCGAAACATAACCGAAAGTTCACTTTTCCAGGCCTTCAGCGAGATCAGCTTTTTAACGCTTCATACCAACATGCTGGTATTCCAAAAAACAAATGCGCAAGTTGCGATAGTAGCCAGCTCGTTCAGCGACCTGAAAGAACGGAAGAAGAAGCGACCGGCTTTATTTTCCACCGGGGCAGGATTGCTACGGGAAACGCGGTGGTGAAGGACGGCGAGCGGCGAGATCAGATCCGAGATCAGTGCAATGGTGCTCTTTGCATCGAGATGGAGGCGGCGGGGGTGGATGCCGGGCGGCCATGTCTGGTTATCCGCGGTATTTCGGACTATGCCGATTCGCACAAAGGCGACGTCTGGAGATCTTATGCGGCAGGGAATGCTGCGGTGTTTGCTCGGGAATTGCTCAGCAAAATCCCGCCGAGTAGCGTTCGAAATTTGGCTATCGAAGGTTAGTTTTTGCGTAGCAAATGTACTTTATTCTGAATTTGGTCCCAATTTGTTTGGAACTAATGAAAACAAACCCTGCAGTGCATTTTTCTGTCCCGTTCAGCAGGAACGAACACTTTGTAGGCCGAGAAGAAATCCTGGGCCGGCTCCTAAAACGGCTGCCCCCTACAGCACACCCAAACGCCTGCCAACGCACAGTTATCCATGGCCTCGGTGGTATCGGAAAAACGCAGGTCGCCATTGAGGCCGCCTACCGTGTGCGCGATGCATACCCCGAATGCTCCGTGTTTTGGGTCCCAGCCGTGAACATGACCATGTTCGACAATGGCTACCGAAGAGTCGGGCGAGCTTTGGAGATCCAAGGAATAGAGGACGACGACGCCGACGTTAAAACGCTCGTAAAAGCTGCACTTAGTCGAAATGACGCGAAACCGTGGCTTTTTATTATCGATAACGTCGATGATTTACAGCTCCTAACGGACGGGCGGTTAACATCCCATCTGCCCTTTAGCCGCAAAGGTTCCATCCTTTTCACGACCCGAAACCGTCAAGTAACGGCGCACCTTCAATCTCGAGAGGGTGTGTTCGACCTGGTTCAGCTAAATGATGACGAATCACGTCAGTTATTGCATCAAGGCCTTCAGACGAGCCAAATAGGCGACGAAAAATCGACAAACAAACTCCTGGAATACCTTGTCTGTTTGCCGTTGGCGATCAGACAAGCTTCGGCCTATATGCAGTTGAATATATATGTAACGATTGCTAAATATTTAGAAATTTGCAAAGCTAGCAATCGAAATATGATCGCCATGCTTAGCAGAGATTTCGGGGAACAGGACCGGTACGAAAAGACAGCCAACGCGATAGCTACAACGTGGCTTATATCTTTCGAACAGATTACGCGTGACGCACCATTGGCAGCATCCTACCTTCGGAACATCGCGTATTTTGCGGAAAAGGATATTCCGATATCGTTGCTGCCTGATGGGCGAGAAGATTGGGACAAAGTCGAAGCTGTAAGTGTTTTGAAAGGGTATGCGTTTGTACTGGATCGTGGAACAGTAGATCGATTCGACATTCATCGGCTTGTGCATGTTGCGATACGGAACTGGATCCAAACTCAGGGCGATCAAGGTGAGCAAGTGACAGAGGTAGTGTGCCAGGTTTCGGAGAGGTTTCCATGGCCAACGCATGAAAACCGAGACGTATGGACTTCTTATTTGCCGCATGCGCAAACGGTGTTGGAATTCCGGGGTTATTGTATGGAGAAGGAAACATTGGGGCTGCTGCAACATAATATTGCAGAGGTATATAATTTTCTTGGGCAGTACGAGGAGGCGGAGCAGATGCATCGGAAGACATTGGAGCTTAGGGAAAAGGTGCTGGGCCCAGAAAACCCGTCGACATTCGAGAGCATGAACAACCTGGCATTGGTGCTTAACAATCAGGGGAAATACGAGGAGGCAGAGCAAATGCACCGGACGACATTGGAACTTAGGGAAAAGGTGCTGGGCCCAGAAAACCCGTCGACATTCGAGAGCATGAACAACCTGGCATTGGTGCTTGACAATCAGGGGAAATACGAGGAGGCAGAGCAAATGCACCGGAAAACATCGGCGCTTAGTGAAAAGGTGCTGGGCCCAGAAAACCCGTCGACATTCGAAAGCATGAACAACCTGGCATCGGTGTTTAACAGGCAGGGGAAATACAAGGAGGCAGAGCAAATGCACCGGAAGACATTAGAGCTTAGGGAAAAGGTGCTGGGCCCAGAAAACCCGTCGACATTTAATAGTATGAACAACCTGGCATCGGTGCTTGACAGGCAGGGGAAATACGAGGAGGCAGAGCAGATGCACCGAAAAACATTGGCGCTTAGGGAAAAGGTGTTGGGCCCAGAAAACCCGTCGACACTTACCAGTATAAACAACCTGGTATGGGTGCTTAACAGACAGGGGAAGTATGAGGAGGCAGAGGATATCTATCGCCGGATACAAGAGTTGAATGTCAGTGGGTAACAGTTCGACTAGGTGAAATGCGCGATTAGAGCTGCAGCAATATAGAAGCTGGACCAAGGCGAGAAGGGAACAGCAAGTGCTTGGAGGAATGTAATTCTGTAAGGTCACAAGTTTTCACTTAATCGGAGATCGCGCTACGGATGCACGTGTTTGTTGTAAGTCTTCAGCTACTAATTTACCCGTCTTCATGGTACCACGTTGTGGCTTCGTCTCCACAACTTGTCTAACGCGCGCTCATACTTGAATTTTTCGCGTGTAGTTATATCGTGGATTGAAAACTCAAGCGCGCTCCCTTTTTATTCGCGGAAATAAGTGTCAAGGGCTGTAGCTCGTCCACCGCGCTCTTCAATTCGACATGTGGCTAGAGGCAAAACTATGCTAGTGTACTCACCCGTCGCCTGGTATAGTTGGTTGGATGCGTCTTACAAATTCACAGGTTGTGTCAATCATTCGCTGCAAAATTACGTTGCCGAATGGTCCATTCTGGAAGTAATAAACATCCTGACCCGTCAAAATTTTGACTATATTTCGTAGCAGTCCTACCAGATGGATGGTGGCTGTTCCCAACAACTTTCCCACCGGTGCATATAAGGCAGATTGCATTCCGCAATCGGCTCGTTTGCTACCGTTTTTGATTGGGTAGCAAGTTGGAATTTCCTAGGTAGGCAGCCAGGATATCCCACCTGACTTGATCCTTGCAAGTAAACGCGAACGCAAACGACACCGCGAGATCTGGTCGAGAATATAACGGTGTATATGTGGCTGGTGTCACTGTGACGCCGCACAGCAGACACAGCCCCAAACGGCGAACATACGGTCCGTAACGTTTCCACGTTCCATACAGCCCGTTGCCTTCACTGACAGGGCTTCCTGGTCTGACACCACTGCACTAATGGAATCTCTGCCACTTACCCTTACCCTGGATTTAGGATTAGCTCAGTGGACACGCTGTTAGCTGCTAATCATTACTTTAGTGGACGACCAATAAATATCTTCCCAAATGGCAGGTAGAACTAAGAACAGGCTAGGGCATTCCCCATATTTAGCATTTAAACAAACATCGATGACAGTCGTGTTGATTGAGATAACGCATCATTAGAGAGCCATATTTGCTTGCATTGGACAGGTGAGCGACGGCGAAAATATTATGTTGAAAATATTTCACGCTATGCCAAGAGGGAGTGTATTAGCCTAGCTACATAAGTGAATCGGCTGTGTCTAGTGGCTTGGGCGATAAATTGAGGTATCTGCGCCTGATGCTCAATTCACTCTGGCCCAGCGCTGAGCAAAAGCATTTTCCTGTTGCATTGGGCATTGCATGTTGATTATGCGGCTGAGAAACCGTCCAGCGCCTGCCGTTGTGGGATATTCTTGGCTAAGACAGAAATCGCTGGGCGGCTGCGCAAGGTTGGTACTGAAAAACCGTCGGATTTGGGGTCCATGAATGTTTCGGGTCCATGCCTCAAACCAATCCTCCGCCTTACCGTCTTAGTCACGTCCAAGCTCCACACGACCTTGACGAGATTGGGGTTGAATAAAGGTCCTGCTCGTTGCTAATAGCATCAAGTTTCTTGGCAGCAGTAAAAGACCCAATCCAACTTCCTTCTAATTATAACAGAATAACAACTTGGTGGTGTTGCTTGCTGCCTTAGTGACAACAGCAGTCTGCTCATGCCCTTCTGTCCAGGCTGATCGCCCTCTGCTAGTTTAGAAAGCACCTAACGGCCCAGAACCGGGATATTGGGAGAGCGTCCCGTCGGCTGAACTAACACCTGGAACCTGGAAGCAGGCTCATCGTAGGCATTGGATCAATTCGCATAACCCTGCGTCCTGTTAGGGGGCTACGCCTTCAGCTGATACCGGTGTCGCACCGACCCTGGCCACGCGCAACCACATGCACAAGACGTCGGCAACCTACATAGTTGGTCCGCATTTAGCAGTACGCAGGCGCACGTTATATAGCTTTCTCCCTCGTAAAACCTCAATCCTATCAATCTTGCACTTATAGTACGTCACCAAGGCAAAATACTCATACGTCCGATTAGTTGCACCAATCACCTCGCACAAGATCACAATAAATAGCTGGATATACAAAGCCGATCGCCCACTCATCCAATGTTGAATATTTACAACACCGCAGCTCCCCTAAAAAAGTCGACAAGTCTTTTCCAAAACAAAATCAGGAAACGTCGGAAAACCATATTTCGAAAACTCGAGGAGCTACGATTGTGCGGAGCTCGTATTTATATTGTAATAGAACAGAACAACAAATATTTTACATACGATTCTGAGAAAACAGAATCTTGGCCGCCATCTTCGAAAATGCTAGTAAGTTTTAAATTAAATATAATATGCTAAGCAATTCGTAAATATTAACCATCACTTACTAGGAGAAGAACTATCCCTTGCCAAAGGAATATGGACCTGTAACAGCCTCACTGTCACAGTCAGGCATGGCAAAGTAGGCGGACAATCAGGGAACAGGGTATTGCCATCTAGGTAAACTAGGATGGCGGCAGGTGCCAATTCAAACGCAGCTCAAATTATATAACGGAGGTTAAAGGCGGTGGCGCGTTGCTCGGATCGTCACGTCGTTCGTAAGGAACGCGATTAAGGTTTGACCGATGGCGTTTAGTGGATTAAACGCAGCATAATTAGATTTTATATACACGTTAATTGCATTTTATGGCAGTTTGTGCCCTCGTTTACCACATTGTACAAAACCCATGTGGAGCGCAAATATACCCAAAATAGCCGGGAATCGTACAATACGGGCCTAGTTGAGTAAAATAATATTGGAAATTCGTTTTGGTCACCTCGCGAGGTATGTTGCAAGCTCAACCATGTTTAAACAATAAAATAATAAATGGAAATTTTGGTTACCTAAACTGTCGTAACCAAATGCCCAAATGCCCAAATGCCAGCAAAATTTATCATTTTAAAGGATATTCCAAGGTAATTTCCAGCCCAGTTAAAACCAGCACCAAAACCATCAATTGCGCGCACATATTAACACTGGATAAAGTGATGAAAACTCCACGCCATACCCGTTTAGTCGGAGCTGGAGATAGTCCCGGCCAATATCAAAACTGGACATTAAATTAAACCCGACAAGATATATTACCATAATTGAAGCCTTTTTTATCGGACCGCTGATGGCACTTATGTTTTATTTGCTACCCAGCAATATAAGGAGGTATTTGGTAAACCATGGCCCGGACATTATAAAAGACTGCACTGCTCTCAGTAGCGAAAGGAGGGTATTTCGCCTGTGTGCTGACGGCTACTTGGCTTGCGACCACATCTTCAACCCTGCTGGCTGACGAAGCTTATCCAAAAGTAGAAGTGCACTTTTGGGTTGTCCCTGGGGTTAGCCGCGCCCAGTACGTCGTAACCTAACTATGGTTGCTTTGATCTGCCTGCTGTGGGTACAGTTTGTCAGGAGAAAATCATCCCCAACAGTCTCAAATTAAACATTAAGGGACATCTGGTGTCCTGTTGCCGTCGTTTGGCAACGAAAGTTTCATTCCTCGTCCATAACGGTCTTAAAAAGTCTTAGTACCCCCGGTTTCAGGGTGAACCGGTGTTGGGCCATGAGTCTTTTGACCATGATCCTGGCTATTCTGGCGCGTGGACTGAGAGTGCGCAAGGTCCAATTTCGTAAGTGCGTCAACGGTCATTTGATAGCTTTCATCGCTGATCTGCCCACCAACATGACGGGCACGTCCGCTAAGATGGAATCCTCTCGCGGTCACTAAATCTCCGACAGTGGACACAGAGAAAGCGTAGCTGTCGTCGGCCATGGTGATGTCCGCAAAAACATTGCGTCTCTCCTCTCGCACAGTCTCGTCGGCATCAGAGACGACATGAATACACTGGCGAATGGCGGTCTTTGTTTCCTCCAAAGATTCGATTTGTGCGGTGGCATCCCCATGTAATCCGCTCACACGTAGAGCCTCCATTTGCTGTTTGATGCTTGACTCATGCTTTTGCAGAATAAGCAAAAGAGACTGGAGGCTAGCCCCTACAGGGCCGAGGCCCGATTTGATGTGCTTGTGTGCTGATGGGCGGCTTGAGAACTGTGGATTCTCCGCAGATAGCGACATAAACTGCTCGATCTGAGCGGACAGCTGGGCACATAGTTTGAGACCCTGCTCTGTGCTCTCCTTCTCCTCCGAAAGAGCCTCCCATTCAGCTTCATCGTCCTGGGGGATGCTGTCTTGTAAGTCGCCAACTTTCTCTTCAAGAGATTCGAGATGCTCCTTCAAATCAAGGGTCGTGTCAAGGATCAAGTCTTTGTAATCCTCCAGAACTTGCGGTGTTATTGCGGCGAAGCGACTGTAAGATACACGTGGGTTAGCAACGCTTGCCAATGAAAGACTTCATTGGTACTACTAACATGTTTGCATTTGCTAAAGCTATGTTAATGGTCGATTTATACCCTGATAACATGTTTCGAAAATCATTAATATCTCCTTGGAGATACCGCTGAGTGATCCAATCGCGGAGGCTCGCTCGTGAGCTCGTGGAATGCCTAGTACATTTGGCAATAAGCTCGCCATATTCTTGGCATGTCTTGCCGCAGCGTTGTAGAGGAAGCGCGAGAGATCCAAAATCAATGTTAGGGTGGCCCTCGATCGTTTCTAGAAGCGTTTCCAACACGCTAGTTAGATCGGCAAGTTCGTCTTTGAGAGCTCGCGCGTCCTTCTCTTGGCTCCGAAGGCTGCGGATGGTCCGATGGAGAGTTACGCTAGACTGCAAGGCGAAGGTCACCAGGGCCACAACACCAGAAGCTGTGCTAAGCGGATCTGTCATAGTGAATCCGGGCAATTATAGAATTGGGGTACACAATAATTGAAATACGAATCGGCTGGCTATCTCGTCAACCGCGAAATTCAGTATCGGGACCGAGGATTCGAAATCACCGCGTCAATGCCCATCCACTGCCCATCATCCTTGTATTGATCAACCCCGCTTCCGCTGTTGTCGTTAAGACGGGGTAATATGCCTGAATATTAAGGCATATAGAAATGATTTTGGTGGGGCATCTTTGGCTATCAACATGAAGGTCAAGCAGCGTTAGCCAACCACAGCAAAAGGATGAGATTTCACGTATCCCTCGCACAATTGACACTATGCCCGGTCATGTTCGAGAACTTCGTGGAGCTTTTGGGTGAAAAATATGGTTTTGGCGCGATAGTCAACACACAACCTAGAGCTACCGTTATAAACTGGGCGTACTTCGTCCGGCGCTACTTTGAGCGGCCTGTTCGAGCAGCCTCGAAGCGATCATAGTCGGCCTTTATTTCCACTCCACTAATCGCCTGCCAGCCAGTCCAAAACTATGCCATTTCTCCGTACGGTCGGGAAAACCATCGGTATGGTGAGAGACTAGTTCTTTGACTTCATACGGATCAGGGCGGAAGGACGCGTTTGCGGAAGCCAATAACTCGACTTCCTCCAAATATAGCACCAGCGCCTGCGTTATGCTGGTAAAAATTGTTCATGTACTTGCTTACCCAGACTATACCATTGTGTAACAGAAGATAAACTATTGGGTAGTATTAAAAGTCAAATCGTACATCGCGATGAAAGCGCCTGTCAAACTTGTGATGGTTGGCTCGAGAAGAAAAAAGGAGAGGAGGGGTAAGACAGGCGCTTGGCGTTATTATACTTGTGTAGCCCGGGGTGTTACCGGCCGGTAGAATAGAACCCTCGACCAACGAAATCCCTTGCCACAGTCACACTGTACGTAGTAGTGCTACATCCTTTAGGTTCTGCAACGCAAGTTCCATCCTGCCAGAGAAGAGGGGCAGCTGAATGGCATCCGGTTTTCAGCGGCAAGGGCAGGGTACGCTTGACATAGCCATAGGGTTTCCACCGCAATTTCGCAGAACAGTGATCACCATAGTGGTACGCGTAATCGAGGCTTGAGAGCAAATTACTCTGAGCTATGGCAAGCCGGCGACTCGCCCCCCTACCGAATGCCCGTGGCATTTCTCTACCTTGATTACTGTAGTAACGAAATCCATCCAGGCGTAAGGCTTTTTGGTCGTGTTGGTGAGGATATGGCGCTGGCAGATGCGGCCGTTTAAATCTTAAGCGGAGCAGAATGGAGAGGCAGAGAAACTGGTGTAATCGAGAGTTAGCAGCGAACCCATAATTGACCCATTCGTCTTGTGGTGGATTATTTGTAAATGCACCTGCGTCACCCGGCGAGTTCTGCGCTACTTTACCTATCATAAATGGCCTGCTGTCTCGCTATGAAGGTCCGGTTATAGGCTAACACTTGTGACCAAAGGCGTGGGAACGGCGAAAGTCACATTTTAGCACGAAATTCGAGTGCATACAGACATTCAGTCGATCCAGGGAAAAGCGTGACTGTGTGCCTCGTCTTGAAATTTATGGTCCGTCCGCACCATGGCGACAGCGATGTTTATGAGCATTTCTTCAGCGAAGCTCGTCCCAGTGATGTTGTAAACGATTCAACACCTCATTAGCCATTCAATACCCCAAGCATGCCTTGCTGTCACCCTGCTCCCACGTATCCTTACGAAAGAACAAGATAAAAAAGAATTCGAGTCAGCACAGTCTCAATTAATAGGTTGTGTTTATATAGACTGACTGTTCGAACAACATTTATAAGGATCGTGCTGTCTACCAGAAAAGGGAAAAAAAGAGTTGCCAAAATCCATGATCACGAACAACAGCCATTTTAAGATGCGTTAATCACACCGGGTATGCACCACCGCCTTCGGCAGCCCGTTTTCTAACCTCATTAGGGGATGGTCTGGCAGACTTCAAATGCGCATCTGGGGATTGTCTGTCCTTGTTCGATAGGTATGGAGTATGGTTGTCGCCGTCTTGGCTCGTACAACTTGCTGGCAAGGCAGTGCTGCGAACTTGTGCACGGCCAGGATAGTTGGATGCGGTGCCAAAACGACTGCTATACCGATCTGCTGTCAGTTTTTGCAGCGTATCATCCGTCATTGAGCCGACTAGTTGTGCAGAACCGCTTTTAGCCAATACCTTGCCAACGTCAAAAAGATCGGCAAGAGTTGTAACAACCACTTGATCGGTGTCATCGTCAGCAACTACTTCTCCAACGATGTGTATCTTCTGACGAGAGAATTGCTTGGATGCCTGTTTGCAGACTTCCAAACACTGCTTGGAGGCGTGGATATCCTCCTGCACTCGTAGCCTTTGTTCGTCACGCTCGGGGCCCTCATTCGACATTGTTGAACTGAGAAGGTTTTGAAGGTGGTGTATCGTTGCTACGATTTTCTCTCGGCTCTGATCTAGCTTTTGAATGAGAGAGATGTGACCAACCAATGTCTTCGCATTTGCGAAGACGCCAGCTCCTACCTCGGATCCCTCCAAGACCGTCAATCCTCGTTGCTCAAAGGCGCGACTTTGATACAGCAAGTTTCGCGCGGGACCGATTCGACGCGTTTGTCAATTTGACAGACGTAAGAGCCGACGGCATCGCCGTTTTTGGATTGCTATCGAGCCACATTTGGTCGCTCTTCTGAAACTACCAAAGTCGGGCATGCGTGTTGATGTGCCCAGAGCCAACCGACGTTCCTCCGAGGATGCCGTCGGGCTAGAAATCACACTAGGTAACGAACTAAGAAACAGTAGACAAGATGGGGGTTTCAGTCCCTTTACAAGCAGTGCACGGCGTTATGTTTCGTTCTGAACCAGCCAAGCCGTGAGCAGAACTTGGCACTCAAGAACCACAACGCCGCCACGATCTCTTTGTTCTATCAACGTTGAGTGTTAGCCTGAAGATGGACGCTCCTAGGTGAGAGAAAAAAGTGATAGAACTAAAACAGTGGAGAGGAGTCGGGACTCTGCTAACACGCGTGGCGCGTGAGCCTAGAGCCTCTGATAAACGCATTGCAGGGCACAACCCAGAACTGGTTTTCTTTTGAGCATTTCACCCGCCCACTCTCGCGTTGTGTTTATGTAGATCTGTCCAACTGACGATACATACGGGCGTTCGTCGGTTTTGTTGGGGAGAGCCAGCCGAGTGAATGTGCCAGGGGCTGCTTGTGTTCTAGACATAAATTTAGATACAGCGTACGCAGGCACTAATTAATCCTCCAAATCTTGTTTTACTCAGCTTGTTTTTTTCTCTCCCTTTGCTTCGTACCCTTCCAGTCTGTCCATGGCCCTTGCCCTCCTTCGCTGTGATCAATGTTGACCCTCCGGCCCCCTTTCCTGGCACCACATTTACCTACATCGACTAGAATAGAACCAGATCGATCAGGTCAGGCCTACTAAATCCAGGCCCTCTTGCTCAGGTCCCGTTTGTGGTCCCTGTTGGCCCGTGTAGGTCACCGATGTAGCCATAGATCGCGAAACAAAATGTGACAGAAGAATCTAGGCACTTGCTCCAGATTCCTAGTCAAGCTGATAAAATAATGTTGACTCTGGTTATCGACTAACTTGCATGCGATTTCACTGGTCGGTTATGGAAGCTGCATTTGTATCTGGATACTGAGTAACAAGCCCTGCCTGACTATTTTCTATGGGCTTCACGCTGTATGCCAGACTTCGACCGTATTTCCGTGTCTCCCTACAACCACGTTGCTAGACTGTGGCTCGGCTTCTTCTTCTCCCTGGGGCTGGGGTTTTTGTTCAAGCTCGTTTTTAGGATAGCGACGTCCGGCCAGTTCATACTCAAATCGAAGCGAGTTTTCATTTTAAGACTTGCGTGCGGTGTATTCGGCATTGCACAGATGCTGGCGCCCACATGACAACATTTTCGTTCAGTCGAATGGCCACTGTAACTCCACGATGGGCACATACGGCCACTCGTCATTTTCCAGCGAAGGGGACAGATGCTGTGTTTGATCCTGAAGACCTAGTGGCAGTGGCTGTTGTATAATGTCCGAAATGGGGCTTCTTTCGAAACGCCGCAACTCTGTGCTTGTCTCCGTCCCTGGCGATGCATTCGTCTTGTCCAGATTGGAGCAGCCATTATCGCCCATGAGCCCATGTAGCTTCCGTGAGGCGTCCGTCGTTGCTGCCGCAAACATCGGCCTCGCGCAGGACTCCACAGGTAGCCTCTGAGGTACCCGCAGCGCTGGTTTGTATCTGAGCGTTCCCCGCCGGGATATCGCTCTCTGTTTGTAGCGAGACGCGGCGTCTCTTTTTTCGCGGCTGTCGTAGTGAAGCTTCACCTGTTGCAATAATCTCATCCTCACAGGATTGTTCTGAGGCAGCGCGACCTCTTTTTGTGTGTTTAGTGGTGGTATGGGGTGAGTTCGCCGTCTTTGCGGTAGTGGAGTTGGAGGCGGTGCATATGTTGCGTTTACCAGTCCTCGAGTCGGACTGTTCTCTGCGGGGCGAGGGAGTCGTCGCGGGGGTGTATGGGGACTGATCGAATGAGGTTTCGGGATCGGATGATGGTGTGCTCGGCGGCTGTGATAATGGCGGCGGATCATTGGCGACATCTCGGGTGGGAACTGATGGACTAGGGACAGTAGCGCCGGCCGGTATCGAAACGTCCAATTCGGGGCCAGCAGCTTTGTCTTGTGGCCCGGCCGCGGCGGTGCTGCCCTCGCCAGCGCGCTTTTGGTCTTGGAGTTCTTGGTCCTGTTTTGCAGCGCGTCGCCGGGCGCCCTCCTCCCGACCCCGCTGCATTCTGGCCCTTTTCTTGCGGTAATACTCGTCGCGCTCCTTGCGTGCTTCTCGCACAAACCCGTCGAAAAACCTAACCATACTGTCGAACGACATTGTCTGGATCATGTTGAAAAAAGACTTGGAATGGAGTTCGGGCGTATCGTTGGTCGACATGGGCTCGCATGGGGTAATGACATCACTGATGCCCGAGTTATTGCACTGTTTGCACGTCCATATCCGATCCGAAGGAAGGCCCTTCTCGTCGAATGCCATCAAGTCCGTCACGTTGTCCCAGATTTCTTCCAGCTCAAGCACTCGCTTGGCTTTCTGCGCTGCGAGCCTGGCGTAGAAATCATCTACATTGTTCGATTCGTTCGCGCACAAGCGCACATCGAGTAGAAAGGCGTAGGGGTCTTGGATAGGGCAGTTTCGCGTGTTGAACCTTTCGTGCAAAGTCGTGAACAATGCGTCGGGCTTCAGTTGAAACCTGTGAGATGGCCAGCTCCATTTGGCATCGTAAGAATCGGTGTAGTAGTTTTTCTCTGGCAGAGTACCGTTCATGGTGGAGAATGGGGATGATGGATGAGTCCAGAGACAAGTCTAGCGCATGGTGGTAAAGTGGCGATGCGAGATGGATGCAGGGAGCTTGGGAGATGGTGGCTGGGTTGTTTGGTGGTGGTTGTGATCCACATAAAATTGGAGGCACACGCGCAGTTGAGCAAGTTCATTTCATGGCAAATATCACGTGATTGTCCTCGAGTGTTGGCGTTGCCGAATTTGGTGGGTGTGAGTCGTGACCAACCACATGCCGTTCCAAGCCAAGGAAGCCTTCTGTCCAATCGTTCAGTCTGTGATGATGAACCTTCTGAACATTGCTGCATTTGATGGGCGATTCTGCCTGGCGGCTTTTGTAGGTCGGGTCCTACCCAGGAGGCCGCCATCAAATGGGGCAATCAACTCGAGGTTCCTATTCCTGTCACTGTTCCTCTTCCTTCCCCCCCCCCCCCCCCCCCTCACCTCGTAGCTCTCATTTTCCCTTCACTCTTTGTTCATGTTTTGTACCTCTCCATCCAGCTCTTGCTCCATATGTATATCGCATCTCTTGAGTTATTTTTAAAGCCATTTCTTATCTCTTTTTACGTCTTTAGCTCATCGAACCTTTCAACCTTCAGTCTAGGTCTAGTTCTTCACTGTCCCTCGGCAACTTCTCCTGCATCTTGAAACTTGTTCGACCTGCTCAAGTCGTTTTCCAATACCGCGATATGATGGATGTCAATATTAATGATGGAGCAAATGCTTCCGGCAGCACCACCGAGCCGATCCCATCAACCGAATTTGCGCGGATGTTGGAGGAGCATGGAGTCTGTCTCGCCTCACCTGAAGCACCCTCTGGCACCACCAACCCGTTCAGCTCAAGCGAGCTCATCCGACGCCAAAATGAGCAAAATGAAGATGATGCTACTGCGGCTTCACAAAGGGAGGCTGATGAGGTTGAGGCGGCCGAGGCGCCACCGAATGTCCGCATTATTTTGGGCGCCTCGCCGAGCCAACCTGTGACAGTTCAGCTTCATCCACTGGGCGACATTAAAGCCGGCGCTGAAGCCACGTCTCGGTACCGCCGGGCCGTGCTCGACGTTGCTGCAAACGCCAGTGGCACCGCGCTGCCCGGTGCATTGGCCTATCAAAAATTGTTCGTCACGCAGTCCAAGGAGAACATTGGGTTTACGATCCAAGCCACGGCCTATGTGCCCCCAACCCAGGCTCGCCAGCGCATTCCACCGAAGGATGTAGCGCAGCTGCTTCACTGCACACTTGTTTTTGACCCCGCTGCCGATCGCATAGTCCTGAGGAACCTGGATGACAAGTCGGTCACACTCAAGACGCTTGCTAGAGAAAAGATGCCAGCAGAGTTAGGGCTGGAAGGGAAGGGTCTTTCTACTCCTCGGTCTGTACAGTCCGTCGAAATCGAACCAGATGACTTTGAGCTTTTAGAGGCTGGACCTTGGGCGATTCATGCAGCTTCTGGGCAAGAAGTCCTGGAATTTTCCATCCTGGCTCGCAGCG
This sequence comes from Pyricularia oryzae 70-15, assembly GCF_000002495.2. Taxonomy (NCBI): domain Eukaryota; kingdom Fungi; phylum Ascomycota; class Sordariomycetes; order Magnaporthales; family Pyriculariaceae; genus Pyricularia; species Pyricularia oryzae. The sequence continues at coordinate 440,324 of NC_017844.1, read as the reverse complement.
GCATCTCAATCATACCGAACCCAACTGTGCCGAGCAACGCGAAGACAACGTTGCAAGGGACTAAGAGACAGCTCGCCTCCTCACAGGCTGGGGACCCAGGCCCATCCAAGAAAGGCAAGCTCAGGGAGCCTGACAAAGAGGATAAGGCAACCATTGTTTTTCAGCCAGTACCCGTCCAAGCTGTACGTCAACTCGATCATCCCTCGGCATCAGCGAGAGCACCGGCTTCAGTTCCAGCTGCGAGTGCTGCGGGACGGGGACTGCTGCCTTTTCGCGGCCATCCAATGCAGTACCTCCACGCAGGAGACAAAGCTAGAATTATCGGCCCCAGTGGTGAGGATTACACGGTCACTTACGACAAGCAGCTCGCGATGAGAGAGAACTGTCACGTCTTCACCGCCCAGCACTCTTCTTCTCCAGAAGACAATGGAGCAGCAGTCGTCAAGGTTATCCGCTTGCCCTCTGGCCCAGTTAAACAGGGCGAATCGGGCAAGGAAGCTCAAAAGATCTATAGTTTGGGTAAAGTATGGGTGCAGGAGGTTAGAAACCATTTAAGGCTGTCGGAACACGTACGTTATGTCCCTTTCCTTGTGTATATATGTATACAAAAATATTCAGCTCCTAACTCTCCCGCTCCATCGCGGTCCGTCCGGCTGCAGCCATCGATAGTGCGTCTGTTCGACGCCGACTCCAGATTGTTTGCACTTTACATGGAGCATGTGAAGGCACTGAGTCTGCTTCACTACAGGAAGCCGACGGTGGCAGGCCCGTACTGCACCCTGTCTTCGGCCAACGTAGCCCAGGTCTTGTGTGATACGTCCTCTGCGCTCTCCTATATCCACAGCCACAGGATCGTGCACAACGACATCAAGCCAGATAACATTCTTTACTCTCCGGACCGCGGCGCTGTTGTCATCGACTTTGGCCTCTCGAGGGAGATCCCAGACAGCACTTCCCATACCTATCACACGGGAGGGACTCCTTGGTATCTACCACGTGAGTTCTTGGGCCGAACCCCCAGTCGCGGCGCACCAGGGGACGTTTTTGCACTTGGGGTAGTGATGCTTTTCCTCACTGGCAAAATCCCTCTGCCGGAACTATGCAAGGCCCATCCAGTATGGTTTATCAACGAGGCGCTGCATCTTGGATCAGGCGCCAGGCTGGCCATGCAAAAGTGGCTTTCTTTTGTTGAAGATACTTCGGCGACACTGGATTCCACAGACTTATTGGAGGATATAGTCACCCAAATGGTGCAGGCGGTTCCCGCGAACCGGATAACGACGGATGAGTTGGCTGTGAAGGTTGCGGGTTTACAGCCACAATGAAATTGGGCAATGCAAGTAGGTATATTCTCTAGTAGATCTATAAGCCCATAGGGTAATGTCTAGTTTATGAAACATGTTCTGACGCTTGATCCGGTCGAACCTGGTTTAGAGGGACACTTGAATGGGCTCGTATTTTGGACCAAATTTTCACTGTATACCACTCTTATTATAGACTAAAGTGTAGAAGAGAACTGTAAACGATCTATTTATCTATTTCTTGGCTTCTGCCCAGTGTGCTAGATTGATTGATTTTGCATTCTGCAAGTCGTTTGTGGATTGTTGTTATCCCGGCTCTTTTGAGATCCTCATCGGCCAATGCATTATTTACTCTTGTCCGAAGTGCCTCGGAGCGTGGAACCTAAATAATCCTGCTTTTTGGAGCTCAAATAGTGATTGTCATGGAGACATAGACACAATCACAGGACCATAGGGATACTTCAGCCACTCCAGCAGTAATGATTAATCACATCAAAGAACTGAACAGTTGTCATAGAAGTACACCTCTTGGAGAACGGGGTTCCATGGCTCTGGCCTAAGTTTTCTATGTAATCACAAAAGTCAGAGAAACTTGTATCTCGCACCCGACACCATATCTCAACAGAAGCGACGTGTACAAGTTTCCTTTGCTTAAGAGGTGGTAACCTGGTAAGCTTCCTCCTCCTTTATGATTCTTTCAACATCCTCTTTCCTCCGGATCGACCAAAAGTCCCGGTAAGCGGGGACAAAGGACGCCGGCTTTTCCTCGAGCAGGTCTTCTTCTATGGCCGCAAGGCAGAACCGAAGGAACTTGTACCCGCGCCCAGTTTTAACCGCCTCCGTCTCGGCGAAGTCGTCCCCCGTTACCGTCAGGACGAGGTAAGGGGGGCGGATGCATTTGATCCACAGGTCGCGCATCAGCCTCCTCAGGTCGACGGATACGGCGAGCGGGTGGTTCTTGATCTTTACTTCGACCCAGAGGAACATTCCGCCCATGGGCCAGCGGAAATCAAACATTGCCACCTTGTTGTCCTCGCCGCCGCCGTTCGTGGTCGACGCTGTAGCAACGTGCTTACCCCTTTCGAGCACCGTTGCCATCTTGACCATGCGACGTCGGTACGCCGACCGTGGACCCTGGAGCCAGCCAACCCAGCTTTGAAAGCCCCAGGAGGTCCTGCTGCTACTACCGTTGGCGTCGTCCCCGTCGGGCTCGGATAGCAGCCGCGCAATCACAACTTGCACGAAACCCAACGGCTGCTGCGTTGTGTCGTCAACAATAGAGAAGAGATGCTGGCACACGGTCGGGCTGGCCATTATCCATCCGAGCCTGCAGCCTGGAGCAATGGACTTGGAGAACGAGTCCAGCCTTATGACGCGGCCCTCAGTATCGAGACGGAGAAAGCTGGGCACGAGCTCGTTGAAGAGTCCGTAGGGGAACGACGCGCCGTCGAACGTCTCCCCTCCCGCTGAAGGAGGGTAGTAGAGGCTAAAGTATGGGTTATCCTCGATCAGGACTATGTCGAATTGCGAACATAGCTTGTAGATCTCCCTACGCCTCGATAAAGACAGCACGCCCGAGGTACGATTTTGGCCAGTACTTATCTCACGTCTGCGATTACCCAGGGCGGTTCCGGTACTGCATAGTACTGAAGCTTTGCGATAAGCTGGATATCAAGGTTTTCCACCTTTGAAAGGGTCGCAACCGCCAATACAGTACCTTCTGATGAAAATAAAACAGGTATTCGGTCAAAACCTGCATGTTTGACACGAGCCAACCGTGCAACACAGAGAAAAATGCCGTTTCAACCAGCTATAAGATATTCAATACATGATGAAACCGAATACTTGAATCACTTATGCCCCTTGCGATCCTCCTTATTAGACACCATTCCAGCGTTTTAAAACTTTCCGCGCCCCGAGACATTCCTTGGCTAGAAGAGGTCTTGAGGTTGTTGCGACTGCCCTGTCCGATTTGGCTCTCACTGGCAGAGCGACTACATTTCGTCGCTGCCCACAGGCACAGCCTACTCTGCATTGTATAACAAGTGAGGTAACCAATTGCCCTTGGACTTTTGGGGGAGCGGCGGTCAGGCTGAAGAAGCCAACAACACTTGGCGATGCACCTCCACCCACTGATGTGTCATTGATGCGCCGAAGGTACCTTGGGCGGCTCATTGAAGAGTGGAGAAATCTTTAAAACATTTCACAGAGCAAGAAATCTAACTGGCAATCTTGGTGGTCTCAAGTTAAAAATCCCCGTTATCGATACAGGAAGCTCGTATGACCGATTCCTAAATACGATTATCAGCTCGTTAATTGGAAACCATGATAAGCTGGTCATACCATTTTCCTTTATGCATCTGCTATAAAAACGACTTTTAGGGGGCCGTAATAGGCGGAAACTTGAATCAAATTCCCAATAAGAACATTGCGCAAATAACAAGCTACCATGTGCCTATTGGGCTGAAGATTTACCAATACCTCGGCAGTCCTAGGAGCAGAGTATTTTTTTGCCTGTAGGGCTGCCTGTCTCTGAGATAGTATTGGTAGGAAAAAGCACGTACAACTTCGCTATAAACGTGGTAATATGCGCTCCAGCTTGGCCCGAGTAACACCACCTCGGTGCCACCTTCGAAATGCAACATTTGCTGCCAACAAAGCATCCATGCAGCGACCTCCGTTGTTACTCCCACGTGCAGCCTCGTCTGCAACCCGGTGAAATGCAGTATGTGCCATCAGACTTGATTCTTAGTCTTGTGTTCACAACTAACGATAAATGACCTGAGCGATTCTGTCTCCAGGATAACACCGATAAAGGCACGGAGAGAAAAAAAAAGACCATCCTGAGACCCAAACAGTGGATCGAAAAGTTATGGACGATGAATCCGGCACATATCCAGGGACGGTGGCACTCCATGCACCATAATATCTGCTACATTTCCATTTTCGCTTCTTCTAGTCTTTGCGACCAACACTACAATCCAAACTTTCATTGACGAATGTTCTTCCAATCATATTTGTTTCACTCGCTTTTTAACTAAATGTGGTTGTATGGGCCTGGTTTGTGGACCCAAGTTCTGGCCAGCTGAGGTTGGCCTCAATGGGCGTGCCCCCTCGTTTGTATCACCCTTTTGCACTGCTAACTGGACCGTTTGCTTTGGTTGGTGCTAAACAAATTATTGCTCTGCCTTGAGATTTTTCCACTGCCATCCCTCGGCACAGTCTTTGTCTCTCCATTTCTGTTTCAACTACCGTCATTTCTTTTGCCCGACCTTTCCTTGATTTCCATCCACTACAATGTGCCATACTTGATTAACTGCGCTTCTGCCCTCCCCCCAGTTGTCCTGTTCTACTGCTTCATTTTCCTTTCCCTTTGACTTTTTTCTTGCTCTCTTCCTTACTGGTCATCACTCGTAACAGTTCGGACTGGATTGCCCGACCTTCAACAGACTGGCCTGTACGCACGGAGCTCAGAGCCCCAAAAAGCTTTACTTGAGGCTTTCCTCGATCCGTCATGTCGAAGCTCAAGGTCAATGCCGAACTGGCTCTGAATAATCTGCTCTACTTGGTCCATCATGTTTTTTTACCCCCAAAGCTTCCCAGCGGCGATGATTGTTCTGCCAAAAAGGAGGCCGCCATGCTCTCGACCGTCCATGATGCGCTCGTCGATTTCATGGGCTGCGTTTCGCCAGATCAACGTGCAGTGGTGGCGTCTGTGGTCAGCATGGTACAGGTAACGATTGATGTTCGATCCCAAGGCACTGTTCACCTTGATGAGGGCGAGCTCAACAGAAACCTTCTCGATATGGTAGACGGAAAGCTAGGTGTGTTCCGAAACCATTCTTTATCTCGAAATTGCCCTCATCTGTTGTTATATTGATTAAGAAACTTTTATTGACTTTTATCATATATAATGATGATAGGATCTGTGACACTCCACATCGTCAAACAGAATGCTGGGGTTATGATCACCAGAAATCTGGATAAGATGCAGCTCGACCTTTTTGAGCTGTCCCCACTCGACAAACATACAATGGCATCCCCCGGGAGGCTTCGGCGTTATTTCCCAGGTGTTGCAATCGACATGCGCACGGAGGACTTTGTTAGCAAAACTGACTTCGTCTCGTCGATTTCCTCCATGCTTTACAAGCTGGCATCTTCCATAACACCTGGTTCCCAGCCCAAAGTTAAGAAAGCAGGACAGTATCATGATGAGCAGCGCGACACCCCCAGCCCGCACCATGTGACAGAGTTCATCACAGCTTTCCTTGGCCCTGTGACACAACCAGTCAAGGACGCAGGACTTTGGAAGAACACCCGAGACGAAATCATGTGGGATGACGAGCGCATGCCCTGGAGGCGGTCGCCGCTTTGGCTTTTACTTCGTGTCACGATGCAACTCATTTATTCTCGACAATCACCAAATGATGGCTGGCTCACGTATAAGGCCTTCATACTCTATTTTTCCGCCCAAATCCTCCATATAGCCACGGATATTTGCCTGGGCAGCGACTACTTGGAAATCATGCGACTAAAGGTAGCTCGTCGGCGGTTTAAGCTGACCGCCACTCAAGATTCTTCCTCACAATCCACGCTGCCAGAAGCTGTCATCAAGGTAGTTAATGATGCCCTTATAGGTGCAATAAATGAGCTTCGCTTGCGTCGGCAGCAAATCTCTGTATCTTTGACGCCACCCAAAAACCTCTTACGGCTTGAGAAACTTCACCTTGAGGAAGATGTCCTCCATACGCTTCCCATGCTCGACTCTTTTCTCGAGTCGATTTCAGACCGTGAGCAACTTTCCACCCAGGGAATATTCAGCAAAAGTAATTACATATCGGCTTTACCACATGATGTTCTGCCAAATATCAGTGCGATGGGGATGCCAGGGGACTATGATCTTTTCAATATCCACTCGGTTGAAGCTTGGGTCGCAAACCATCTTGAGGGCTGGACTGGCAAGCATATTGATAAGGAAGATACCTGCTCCAGGCTTTCTACTCTCATTTGTGATTATCAATCCACCGCAAATGAAGTTTACCGGGCGAACCCAAAGGCCGTTTCGATGACTGTGCTGACCATCATGGAGCTTTGGATCGCCTGCGACAAGTCAGTCATCTCCCACAACCCACTTCTGCGCGAATATAACCCCCAAATACCGATGCACCTGTTGCAGTCGGTGGTTTTGCCTTTTAGCCGAGACATGATCAGACTCCAAAAGGTTGAGCTATACCTTTGTCAGAGATCTCAAGACGCCGACGGGAAGCTTCCTTACGTTTTTGATTCTTTTGGCCATCCACAGTCCTTCGCGGTTCGACACTACGCTCGGTCCTGGGCGTTGCAGACTTCTCTCTCTCTTATAGAAGACCAGGCAACCAAGAATCGAGAGAAAAAGAAGCAGGAGCTGTCCGAAATCAAGGCGCAATACTCTTCGCTGAAGGGGGACTACGAAAGGTTGGATTGCGATAAAGTATTCGGTGTGAGCCGTTATGGGAGGCCATATACATCCCATCCGAGCTGGTGCCAAAGGTGGGCCACGTATAAAAAAATGGACTCGTTAGAAATCGACATTTACGAGTGGCCGTTACCTCAGGAACCTCTGAAGGCCCAGTCAACAGTATTTAAGCTCCAGCTTCCCAGACATTTCGCGGCGTGGCGAGACGCGACTTTGCTCGTACAGCTAAAAGTCTTCTGTTGCGAGTACAACGGGTCCGGTGACCGTCGCACCGATCAAAACGACCTGTTCAAATACGAGGCTCTCTCCAAGCACCTCTCCTGGCCTCCAGGAGCCAATCGAATTGTTCTATCTAGTTCGACCAAACCACATTTCCGCACACACAGGAGAACCGTTCCCGTTAATCTTTCCGTTACCAATAGTGATGTTTGTCTAAACAATGGTATGACATACCACTTGTTCGATGATGCAACCTCGACCAAATCAGATCTCTCCCAGCGCAAGGTCTTGGATACCTTGTCCCGCAGCTGCACATACCAGTCTGCAGTGGATTCTTTGAACAAATTCTTGTACCGCCCAAGCATGAGGCCCGATGGCCTCTCCTCCAACACTGTCATCGCGAATCAGTCTGAGGCCCCTGATCACATCTCAGTTTCCGAATTCAAGTCACTTTGCTCGCTACCATCGGGCAACAAGCTGCAGTGGCAGAACATTCTTCTACAGCTCTCAATGCCGGAAGTCGATTTTCGGAAGCCCGAGACAAGCTTTGCGCTGTGGCAAGTCATGTATCAGGCCGGTCCACCCTCGGATTCGACCACACATGACGAAAAAGCGGACCGCGATCTTCGACAGGGTCACTTCACTGTCAACGATGAAACTTTCTGCCATGAGCTTATCAACCGTCTTCGGCATGCCTGTGCCCGTGTGAAACAAAACTGGGAGTCGTGCCAAGCTTTGGCAAACTTCGCCGCCGTAGCCACGCGAGTGCTTTCACTTTCTTCTTCTCCCGCAGTTCACATTGCATCTTTAGACTTTCTTGCCGAGGCTCGCCGGAATGCATTTAACTGGCTGAAAAAGATTAGAACAGACTCCCAGACTGTCGCCGAAGATTTCCGGCAGGAACTCATGTCAAAAGCTTCCGAGATTGGCCTTATCTGCCTTTCCACCTTTGATGTGGAAGAGCCCCATCTCAAAACGCTTCTAGCCAAGTATGAAGATACATCCGTATTTATTCAGGCTTGCATGAGCGCTCAAGAGTGTCTTAAACCCGGCGTATATGATGAAGGCTCCATCATGGCTTTCTTCGTGGCAAGGTGGAGGAGGCTCTGTCACCGCGCTCTTTCATTCATGACTTTAGCTGCTGGCGCCTTGGAGAACAACCCATTCGATCATGCGATCCATCAGTACTGGCCGGTATATCAAGCGGGTAAAGATTGGAAACCTGTGAAATCAGTGAGGTACTGGATCGGTTCCGAAATCTCGGGGATTCATGGTCGATCTTTGCCTGTGCATTACAATCTTCTGACTGGCGAGCTACTGGTTAATGGTGTCCCACTATCGCGCGTCTCCGCAGAGTACGAGGCACATCCATCATATCAGCTGCTATTCGGTGAGAGCATTCTGGACGTCATGCCTTCCAATTCCCCCGGAATGCAGTTCTCTGCCAAGGCTCTTGTGTGTGGACACAAGCTCAACTTAGGCCTCGAAGGTCCGAACGGCAAGGATTTAATCGTGGCTGCAGAGAAAGAAGAGGAGGACAAAGGAGGACGATCAGTCATATGGCAGCTTGTACCCTCCAGGGTGTTTGGTCAATTGCTGCCTGCCTCTTTTGTTGACAGCCACCTTCACTGGTACGACCCTTTGTCTGAGACGATAGAGTTCCGACCTCTTGGGACGCAGTGGACGTCCTCCCCACAAAATTGGGTCTTGTTCAAGTACGGAGAGATGTGGAAATTACGAAATGCCACCCACCAGCTTGTTTCTCGATCAAGCGGAGCCCTGAGAGCCATGGCAGCCATCTTCCATCCTCTCGAGGATCTCTCATGCCTTCACGTGTCGGTTGCTACAAACAGCTCAATTCTTGACATTGATCTCCCCAGACTACATCTTGGATTTAGTGTTCAAGCTGGGTCAACTGAGGTTTTCTCTCGGCAGTTTCGTGGGATGCATATTGATCCCTCACAAGCGGTCGAGACACTGATGGGGCTTCGCAACAAGCTCATTCTCATAAACGGCACTGGGGATAAGCGAGCAATCTTGATTCCTGACGGCGAAGTTTCTTGCTTTCCCTGCAAGCATCCAACAAACATCAGTGCCACTCATGTTGAAGTTTTTGTCGCCAAAGGCAGCTCGGCACGAGTTCATTGTTACAATATCGACGAGCAGCTGGGCCGTCTCGTGGACAACGGGAGCTTTAGAAGCAAGATTTACATCGCCTACCTGCATGCTCTGACATCCTTTTGTCTCCCAGACAAGCTGACTGGATATACAGGCACCGAGCAGGCGCTTTTGATTTTGAGCTCAGCAGCAGCATTCTCTGTTTTTAATCTATCCGAAGCTGACGGAAATATACTGCTAAACATAGCATCGCTCACGCCGTTGCGAGGCTTTTACCCAAAGCACCTTAAGGAGATGCAACAGGTTCAATGGGATAAAAGGCTGGGCTTCCTTTCTCAGCACATTCATTTTCATGCCAGAGTGAGGGGTTTGCTAGAACAGGCGGACCGCCAGCTCGACATCAGCCCCAGGTTCGTTAAGAAACTCGATTCTTTGCGAAATTCGAATCCGAAACTTACCAAGCGGGACATGATCAACTGCTCCTGGTCACGAGTGCCCGGCTTTGGAGCCGAGGAGTTCGCAACACTACGCGACAGAGTTTACGAGAGCAGAGACCGTTTGCGAGAGGAAGCCCGCTCCCATGCGACTATGACAGTTTCGCAGGCAATTTCCTAGCCAAACCGTTTTTGACGGGCTGGTATCCAAACATCAAAGCCTTTAGTATGTGGTCCTTTTTTCATGATGCAAGCAACATTTACGGGCCCAAGGTTGAGCTACCGGCCTGCCTATCCTGGGACGCAGTATGGCTCGATAATCACAAGCAACTGATCGCGCGACACTGGCTGGCGATTCATTGTGCTTTCAGAAAGAAGCGCTCCGAGTTTGGGGTATTTCAACTCGCGTCGTGGTTCTCAGCCTTGGCATTTACCACTGATTACGACACACGCTCCATGATCGAGGTTCTTTTTGCCATTGCTTCAATCCCGGATGTTGCTTCTGTTGCGCCACCAGCCAAAACAGATCAGTACAATCTGTCCATGGGCTACTCTTTTGTCAAACATCTCATCACCAGCGACGTAGAGAGCGGTGGGTATGGTTATCGTAATTCGGCGGAGGCCAAACTCTCCATCCTTCCCCATGAGGAAGAGTGGGATGCAAGTACGCGTCGACATACCACGTACGAGCGCAACTTCAACTTCAAAGTCAAGGCGTTTATCTCCTACCTGGAGTCTCAGTGGCCTTGTGAAAGGCCGAAAAAGCCAACAGAGAGCGATTGCGCCGGTTTGAGGGCGTATGTGGACGTCGATGAGACAATGACAGCAGTGCGGTCGAGGTGGAAGATTTGGTATCAAAATCACTTATTCTACGAATACCTGACGAAACTTGCTGAGGCCGTATCTCGCCAATCAATCGACTCGTCGACGGGCCAGTTGCCCCCACTTCCAAAGCTACCAGCCTATAAGCTAGTCGCCAGCAACAAGGGGTTCGCTGCCACCGCGGACCTCTTTGCTCAGAACCAGCCGCCGATAATTAGGCCTGAGGACCGGCCTCAACTTTGCCTCAACCTGGGCCGAGCCTGTGACGACAGTGACAAACAGTCACCGTCGTCTTGCATTCAATCATTTTTGAGAGGCCTTAGAGTCGGCACATGCACAGACTTTGAGCGGAAGTACTGCAGGGACCTTGAACGTAGCTTTCGCGCTCTTCGCGATCTTAATATGGACCGGAAGGATGGCACAGAAAATGGGCTTGCGACATCTCCGCAAACAGAATTGCTACTGAAGTACTGGACTGAGTGCCAAGCTTTCTTTTTGGCACAGTTCCGCTCCCTGGCTGCTCTCGAGAGCCTCGGGGCTCGGGATGGGGGGCTCGTCAATAGCCCTAGAATCTGCAGCACCTTTTTCTTGTCCCAGCTTTCAACCTCCAACTGGCAGAAGCTCCCCATTGAGTGGAAGCATGCTCTTATCCAGTTTGCTTTGGCTTTGCACGACCTTCAGCGTGCTCGGAGACCGCTGCGAGCATGCTCCTCCGGCAGCTCAGTGGATCTTGTAAAGGAGCTGGAAAATACCGCTCATTCGAAATGGGACCCTATCGACTATCCTCAGGCTCTGCTTATGGAAGTCGAAAGTGACATCACTATCCGTTCAGTCAAATCCGACATTGCTCGAAAGATGTCAAGCCCTCCGGATAACAGAAACTCTGTTATGCAACTCAACATGGGAGAAGGCAAAAGCTCTGTCATCGTACCCCTAGTGGCTTCTCTACTTGCCGATGGGACTCAGCTGGTCCGCGTCATTGTTGCAAAGCCGCAGTCGAAGCAAATGTTGCAGATGCTTTTAGCCAAGCTGGGTGGGCTGTTGGATGTTCACGTCTTTCAGTTACCTTTCTCGCGGGCTCTGCGCCTCGATCCGGCCAAAGTCAACGACATCGCTGCGGATCTCAATCGCTGTATGCGGAAGGATGGCATTCTCCTGGTACAGCCTGAGCAAATACTCTCGTTTAAGCTTATGGGCCTTGAGTGCCTCATCAATGGAAAAGAATCTATTGGTCGTACTCTCCTTAAGGGACAGCAGTTCTTTGACGAAAATTCTTGTGACATTGTAGACGAGAGCGACGAGAATTTTAGCGTCAAATTCGAGCTGGTTTACACAATGGGAACTCAGCGCCCGATTGATTACAGCCCAGGCCGGTGGAGACTTGTGCAAGATGTCATGGACGTTGTCAGGGATGTCGCACCTTCAGTTGCTCAGGAGGTGCCGGCGTCTCTGGAAATTCACAATCAGTTCGGCATGGGCAGCTTCCCTCGTCTTCGGATCCTCAAGGCCAATGACAAGCAGGCGCTAGTTCAGGAAGTAGCATCTCGGATCTGTGCAACAGGCCTTTCTGGACTGCCGATCGCTCGGCAGAATGAGAAGTCACGGGCAGCTTTGCTGACATATCTCACAAAGGTCAAGCTTACTCCAGCCGAGATCAATGCAGTTGAATGTGCGCAACAAGGCGGGTTTTGGTCCGATGCTACCAAAGCACCATTTCTTTTGCTTCGAGGTATCCTTGCTGGCGGAGTCCTTGCATTTACTCTTGCCCAGAAACGCTGGAGAGTCAACTATGGTCTAGACCCGATGCGACAGCCTCCCACGCGCTTGGCTGTACCATACCGTGCCAAGGACTCGCCCTCGCCTCGCTCAGAGTTCTCGCATCCAGAGGTGGTGCTTCTTCTGACAAGTTTGAGCTACTACTACGGTGGCCTCAGTGGTGAGGACCTTTTTGTGACGTTTGGACAACTTCTCAAATCGGACCAACCCGACCAGGAGTACAACGCCTGGATTGCAGATGCGCCTAACCTTGACTCTAGTTTCCACCATCTTGAAGGAGTTAATATTAAGGACAAGCCCCAGTGCGTGCAGCTGCTTTCCCCGAAGCTCCGATACGCAAAAGCGGTCGTGGACTATTTCCTGGGACATGTTGTGTTTCCGAAATATATCAAAGAATTCCCAAGCAAGTTGAGTGGATCGGGCTGGGATATCGGACAGGTGAAAACACGACCTATCAGCGGTTTCAGTGGGACAAACGACGCTCGAGAGCTTCTTCCTCTCTCTGTCACGCATTTGGACCTCCCAAGCCAGAAGCACACTAATGCGCTGGTCCTAGATTATCTTTTGAAGGACGACAACCATGTGTCTCTGATCCCGCATCGGACCACAACTGGTAGCGATGCGGATCAGTTGCTTACTATGGTGATGAAGATGCAGCAAGAGGTGCAGGTCCTACTAGATGTGGGCGCACAGATCCTCGAGCTAGGAAATTTGCAAGTTGCGAAGCAGTGGCTTCGCATGCATCAGGAACAGGGGCCTGCCTCGAACAAGCAGGCATGTGTTTACTTTGATGACGATGACAACCTCTGCGTGGTTGATATTCGCGGCAAGAAAGAGCTTCGTCAGACCAGCCCGTTTGCGATTGCACTTGATGTTTGCCTAGTATTCCTGGATGAGGCTTATACTCGTGGCACTGATTTGAAGCTGCCCGACAACTCTCGGGCCGCCGTCACATTGGGGGCCAATTTGGCTAAGGATCGCTTGGTTCAGGGTGAGCTCTTGTTATTTTTGCTCTATTCCCGTGTCTAATGTCAAATTTGCGCATTATTCTAACGTTTTGTATCAGCCTGTGAGAATGCGCAAGCTAGGGAAGGGCCAGACTGTCGTCTTTTGCATTCCGCCCGAGATCAGGGTCAAGATCCTCCAGAAGGTTCACAAGGATGAGGACGATAGCATCAGCTGGCTGATGTTCTGCACTGGGCAATCACCGAGACTTGGGCTGACATTCAGCGCAGCATACCGCTGTGGGCGGTGCAAGGTCGTCGTTTTGGTCACCAGAAGCACCTCTGGGACCAGTCCCAAAATGGAAACCTGAGTGTTACCTCCATGTCACCTCAGCAAGCCATCAAATTCCAGGAGGAAGAAGCACGGATGATTGAGGATCTTTACAAGCCGGGCGAGCGCCAGTCAAATCCTTGTTGTGCAGATGCCTCCAGCCACAAGGGCGCGGCCAGCATAGTCAAGCACTGCGCGCAGTTCGGCCAGGTCAACTTCGATTCGGCTGTCCTGCAGGAAGAGCAGGAGCGCGAGCTTGCTCCTGAAATCGAGCAGGAACGGCACGTTGAGCGCCCGCGACCTGCAAAGCCAGTCACGCACAAACTCGACCCCGTTGTCGTCAACTTTGCCAAGACTGGGGATCTACCCGCCGGGTCTACGTCTTTCAAGCCTGCTTCAAATCCCTGGAGCTACTCACCGCGGCCAAGCTTATACCCAAATTGAGCGAGTTTCCTCAAGATGTGTTAGTCACTCTGGACTTTGCCAGTACTGTCAAACTCGAGGCGACGGCCAAGCAAGACTAATATCTTCGCCCTGTCCAGTGGGTTCTGACAAGTACGGGTGGTGCCGACCGCACCTCAAGTATCGTGCAGCACCTCGTCATCATCAGTCCTTTTGAGGCGCAGGCTTTACTGGCCACTATCAGGAAAAACGCCAAAACCACATTGCATCTGTATGCACCACGGTCAACGCTTGGGTTTGAGAGCCTTGAAGATCTTCGCCTCTACCCCACGCCTGCTCTTCCAGCCGAGTGGTCCGTGCCTAGGCATTTGGTCCTCCAGCTAAACCTCTTTGCCGGCCAACTCTACATCTCCTCCTTTGCTGACTACACTGCGCTTTGTGACATGCTGGGATTGGACTGGGAAGGTGGTGGGAAAGACGGGATGGTGGTCTGCGCAGACCGCTTCGTCGACCCGGCATCGAACCCTGGAAAGATCCTCAAACATTCCTTTAAAAGTAGTCCCGTCAGCTTCCTCAAAGTGTACCTCACCAAGGTCCGTCGCGACTGCGAGTCGATCGAAAAGACCCATATGGGCAAGATCCTGAACGCTGTCATTTTGCGACCCGAGGACTTTTAATCTGAGACAGGTGGATAACCATGGTCTGGGAAACAAGTCTAATCGCTGTGGTCAGATGAATTGGGCGCTTTTTTTCTCTTTCTATTTTCTTCGAGGCAGGCTTCGGTATTTCTCAACCGCTGCAATAATGGGATGGATTTCAGCAATCGGCAACCACGGACGCGGAGTTTTATTTGAGTAGAATTTATGTGTTCGGAGAGAGAAAGGCGTGCATGTAGACGTGATAGGCAAAGTTGGTCAGCTAAGTGAACTAGCTACAGTCTATAACGGATGAGGTCACCCGTAGTATATCGGCACATATAGAAAATTGAAGCATGTGCTCCATGCTGTGCACACCTTCTGTCCAAGTCTACTCCCTGGCACAATCAGGAGAATTTCGGCCTTTTTCGTTGGTCTTTGTCGAGTCTGGCAAAAACTTCTAGCATAGTGGCAATCCGCACTGGCCTTTCGCAACGTTGACGTGCGCGTATCGGCATCCTCAGCCGGAAGTCGTTTTGCTCGCCTTGTGATCCAACGAGGTCTTAACCCAGGCCTCAACATCTCGCAGAGCTTTGCGTGGGCACGTTTTCCTCTTAAGCAGAAAGCCCTGGATCTCGGCAGGTGACATCTGGTCTGGAACGATCTTGGAGCCAAACTCGGCTGCCATTTCAATAAGCTCATCTGCATCGGTGATGGAAGTCTCCAGGTCGTCCTTTTTGTCGGTAGCGTCGAGTGGACTCAAGCACCGCGAGGATTTGACGCTTTTTTCGGTGCTGTACAAGCGCTGGAACAACTCACTTGCCTGCTGCTGCGTCGCATTGCGAAAGGCCACTTGTAAGTCGACGCGACCGGAGCGGATAAGGGCTTCATCGAGAATTTCGGGCTTGTTGGTGGTCATAATAAATATGCGACCCTCATGCGCCGCCACGCCGTCTATGACGTTAAGCAGGCCTGACATAGAGATACCCTTTTGATCGTCTCCATGTCCCCTGCCGACCTTAAGGGCGCGAGCCAGGTCTGCAACCTTCCACTCGCTGGGTCCTTCTGTCTTGGTTTCTGTTCTGATCTCACCTTCGGCTCTACTCATTCCGGCTGTGTCGATGTCCTCCAACAGAACGATGCATCTTCTCGGCAGGCCGTTAAATAGGGTGGATAAATCCTCATCGCTCAGCTGCGGCTCTATGAGGCTGATAACGTATATTTCAAGCCCGAAGACACCGGCCAACGCAAAGGAAAGTGACGTCTTGCCCGTGCCCGGAGGGCCGTGGAATAGATAACCCCTGCGCAAAGGAATGCCTCGGTTCGAATACCAGCATTCCGTCTTGGGCTGAAGATACTCGTTCATATCTGAAAGCACGGCCGTCTTCTGCTCCTGGTCGAGCACGACAGTGCTTATGGGACGAACTGGACGTTTCGCGACCTCTCTCCACGCCCGGTCGTGGAATCGGCGTTGTGGGAGGCTATTGGGCCGCATTATGAGCGTTTTGTCGCCGTGGTCCTTGTGGTGATGCTTCCGGGCGTGGGCCAAAAACTGCTTAATGGGCTCTGAATACACCGGGGGGTTCTGTTTGTCAGTTAGGTATCGAGGGCGCTACAGAACTTAAGCTATAACCTGGGCTCACCTGGGGAAAGTCCAAAGGTGGAAATGATGAAGGTCTCTTTTTCCCTGATAGTGACGGCCTCAGATCCTGTGTTGCTGTTGTCCATCACGGATCTCTGCTGCCGGTCAATACTAAAATACTTGCCCTGGAATGAGAAGATGTGGGGACCAGAGGAGGGGGTATAGCGTATTGGCTAGTTTGAGCAAATTATCAGTATATGAATTGTATTATTATCCTTTCCAACTCACCTTGATCGACCTAAAGACTGGATGTACCCACCGTGGTTGACTTTTGTTGCGAAAAGTTCAAGTACTCAATGCCGTTCTCAGAAATTGTTGCCAAATCTACCTGTCGCGTGCCGTCTTCCCACACGGACTGGAAAGCCGTTTCGGCTATCAGCCGCCTCGACCTCGCGGTCCGGGGCTGGGCGGCCAGCCAAGCCATGACATGTTCAAAGATTTCATCATCGCTGGACACGGAGATTTTCGATGTTATATACTCAAGCGTTAGATGCCACACGACCGAACAAAACTGACGTGTCAGGTGGTAAGTGACCCAAGCAAAGCTTGTTGCAGTGACAAGTGCCGTCGGAAGGTAGGCGCCGAGGCTCTGGTTGACAAGAATCAAAGTTCGTATAAGTGGGTTGCCGTGTACTCTACTGATCAGAGGCATGATAATATCATCTATCCCCAATTTGCTCATGAGAAGGCTCCCAGGAGTAGTCGAGACATTACCGGCAGAAATATCGTCTGTCGTGGACATATTGAGGTTTATCGATTTCGAGATTCGACGTTTAAAGTTTCGATATTAGCACGAGTAGCCCGATGGTAAAAACGAAAAGAGCAGGATACTGCTTATCTTATAGTTAGGGGAGAGGAAGCGGACCTAGACTCGAGGGTTGAGCGATATGGCTTATACGCGTCTTTTTTAAGGAGCTGCACTTTTATCATTAATAGAGGCATGAAAAATATTTTATACGCCCTACCACTAAATCTTGAGCCATATCACAGTAACAACAAACCTTTTGTCTGATCTAGTCAGAGACTTGGTTGAAGCCAAGGTCTGCCAACGTAGCAGTCGCGTTACACAGATCCTTTTTTCATTCATCTTTCAAAAATAATTGGACACAGCTCGCCGTGTTCGTCTGCAAAGTTTGCTAGGATGCGCGATATTCCAAGTCACAGGTCAGAATATGAAATTGATTGGAGTACAGCAGAACTTTGGGAATTGTATCCTAAAGCATACAAATTAACACGCCGATCAGTCGCGTCCTACAGTGAGTTATTCTCGTCTTTGTGTGGAGGCAATGGCAAGGGTGGCGGGAGCGTCGTCGCGAACGCCAAACACAGCTTAGGAATGTGATGCAAGACCGCGACTAGCGGCAATTGGCTCCATTTGGACGCGAACGCCAACCTGGTATATTCTTACGCGTCAAAGGGCTCCTTCAAACATGTCCGCTCGGCGTCAGAAATAGCCTGGCAAACGCCGAAAGAGGGGAGACACGTTTGCCGGCGGAAGCTTGCTCCCATAATTCTGCCGTGATGTATTTAGATCAGTTTCTTTAATCTCTAACGCTATCTTAGAAACAATTCTGCCTTTTTTTGTTATTCCCAACAAATGTATCGACCCTTCGAGCACACAGCTACGTCTCGAGCCATGGATTGTGCAACATTTGCCGTATACCACGACGACGACCATTTCGATGCTGGTAACCTTGCCGAGCAGGCAAGCGAAACCAGTTCTCAGTCTAGTGGAGTTATCAACCTTCATGATCCACTTCATCCTTTGTTGGTGGGATCTTTTGTTGCTGCTTGGGGTGGGCCTGAAGAACCGACTGCCCAAATGCATGAAGACGAAGATCTTCCCTCGCCATGGGGTGAACACCGCCTAAGCCCAACCAGCCGGAGTCAAAGCCGTGAGCTCCAGCAGACAACTGATATAGTTCGTGCGCAAACGCCCGTCTCCTTTGAAGAAGAGAAAGTCGGATGCCCTGGTTTCGGATATACATTTGGCGACGAAGTTGACTGTGGTCAAGACGGGCTCAGGCCAGAAACGCTCCACACCAAAACTCCAGCCAGCGAATTTTGGGTAAATAAAACCGAATCCGGATATGCCCCTCAGTGCGGTGATCTTCACCCAGACCGTATCCTAGAAAACCGCCATATAAGTCATTGGGAGATGCAGTGCGTTTTGAGCCGGCGAGGACCTGGCAGCATGACTGCTGAACAGATTGAGTATTATCAACAGAAGGTCGACAATTGGTGGTATGGTATGTTGCCCGTTAGCCAGGCTGTGGATGATGCCGTGGCTCAAACCAGCGGAACGAAGCCATATAAAAGCGAATTTTTATCTGCTTCTCCACTGGTAGATTGGCTCGCGGGGATTGGATGTTAGGCCTTGGAAATGTTTAAATAACTCCGCTGCAGAGGGAGGGTATTGGTCACCCTCAAGGATACAAAGTGAAGCGTCGGAAAATATCTGTATCTCTTATTACTTTTTATTTTGCTTGTGCCTGAGCCTTTTCCGAGATCTGTCAATGCAAAAAGATTTTGCTATCACTTACCGAATATAAATTACAGGATGTCTCTCTAGTCCTAGATGTTAGGCCTTGCCATCAGGAGGAATACAATTTTTGGATTATTACCCTATGTGAAACGGCTTTTAACTTTCTATCTGCCTTTTCATCTGCGTGAAAAGGAATATTTGTATCTTTTGCTGCATTTCTAGTTGAAGGACAAAGGCGTCAACGTCCGTATACGATGGTGCCCGTGGCATAAAGGAATCGAGGGGAACGAGAAAGCAGATCGCCTAGCAGACGAAGGCGCCAAAGGGCCCGCGGATACCGACCCCCGCACCCAGGGAGCGACCGTCAGCGGCATCCGATCCGAGCTCCGGAAGGCGGCCCGAGAGGCCAGCGCGCGATGCTGGCAGGCTAGGAAGACGTCAGATGCATATGACCGGTGGAAACTGGAATAACCCAACGAAGGAGCCAAACGAACTCAGGTTACCACGGCGCATTCTGGGACATTATTTAGCCATGCGGACAGAACACGGGGACTTCCGAGGTTACCACAACCGGTCTGCTCACCAGGGCGCAAAATGCAATGCCCCTGGTGCGATAACTCCACGGCACCAGACCACTTGTCTACTGCCCACACAGTATCAAACTATGGAAAAAGTTTGGATGAGAAGCAGCCAGAGCTCGCCAGTGATGCCAATTATTTCACGACCCTCATGATTTTCTCTGTATGTCACTTTCTGACAAAAGCGGCGAAGTGCTCCACATACTACCCCCCCCCCCCCCCCCCACCTTTAGGATGTGCACATCATCATAGATACAAATGGTCGCACCAACCAACGTACGACTGAAAAGCAATAGACGACGTCTCATACGCCCGCTAGCCTTCATATCATCAAGCTGAGCTGATGCCAGTGCGACTAGCCCAGAATCCCGGGCCGCCCAGCCTTTCCAATGCATCGCAGGGTAAAAAGGTGGATAGCAGGCGCGAAAATCTAAGCCAAGTCTTATTCAGATCTGGAAAAAAAGCAAAAGAAAAACAACGCCAAAGGAAACGGAAAAGAAAAAGAAAGTAAAAGCAATGCAAAAAAAAAGAAAAGAAAAAGACTTTTATCACCGGCTGCGGTCTGTCATTTCTGAAATCATTTCTGTCGTTGTCGCTTTCAATTAACAAACAACAAGCATTGCAGCAATGCAGACACAATTCGTTATTGACAGTTGGACCACCAGCACCAGGGATAACGAATGCACAATAATCGTGCGCTCTTCTGGAGCTGTTTTCTATCTTCAGTGGATACCCGCTGAGTTGGAAGCAGAGCCAATTCTTCTTGCAGACTTCTACAAGTCGCTCAAGATACTGAAAACCAATGAACACGAAGACGACGTTGGTGACGAAGGCTACGATGCGAGAAGGGCTGAGGCAGAAAAGCTTGCGCAACCATTCAACGAAATTATCTCAGCGCTCGCCCCAGACCCACCAATGCCACCAATCACATTGCATCAATGGCTTAACCCTGAGTGGTTTCTATTGATTGCCACTGCAGATGAAGGCAAGATTCGACCAAGGAGAGACTACGAAAATCCTTATCTGCCTCCCGGAGAATATCGGCAATCGAGACTATGGAAGAGCCTTGATTTGGACAAGTGGGTGCCAAATTGGTACTTAGCACGTGACGTCCAAATAATTTCGGCCAATCCCGGCGAAAATCCGCTTTTATCTCCTCCGTCCAAGGTTTTTGTTCAAGGCGATGTTACTTGCCATTTCAAAGGCTTTGAACGCGGATTTCCGGCAGTTTTTCGTGAGCTCAGAACTTTCCGCAAGATTTCGGACGCTTTAGCAACCGGTCAAATCCCATCTGATATGCGCATTTGTCGCCTCCAAGGTGTCGTGTGCGATGTCGATGTCGACACTCCTAACCAAACACGAATTACTGGTTTGCTCTTGGTGTACATTGAGCCCAAAATCACTCCCGCACCCAGCACCTTGATGAATATCGCAAGGTCAACCAACCAGGAAACTCGCAAGCGCTGGGCCAAAGAACTGGGAACGACCGTTCAAACCCTTCACAAGGCTGGGATACAGTGGGGAGATGCCAAACCTGACAACATATTGGTTGATAAGAATGACGACTTGTGGTTGATTGACTTTGACGGCGGCTACACTCGCACTTGGGTTAGTCACGATAACTGTGAAACAGAGGAAGGTGACCTTGAAGGATTGGATAAGATTCAAGTTTGGCTTTGTAATATGGGTTGAAGATTTATTCCAGAGGCGGACAGAGGCGATGAAACTTTTCGTATTCTTCAAGTCTTAGTCAAGACCCAGTGTGAATTGCAGCACAAATGACTCTGCTGGGGAGTTCCTCGTCCAAAAACCCCACGTCCGACCAACTAGACAGGGCCAGTGGCAGACTTCAATTTTGTATTACCATGACACAAAGTCGCTTGTGCTATAATGAAAAGATGCCTACAAAATCGTTGTCAATTCTGGTTCGTCTCGATTTCAAGGCCTGTGATATTAGCCAATGTGTGACTATCAACTTTGCCTTAATTTTGCGGTCTATTAACTTGTGTACTTCTCACGGTAACATAACAAATTGCTATTCTGAACGTTGTCTTTGATACTTTTCTATTTAAAATGATAGAATCCCACCGTTTGTCATACTACTCGTGAAATGAAAACAATGCGTGGGTTTCCTTTGGCAGGCTCAAGCCTAAGGAAAGTGAAGCAAATGAGTGTGACTTGCTTGTTAGGCCACGTTTCTGATTGAAAATGTGTGTCAACGAGAGATAGTGATGAAAAGGCATATGGCAAGGTGGGTTCGAGAATGCTTGTGTAGTGCCTTTGACCTGGGGCTGATTGCGTTCGATGTAGGTGCACGGGACAACTATATTCGGCTAATAGTCCTCATATCGCGGTTGGTGATTAATGTCCTCCTGACTAGAGTTATTTGCAATTATCAGCCTACGTTTAACCCTAAGAATGAAAGAATAAAAACATGACTTACGAGACAACTGATCGACATTTTCGGCAGATTGAGTGTTCGCACAAGCAAGTGTCATACACATTGCCCAGTTCATCTTCTCCATCAATTTGGGTTTGACACTGGCAGCAGTACCAGCCATATTGTTTGAGATACCACTTCTTGCATTTGGTGGTCTGACAATACCCCCCAGTGCTGGCCCGGGTTGTTGGAGGGTTTATGCAAGGAAGGAGTTTGCCGGTTCTTGCATTATGGCGATTTGCTTGTACGGCTTCTGGGCAGTCCTCGGGGTCTTTAGGGTGCAACACGGAGGGTTCTTTGGTATGACCACAATCAAATAGATTGGTAACTTTTTGACACATGCTGATGGAACCAACAGGATAATGATGGGCTTGGTGTATTGATATGCCGACTCTTCAAAGTATTATATAAAAGGACTATGAAGGTGCCTGAATCCAAGAGTTTTGGAAAAGGTTTATTAAGCTTTTAAAGGCAAAGGCTTATGCCCTAACAATATCGGTTGGAGATAATAATTACATGTTTTCCCGACTGCAAGTAGCAAGCGGAAACACGAGCGGTAGAGACGTCGTCACGATCAAGGGTTCGGGCGAGAGGGTGCAACCCCTCTCGCACCCTCTTGCCCACACCCATGGCTCGCAGGAACCGGGGATAACCAGCGGCTGGGGACGAGTGTATCTGTTTGGATTGTGGCGGAGACGGCATACAGGCTAATATGCCGGCGTTAAGGTCGCCCTAAGACTCGTATGTGTGATTACCTCATGAGCGAGTATGGGTGTAGCCGACGTGAAGAAGCTGGCATCCGGCTGTCGTTAGTTTCAAGAGGTACTGTGGCCCTCCAGGGAAAACTTCCCTCTGGAACGATTATTACTGCTATTACGAAGAGTGACTACATCCACACCCAAAGTCCGGAACCTGCATACCATTTTCACCCCATGCATTCAGCATCCATGGTCGTCACATTGCGCAGCTCCAAAGCAACCGTGAAAAAGAACATCTGATGACCGGGTACATGGTCCCTGTTCACTCAGTCGATAGACAACCAAAACAACGCGCCACCCGCAGGCAAACACAAATCATGCCCAATCGTTTTGAATAGTTAGCCGTAAACAAGGCGGCCTCCACATAGGAGAAACTGTGTAACTCACAAGTCCAGATCCCACCACACCTGCTCTTTTTGCTCGCCGACTAAGGTGGGATGAGCAAATAATGCACACTGGCATCCACAAAGGACGCCCAGAAAAGGATGCCTCCAAACCAGAGGCCAGTACTGGGTAATACACTACCAGAGCATACTTATCGCATGCAGCCAAGTAGGAATGACATGGACAGTTTGTTCCGTGAGAGATGCAGTCCAGCCCCCCTTTCTCTCCTACGATGATCCACTCTGAATAATCGCCTCCTCCTCTACGCGTGTTGAGTGCTGTTATTTGTCCAAAAAAAAACCCGCCGATCAGTCGCGTCTCAGGGTTGGTTGTTCTCCTCCTTGGTTGACAGGTAAGGGTAGTGGGAGCGTCGTCGCGAGCGCCAGTGCTGTTTAAGCTTTGATTGGAGATTCCAAAGTTGTTACGGCTGCCAAATTCTAACTCAGGGATGTGATACAAGACCACGACCAGTGGCAATCGGCTCCATTTGGATGCAAACGCGAGCTTGGTATATCATTACGCGCCAAAGTCTCGCTGAAGCGTGTCCATCTGGCGTCAGGAGGCACCTAGCAAGTCGCATGTGCGAGCTCACGACCATTTTCGTGGCAATCTTGGCTATAGACGTTTCAAAATGGAGGATGTGTTTGCCTGTGGAAACTTGTTCCCATGATTTTGCCGTAATGTATTTAGATCGATTTTTTTAATTTCCAACTTAACAATGCCCGAACAGCTTGTCCAGCCTGACGGGATGCTGTCATTGGCCGCTGGGTCCTCCGCGGGCCCCATCAGCATCGCAGCCACCGAGAACGGGAGGTTCCAGCCGCGCAAAAGAGTTTTAGTGCCATCCAGGGGAGGTTTGGGGAGAGCAAAAACCGGGGAGGAGGAGGACGTAAATAGGGATCCGCTATCTCGGACACGCGCCTAGCTCAAGGCTGACATGCCGGGCAGGAAGCGGCCAAAGAACTTCTAAAAGAATCTTCGTGTGCCCTGGGAAATACGCAACCAGCACCCGCAAGCCGGAAATAGTATGAGAGTTTAGCAGTATTTGGGGATAATAGGGCTGCTGAAGTTGGCGGATGTCCTAGCGGCGTCAGACTGGGTTCAATCCTGTCCCCGTTTCCTTCACCACCGTCCCTCGACAGCCGGTACGAGGCCAGTGATTGCGTTCAAAGGCGCTTATGCCTGCCATAAGACCACAATGCTTGTTGTTAGCCAAGGGTCGTGGCGACCCAAGTGCTCGGACTAAAGCCCAGGGAATTCCGGCGGTTTCCCACCGAGACGCCGGCTCGCACGCGATTGTGCAGTACGGCGTGTGGTTTCGGGCTGTTCAAAGGCAGCATCTGCTTTTCGTTTCCGTCGAGGAGGTCTCCCTTCAAATATGTTATTGGGCTGTCGGACCGGTGTTGGAGCAGTTGATGGTCGATTTTCCTGGTTATCGCAGGCTAGAACCTCCTGAAATTGATATTTCCCCCCTCTGCCTGTCCCCTTTACTTGTGGTGTTAAGTTTGAACGGTCAGCACCCGATCGGTCGTTGCCTTCAAGATCTGAACTCGACGATATTCCATTTAAGAGTCCTTGTAAATAACAAGTTAGTGGTTTGATACAAGCTGGTCAGGATGCTAGATAAATGCATACGGTATTTATTCCCAAGATCAACTTCCTTTTCTTCCCAGAAGGCAATATCTCTAGTAATGACGGGAACGTTAATGTAGCCACTGGCGATTTCGGCCTCTAGGCTTGAACCTTTGCCACGACGTTGTGCAATATCATCGGCAACATAGACATCGGCGTCCACAAACTGCCGGCCTTCCTTGCCGCAATGATTGCGCAACCCCAAGAGCAAGTCACGAACGGAACCTCGGACGCGATTCCGCTTTGCATTATACCATAGTGGGCTCGGGAGAAGTAGGAGCCCTTCAGCACCTGACCCCGCGCTGCTCCGGACATTCGTTTTATACGAGAATGAGAGCTGCGTCGCCGGTGGCAGGCTGTTGTCTGCTCAATCGTGTCAGCTTCCGTCGTTGCGTATACGTAAATCTTGCGGAGGGCAAGTCGTACCGGGTGTTGATGCGGTGCCCAGCCACCTGTCTGTGACCCGACGTCGCTCCTCCTGCCTGAGTAAGCTCGAAATGGAGGTCGAAGCAGAAGTCGGGTCCTCCACAAAATACTCGTTGGGTTGTACAGGTGCGTTCTGTTCGATTTGCCGGGCTGGGTTTGTTAAATCAGATTCCCACCCAAACTTTTGCCGACAAATCTGAGAGTATTTCTCCTGCAGACATTTCACTTGAAATTGCCAATACTCGAGGGATTCCAGGTTGGGTGCTTCGGACCGATAGCGGAGCAAGCTGAGATCTGGTTTGGGGGCCGCCAAATAAATCTCGTAATCTTTCAGAAACTGGAAACCTTCACGTCCAAGTTGATAGATGGAGATGATATACCCCACGACGGCACTCTTGGCCGATTCTAGCTTGATGATGGGCTGGTATATGGTTTCGAACTTGAGGAGTCGGTGCTTCCAAAAAAGGGGATCATCCAGGTCGGGTTTGGGCTCTTGAGTGCCTCGATAACCGAGCTCGTCATTGCTGGCGATGTACACACTTTCAGCGTCGCGGATGCGGCAACTGTCGCGGGTGCATTCGGACAGTTTAAATTTCAAGTTGGAGAGAAAACCGTGCACTCCTTCTTTCGCTTTGAGCAATTTTATTTCGGGAAGGTTCCTCTGGTGTTTATCGAGGTTGGCCTTCGTCAAAGCCGGAATGGTAAGCTTGTCCATCTGGATTGAGTATGACCGAAGAACTGGCTGGCTCGAGTACGAAGTTTGAAAGCGAAGCTGCGTATGGATGCTTTAACGCGCTGCGACGAGTTGCGGTTTGTCCACTGTTTGGTTGGATGGTGTGGGTCTACACTCATCAGTATGTGCCTTAGCGGGGTAGCAGGCTCTGCCTTGCCAAAGTTGCCTAAAGTCTACATCTCAGGTCTCAGTTGCGCTCTTTGTGTGCAGATCCGTTGGTTGTCGTCCAGGTCGGCACACTGCCCGACGTGCTTAACATGAACGGGTACGCGTCGCTTACTCATTCTGTGTAACTCTTTGTGCAGTCCCTTAGTATTTAAATAGGATCCCATGGGTCCCAAATTCGATTAAAACATTCGCCATTGCGGCTATGCAACTATTTCTGCCTTATATAAACGCTGTGTGCCCTTCTCAAAATGACAACTTCAACACCAATCACTATTTTCACTGTACATTGTGGGAACAAGCAATTCCTGGATATGGAGCCAAATGCAAAGTTCCAAGTGGATGGCGAGTCTTGCGCCATCGTTGACAGTTGGAGCAACCCTTCCACATCCGCCACGACTATCGGAACTGAGGAGCGAACTCCTGTTCCGCCGAGTATGCCATTTCTACAGATCACAACGGCGCACAAATGCAAATCAAAATCTAGGTAAGAAGAGTACCGCTGTAAGTAAAACGTCTTTACTTACGCCATATTTATAGTTGGATGTTCGTCTTCGGTCGTGATGAGAACACTTGCGATATTCGCCTCCTCGGAGACCGATATGACGGTATCAGCAAGCGACAGTTTGGAATTGAGATCGATCTCAAGTACAGTACCCTCATTATGAAAAACCTGAGCAGAAATACTACTCGGGTGGTTTCACAAAGTATAGGTACGTTGGAATTACGAACTCAAACAGCGATTCCTGAAAATGAAGACATAATGGTAGAGGTTGGCCAGAACATCATCACGATCCGACCTCCGGCTCAAACCCCAGAATATCGTCACCAACTGAGAGACTATTGCGCTCAACTTGCGCTACAAGTTCCATCTATCCAAGACTTGAACGTTGAATCAAAAGCGAACACAAGCGCGAGCACTCTGGGTTATAGTTTCGGGGAAGAGCTGGGGTCCGGGACCAGTGCTACCCTCTTCCGCGCAGAACCATGGGGAGAGATTCCTGAGCACGGTTCCGCAGTCCGGACTGGAAGCTACTGCGAGAAGAGCCTCGCCGCTCCTCAATTATGGCACAACCCGACGGGTGATTTCGTAGCCAGCGACCTTGGCGTGCCTGAATATCCCACTGCACTCCACAGCTTGGCCGACACAGAACCATGGGGAGAGATCCCTGAGCCCTATTCCGCAGTCACCGCATTGCGACACAACTCGATTGGTGATGTGGAGGTCGCAGACCTCGGCATCGAGTTTGGGGAGGGGCCTGTTGACCCGGAGTTGAGGCGCTACAATTCTCCGGCCGATTTATTCAACCCTCTCACCTCGGGATCTGCTGCCCGAGAAGCTATCGACTGGAGATGGCGCCATTCAGGCCAGCATACCCAATTTAACACTGTCCAAGTTGCTGAAGCGGAACGAATATTTCCCGCTACCAAGGAAAATGCATATATTAGCCGAAACTTCCAATTGGACGACCACCCCCAGCAACAGGGGCCAGAAAACCAAAGCGCATCTGCGACGGCCCAGGAAGATGAAGACGCCGGCACCGGAAGTCGAGACAACATTACTTCACAAGCTGATGCAGTACAAGCCGGACAAGTCAACGGCCAGAAGGCTTCAGACTATGCAATCTTGCACTTGAATAATAAGTCGATCGTGTGCATACCGTCGAAGCAGACTGTTAATGCATCTCAAATCGTCAGGTCTCACGGCATCTCGAGACATGTCACGACTAAATATCTGTCTTCGCACCCTGAAGTCAAACGAACGTATGTAACGGGTCACCATACTGTTCAAGGGACATATATTCGGATTGCCGATGTGTCTGAATTTTGCGATCACCTGGAAATCTCTGATTTGACGGATGATATCAAGTCAGTCTTGGAGGCCCGGAAATATGTTTGCGATTTCCCAGGCTGTAAGCTAAGCTATAAAACCCGGGGAACTCTGACACGCCATCAAAAGTGAGTACATGTATCCCGGATGATCGCACACCAAAGGTGAAAACCACAAAAAGCCCAGGGCTGACAAAGTTGCCATAGGAGACATAAAAACCCTGAAATCTTCACCTGTTTAATATGTCAAAAACAAGAAACCCGCAAGGACAATTTTGCCAGCCACGTCTACAGACACACCAAGAACAATGGCGGTTATGCAAGGATCAAATATCACCCAAAGGCAGAGAATTACTTGCAGTCCATCAAGAACGGCGAACCTATCGAGACGTTAGAGTGATGACTTATCGTGAATAGGACGGTGACTTCACCCACGTGGGTTAGTCGTGAGTTGGAGGGCTAAAAAATATCCGGGTCATGCATTTAAGTTTTCGGGGATAGAAAAGTGTAAATATTACGTCGTTTTGACCTTGTTGATTTGAGCTTGGCCTACCAACTGTCGTCCCCCAAGTAGCTCTAATTGGCTCAAAATAAGGCAACGTTCCAATACTAGCTGAAAATCTTTATTCGCCGACGCATTTTCCAACGTTTCCGACTGACCGACGTAGGTGTAGCTGCCGTTCAAATCACAAGTCGTCTTTTTTAGACTCTCCTGTCAGTTCGAGTCAGGCCACAATCTGCTATCAGGCGTGATGAATGGATTTCACAGGTAAATGGCAGGGCCGGAAGAAATCCGTATGGTATTACGCGCGATTTTATAAGACAGTTGAAGCGAAGTAACGATAGCTATTAACGCTCAAAGGACCATTTTGATAGCACCTAAAACACTTTAATCTCTCGTCAAACAGCCTGACCGCACCCTCAGGCTTAAAGCAGCAGCAGCAACAGCACATTTCCGTATATAAGGAATGCCGATGGTTTTTATATCCTAGAACATGCCAACAAGCCCACTGATTAGCCACCGAGACGCCTCGTCCAATCAACTTATTTTACAATTATACAACACGTTCGTGTTCTGGTCTGAATGGAGATGATTGCCGTTGACCGCGGTTTGCATCACAATTTCTAAGCTGGAGTCTGGTAGCCGTGACGACTCGCAGGGTGTTAAATAAAAATTAGGTAAAAACGGCGTGTATACCACCCTTGTCTCTCAACACAAAGACAAACAATAAGACGCGACTGATCGGCACGTTTGTTTGCTTTTATGTTTTGGGATATACAGAGCAGAAATTTATCACGCGTTGTGGAGGAAGCGATTTTCAAGTGGATCATCCGGAAACAAACGAGCTCTGAAGTACTTGAGCAGCGGGACTGGACTGGGCTGCGTCTGTCGCGGAACAGACTGCCCATAGCCTGGCCACTCGCTAGTTATTTCTGTCTTGGCTGCATGCGATGAATATGCTTTGGCCATCTGTTCGTGGATGGCTGCTTGCTTATCCAGGGGTCAGTTGGTGAGCAAAAGGGGGAATGTGGGGTGGTATTATTGGGTCTGCGAGGCCACATTTTGTGCTCGTCGATTAACTGTCCCCGATTTGTGAGGCAAGCCGGGAATTCATTGGCGCTCATAGGCCTCTGAGGGTCTGCAGATAGTGGGAACAACCCAATTACAAACGGGTATGAGTGTAAAGAAGGCACAGACCTTAACCACATTCGCTGGACAATGACAGACCCCGATATCATCCTCTACCTCTACCCTATCGATGGCTTGGGCAACAAAGGCGCCTCTTACGCTATTTCCCTGCCCGAGAATAAGTCGAGGTTCGTCCCAGCGGCCGCCAGCAGCAGCTGTAACAATGTTCGCCGCAGCCGTCACGACAGGGATGCGACCGAGGAGCCCGAAGAGCGTGGACGCTTCAATGGGGACCCTTGTATCGTGCTCAGGCTCAGCCAGAGCACCTGAAGCCGTCTTGGTGTCGTAACAGGACGTGCACCGGACGTCGACTTTGTGCTGCCGAAACTGCCGGGAGTTAGCCGCTTCCACCTCTCCTTCACCTTTGACGACCAGAATCAGCCAATTGCCCGAGACCTGGGCTCTCTCTGGGGCACGAAATTCACTTACGATGGAGAGAAAGGCGAGCGCCAGTCCAAATTAGTTTGCAGGAGACAGCATATCCTGCTGCATATAGTGTGGTGGGTCCAAAGGCCAAAGACTTCAAGATTAAACAAACGGTACCCAGAGCAACATCTTTCGAGACCCGCTCCTCCCTCTCCTTTTTGCTGCTGACCTCTCGGATGCCTTTCGAGACCCGCTTCCTCGCCCTCCCTTGATTATGGTGTTTCCCGATTACCTTCAAGACCCACTCCTGAGCCCGTTCCTTTCTTGGAGGCTGCGTCAAGAAATAAGGGTGGGGTCCTGGAATGGCTGTAATAAGAGACAGCATCGCTCCCAAATCCCTTTTTGTGAAAATTCCACGCATCACCGTCCTTAGCCGTCAGGACTTGTCTTCTCATTCACATCCATATATGAATTTTTACATGAATTCTATATCCTCAATAATCTCACACAAGTCATGGAGGACATGGGAACAAGATTCCTTCAAGATCGAGTAAGAGCTGCAAAAGCCAAAGCGGATGCCCTTAAAGCTGAACTTCTCCAGGCTGAGCATGAGTCGGCACACCTAGCAAGCGAAATCGAGAAAGCTGAACGACGCGCATTTTTGGAAGAAGAGAAAAATGAACGGGAGACTCAAACCAGGAACAGTATACGGAAATTTCTCCAGGAAGCAAAACTCCCTCAGAAATTGCCGCCAAGATCTTTCCGTCGTGAAGCAAACCGAATTGCGGAGTACTGGGAAAACCATGGACTTGAATCAGGACTTACCTTCACATCGTTAATGTGTCTCTGTCAGGCACTACCGAAGACCGATTGGAGTCTATTAGAGAAGTATCCTGATACATTTCAGGAATTATCTTCTATGGTAAATCGTCGTTTTCAATTCAGTTGGGAAATGTGGGCATGGTATTGCAAATTCCTTGATCCTGCACGGGTGGAAAGCTGCGCTTTTGGTGAGTTGTCTCTTTGCGATTTTCTTTTCTAAGCCAGACGGCACGGCAAAGCCGTCCCATAATGTTTTTCTACCTTTTTTTTCTTTTCTCTTCTTCTTTTTTTCTTCCTTTTTTGCTAAGCTAGCAGTTTTCTCACACTCCTCATAGGAGCGGTTTACGACGCCTTTAAGCATGATGTTCCTGGACTGTGTGCCAAATTGCAACGTTTGCACAGTAAGGGGCTTATCGGGACAGAAATCTATGAGCCGCCTTCCTCGAGTACCCATCTCGCATTTCCCGGAGCAACGGGGGCAGATGACGGGACGCTCGACTGTCGCCCAAAACTGAATCAGGGCCTAAAGCGAAAAGAGTTGGGCTCAGGAGGACCATTGAGAAGTTTAGTCTGTGGAAACCAAATCGTATCATGCGACGAGCCCCAATCCGACCAAAAAAAGTTCACCGAAGCGGCAGCGGACGGAGGTCGACAAGCTACTCGACTGCAACAATCACCTTGTAAACGCACTGCCCCTCAACCACAACGCCATACATTAGCACATTTTCCAGGAAAACCATGAACTGGGAGCAATTAACTCTGAGATGGAAATATAAACAGAAAAACTATTTCCGACCGCTTCCCACTGGACCATCAACTCGCCCATCATTCGTTTGCCCCCGGGCTGGCGCAAACGCATACTATTCGGTGTCAGAGATCAACAGGCTGAGTTTACGTAATTACCGCTGAACGGTCTCGTACTGCTTGTCGCTGCCTCATCCTCTTTATTTGATTTTCGGCACTGCCCTTCAAGATCAAATGAGACTTGGTGGTAGCAGAGAAAACCCTCGCCCGTTTATTCTTTACCGCGTTGACCTCGAGTTGTTGCTGCTTCTTCCTTTTCTCTTGAGCTTCGGCATAAGGTCGTGGATGTTTTTGCGTGGCTGGCGCAAAAACGAGCGATTCGCATCGATCCCCACCCCGCTGCTGGCCTAGTGCGACGGGCAACTTTTCTGTATTCTTGTTTCTGCTTGCCCCTTCAGCAGGCACGTCCTCGCATATTGGCGCCCTAGATCTGAAATGTTGCGCATAGAAAGACAATCCGAGGTTGTTTGCATAAGTCGAGCCCACAGGGACATGTGAATTTGGCTTATGCCGTGGACTACCCATAACAGCTGACGAGGATTGCAGCCAACCAGAAACGCCGCCATCCATGTGTGGTGCACCAAACAGAGGATTTGAAGGCACCTGATAAAGGGAGGTGGGGACAGAAATGAGCGAGTCGACGCTTGATATGGCTGGGTGTTGCTGCTCGTTTTGCCAGCACGGCATAATATGTTGAGCTTCCCGAGGCTGCACTTCGGTGTTTCCAAGGTCCGTCTCAGACAGCTGTCCATCTGCAACTTCCTCCGGTTTCAGGAACTCTTGCATTATCGCGTCCCAATTGAAGACTTCCGCAGTGATTTTCTGACTTGTGCCTAGATCTTGATGAGCCTGCAAAACTCCAGCATTTACGGTGCCAAAGTTGCTACCCACGCCTAAACCTGGAAGCCCGCTGTTTTGATCGCAGATGCTTGTATCCGGGAAAATGGAAGCCGATCCCGGTGCTGGTAGGGCGCAGCCAAAATTGCCCGGGGCCACGGATACGGGCACATTGTTTAAATGCGGGACGCCCCCCGTAGAGAAATCAAAAAATCTGCGGCAATCTTCCATGGTTTTAAATTCCGTTGGGCGGTCCAGTGTCGTCGCTGTAATAATAGTAAATAAGAAAAGGAGGCCTTATATGCTTGTAGCTAGATATTTAGGTTGGGAAATTACTTTAGAACGTGTATTTAAGTAGGAATTCTCGATGATTGTCGTCGTAGGGCTGGGTGTTGAGAGCAGCAATTTAATACTAGGACACTCGCTGCATTTCGGCCGATAGAAACGATAGGTAGCAAGAGGTTACCTAATACGTATGCATGTGTCGTATTCGCCCGAACGACCCACCAGCAGCATAACTTTAGGCAATTTATCCTCTACCGTGTACCTCTCGATGCACCTCCAAGGACCCACCACCTCCCGGCCTTCTCGATGTAACCTCCAAAGACCCACCACCTCATGGCCTACATGACGGATGATTTCATAAGACATTCAAGCCATGTGATGAGAAGAGCTATTGCTTGAAAGCCTACCGGCTATGGGGGTGCAAGGTAGTTCCTGTAACGTATCTGTGTAAATTTTCTACAGTAAGACAAAACAATAATGCTTAATGAATGTATGGGCTACTAAACCGCGGTACAAAACAACAGGTTTTGTAATTGACAAAGTCCAGAGTACAAGCAGTGATACGTCGTGAAGTGGAAGCTGATATGATTTATTTTTCGTATCCTTCGAGAGGTGCAGCGTGAAGATCTGGGGCGGTGGGTCCGTGGAGGTTGCACCGAGAGACGTGGCGGCCGAAGAGGTATATGTAACCTCAGAGGACCCACCATTCCCGGCCTCCATCCGCCTCAGCCTTTAGGAAAATGGAAAAAAGCGAGACTAACCGTGATGTTAAAAACTGCAAGGACCGAAGCGCTTACACAAAGCGTCCTTGTGCTAACCGGTGAAACTTTGAACAAAGCTGTATTCCCAAACAATTTCAACACTACAAAGAAACACTGAAGTTTTGGACTAGATTTGTCCAATGTTCCAGCCGATGTTCAAACCTTGCTTCATCTTCTCAAGAAAATCGCCCAGGTGTGGGTTCTCTACCACAAGGCCTGAGGTTATATTCTGTGTCGGGCCTCAAATCTATAGCTCCAGTAGTAGATTCGTCACTCCAGTGCGAAAATCCCTTCTGATGAAAATCCGATAAATCCGTTGACTTGGCCAAGTCAGACGGAGCGCATGAATCAGCTAAACCCACAAAACCACAACAGCCACAATAGCCATCTCGATAGGCACTTCGTGCTTTAGTCTCGTCAGCGAGTAGACTATCAAGAAAGCACAAAGTACCCAACAATTACTCATACATGTTAAACCAAAAAACAAAGCCGGATTGTTATAACACTTTGCCAAGGAACTTGGTATAAGCCAGATCCCGGGGACAACTGGCGGCCGGAAACGATCAAGGTCGCCCAAAGCAGACTTTCGAGGGTATGGACAACCCCGGTTAACTCGTATGTGTGATTACCCCCTGCGCGAGTATGGGTGTAGCCGATGTGAAGAAGCTGGCATCCGAAACGATCAGTACTGCTACTAGGAAAAGTGACTGCATCCACACTCCAGCTCCAAAGCAGCCATGAAAAAGAACATCTGATAACCGGGTACATGCTCCCTGTTCACTCAGTCGATAGATAACCAAAACAACGCGCCACCCGCAGGCAAACACAAACTTCGCCCAATCAACTTGAAAGATGAACGTTAGACAAGGAGGCCTCCACAAAGGAGAAACTGTGTAGCTCACAAGTCCAGATCCCACCACACCTGCTCTTATTGCTCGCTGACTAAGGTGGGACGAGCAAACAATGCATACTGGATCCACAAAGAACGCCCACAAAAGAAGGATGCGGCCAAAGCATACGTATCGCATGCAGCCAAGGTGGCAATAAGTGAAGGATTGCCAGGATATGGGCAGTCAGTTCCGTAATAGACGCAGTCCAGTCCCCCTCTCTCTCCTATTGCGCGTGCTACGTGCTGCTCTATGTATCCAAACAAGCCCGCCTATCAGTCGCATCTTACGGTCTTGTCTTAGTGCAAGAGTGGTGGGAGGGTCGTCGCGAACGCCGGTGCTGTCTAAGCTCCGGCTGTAGATTACAAGTCGTCAGGCTGCCGAGCTCCAACTTATGGATGTGACACAAGGCCGTGACCAGCGGCAATCGGCTCCATTTGGACGCGAACGCGAACGGGGTATATCATTGCGCGCCAAAAGCCTCGCTGAATCGTGTCCATCTCGCGTCAAGAGGCACCTAGCAAATCGTCTGCACGAGCTTTAGGGGGGATGCCTTTACCAATCAGGTCTGGTAACAGAGGGCAGCTGTGTTCGAAGGATTAGTTTTCGGATAGGTAGCTCAGTATTTAGGCACTTAGCTCCCACAAACCATACTCCCTAACTAACCCTCCCCCCCCCCCCCCCCACCAACCTCCCTCTCTAAATCACCTAACTCATCTTCCTTCTATGGATGAAGTGGACGAAAGTCCTACGAGCCCTCGCGGAATTCCTGAAAGTCTAGGCGACGTCAGCTGGTTGCTTTCACGCATTGAACAGCAAAGTCGTTGTCCACGCAACGCTGCGAGCTGGTTGAATGAAGTTAAGAGCACAACCGCGAAAATTTTGTTCGAAATCAGCTTTCCCACCTGGTTCGCATATCGTCTTACGCGGCATGCAGCTTTTTCAAATTCTCATTTTGAAGGCAAATCTGAATTGAAGGCAAAGCTACACTGGTTTGAGGCGCAGGGTGAAGAGACGAAGCTGGGACTCGCACGTCAAGTTTCAAATCTTTTGTCACCGAGTGCGATAAAGAAAATCAACACTTGGAAGGATATGACACAAAACAAACGAAAACGTAAGTCCGTTATTATTCATGAATATGACTCGCAAGCTAACAATAGGTGGGGAGTATCGATGAAATTGAGGATGACTGCACCTCGGCGACGACGACAACTATAGCCCCGGAGACCGCTATCGCCTCTCAGTGCATGACTGCAACGACAGAAAGTCTTTCTGTGTTCCACCATGCGTCTCTCAACGAAACTCGCAAGCTGTTCCCGCGTCGTATATACAATGCCATAGTCAGGTCCGCTCCATGCCCTGGTACTATAGCGGCGTCGATTACAACAATCAGCCCAACTAACTCAATACAACAACCATGCCAAGTCGCGTTTGAGATGCGAATTAAGCTTGCATCTGCCTACATCCCAACTATTGCGAAGGATCTTTTTGACGCCAATGTTGTTGAAAACAATGGTGTTATCTCCTTACAAACCCCGACGTATACCGTCGTGCCTTCGCCATCTTTAACGTTGAAAGGATGCCGTTTGTTGGCTATTCCGGAAATCTTTGGTGTAGAAGTTGCTGAAGCTATACATGATAGCTTCATTTACCAAGGCGATATCTCCTACGGATACGACACTACATCCAGTGTCAAGCATCCTCCACCATTCATGGGTCAGACCCACCTTTGTTAGCGATTCACACCCAAACACACCAATAAGCTTAACAGCTGAAGAATTTTCGCCCTCCGGGCGCCGGTCGTCATGGCCTCACCAGAGGTCTCAAACCGCCGCGCGCGCCCGCAGAGCACGCCGCAGGCTTTGCCGCAGGGCCAGGCCGAGTCGGGACACGTATCTCTCGACACGCGCACCGCTAACGCGCCTCAGCCGGCTGGCCGCGGAAGGTACTCCAGCCTCCCGGCCCTGGCCATCAAAACACTGCAGCAGGAGTTGGAAAACGTGGAAACAGTCGGCAGCTGGCTCGAAGAGGTCTTTGCAGCCAAGCTCGAAAGTTTACAGGCCCCGGAGGACGCCGCGCTTAGGAGAATTGTTCTTGAACTTGACGACGTGATCAGCGGCTGGTTCCTCAGTCGCACCCTCCCTGAAAAAGAGCGTTCGCGCTCCCCGTCGCGTTCGCCGACCAGTTCCAGCGAAAGGCGCAGCATTTTAATTACGAGGACGGGCACGGCGTCGTCGGCCTCTAAAGGCAGAGGCACGCCCACTAACAAATCGGTCACATGGGCCGAGCGAGCCGCCACGCCACCAGCGGCGGCCCCAACGCCAATTTTAACCCCGGCCACGCGCTCGTACCCGATACGTACGACGCCCGGCAATGCACCTGACAGCTCCGCAACTCCCTCCCAATCGGGCCGGAACCGCTCCCAAGCCCCGAAACGTTTGACAGAACAGCCGTCCAACCGCATCCTGATCCGCGTAAATGACAAATTGCGGATGGTGACGAGGGAGCCATACGC
This sequence comes from Pyricularia oryzae 70-15, assembly GCF_000002495.2. Classification (NCBI taxonomy): domain Eukaryota; kingdom Fungi; phylum Ascomycota; class Sordariomycetes; order Magnaporthales; family Pyriculariaceae; genus Pyricularia; species Pyricularia oryzae. The sequence continues at coordinate 403,847 of NC_017844.1, read as the reverse complement.
GGTAACGACCAAACTGGCCGAATTGGTCTCGGTGCCACACAGTGAAATCCCAAACGCCAAGCGTACCCCCACGGGCTGGGGTGTTACGGTGGCCTGAGGAAACACGGCAAAAACTCCTCAACCCCAGCGCGGTCAAGGCCATTATGGACGCATTGGACGCGCGGGAAGTCACTGTCCCGACAACCTGGCACACATACGCCGTCTCTGGAGTGCCCCGAACGCTCAATTGCCTGGACGGAAGAAAGGACGTACATGAGGTAATCCAGGAGGAGATTACCGTGGCAGCAGGCCAGCAGCCAGTCAACTGGCATATTTCCAAACATGGTTACGACCCATATACGGCTGAGGGCACGTGGATAGTGTCCTTCCTTTAACCCGTAAAGCCCTTTCAGCTTTTTGGAGTGTCGAAACGTGCGCGGAAGGTTGAAAAATCACGCAAAATTACACACCACCACGACGGTTGCCAGGGATATTGCGAAATACGTCGCTGCGTACGGCAAGCGCGTTGCGGCATATGTGGTGAAGCAAAACATGCGACAGAGGAAGAGCCGTGCAAGGCAGCCCCCAAATGCGTCAATTGCCACGGCCATTTCCCATCCGGACATGAGAACTGCCCTGCCCGACCTTTAGTGGTAAATGGGAAGCTTGAACGACCTTCACAGCGTAAACTAAAGGGGATCCGCAGAATCGGACGTGCCAACCGTGCCGCGATTATCAACGACCGGGCTGAGGCGGCCCGCCGAGAGCCAGCACCTGCAATCCCGGTCCTAAACACCTCATCGCAGCATTCGCAAACCTCGAGCTCCCGATCGAGCATTTCAAATAAAAGAGCGCGGCCATGCGAGGCGGCAGGGGCGGACATCCGCAACTTCCTGCAGGCTGAACAGGAACATGTGCACGACGAAATCGTTTGGGCAGCCGAAATGGAGGAAGACGCAGCGGCTGCCGAAATTTGCCCCGCTGATGTAATAGACTTGGAAGCAACCCATCGATCGATATGACGAAATACTCGCTCGGCAATATGCAGCGGGAATGCCTCGACGTAGTTTGGGCCAACGTAGGTAAAAGGATGGGTGTGCATCTGAGCCTATTGGAGTTGTGCCACCAGAGAAAAGTGGACCTGGTTAACGTTCAAGAGCCGTGGTGCGGGCTAAATATAATTACACAAACGCACCCGGGCTATAATGTTTTTGCGCCAGTGGACGAATGGCACGCCAACATTTACAAAGCCATGACTGGGCTCCGGCCCCGGGTGCTCACCTACGTCAAGAAGGGGGCAGCCCTAGGGGCCGCACAACGACGGTTACCGCAGGGCCAAAATACGCGGGACATACTCTGGCTCGAAATTAACGGAATATTGTTTGTTAACGTATATAAGGCTCCGGGCACTGAGGCCGCGCTGGAAATGGTATGCAATACCGTGCCAAATGGACCCACGGTGCTAGGCGGCGATTTTAACGTAGCGGCTGCTGCATACCAGCCAGGCCGCGCAAACGCACGCGGAGGGGATCAACTGACGGCATGGGCGCAAGCCCAGGGGATGAGTTTTACAGGAAATATCGGCGTGCCCACCCACCGCGACGGGGGTTTACTGGATATGGTCTTTTCCAACCTCCCCAGCACAATAACTGTGGTTGACAGCAGTCTTTATACAGGCTCCGACCACGAATCCCTTTATACCACGCTGCGGACGCGCGGCGCCCCCCGCCCGGAGGCGGTCAACGTTTCGGTTAGGGACGACCGGCTACCAAAGTTCGCGGAGCTACTTGCTTTTGGCATGCAAGATATGCCGGACCCGGGATCCGCGGCCGATGGCTACGCATTGGACGCGTGGGTAGCTGAATTTACAACTTTATAAGAGCAAGTGACGTGGGTCGTGGGTACGCCGGCGGGAAAAAGGGGCAGCTCGGCTCCCTGGTGGACCGAAAACTGCCAGCGGCTCTGGTCCGAATTCCAGCGGGTTAAACGGAGCGCTGTAAATAGGGCAGACGCCTTTGCCGAGGAAAAAGCCTATACGAAAGGGGTGCGGGCCGCGAAGCGGGAGTACTGGAGGCACCGGATCGACCAACTGCGCGACGATAAGGATTTGTGGAACATGGTGGGCTGGCTGGGAGCCGGACCACGCCTCCGGTCCCCGCCGCTGGTTATTAACGGCGAGCAAGTGAGCGAGCCTTTAGCAAAAGCGGAAGCACTGCAACGGGAGGTGCTTGGCCGATTTTCGGCGGAGGATGACCTGCAGGGAGACCCCTTGGAGGCCTGGTCGCCGGACGAGGCTAAAATCCCTTGGGACACCCAGGTTGGTGCGGAAGAGGCGGAGCGCTCCTGCATTGGAGTTACGAGCACGTCCCCGGGCATCGACGGAATGACCGTCCGGCTATTAAAAGCCGGATGGGCTTCGTTGGCCGAGCCGGTGCGCAGGCTCTACCAACGTTGCCTGGAACTCGGACATTTCCCAACGCTTTGGAAGAAGGCCGAAGTCGCGATGCTACCGAAAACGGGGAAGAAAGACCGGAGCAGCGTTCGATCCTGGCGGCCTATAGCCCTCCTCTCCTGCATCGGAAAAGGCCTCGAGAGGCTCGTTGCACGCCGGATAGCTTGGGCCATACACGACAACGGGCTCCTTAGCTGCACCCACGGCGGTGCCCTACCCAAACGATCGGCGACGGATCTGGTTTGTGCCCTCGCCCACGATATCGAGCAGGCTTTAGCTCGCGGGGAGGAAGTTACCCTTGTCGCATGCGACGTCCAAAGCGCCTTCGACGCCCTCCTCCATGGGCGATTAATACGGAAAATGCGGAGCCTTGGGTTTAGTAAAATGCTCCTCAGGTTCGTGATTAACTTTTTAAACGACCGCCAGGCCCGAGTCCGGCTGGAGGGTACGACCACGGGCTTTAGGCGGCTTGGGTGCGGCACCCCGCAAGGGTCTCCCCTTTCCCCGATCCTATATATGCTATATTTGGCGTATCTCGTCAAAAACGGTACGAAGTGGCGGTTGGCATACGCAGACGACGTGTTTACATGGAAATCGTCACCCTCGTTGGAGGAAAACGTACGTTGGCTGGAAGATAAACTCCGGGATATGCACGAAATTGCGGCGGAAGAGAAGATCCATTTTGCAGCGGAAAAGACAGAGGTGATCCATATCACTAAGAAAAGGCACGGTCGCAACCCGGAAATCCGGATTAATGGTAGAACGGTTACCCCGGTCCAACTACCGGGCGGTCGACGCGGACAAAGCGCCTCCGGGGCCGAGCGCTACCCGGGCATGCGTTGGCTTGGTTTTTGGTTCAGCCGACGGCTAGACGGGCGCCGCCACGTGGCCGAAAGGGCTGCCAAAGCAATGGCGGTCGCTGCCCACCTCAAGAGCTTTGGGGCAGTAAGATACGGACCGCCTGCGGCTGCACTTCGCAAGGCAGCGGTGGCATGCGTGGGTTCCTCGGCCACCTACGCAGCCGAGGCATGGTACAACCCAGCGCACAAGCAAAGAGGACTCCTCAAAGCACTGAACAAACCGCTGGTTTTAGCGGCACGGGCAATCCTCCCGGCGTATAAAACCACCCCCTCGTCCACTGTTCTCAGGGACGCAGGATTACCCTCGGCCCGCGTCGCGCTGGCCTACACCCGCCTGAAATACGGCGCCCGACTAAGGCTCGCGGACAAGGGGCACCCCCTTGTCAGCCGCCTGCGTGAAACACCTCGTGCCCGCAACTCGGGCCATTCGGCCACAACCCTGCAAACGGCTGCACAACTTCTCCCGCGGATCCGGAGATTAGAGTTGCGCGCACCTCGCAATGCCCCGGATTCTCGCACTGACCCCACCGGAGGAGTCCCGAAAGAGGAAGCGGCCCGCCGCTTTATCGAATGGCTGGACATAGTATCACCTGACGATATCGTGGTATATACGGATGGTTCGGAAAAACACGAAAACAACTGCGTCCAAATAGGGTACGGATGGGCCGCTTTTAGGGCGGGCCTGGAATTTGCCGCAGGCTCCGCATTTATTACGCCGGAAAACCACGTTTTCGACGCCGAGGCGATTGGCGCCCTAAAAGGGCTACAGGCGGCAGCCAAGGCCCAGCCAGGCGCCCGGATCTGGATTTGTGTGGACAGCACCTCGGTTATTTGGGGTCTTAGAGGCGACGCGCCGCGTTCGTCCCAATGGGCCTTTTTGGAGTTCCATAACCTTGTCGATTTACTCCGAAAATAAGGTACCGAGGTTCGGGTCCGTTGGTGCCCTGGGCACCAGGGAATCCCGGGAAACGACCGGGCTGACGAGCTGGCCAAGGCCGGCTCTGCCGGACCGCCGGACCCAGACCCGAGGGCTCAGCAAACCACGTATAGCGGTGCCGGCACGGTCCTCAGAGCCATTCTTTCGAATATAGAGAAGGAATGGTGGCGTAAAGAACTCTGTGAACGGTCCCCCGCATATAGGGAATGGAAATTCCAATACACACCGAGAAAGGAGCCCGAGGAACTGCGTTTGCCAAGACCCCTACTGGGCCATTACTTGGCCATGAGGACCGGCCACGGCGATTTCAAAGCCTACCATAACCGTTTCAACCACCAGGATGCAAACACCTCGTGTGCCTGGTGCTGGAAGCGGACCTCCCCTGAACACCCGGTGCACTGCCGCTTTTCGCGGGCGGTGTGGAGAAACTGGCCGTGGCTTGATAACGAGCGGCCGGTCGGGCCGCCAGACCGCGCCCAACGCCGCAAATTCTTCCAGACAAGCTTCGGGCAACCGAAAAGCTTTGAGGCGTTTTCGATAGCCACCAACTACTTCAGCGCCCGCCCCAGAGCGGCCCGCCAGCGCCCCGCGCGCCACGAACGCACTTTACGTCTAGGGACACCGATCGTAAACGACTCGAACTCTGACGAGGAATAGACTTACTGCCTTTTCACCCACACTTCACGGCACAAGCCGTTAGACGAACCCTCCGTGCACCTTAGGCACGGGGTCGCGTCAGTGAACTAACCCCCTAAGCAGGACCGGGCCCGAACCCGGTCAGGCACGATCCGCCTCTGCCCTCCTTGTTTTCCCCCTGTGTAAATAAAGAAGATAGAACGCGCGCCGAGATACCCCTCGGGAGGTTGCTAACGGCCGGCTAACAAGCCGGGCCGAGCCCGGCGTTAACTAATACTACTACTACTACTACTACTACTACTACTACTACATCCAGTGTATCAATGGAAATATGGGGGGATATTAAGAAGAATGCTGTTCTTTCCCTCTTCATGGGTCTTCGTGAAGGGTATCAAATTACCGAGAAACTGTATCAACTCATTCAGTAATTTCTTCCTCCCACCAATTGCCAAGTCTGCCGCCTCCAATGAAAATCGCCGTCCCTTGTGGCAATTTTCCTTGCTTGCTACAGTTTTCGTACTTTTCGATAGGTGTAATGTGGTTGTTGCCTTCATAAACGTAATACCAGCAGTCCTTAAAATAAACCATTTGCCCTCTGCCTTCGACCCACGAAGGAGGGTTACTGGCGTGTGCGGGAACCTCTTTTGTGAGGTTTTGGCAGTTGAAAGGCTACATAGGGTTAGAGATGCTGCAAAATTTGATCGATTTGAAGCACGAACCATTTTGAATGCTGCTTGTCTTCGAGACAAACACTAAACAGCGGGCGTGTACAGAATCGAGGCCCGTAGGGAATAGAGAGCTGATTTTTAATTATGAGGGTAGTGTGCAATGGGTTTTGTAGACGACACGTCATAAATATGACAGGTGTCCTTGGTTAGCCGAAATTCTAGTTAACGTCACTTGCTCTGACTTCATAAAACTTAGTCAGCTGAGACACAGGTCAAAACGGATGACTGCGGACCCTCTTCTAGAGAAAATAATAGAATGAACTCTCCGTGATAGCTTAAAATGTGAAAGGGCAGATGGGGGACTTGGGGTAGAAGGCGAAAGGGTATGAGTCAATTTGCATCATGCATCACACATAAATAGCCAAAGTAGTGAAGGAGGTTAGTCAGGTTGCAAGATAGCCGCGGTGCCGAACAAAGGTGCACCCCCACTTTTTCTTACCTTACATTAATGAAATCAAAACTAACTTAAGGTCCAACGAAGCCCGTCCGCGCTGGGTAAGAGGCAGTGATTGAAATCTCGACCGAATAACACGTCTGCATTTAAACACACTCCCTCAGCGCGTAAAGGGGTGGGGCGCTTCCCTTTAGACCTTACTAACCTCCCTCAATACCCTCCCTCACTACCATCCTAAGGGGTATGGGAGGGCGACCATCATTTATTGCAGCCATGTGATGAGGAAGCGGACCTTCGTCCGTTTCGCAGTGAGTTATCTTGGACAGATCCGGCTGTCGGTTGGGATAAACTGTACCAAGGGCCATTTTGTCGTTCCTCCTTCTGACCTTGTCAGCGGGTAAGGGGTCAGGTGTTTATTCTACCACTGATCCAATTAGCCAGAAGAAACGAAGTCTGATTTCAGACGGATGAAGGTGAAAAAAAAGAAATCGGTTGTACATCCTTGGCTTCCCACCCTAGTCTTTCGATGCAACCCTAAGAGTCCATACTCCTCTTTCGAAGCATTGCCGAGCTTGCCGCTGTCTTGATTGGCTATAGGATGGATGGAAGCTCACTGTAAGCACAACGGAGGGTGTAAGGCAGGTAAGGAAGGAATGCGTCTGCAGGTCACAAATGCAGCACCGTTCGCACCCTAGTGGGCACCTGGAAACTGGCGTCCCTGTCTTGCATGTCTCCGTAAAGCCATGCGAACCTCATAAAGTGCATTGTAGAATTATCCGCTTCTTGAGATTACATATTAAGCTGCTGCCAGGTCTCCTAATTCAAACTGGGTTACATGTAGGCAAGCAAGGTCACACACGACTACAGCAGACTCTCTTCTCCGATCCAGGCTGTCCTGTGCGCCAAGGATATAATGCGTCTAAGCAGCGGCGTTAGCGGTAACCGCCCGTCATCCTCTGGGCCTATGGGGTTTCGACTGCGGGAGGTTGTTGTTCTTTGGGATCAAACCCAAAGCCGCCTATAACCCTGAGATGAAAAAGAAATTAGACTTGAGCAGGTAGGCTTAGTCTCATCGGGTTAGTTTCAATCAATCAGAAACGCTCGACAAGGGTTGGCTGTCTTCATTTATCGTTCAGATTATCTCGGCAGGCTTAGTTGTAGCCGCTTCGGCTGATGGACCATCTAAATCTGGCGCCATTAAGGGAGGCATCCAAAGCCAGGTGCGTCTCTAAGTTATTAAAAGCAGGGTGGACAAATGTGCTTCCTTTCTCTTGTTTTTCAAATTTAGCCTACAACGTATGTTCACGGCCACCTATCGTTATCATCCTTGGCGGAAACGAAATTAACAACACAGATGCTTTGGCCTCCTACTAACTCCATATACTTAAACATAATTCGCAATTAATATTCACCAACAAAACCAATAGGAGTGTGCAGGCCTATCAATTCCATTGCAAATCCTTAGCAACGAAGTGCCATTTCGCTCAATCAACCAGAGGAACGACATGCAGTAGCGCGATTATACAGATAACACGCTGATAACGCGTACTGTTTGGCGCCCCGGGTTTGCGGCTATGGCGCGGTGTGGTTTGTTGGTAATGTGCAAAAAGGGGCGGTTCGGTCTTGCCCGCGGATGCCATTGGACGGAAGGACCTTGGCAGGCGAGTGCGGTGTAACAGCACCTGAATAGAAGTACGAGCGACCGTCGGTGCGTTACTCCGCCCACCATCAATCAATCAATGCATTCTTGTTTATCGCCCTAACGCGTGCTGATTGCAAGAATGTAGAGGAGTCAACCTCGTTCTTATTCGTCTTTAATGTTTTGCAGTGGCGCGCACGGACTAAAAGTGGTTGCCCCAGGGCAACCACTTTTAGTCCGTGCGTTTCCACCAGGTGATGCTGCGAGTCTGGAGAAGCCTAAGCCTGCTGCTGTATGCGCTCCGTCTGACTTGTCCGAAAACTCCACCCAAAAGTACTCAGTACAGTGATCGCTGTGTGGGGTCAATTCGTAGGTTGAATGACGGATCGTGTAGGTTCTATAACGTAGCCCTATTTTTAACATTTGAAGGGTGGGTTAGCGCGTAGCTATAATGCCCGGGCGTAGCTGGCCTGTTAGCGGCAATGTGAAGCAAACCAAGTGGGTCCTTGAAGGTTTTATCGAAACATCGAGACCCGCTCCTCCCTCTATTCAATAACTGTGGGGTTTCTCACAAAGCTCACGCGCAGGCCTCGAGTAAGAACATAAACAAGCACAGCAAGCCACAAATCACGCTAAAGAGATACCAGAGATAGCAAGCCCACAACGCGGAATACTAATCACAGTACATTTTGGGGTGTCGAGGCGCGTCGCGAGAGCGGTCATGGAGCGGGTCTTGGAAGGTAGCGCAGGGAGGGCTCTCTCGCCTCGACACAGATGGTGTGTTGTCTGATTTGGTTTGGTCGAGTGAATTTCGCGATAATTGGACCTGAAGCCTTATGACACTGTCGAAGCTCTGACCGTAGTAGACGCCAACGGGCCCACCATGCAACCCCCGCGTTCCAAAGCTCCACTCCCCCATGCCCTTGGATCAATGCCAAACAAGCAACCCCTATCAGTCATTGCACAGGCTCCTTGATGGTTCTAGGCCGTACCTTATGATGGTGTGAAGGAGCAGGCCTGTCGATTGTCCTTTTTCTGAAAATTTGTTGTGGCATAGTAATATATTTGTTTACAATCTTATTTATCGCTGACTACATGTTCAACAGCTGCTTGCTCGGGTTTTATACAAAAACGTTCTTGAAAAAAAAGATAAGGAAAAGCACTTTGAAAAAGCTCGCGGTGGTTAACTCGGAGTAGTGGGAGGATCATGAAGAGCGACATCCGACACGTATCTGGCCGCTGGGCGGAGTCCTCCAATGATGTCACGCATTGTAATACGTTTGCGGCAGTCGCTTTCTGTCATCTCGTGGACAAGTTTGTCCATACCGTCGTGGTCTCGTCCGTCCCCGTCGCCTCGTACCGCATCACATTGGCCGTCACGGTGTGCTTTTCCTTTTCGGCCGCCGGCTGCGTGTAGTAAAGTGTCTGGATCCGATCCAGGGCCCTCTAGGGCAAGCAATCCCCGGGCATTTTTCACCCGTTTCAGCCATTGAACCATGGTTTCCCTCGCTCTGTCGCGGTTTGGACCTTTCGGACCAACGACATGAGAGATTATCCATTCGGCGGTGGTTTCCGGGAGCGGAAGCAGTTTGAATAGAAAAAGTTGCACTACGCCCAGTGCCCAGACGTCGCCAGGGAAGCCTCGGCCGGGATTTGATGCCGCAAGAAACTCGGGTGGTATGTACCAGGGCGTGCCCGCCGCGTAAACATTGGTCGCCGTATCTGGGCTATCGCTGCTGAGACCAAAGTCGATGAGGACAGCGCCGCGGGTATCGTTGTAGAGAATGTTGCCCGGCTTAACGTCGTAATGGGTAATGCCTTTAGAGTGGACGTAATCCAGAGCTAGGGCTATATCACGCATAATGCGGCCTGCGACGCCCCGTGAGCCTGTAAACAGGTTTTCGGGCCTTTGTCGCCAGGTAGGGTGTGCCAGTGACGGTCCTTCAACGTCCTCCATGTATATTGTGTGGATGCGTGCGTCTGTTCCAAGCAGCTGTACAATGAAACGGGCGCCAGCCGTAGTAGCCATCAGCTTGCTATGTATCCTGGTTTCGCTCTGCCAGACCCTGGCAGCAGCTTTAGCGTCACGCATCCCTTTGCGTACCGTTTTTGCAACCATGTCAACGTTTCCATGACCCGGAAAGGAAAGCTGAACTTTTCTGACTAACGATGACTTGTTTTCCGCCAGTTTTTGGGCATATGTGATGGAATATTCCTCTTGAGGGTGCGATCCTACGAGTTTCAGGGTTTGCCCAGGTCTAAGGGACACGAGAGGGTGTTCCAGCTGCCGCATCTCAAAGTCGGCAACCGGAACGGTATGCTTTGGCACCAATGCTACCGTGCTGCTGGCCTTCGCACGTTTCGCTGGCAGGGTAGCTGACGCGGATCGTTTCCTGCTCTCCGGCTCGAATTCTTCAGCATTATCCCTAGCAGGGAGAAAACGCCGTGGGAGAACCAAAAGTGTGGTTGTGCGGCTGACATCGGGCGCGGTGAGGTTCCAGGCGCCAGGTTCCAGCTCCGCGCTCGTCCCTTTGTAGACAATAATATTGTCGGGTCCCGATTCCTTTTTGAGAACGAGCGTGGGTGAAGATTGGCCATTTATCAGTGTGACCTGGTCAGTCTCGGGATCGTAATATATCTCGAAGTTCACCTGCGTCGAGCCTTTGCAGTGTATCGACACTTTGCACGCGACATGGAATATGGATTGCGCAACAGCCATAACTTTTGATATTTCGACGCTTTCTTCCCCGTCCCCGCACACAAACTCCAACCATTGGCTGCAGGAGTCGGTATAGCTCTGATCATTGATACCTAAACCGACGTGCTCCAGATGAAATGCATCTGGGTCTGATGGATGAAAGACCAGCCGGGTCCGGTTGTCTTCCTTGCTCAGTTGCAGCCACCGCAAGCGCTCGGGGACAATCTCGCCCATGACATCTTCGGTGCCTCCAGGGTGAGCAGTGGGCGGGTTCGCGCAGCCCTTGCCTTGATTTTCGCTGGCGATTTGGCCATTGGTAGCTTCGGATCGGTTTACTGTTGCGATAGTTGAGGTCTCCTGGTACCTCGAGTTGCTGGAGGAGAAGGGGTTGGTCAACTGTGTGGAGAAAGCCTGAGACATCGTGGTGGCGAGGAAATGCAAAAATTACAATTTCCCGCGTCTTTGGATCGGACGGAGGAACAGGACGCTGGGGCATCCATATATAGGCACGGCATCGCTCCCACTCCGCCTATATTCTTGTAAGCGCCGTGATTCTTGTTAGTGCCGTGAGGTAGATCTCTAATGAGTGATCGGATGTGGATACTCTCCCCGCTTTACCAGGCTGCAACCCCATTTTGGGCGACCCACCTTTCTTCAATTCCTGGACCACTACAGACCACGCGCCCTCATCCTTGATATTCTTTGGGCAGATTTCCATCCTTCTATTACAACACCGTATTTGACCTTAATACCATAATGGACGGTCAGCGCCCAACTCAACCCGATCTCGACAATGCACCTCAATGGCGCTGGGACTCGTGGAGAGTCGGACTCGATCCTGAATCGCTTTTCACGACTTTAAGCGAACAATACAACAAGGTCTCTTGCGACATCCAATCCCCCGAAGCGTTCCATCACGACGTATCCTCAATCGTCCTCCAGGCGAGAAATCTCGAAGACTTCCATCATAGACTGTCGAAGCGACGCGAGGAGCGCCTGCGCGAGCTACGAACAGCCTGGACTCGAGTCATACAAAACTTCTATGGCTGGCGGCCAATTCGACTTGGCCAAGATGAGGACCCAATATATTCGGCTTTCGGAAAAATGGTTGGGAACTTATCCTTCGAGTCTATTATTTGTTATGCCGACGCGCATATACCCGACGACCGCAAATATTCCCCGACCTTGAGCAACTTGGATCCCGAGGCAAAGCCGCTATCGCCAGACAGCGGACCTGACGCTGGCCCAGACCAGAAGGTGCTGCAGCGACCCGAAGAGCCCCGGCTGCCGGCGTGGCCGCCAAAGCCAACGACCCGGCCTGCACATGCTTTATTAACATCGCCGCCGGGATACTGCAACCGCAAACCGCTCGAAAAGATCGTGCCACCGAGTTTATTGACACCAGCCGGCGACGATGAGGACGTGACGGTTGAGTCTGCGGCTGCTGGCTCTTCCAAGAGCATACGGAAGCAATCGAGCACGGAGCAGGGAAAGGAGTGGCAACTCAAGCGGGGACAAAGCCAGGAACTGGAAGCAAAGGAATATAGCACTGCACTTAAGCCAGCGGACATCCTGTCCCCTAGCGGCAGCGGCTGCAGCAATCCAAAACGGCAGCAGCAGAGCATTCAACTGGAGTATGGGCAGGACACTGTTGCAGGCGACGATAAGGACTCACCGTCAAGGACAATGTTTGCGTCAGCAGTGTTACCACGACGAAAAAGCGCCTATTTGGGGATAACATCGTCACCAACGTTGACCAGCGTTCGGAGTTGCAAAAAGCGGCCGCGCACACCAGAATCACCCGGCAGTGACGATGGGCCGACCTGCAAAAGGAACCGGACGAGAGTCTTCGCCTCGCCGAAGTAACAAGGTACCTTGTCTTCAATACTTGTCGTTCCCCCGTCCGACCATGTTCCTAGCTTGGGGAAAGGCGGGAGGTGTAAAGACTTCAAAGATGTATGGCTGTCGACTATCGATGATACCACGAGTAGCACATGGGGTCGCATATATATAGTTATGAATTCCAGGGCGTACTGTTTGTCTTTCAACCTTGTTTTATCTTCCAGGGAACAAAAGCCAACAACCTTTCTAAGGTTTTAAATTTGGGTACACAAATGTTGACCAGTTTACACGTGCAAGGGGGACTCATGATTCTGAATGCCGCGCCAATTTCTAGACGATTTTAATAACCAAAGCTTTTGCTTCTCCAACTGCAGCCGTGCGAACATTGGTTCTGTCCCTGCGAATCTTGTTGGACCTAGTTCCAAGCCTTTTCTTTTAAGTTTAAAGCTAATTATACATTGTTTTGAGCCATTAGTTATACCATTGTACTATATTACTATGTTAATGCTGTGTTTTCGTACTTCATTTTGCATCTCAAATTATGTTCATGGCTCACCAACAATCAACCTGCAGGACGAAATTTTCGGACCCCCAACGAAACTGCAAGTCTATAACTTTAGTGTTAATCATTAGACGAAAGATCAAGTCGCCTGCACTTTTCATGAATTTCTCAGGTGTGATACCAATTCTGAGGGTCAAAAATCGCAAAATCGAGACTCTTTCACAAGCACAATTTACCGCTTGCACTTGATAACTCTCGGCTCGTGATGACCACATGCTTCGTAGTGAAAGCAACAATTGTTGCCAGCATCATCCTTTCAATATAATGTCCGGGCAACATCAGCCTATATTCTAAACCTAGACCATAGCCTCGTTGCATTTAAGAGCGATGCATTTACCAATAAGCCGTCGATGTATTGAAAAAGTGGCTGTCTACTGCACAATTATAAATTACCAGATCAACAATTCCAAACCAAGCCCGGCCGCATAATGACGAGGACAAAAAATGCGCAAAAGATGGCTCCATCATCGCGCATATATCCGAAGCTTCATTAAGACATTCTCCAGGCCATGCCTGAAAATGTGACCATTGTGTGGGAAAACAGCCTAGAAGAGCGAGCTCGGCTCAGGAATCAGTGGGTGACAAACGTTATGGGACGTTTTACGTGCCGCAACCGGCAATGCGCTAGCGGGGGCTGGTTCAGTAGGACAATGGGCATATGGATTCGGCAGTTCCGCGGCGGTCGCTACAACGCCATAGTCTACAGCCAGGAGTGTGAGCTGTGTGGTTGGCTCGGCTGGCTAACTCTCGACCGAGGCTCCCATATAGAAAGGGTACCATACTGGCTCAAGAAGTGGGCGGGCGTGCCAGTGGAGCCACCTCCTCGCCGAGAAAAAAGGGGCCCTCCCCACAAACAACAGCTTTGCGAGGGATGCAGGAGGGGTTTGTGTCAGGTTGGCAGACGCCGCATTACAACTTGATACTGATTTCAGGAGCCCTTGCTAGCTTTGACTTGCTGGGGAGTTCTTGGAAGGAACATCTGGGGATAGAAACCAATTTGGGCAATAAGCTATAAGCAGTTTTAACATAGGCGTTTGGGTGTGACGAACAGGCTGGAATGTAGATTTTTGGACGCTATGTGTTGTGAGCCCATCCGCAGAGAAGTTTAAAAATTGTCGTTTTCGACGAAATCGTAGGCCACGGGGCTCATATTTGTGAATTTTATGACTGATTCAGATCCACTCACCCAAAGAATGGTGGTGCCAGGTGCTTAGTTGTGCGATAACAAATTCTACACCCCCTTTCATCTACAAATATTCAGTTGCTTCACCAAGAAAATCCAGGAGTGGGTTAGCTATCCTGCAGGAGTCAATAGCCGCGCTGCTTCTAGGTCGTAACAGCGCCAGCGAGAAAGGATTCAGAGGGGCCTTCTCTCACTAACTTCACTGATCAGTGCTGCCAGGCCTCAACGATTTCTATCAGAATGACAGGAAGTTTCAATATAAACTCTATTCCATGGAGGAGGCCCTCTGTTGTGGTGTTACGCTATCAATGGGGCGGCAAAGCGCGGGTTCCAATGTCGCATCGTAATACATTTAGCTGTGGATCGCGGCACCACGCTGATCCCACTCAGAATAGCTTGGTTATATGTATGGCTATAATGGTGAACCACCAAACCGTGTAGCAGTTCTGTGGAGGTGCAGGTTTCTTTGGCAGGAACCCACCACCGCCGTCACACATGCCAAATTTGATGTTACGAGCGGAATGGAAACGGAGGGGCAAAAAATACAAACCATGCACAAAATTCTAACTAATTGACAGCATCGCGACATTAAAAAAGGCAAAAACAACAAAATGGGGGAGGGGTAGTTACGGTTATGGGGACAAAAGGAACGAGGACGGTTGGGACAAACAAAGTGGTATTAAATGTTTCCAACAAGCGAAATTGGGGGATCCGTAGACTTGTTGTGGGAGCCTTTCCCTAGCAACGTATTCTGGGTGCAAGATTGATAAAATTGAGGTTCTGCAAGGGTAAGAACTGCCTAGAATGCGCCTTGCGCCGTGAGGAGTGCGCTCTCGCTGTATACACTGCGGCTATCACGTGCGCGTGGCTCATCCTGATTCACGTGGCTGAGCCGGTGCGCCACCGGCTCCAGCCCTCAGGGGCTAGCCCCTTAACACTTATCGACGTCAACTTGGATTTGTTAGCCAATTTTGCTGTTCAACGCTTATTGGAGAAAACTTTTTACTTTGCTATCGAAAAGTCAGGTTAATAGCATTCATAGCAAAAGCCATCCAATCCGGCTGGCGTGGGAATCCGTAATAGAAGATGTACGTAATTCCACGATAGGTTTGCGCGGATGATGGGACAATTAAATTGGAGAGACTTCTTTTAGGCGAGGCAAGGCTGGGTTGGTATACCCAGCCAGAGAAGTGGTTTGGAACCTGAAAGCGCTGCAAGCTGAAAGGGTCGCAGCCCAGTATCCCAGCTCATTGGAGATTAAATCCCTGGTAAACTTTAATCCCAAGGTTATCAAGAGTCTCGCACAGGGTACGGTGGTCCTGAATGTGATTTGGCGTTCGCCTGAAAAGGTTCCGTAATCCATGTTAAACACTGTAATTGATCGTCTCGAAGAAGGGAATATCTTTCTGGATTAAAACTGCCTTCTTTAACTCCGGTAATCGCGATACCATCAGAATTTGGAAAAAGGGGGATTTTGTTTGAATCAACGAGATATTGCTTCATAAGTACGCACTATACTGTACGGTGATATGTATCTTCGGCTCGCCGGCACCATCCTCTTCCAGATCTTCAGCACAGAAGCAGGCACGTAGCGGTTAATAGCTTGAATAAAATCCTCGTGTAGCCTCTTGTGCTGTTCTTTCTCTTCGGCATCAGCGTAACAGACGTCCTGATAGTACTTGATCAACCTCATTGCATGGGATATCGACAAGCTGGTAGTGAAACTCGGGATCAGATTCAGATTACGGGGTTATGCGCATCAGGGTTGCCAGGGTCCAGATCGCATTTGGCGATGACAAAGCTTTACCAAAACATATTTGATACTCAGAAACGCTATCTAGCGATTCGTGGGTTTCGATGCGCTCAATGATTCTGTGAGCCACGGTTCGACCTTGGACTTCTGCGTCGCAGTAGATTGAAGCAGTATTTGTGGTGGCATGCCAGGTGTCGCTTCGTCGTGCATCGGTTGCTTTATCGTTCCTAACACGACGCTCAGTTATTTCAACATATTGTACCGTTACCCCTAGGAACAAGCTTGAGTGCTGGGTTTCTGACAATAAGCTATGTTACGATTTGGTTGGACAAAATCCAATTTAAATTTCGTGGGGGAACTCTGCAAACCAAAGAAGAGGTTCCCAACTGTTGGCCGTCGTTTGTACCAATAATGTCTGCCACCTGAACAGTGCACTGCGTTTTAGTTAATACGGTTGCAAAATTTTGTTTTGGCGCTTTGGCAGTTGGCCATCCATAGGATGGGTCCGCGATTCCACCTACTAAATATAGTTTGGCAGTCCGACCGGCAAAACCTAGACTTCAATTTCATTTTCGTTGTTTACGTGAGGCACAAATACTGCCGGTCTCACATGTGCCGAAGATCATTGTTGAACTTTGAATGCAGTCGATATATTTGCACAAGCACGTAAAGGCACGGCACGAACATGATGTCCTTGACCCAACAAAATATGGTTTATCCAGTATTGGCTTCCTTTTTTTCTTGTTTGCTGTTAATGTGACGAACTGGTGGCTGCATACATTCTGTCCCAAAAATATATCTGCTTACTCCAAAGACATATTCAGCATGTGATCTTGAGATGTTAGCAGGTTGCATTATTCTCACGGCTTCCTGAAGCCGAGGGCTACGGCGGGTGCAGCCGAGGCTGGCGTACCAGATGACTTGAATCGGCTTTTTTCACAAAGTGAGCAGCTCTCTTGCTACCTTCCCTCTTGCCTGAAAGTACAGTCTACAACTACTTTCATTCTTTTACTCTTTTTCATATTCGTTCCATGTGATGCTTATGCACTAAAATCTTCTATAAAAGTCACCCTTTCCCTCAGCTCCTTCATCACTCTTAGATTCGAAGTGACATCCGGCTCTAGAAAGAATATCACAGTGGTGTACAACTCAATCAACCAACTATGCGTAGTGAAGAGCCTAGCGCACCGTCCTCCGTTGTGCGTGGCCTGAACTCGTCCAGGTCGACGGAGCGCATCAACCAGATCGATCAAGTAAGAGCCTATGGGATTGGAGATGTTGTCTCTCTACCCCAGCTGGTGGTCTGCGGCGACCAGTCGGCCGGCAAGAGCTCGGTCTTAGAGAGCGTCACTGGCATCCCGTTCCCCAGAAAGAATGGACTTTGTACAAGGTTCCCCACTGAAATCATCCTTCGGCACAACTCCACGGCTACGCGTATTATGGCCACTATTCACCCTCACGACTCCAGACTGAAGGAAAAGAGAGATGCCCTTCTACAATACCGCCGCGTGCTAGCAGACATGTCGGAACTCCCTGATGTTATTGAGCAGGTGTCCGCATTGATGGAGATCCGTGGGTATGCGGACCATAGTCTCGGGAACGCGTTTGCGTCTGATATCTTGCGGATTGAATTCACGGGCCAGACAAATCTCAATCTGACTATCGTTGATCTGCCTGGACTCATCTCTGTGGCCAACGAAGAGCAAACAGAAGAAGACATCCAGCTCGTCAAAGACATGGTTAAAGGCTATGTTCAAAGTTCTCGCACGATTGTGCTAGCAGTGGTGCAGGCCACCAACGACATCGCCAACCAAGTCATCATCCAGCTTGCGCGACAGTACGACCCGGAAGGTCAGAGGACGGTGGGGATTATCACCAAGGCGGACTTGATTAACGAGGGAAGCGAGGCTAGCTTGGCACAGCTTGCGAACAACCAGGCCAACATTAAGCTGAACCTTGGCTTTTTTCTTTTGAAAAACCCGAAGCCATCCGAGATTGAAGAGGGTATCAAACCTGAGCAGCGGTCGCAGAGGGAGCTGAGATTTTTCTCGGAGCCCGTTTGGAAGCAGCATCTCGATATGAGTCGTGTAGGGGCCGAGAATCTGAAGCTGTTTCTGCAGGACCTCCTGGACGCCCACATCGAGAAGGAAATGCCCCAGGTGGTTGAAGATATTCGGAAGGTCCTGCGCACCACAGAGGAGAGCTTGACGCGACTTGGCCAAGCCCGTCCCACTGTCGGGCACATCCGCATTTTTCTGACGCAAGTTAGCACCAGCTTTGCCCAGCTGGTCCAAGCTGCCTTGGATGGCAACTATCATGGGCCGTACTACGATTTTTTCGATCAGGTTGAAGATTCGCGGTTGCGCGCCGTGGTCCACAAGATCAATGGCCAATTCGCTACCGACATCCGTACCCATGGCAAAAAAAGGGTTTTGAGGCCGGCAGATTCAGAGATCAACTGGACTCTGGATGAAAATTCAATTAAGGAAAACGACGAGAAGGAGCTTTTCGTGACCCAAAAGGAAATGAAAAACTGGGTCAAAAAGGTATGTCCATATGTGGTTATTTAATCGGGTACGACTGACATTGTACAGGTGTATTTGCGCACACGGGGTCGTGAGCTTCCAGGAAACTACAATCATGTCCTGCTGGCCGAGTTGTTCCTGGAACAATCCTCTCGTTGGCTCCCTATTGCCACAGCCCACGTGGAAAGCATTATCGCGATCGTTACAGGGTGGCTGCAGCACGCCACTCGAGTGGTTCTGCCCGAGGATAAACTTCGTGGTGATGTGCTTTCCATTTGCTCTCAGTGGATTGAGGACGCCGGCAATGACGCTTTGATGGAGCTTGACAAACTTAGAAAAGACGAGCAGCGCCAGCCGATTACGTACAACCATTATTACACTGATAACATTCAAAAGTCCCGTCATGGTTTTTTGCGTGAGGCCGTGGAAGGTGCTATCAAAGAGACAGCAAGCTCGGATTACCATGGCAAACTCCACGTTAGCAACATCCCCATGGATATTGAAAAGTTCCTTGAGGCAATGAAGCGCAAAGTCAACGTCGACATGGACGACCAGGCATGTGCTGAGGCCCTGGCGGGGTTGGAAGCTTATTACAAGGTGTGCTTTACACGACACCATTGCAACGTGCAAATACTAAGTTCTTTCGAAAACAGGTCGCCATGAAGACTTTCGTGGATAATGTCTGTCGGCAGGTTGTCGAACGTCACATTATTGCGCCCCTTCCCAAGATCTTCAGTCCAGTGACTGTTTCCCGATTCACGGACGACGAGCTTCTTCAAATCGGAGCCGAGTCAGAAAAACAAAACCGCAAGCGGGAAGAGCTTAGGAGCAGGGCAAATAAATTGAGGAGCAGCCTTGAAAACCTCCAGCGACGCTGACGGGTATTCTTTTCCAAGGTTACGAGGAACCACTTCTCGCTGTTTTCCTTAATTGAATTTTCATCCAGTTATGGGTTGGTTTCAGACGCGGACCTTTACGGATCCAGTGATATGTTAATCTCAGTCGATACGCTGAAAAGGTTGAAAAATGGTTGGGCATAGGAGGTCAGACACTCTTTTAATACCGTGATTAAGTTCAGAGTTAAGGTACGACCGCGAGTCTGCTTTCTTCCATACCATTGGAAGCTTGATCACTTCCTTGTAGAATCTCGTCTCGAAATACAAATCCATGCCGGTGTCAGCATCAGCTTTGCAAAACATACATCGGAGAAAACCTAATTGTGGCCAACATGTCCAAAAAGCCTGGTAGGGAATGGCCGGAACATGGCTTACAAAAATGAAGCTAACAGTTTGAACAGGCACAAGCTTATCCCCGCGCAAATAATTGATCAATGACTTTAGCTCAGTGAAGTTCCTAACAACCAACTACCCCTGAGGATGGGGCATTAAAAATCACTAGCAGGCCAAGAGGGCCTATAGTTATGAATGTCGCCATCCTTCCTTTTTGTAAATTTTGTATTTTTATTTTGCTGGACTTTTTGGTTAAAGAGAGTTTTAACAACAGTCAGAACAGCTTAATCCATAAGATCTTGTAAATTCTTGCCCTGCAAGATCCTTAGCACTCTTTTTACGCCGCATGCGTAGTACACAATATCGCGCCTGCAACCCCCCTCACGTGGCCAGGGCAGCGGGTCGTGAAATATCGAATATTGTTAAACTTGTTAATATGATCCATCGGAGGACCAGCTCTGTTACGAATCGGGTGCAAAGACCATTGTTGGTAGGAAATGGGTAACCTGAAATAGCCTTAAGCACCCAGCTTTTGCCGGCCGATTGATTTCCGCAAACGATTATTTCGGGAAGGTCGACGACCTATCCAATGCCGTGGGAGCGGAGTTTGTTAATGATGTTCAAGAGCGCCCGGTGCTCTTTGGACTGGAGGTCTCTTCTGCGGAATCATCGTTGCTGCTTATCAAGGCGTTATAATTTTCAGCCGAATGATTTTCTGTTTCGGCCGCCTTATTGCTTTTTCACCTCAAACACGCAGTTGTTCGAGCAATTGACAACCTGAATCCTCCAGGCACATTTCGTTGAAACACTCCGTTCGGGTCGTATTTGCTCGCAACCTTCTCCATGAACGCAATGTCTTTGTCGCCATAGCTTCCCAGAGGGTTCTGGCTAAGGTCGGCGTAGTTGAGAAAGAGAAACTCGTCGTCGGCTCCATTCTCGACCGCAAAACTTTTGATGCTGTCCATTTAGGTAGTCATTTTGGAGTCGACTAGCCTTTTGAGCTTTGGGTCTTTGTACGCCACCATTCCGAGAAATAAGACAAGGTTTTCGCTAGGGCACTGCAAGTGAGATTAGGGGTTCCTGGTTTGGAACAGCTTTTAACGAGGAGACGAATGGCAGAACAGAAATCTGAAAAGACAGTCTTGTTCGCTCAATTGTCTTTTATATTAACAACAAATATCGCGTCTGTCCCGACATCTAGAGTTTGAGTTTCTAAACGAACCCTTAGCGTCTTTTCAGAACACACCCAAATTTAACGGAACCTAGGGCAGCATCCGCTTGTAATAACAGTTAGGGTGGGGTGTCCGATTGGTAAATGATCAATTGCCACCCGAGCGCAGGGCTAAGCCAGTAGGCAAAATTGGCTGGCTGATGGGTTCTCAGACCCGCAGGTAAAAAGCATACCAAGGTTTCACCGCCTAAGCAAAAGTGGTTCATATTATGTCTGCAGCCTCTTATCCGCTGCGCACAGCTTTTTGCTGTTTTCAAATCAACAGTCCGAATTGCATCAATGGAGACAGAGTTTGTTCTTGCCAGCTGGATCACCAGCAGCATCGATAACGAATGCGACTTAATCGTACGCTCTCCGGGAGCCGTGTTCTATCTTCAATGGATACCATCGGAATTAGAAAGAGCACCACTTCTTCTCGCGGACTTTCTGAAGTCGCTTGACATCTTAAAGTTGGATTACGGCCAAAACACCGATGACGTTGATGAAGACATGATACAAGCAGAAGTAAAAAAGCTCCAACGCCCATTTAACGAAATCCTTTTATCTCTCGCTCCAAATCCACCGATGCCCCCATTTACGTTGGATCATTGGATCAATCCTCAATGGTTCGTCCTGGTTGCCACTGCCGATGAAAGTGACAAAATCCGACCAAGAAGAGAGTACGAAAATCCGTACATGCCTACTGGAGAACCTCGGCAGTCAATATCGTTGAAAGGGTTGGATCTGGAGAAGTGGGTACCAAATTGGTACTCCTCACACGAAGTTCAAATCATGCCGTCGACAAAAGGCAAAAACCCGCTCCTCTTTACCCCGACCAAAGTTCAAGTTCGAGGCAATATCATATGCCACTTCAAAGGCATCAAATGCAATTCTCCAACAGCAATTCGAGAACTGAAAACACACCGTCAAATTCTAGACGCTTTGGCAAAAGGCCGAATCCCAGTGGACTTTCGAGTTTGTCGCCTCCACGGCGTGGTGTACGATAAATCCGACAATAATGAACGCATTGTTGGACTGCTCCTGCTGCACATTAAAACCAAGATCAGCGATGCGCCCAGCACTTTGGCGGACATCGCCTTTTTAACCAAACAAGAAACATGTCAACGTTGGTCCAAAGAGCTGGCAAAACTTGTTCACACTCTTCACAATGCTGGAATACAATGGGGAGATGCGAAACCGGATAATGTTTTGGTTGACGAGAATGATGACTTGTGGTTGATTGATTTTGGCGGTGGCTATACTCCCACTTGGGTCAGCCGCCAGAATTGTGGAAAGTTGGAAGGCGACATTGAGGGGTTAAAGAATAGCCAAGCGTGGCTTTCCAACATCATTGATAAATCCTGCCACTAGCTTGTCACGGATCTGTTCCACTTTCACCTTGATTCACATTCCTTTATTCCTACATCTCCATAGCTAGTTGAGGAACAGGCTCCGAAATTTGAAAAACCTGCAAACGGTTCCCTTGGGGCCACAAAGCACTTGACTCTCCATCGTGGAACATAGCCGGAAATGCTGTTGAAAAAGCACTGGGAAGTATTTGCCCGCATTTCTACGCTACTTTCGTACAACTTCTTCGGCCGTCGGCCTCGAGCTGCGATAATGGTCCGAGAAACAACTTCGTTATGGCCGTTTGGGTTGAAGGTCCGAACCTGGGGGCGGCCGGTAAGGCTTTCCTGTAGTAACAGGGCTGGTACATCTTGAGGTGGTGTCTTTGGCTGGGTAAACTATGTCGGCTGGATACTGAGACCCCCCATAGCCACAGTCGCTTCAGCAATTGGGCCAGGGGTGTGATATTGACCATCATTCACACGCACAGTAGTTTTGGAAGTACTCACACGGGTTAACTGAATA
This sequence comes from Pyricularia oryzae 70-15, assembly GCF_000002495.2. Classification (NCBI taxonomy): domain Eukaryota; kingdom Fungi; phylum Ascomycota; class Sordariomycetes; order Magnaporthales; family Pyriculariaceae; genus Pyricularia; species Pyricularia oryzae. The sequence goes on along the minus strand of NC_017844.1, from coordinate 381,348 downwards.
CTATAACAGAAGAGTGGGCCAGGAGTACCTATTGGTGACCTGACGTCCCATGTTGATGGCACTGCAAATCAAATAACTGCATTCAGAAGATTGTGTTGTATCATGGACCGGACTCTACCTTTTCTCTTATCGTTGTTTGTTTGGGGCTATGGAGCTGCAAAAGTTATGAATAATCCTGTGGAATTCTTTTCGTTTCGGGTCTGGCTTTTTTTCAATATTGAACCCAATAATGACAGAAGCTCAAGAAACGGCGAGAGCGGTTGTAGCTCGGCCCATCTCAAAGGCCGAGAAGTTACTCCCGACAGGTCTATGTATGCCGCGGCAGCGGCCTTTGCGGACCTGATGTATAACCAGTTGTTACTTGATAATCTGGGCGCGATAAAGTGCTTAATAAGTGATACTAAACAGAGTCTGATGGCTATAATCTTGGGTACCACCGGCTCCTGCCTCTTCCAATTCCCACAGTGCCAGGATTGCGATGGTTTTTGGGCTACTATTCAACGGAGCAGGAACGTCATTTAGTGGATTGGGTACTTGCCCAAGCCGTTTTGGGCCTTCCACCAACGCACCAAGAATTGCGTTATTTTGCAGAGCAAATTCTCCAGGCCGGCGGAGAAACAAAAGGTTTTGGAAAAGACTGGGTTACCCGTTGTTTGGCTAGAGATTCTATCCTTGGAACCCAAAGGCCCGTCTAATAGAAAACGCCCGAATCAATGGCGCTACTATGGAAATAATTAAATTTTGGTGGCCCTATATCCAAAATCCAATTATTAACGCTATTCAACCGGAAAATAGGTCGAATATAGACGAAACCGGTATTATAGAAGGTAGAAAGCCTAACACCCTAGTATTAGGGCTTAACGGACTTCGGCAATTGCAACGAAAAGAGCCCGGAACACGGGGCTGGACAAGTATAATTGAGTGCATGTCGGGGGTTGCTCTCCCTTCACTTGTTACAATCTTTGCAAAGGAAAAAAATAGCGCCGGTTCCATCGCAGAGGCCATTGCATTGCTGGTCTTCTGTCTGACGCTCTACAAGTACTTACATTTGGGAATATTTCTGGTCTAATCATTTGGTGGAAACCGCACTGTTCCACGTTCGCTGCCGGCGATCAAGGAGTGTAGACCCTGTTGCTGGCCTTGTAGCAACCGTCCATCTAGAAACTCCGCCTTCACGGCGTCAGCTGGGGACCGAAACTCGTCCGTGTAGGTTGAGGAGCTCATTAGTGGCATTGGGAGCCGATGATGACCTGTGTCAGGTATGATCGACAGCGGGTTGAAATGAGACTTCATGGTGGGCATGACTTGAGCAAAAACCAGTATTATGCAACTCGCAAGCCGTGAAAAGGGATATCATAATCAGCAGCTGTACGCCCATCCAGGAACATAACGACGCGCCAGACCCTACAGGTGAACGAAAACATGCGCCCAACTACTGTGGAAAATAAGGGGTGAACAGGCAGTCTCCATCAGAAGTGAAACTGTGTAACTCAGAAATTACAGTTAACAACCATCGGCCGGTCGGCTGCATGCCGCCTCTGACGAGGGGCATCAGCACCCCAGTGGCGCGAGAATGAACGTTTTGCTTGCGGGTATTGTGGAACTCGTGCCTACCTTGTAAGGATAACGGCCGGATGCGAGCCAAAGCCATGATCCGAGAGATGATTACAGCCTAACACATCACGGAGATATAAATCCGCAGTCAGTCTCCACGGCACCCTCTCGCACACTTCCAATGTACTGCATCACCAACCAGCCACCTTTCAAAGCAACTTGCAAGAACCCGCCACCTCTCCAGCTACCTTCATGCACCGCCCAGCTTCTTTACACTCATACCCGTTTATAATTGGATTGTTCCCACTATCTTCTGACCCTCAGAGGCCTATGAGCGCCAATGAATTCCCGGCTTGCCTCACAGATCGGGGACGGTCAATCAACGAGCACAAAGGTGGCCTCGCAAACCCAATAATACCACACCACCTTTCCCCTTTTGCTCACCAACTAACCCCTGGATAAGCAAGCAGCCATCCACGAACACATGGCCAGAGCATACTCATCGTATGCAACCAAGACAGAAATAACTAGCGAGTGGTCAGGATATGGGCAATCTGTTCCGCGACAGAGGCAGTCCAGTCCCGCTGCTCAAGTACTTCAGAGCTCGTTTCTTTCCGGATGATCCACTTGAAGATCGCTTCCTCCACAACGCGTGCTAAATTGCTGCTCTGTGTATCCCAAAACATAAAAACAAACAAATCTGCCGATCAGTCGCGTCTTATGGTTTTTCTTATCTTTGTGTTGAGAGACAAGGGTGGTGTGCACGCCAGTCTTTGCCTAATCTCTATTGGACACCCTGGGAGTCGTCACAGCTACCAGACTCCAGCTTGTAAATTGTGATTGAAGCCGCGGTCAACGGCAATCAGCTCCATTCAGACCCGAAGACGACGTGATGTATAATTATAAAATGAGGTGATTGGACGATACGTCTCGGTGGCTAACCGGTGGGCTTGTTGGTATGTTCTAAGATGTAAACGCCATCGACATTCCTTATTTACGGAAATGTGCTGCTGCTGTTTAAATTGAAAAGTCTGTTTCAGCTTTCGTCCCCCTTTTTGTTATTGCTAGCGATGTTGGTTTATCGCACTGGGATTGCAACATGCGTTCAGCTCGGTAATTAGGTCACGTTCTTCATCACATGACTTGTGGCTGTATTCTTATCAATGCATACTAGGACAGAAGCACGATAAACCAACACTCCCCATATTTTCAGAATGGAGCTACAGCAGCGGCTGTAAATTCAACCCCTAGGTCAGCCAAACAAGCTTTTCTGAAACATAGATGCTCTGCAAAACTTAACAACACGCTATTTTTGCGTGCCTCAACTCCGCTTTCCATCCAAGCCCAACAAGCTTGCTTCAATTATCGGAAAAGCTCCCCTGCTAGGATCTTCGATCTGTTTATTATCTTCTAATACTATATTTGTGGATGGTAAATGCGATGGGGGCTACTTGAGCCACTGTCATCAGCAGTCCACGGCCAGAGCCGTCGCTCAGTCTGACCCAGACCCGTCGACAGAAACATCGATCATTTTCTAGTACCTCTAGTACTGGATGACGACCTATCATGCAAAGTATGGTTCCTTGGCGGCCTCGCAATCCGGGCACTTCTCCTCACACCTTCGTCATAGAAACTGCCCATTACTGAAGCGGCGATTGTGGTTGTTCTTCTCTCACGTAGTTTCGAGGCCCTTGCTGTTGGTCGTGTTAAAGCTGGAGTGATGGTCGAGTTTGGCTGTTGTAACTTGCGACGCGTAGCAGCACGCGAATTTACTTGATCTGCGTCACCATCTGGGTGACGGCGTTTCCTATTTGAAACTCTTGACGGCGTAGCGTCCGGCAGTTCATCGTCTCCGGGTTTTCCTAGCGTGATATTAGCTAAGTTTTTCCATTCATTTTGGTGACAAAAGCAGGTAAATATACTTACGCTCCGCACCAATCAAGCTTGCGTATTTTTCAGCGAGATAGGCTTCCTTCTCCTCCCAATACGTAAGATCATCAATAATCATCCTTTGCTCCTTCTCTCTCCTTCTTTGATCCTCTTTGTACATTTCGATCTCCTTCTCTCTTGCCTCCTTCCTGGCTAAAAGCCATTGATCTCTGGGCATCTTTGCCTTCTTCCTGTAAATTTCCTGCCGCTGTTCAGGGGTCATTGCGTCATATTGGACACGCGAAAATCCCATTTCGTCAGGAGGATGGATAGTTTCCATAATGTCGTCCGTAGGAACTGGTGTTACTCTATTGCCACGTCTGTGGGCACCTCGTTCGTCGATGTAGATGTCATCTACCTCCTCAACGACGTTGCGACCTGATTCGCCACAATGGTTCTGCAGGCCTGATAGCAAATGGTATACAGACCATTTAGCCCGGTTGCGCTTTTCAGCGTCCACCAACTTCTGCAAATCTGGATTTTGCCAGATCATGATCATGCTACCCAGGGGGAAATCTTCTCCATAGAACGATAGATGGTTCGACGGCGGCGGTGACGGCGACGGCATACCACTTTCTGATTTCATATTGTTAGCTTTTTCGTCAAGTGGAAATATTGCATAAAGCCGTAACAATACCTGGGGATGTTTCGATCCACGCCTGGAAAGCGTCTGTCCTGCTTTTCCAGACAAATTTGTGATACGGGGCACGGTGGGGCGGAGGTGTCTCGCTGGAGAAGTTGGAGCTGGTTTCACTGCTTGGCTCGCGCCATGGCCGGCTCCTGGGGAGATCCCGGGGTAGGGAAGGTCCCGGGGCCGGCCAAGACAACATCTCAGAAAGCGGCCCTGAGGAAACAGTGGAGGGCGGTGGCTGATAAAGTGGCTCCGGTGACGGAAGTTTTGATGGTTGATGCTTTTCCCGCTCAAGAGTGCTCCAGAGCCATGTTAAATGTTTGGCTTTGGCTTCCCAAAAAGATGGGCTTTTGAGGTTGGGAGTAGAACCTCCATTTTTGAGTCGATAAAGGAGGGCTTGACCCTCACCGAGATAAATCTCCTCATTTTCTAAAACTTGCAAGCCTTCGCCCCCCAATTTTGTAATGCCAGTCAGTGCGTCACGGACGCGTCCCTTAGCTTCTTTTATCCTGACGACAGGCTTGTATTTCTGGAGAGAACGAAGTTGGTCCTCCCAGAACTTAGGGTCATCGAGGTCAGGTTTGCCATTTCCCTTATAAACGAGATCTCGGTAATGGTGGTCGCGGCAGCCGTAGTCGTCATTGTTGATTTGTGCACGTACGGCAAACAAAATGCCTACATTTCTTGATTGATTTTCTAGCCACCTGATAAGATGATGCACCCGACGTTTCGCTTTGTTCAATCTTTCTCGAGGAAGTAATGGGATTTGCTCCTTTAGTTTGATAAGATTATCTTCTGTAAGGGGCTGGTGGGAACGGTGGTTGTCCATTGTGACGATAAGACTGTTGGGTGATGAGGTTAAATCAAAGAAGAGGTGGAAACAAAGAAAAGTGAAGGGTGGGGCGCAAATGCGTTGGTCTGTGACCTCTGTGTTCCCAAGTTCGCGTCGAAATGGACAAAATTTGGCTCGTCTTGGCAAAATTGTGCCCAGCCAATGGCGCCGGAAGACAACAAAGATCGCGCCGGTTGCAACCTAGAACGGATAAGGATCTCGCGACAGCCAGTAAAAACTATACAGTTCGCGTGGTGATTTCTGTGTTACAGCAATTAGCCAGACTGGTTGGCTCCCCGGCGTGTAGGCAACCTAGTTTGCCCTGCCTCGACTTATTAAAGGAAGCCTGTCCCATTAAATTACACTGCTTGCTCAAACTATTGGCAGCCAGTGCCTTTGCTGTGACATTGTGCGAAAAGGATTTTTTCAACTGCAGGTTCAGACAAGATTGGGGGCAATAATAGATCTAGGGACGCTAATCAAACTATACAAGTACAAAAGGTAGGGCGGCAGTTGGGTGGGCCTAACAGTTTCGATGCCAATGTCTGCCAGTTTGGAATTTTGGATCATTCAGAACATCTTACTTTGTTGAAACTTCCTCTTTATATATGTGGCTGCCGTTCTGGTTCGCCCAACTTAAGTTGTAAAAAAGGCAACCATTTGGGTTTATGGAGATGGAGCCCCGCTAACGCCTGGTGTCAGCCCGAAAACTTTATGGGTTCGATAAGCGTAAGAGGCAGTCGTGTCCAATCAACCTACGCAAGGATGTTGAATGTGTGCTTGCTTTGTTTAGGATTTTACAGGATCACAATCTGCATCTCTATCCCACATGCGGAGCTACTTGTCACATTGATCTTGTGCTCACCAGCCCCGAGAAGCAAGTGTTGTTATTTCACGCGCATTTGTGGGCCCAAGGGTGGCCGAAGATGAAGCCATGCTTTTGTGATTTGTGGGCCTTCGCTATATTCTACCCTACGGCTTATATTCCCCCAAAGGGAGATATACCCTGCCAAGTGGGAAACAAGCAAAAGGGACTGCAAACAGCTACCGCAACTAATTACAGTTTATGGCAAAGGTGAACTACAAAAAGCTTCGTTCCTTTAATATCCCGACGGTGAAACCGATAGAACTTTCGAATTTCAAAACTTGTCCGTGTGAAAAGCTGTTTGCTTCTAAAAGTATCGAGTTGGGAGTTTGTTTTGGTAATTTTTGGTCACGCTCGCCCAGTTTCGCAGTCTCTTTTTTAGTCCCCCACTTGCCTACCCAATATCATCGAGCAGTCCTAGCTACAGCTCGCTTCTAAAAAAGTGATAAAAAGATTTTTTGCACAAACACTACCCCTTCATAGTAGCCTTCTATCATAAGTGGTTGCTAGAGGCATAATTTGGCCCCGAGATTTGACTAATTCCTAATATCAAGACATCATCCATGGCCTTCTACCTTGATGTACGACCATGGACCTAAACTGCTTTCTTGACGGAAAGTTGCTAGGAAAATATGGAAGCAATTGTCTCTCGCAGTTTTACTTAATCCATGCTCTTCATGTTTGTATCTCTCCTAATACGTCATGTTCATCTGCGGGAGGCCGAAACGGCTTTTTTCCCATTCCGGTCAGGATTTCGAGGGGCCTAGAACAAGTCGGCTGTATGTATCCAAGGAGGCAGTGTGGCAATGGTCAGGTGGCTAGGAAGCAAGGTACTGAGTACCTGCTACCTCTGGGGCCTCCGACACGGACAATCTATGACGCATAGGAGGATTTCCAAGGCAACCCGCCCCTCGAGAAAGCATACCGGAAGGCTCCGCGGTTAAAAACAAGCCAATGGCACCAAGAAGTCCCCCCTGCGCCGCTTCTCGCTCATATAACTTGTGACCGATCGACGAGCTGAAGTGGTTGTAGGATAAACAGACCTGTGGCACTTCACATCCGTAAGCAGAGTTTAGAGGCCTCCTCTTTTCTGGGCTTTGGTTACAATGTGACATGCAACCCTTTGTGATTGCAATTATGCGCTGTTTTCTGGTCCTTGTCCAATTGGATTCTCCAGCCGACTATATGACATACCTAAGTATTGTAACTTCTTTTGTTCGCATTCCGGAGAGATAACCCAAATCGCTAACCGCTTTGATAAATATCAGGACCATAAGGGGCTGCAGGCAACAGGAACGGTAGATACTAAGAGCTAATACGCTTCAGGCGATGTATTTATCTCTGACGAAATGGATATTCTGCCAACTCCTGTGTTTGAAAAGGATCGAGTGGAGGAACCGCGCAGACTTTCGGCAACAACGGCTACCTCAGCGAAACTTGGACGGAACCAAGCATTATGTTACTCCGCAGATCATATGAGTCACATTATAACCGTGATTGTTAGAGGTAGCTACATAGACAGAGAGAGGTCCTCCCCTTGCAGAGCGACCGGGATCAACTGCACCCTCTCAACTGCACCCTCTCAACCGTACCGTATCGCACGTTCCTCGCTTCTGGTCTAGGTTTCGAAGTCGTAGAAACGGTTTCCCAAAGCGTCAAGCTACTAAACAATTGGATATGGTGCTTCGACTCCGCACTAGGTACCCAGGGCCCTAGTCTTTCCCAACGTCTTTTGGTGTGGATTCAGAACCTCCGTTTGACATAGGAAGGTATGACTAGGCATTACCGTGCTGGGTAAGCCCCTTGGAAACAACAGCGTAATCGGCGGTCGTCAAAATAGTTGCGATCTTTCTCTTTAGATTACATTTCCAAATCAATTAGACACAATTTGCTTCGCCTGAAAAGTGTGCTAGTTTTGGTTATGTTGGGAGCTGGACTGTACGACGTAGAAGACCTTGACTGAATCATTTCCTAATCTTATCTCTGGAACTGTGAGTTGTTTTGTCATCGTTTTATCGAACAGCTTCTGTTGTCCCAATGCGGTAAATTTAGGATTGTTCTCGTGAGCCGGTGCCTCATTTGCCAGGTCGCACTTTGATGGTATCGCTGGAATCGGTAGCCCGCCCGAGTCTTGGCATAATGACATCGTATTCTTTTACGAATGCTGTCATGTTGCAAGAATTCAGCCTGCCAATGTTAAAGATATACGTATTGCGACTTGTCTGCATTCCAGGTAAATAATTGAAATCCCTGGCTGATAAAGTCTAATCTCTTTGGAATCCATGCTTTAAATGGTTCAGGCCAATGGTTAAAATCTGATAGTGTATGGAATAGTAACAAGGTTGATCAGACGCCTTTTGCGACACGGGTGTATCCTTGGCGGGACTTGATTATGTCATCTATTCTTTGTTGGCGCTGTTACCAAAGTCGGTAACGCCGACAAGGCCCACAATATTGAACTTCCCAGAGATAAGCGTCAAGAGCACAGGCCACACCTTATTTTCACCACTGATAATCCTTGCTCGATACTGATTCTATAACATGTTTGGGGTGGGTATTGAAGTCTTGCGATTGTGCTTTGCAAGACAGGCCTGGCGTCGGACTATGTTATTCTGGCCATAATTTTGCCTTCCCCGCGAGATTTGCAGCGTCACTTTCGCGTCAGAAAATCGTCGGACCTTCATAAAGGGGGTATGAAAACAACAATGTTATGCCTCCGTTATTAACTGCCTGTCTCCCATAGGTACAAAAGCCTTGGCATATCAGCCTAGACTGCTGTATCTAAGGGTGAAGTGAATAGGCTAACAGCAGAGTACGTATGGTAACATGTGCACCCCAGCACACCTTGATTTCGTTGCTTACCCGACGTATGGGCGCATGAAATTTGCTCAGGCCAAAGTTTCCGTCACGCTATCCATCGAAAGTTCCATGTCAACCAACTTCCGTAACAAACTCGATGAGCTTACTTGTAAAGAATTCCATAGGCACGTTGGAAAGTCCCCCCTGTGCGGGTAAAAGGCAGTATAGAGACATGGACAATTATCCGTGATGTGTGTGCTGATCTGATGGCTTTTATATCTTACAAGATATCAATAAGCCCGGCCGATTAGCCACCGTGATATTGGTTGATTGTGTCGGTTTTTGTGTCGATAAAAGGTTGGGGGAACGCGTCCTTGCAAACATGTAGGTTTTTGGAGGGGGTAAACTGCGAGTATGACTGCTACGCCTGATGAGCGGCTCTGTTTAGCTCGGCTTTTTTCTTGTAAAGAGATGCAACAGCTTTCTGTTATGGGTAAATTTGTAGGCGGTTAGAAATTACGCAAGTATGCAGGTGTGGTTGCTAATTATTGTAACATCGCAATTTCCTCGCCGTATATCTCGTTAAATGCGCAGACAAGGAGCTCGGGATATCCACATATTGTGAGGGGAGACGTGTGGGTTGGTCGAGCATATTTTTGATTCCAATAGGGAGCTTTTTGGTCTTTCCGCTAACAAGAGCAAATTTAACCTAGGGATGATGTAGTGTTTGAAGGAAGAGAGAACAAGTCTTTCCAAGAATAAACAAAAACCGATAAGTGGGTGCTGCAGTTGCTCTAAATGATCCATGAGTCGGGCTGTGATTATAGCAAGGGTTTGCTAGTTGTAAGGAACGTTACTTCACCTGGCGCCAATCCATTAGGCAGCAGCAGGCAATCACAGCTTATTCTTGGATCGTTTGCACCAAAGGCCAATAGGGATAGATAGCGTTCAGCTGCTGTAAATCACACCGCACTTGTGCTTGTGGGCCAGTTGGGCACGAGCGCCATTGGCTCTTCCACGGCGGAAAGGTTACAGTGCAGTTATTTGTAGCCAAAACTTCTGGGCGCTAGTTCCTTGCCTCGTTACCTTGAAACTCCCTGGCGCCTCCGTTTCCAGATATTGCGCTAGCAGGACTACAAAGATGTGGATAGGTCGTCTCTCTGTACCCCGACACGAAGAGTTGCCCACCCTCCCAATCCCGCTTGCCTCATTCCTCATTGTAAGGAGCCTCCAGCTGGCGGATAAGCCGCGTTGGCTGTGAAGTTCTCCGTGTTTATGCGTAGCACAAGATGTTTTCAGTACTACTGGGGCTAGTAACACAGCATGACACAGCATAGCGACAAATAACAGGGCGACAAGCAATGTGACCGGAATGAGGAGTCAAACCCCATTTACGGAGTACCTCGAGCAAAGAAGTAAGTACCTTTCTCTTCATTTTTCTAATTCTTTTTTTTTCAATTTCCGGGGGGGCGTACTCCACCCATCGCGTCCAACATAACCTGAGACCCGGCGGGTCGCATATTGGCCCTGTTCTTACTCAAGTTACTAGCTTTGCTCGAAAATGCGTGGCTTCAATTGATACCGCAGAATGACCAGACCATGTGGGAAATCCAAAGCCTGTCCCAAATATACGGGATTTTGCGCATTATTGCGCGTGCTTCTCTGGCTGTTACCTAGATCCCTCCGAAAACTGGTTGCAAGGAACCGCTTGACTACACGGCGCAATTACATGGGGGCCTGAATCGAGGGACTCTTCGATGCTATTTTCAAGCATACAATGTGTTTGTAGCAGTCACTTCTTATTGAAATCTTTGCTAGCAGTCTAGCTATTCTTCCAGCAGTCAACAACGTCAAGCGCCAAGAGATAATTCCGGTGAACAAATAAGCAAGGTAAATTACATTATCACTGAACTCAGCGCCGCGGAAAGCTAAGGGACAGATGTCAAAACCGGATGCTCTTCTGATTATGGCCATCCCGTATTAATCAATTTCATCTTATAAATATTCAAAGGAGCACATCAGCTCATGTCAGTTGGGGTTAGGAGCATGCTATGTATTTGCGTGTCGCGGAGGTTAAAGACCGCTAAAAGTATGGTGGGACAGAACTTGAGACAAGGGCTGGATAGTGGGTGGGTGTCTAATGGATGGAGAAAACAAGTTTTATGGATGGATGACCTTATCTGAAAATCAAATCATTCGTCGCCTTATACAAATCCACCGCATACTATTGTCTATATTGAAAAAGCATAATGAGTGCACATAAGAATTCCGCAATTCCTCAATACCTGGGCTCTTGAGTATCACCCGCGTACGTTGCTGCTGCCTCAAAATCAGGATCCGGTCGTCTCGGGAAACTAGACGATGAGCGGCTTTTGATTTGTTTCCTCGCATGAAAGTCCTACACATGTGCTGTCTTGCTTGGAGCTGATGCTCACGAGTTCCGCCTCTGGGAAAAATTCCTCGTCACCTAGGAATGCGGCTGGGCGACGGGAGGACGCATTACGTCTGATACGTACTTGGGCGCAGTAAACTTTTTTGTTGAAATTGTACGTGATCCAACGGCTTTGGGATGGTAAATTCGGTAGTACCTTGTTAGAGCATCCGCACGGCTAAAATTCCCTGCTATCAAGCTGGCTGGTAGCGCCCGGACCAAAACTAGTTGCCTTCGGGCGACTACTTTCCCTTACATTTGGCACTCTTGGCGATGGTTAGGGGAAGGTGGCGATTGCACAGTAATTTCTTTACTACAAAGAAACGTACAAAAGCTTTGAGATTACATGATACTTTGTGCTCAATTTCGTTCTGCAATATTCGGGAAGGAAGACGCTTTTATTGAGAACATGCGGGTAAAAAAATCATGCCGCTTTAACTCGGATTTAGGGAGCTCAGCTACACTTGACTTGCCGATGCTCCTTGAAGAAAATCCTACTTTGTGAATTTGCTGTACCCACTTGCGAAAAAAAAACGTAAACACTGAACTGTTTAACCTGATAGAGAAGCTGACAAAAGTTGGGTGACTCCATTACTCGACTACGATCGGATGATCTCGTGTGTTGCGAGTATCCTTCACACAAATCTTCGCCGGCTTGCAACTATTTTCCTTTTTAACCTGAGTTTCTTTTGGAGTTGTCGCAGCGTGAAATTCATTAGGTGTTGTGCACATATCCGACAAGCTTAGCATCTTACTGCTCCGCCCCTCAATACAGCTTCTAGACTGATACTCATTCGGAGCTTTCCTCATGTGCAGATCCGCTCTGTCTGGTGCGACTTCACGAATTGCCGGAAGTCGGAGAGATTGATCGCTGTTTGCATATGGAGACAGAGAGAATGCTAGGTCATATGTCTGTCTCCCGGTATGCGATTGGTATACTCGACCGAGCTGAGATGGTGCAGCAAAAGTCGATATTCCCAGCTTTAACTCTATTAAAGCTATACGCCTCTCCAAATCTTGTATTCTTTTGGGGTGATCGTCAGCTTCAGGCGCTAGCTTTGTTGGGTTTACCGGTTTGCGGGTATGAGGTCGACGCTGGATGGTCTTTAGCCTGTTATGGGCTAGTAGCGCGTCAGTTTCTTTGTTGTGAAAGCCATTTTCACTTTTTACAAGTACTTACATCTTAGAATATGTCTGGAGAAATCATTGGGTGGAAGCCGCGTTTTTCCACGCTCGCTGCTGGCTATCGAGGAGTGGAGACCCTGTTGCTGGGTTTGCAGCAACCGTCCGTCCACAAACTCCGCCTCGCCGGCGTCAGCCATTAGGGGTGATGTGATTCCAGTCGATGGTGGAGGTGGCATGGAAAGGAGGTCGTAGTCAGGAGAGACTGGCGATCGAAGCTCGTCTGTGTAGGTTGAGGAGGAAATTGGTGGCATGATTGGGAGCCGATGGCGACCTGTGTGAGGTACGACCGAGAGCGGATTGATATAAGACTTCATGGGGGGCATGACTTGAGCAAGAACCAGGGCCAAGGCGGAGGACCAACAGGTGATATGCTATATCAAAGGCTTGTTCACCTCAGCACAGCGGGATATGGGCGCATGCAAAGCATACTTAGGATGTGCAGTTAGAGAGGTGTTGATCGGGCTAGTCCAGTACTCGTTTTTTGGTGAATAAAAAAACAAAGCACCCATACACAGATTTGCTGTCAGACAAAAGCGATTTGGTGACCTTTTATCTTGTAAAAGACCACCACAAGGTGATAGAATACGACTACAATAAGGATACATAGCGCGTCCGTAACGACGCGCTTGCCACCCACCATTATCATCGCTTCAATACAAATAAAAAAAAACTGAACCTAAGTTATAATATTGATAAGTAGACCAGAAATACGGCATGTGTGAAAAATAATGATTGGATCATAGGCTTTGAAAAAGTCCCACACAGCCTCGATGACAGTGATACAGCAAGCCACTTAGCCCACGCCCATGAAGCCTGCGTCATGTATCATTCTCACCCTATGAATTAATCCAGTAACATTATCCTATGATGCGACTCGCAAGCCGTGAAAAGGGATATAGTGATCAGCAGCTGCATGTCTATCCAGAAACATAACGACGCGCCGGACTCTACAGGCGAACGAAAACATGTACCCAATCACTATGGAAGATAAGGGCGAGCAAGGCGGCCTCCATTAGGAGTGAAACTGTTTAACTCAGAAGTAAAGTTAATAACCATCGGCGGTCGGCTACATGCTGCCGTCGAAATAGTATCGCGCCAGGTGATGAGGGGTAGCAGCACCCTAGTGGCGCGAGAACGAACGTTTTGCTTGCGGGTATTGTGGACCTCGTGCCTACCTTGTAAGGGTGTAAATGACAATAAGCCTGCTTGCGCTTTTGGAGGAGCACGGTAGGTGCCACTATGTTTGCCGCTGTGAGTGCTGATCCTACCATCCGGCCTCCTGGGGCTGGAGAGAAAAAAGCAAATGACTCCGATTGGCAGGCCTGCACCCATAAACCTCAAGAGTAACGACCGGATGGGAGGTTTGCAGCATTTGAGACGTGTATTCTGTGAGTCACAACCTTCTCATATTGGATGAAGACGAGTCGTTCTGGTTCTCGATATGGAATACCCCAGTGGGCAGTAAGCTAAAGCCATAATCCGAGAGATGATCACAGCCTAAGTAACACATCACGGATATTTGAATACGCAGTCAGTCTCCACAGCACCCTCACGAACATTTCCCGTTTACTGCATCACCAACCAGCCACCTTTCGAAGCAATTTGCAAGAATTTAACATCTTTCCAGCTGCCTTTATGCATCGCCCAGCTTCTTTGCGCTTATACCCGTTTGTAGTTGGATTGCTCCCATTATTTGCTGACCCTCAGACGCCCCTGAACGCCAATGAATTTCCGGCTTGCCTCACTGCTTGCAGATGGTCAATTAACGAGCACAACAGGTGGCCACGCAAACGCAATAATACCACTCACCTTCCCCCTTTGCTTACTAATTGACCCCTGGATAAGCAGGCAGCGCATCTTGGCATCCACGAAAGGGCTCATCTCGCATTGGAATGAACGTTCAGAAAAAAGGATGCCTCTAAACCACCCAGGCTAGCACTGGGCAACATATGACCAGAGCATGCTCATCACATGCAGCCAAGACAACAATAAGTAGCGAGTGGTCAGGATATGGGCAGTCTGTTCCGCGACAGACGCAGTCCAGTCCCGCTGCTCAAGTACTTCTGAGCTCGTCCTTTTTAGGATGATCCATTTGACGATCACTTCCTCCACAACGCGTGCTAAATTGCTGCCCTATGTATCCCAAAACATACAAATAAACCCGCTGATCAGTCGCGTCTTATGGTTGGTCTCTTTTCTATGTTGAGAGGTAAGGGTGGCTGCGAGCGTTGTCGTGCACGCTGGTCTTTGCCTGATCTCCATTGGACACCTTGTGAGTCGTCACGGCTACCAGATTCCAGCTCAGAGATCGTGATGCAAGCCGCGGTTAGCGGCAATTAGCCCTATTTAGACGCGAACGCGAACGTGTTAAATATTTGTAAAATGAGTTAATTGGACGAGACGTCTTGGTGACTTCGGTAGGCTCTTTGGTGCGTTCTAGGGTGCAAAAGCAATCCGTATTCCTTATATACGGAGATGTGCTGCCGCTGCTGCTGTAAGCCCGATCGTGCGGTCAGGCTGTTTGAAAAGAGCTCAGAGTGCTTTAGGTGCTATCAAAACGGTCCTTCGAGCAATAATAGCTCTTATTAACTCTCTTGAACTGTCTTATGAAATCGTGGGTAATGTAACACGGCTTCATTCGGCCCTGCCATGTACTTAGAGGGTCCCTTTGTCACAGCGGTTTGTCTTATAGGACGACCTAAAATACCGCTTCCCGTTCCCTGCTTTCAAATGATCGTCCAGCCCAGCTATTTCTAATGTACCTCTAAACTTGTGTGGTATTTTTCGATTAGGGAGCGTTGCATCTTGTCTTTTTCAAGTTCTTGTTCAGTGCGGCGGGTTTCATTGCGACAGAATGAAGAGGAGAGCTTGTGACAGATCCGGGACAGGGATGGGGATCCAATCCATGATCGTCTTCATGTGGTTAAGGCCAGTGAATGCGTAAAACGACCCGAGAACCAACGAAAGCCCGAGTGGCATCCTCTTCACACAGGGGGCTAGTCCCCACACCTATAGTACTCATACAGAAGCTCCAATAACTATGACAGTTCCCATTTCCCGGTTCCTTCCCTTTTTCCTTTCTTGGTCTGTGATAAACACAAGAACTGTCGATTAAGCCAGTTCATTGGAGCTGCACTACGCTGCGCCACTTTGCATTACCAGCGGTAAGTTGATTCCTTTTCGCCGAGAAACCGAACAACACTGAGTGTGTCGAGTTCGAGTTTACTAGTCTTGTTTCACGATATAGGACTGGGAAGACCCTTGACTGATTTCCAGAAGTGGTGGGATGGAACAGAAATCAGTGAACAAATAGATATTCTTGCTGGGCAAATACTAACAGTCTATTTTCTGTGCAGAGGTAAGAACAGCGAACTGGAATAAGATTAACATTCGGCGCTAATTTCAGTTCATTATTTGGTAACAAGGAAAAAGATTTTAACCTGTCAAATAGGCAGCGCCAGAATTGGATAAATCTGTGGGAGAATTGACTATCGATCTTCGTTTGTTGCGGACTAAGATCGAGAGTCACATTAGCGGTGGGTAAAGTTGTTGCTCTTTCTGCTCAGATATACGGGGTCATCTGAGTAAGGTGTTTGGGAATGAGAGAGGAAAATATGACGACTATATTGAAGCTTTGATGTTAGCAATATCAGGCGTATGTCGTAGATGATCTTATAGGATACTAAACGGGAATATGTTACCGAACACAGATTATTTGTACAGTATCAAGTATTACTATTTGAAAATAACAATGGTAATTACCCTGCCACTCTGATTCTTCAACGAAGAGAGCATTGGCGCAGCCTACGACAACAGGGCAGGGGGGCTAGTCCTGTAACAAGTCGAGCGGACTAAATAGACTGTGATCGCGTGCATATAATTGAAGCGGACTGTTAGCGCATCACAAATTCATCAGCTCGGCAGACTTGGTAGAATCACATGCTTTTCACTATGATCGTGGTTGGCAAAAGTGTCCCTACGCATTTTTTGGTAGTTTTTTTTAGCTATTTCCATATCTCGCAAGTAAAAATCCTGGCGTTTTATTATGTGTGGCAATCTGACTAGCTTTCTGCTTCTGTGAATTTCATCCTCTTTGGTATGCTTTACTCCTGGTCGATACAAACCTCACTTCCGACGGGCCTTACACTATTACACCGTTTTGAAGAATTGTGATTGCCAAGATTGCTGAAAATGACATTTGAAGTGGTAAAAAGTCTAGTGGCAATTTTTTTCGTTACTGAATTTTGCCTTGCTATTATGCTTGCGAGGGTGTCGGCCAACAATGTGTGGCAAGGACGCCCAAAAGACGGTTCACCACTAATTTATGGTGTACCACGTCTTTCATTGTGGTTATCCCAAATCTGTTAAATCTGTTCACCGTTATAATTTGCTTA
Source organism: Pyricularia oryzae 70-15 (assembly GCF_000002495.2). Lineage (NCBI taxonomy): Eukaryota > Fungi > Ascomycota > Sordariomycetes > Magnaporthales > Pyriculariaceae > Pyricularia > Pyricularia oryzae. The sequence goes on along the minus strand of NC_017844.1, from coordinate 364,728 downwards.
AGCCTACGTCCAAGCTTCTGTGGCTCAAGTTTTTGACTTCAAAACGTCGGATTTTCTGCAGCTTGAATTTATCATCTCGTCTCCCTCCTTCATTTTGGCAAACACGATTTTTCCCCAAGAATTCTATAAAGCGAGTCGGCCCCTGCACCATATTCTACAGCCTCTTTTTAATACATTGATTAAGTCCTATAGCTTTCGAGGTTTATGTCTAGAGATTTAAGTCACCAGCTCGCAAGCTTATATCTGTTCGGTCAGCGAGGCCCACCTCCGCTAATTTTTAACCGCAAAAGATACCCATCAACTATTTTCCTCCTGTTTTACAACCATTCCTTCCTTCCTTATCATGTCCTCGACCAGCTGCGTCTCTTTGCCGAAGAGACAGAAATCGTTGAACGGCCGAGTCCCACTAAGGCGGAAAGGCCGGAAGATATCTTCAGGCAGTATTATGATAGCAAATGGTGACAGAAATACCAAGGCTCTTGTCCCGGGAGAAGTGTACGCCACGCATTGGGAATATTCCGTTTACTTGGCCATGGTCCTCCCTTGGTCTCCATCGCTTGCCCAAAACTGTCCGAATATGACTAGGGCTCTGTTTTTTCAATTTATAGCAGCTGACCTGCCCAAAAGGTTAATTCCCGAATGCTTTTCGATATTTGACCCGTCCACCTTGAAATGGGTTTCCGGGTACGAAGACGGTGGCGAACATGTCAATGAACGCCAATACCCTGTACGATGGTTCGACAAAGAAGGGTTTGTTGGCTGGGTACCAGGTTCGGAGCTGGTTGGTTTCGACTTTCTCAAGGACTGCGAACAAGAAGAAATACAAGGATTTGGAGACGCCAAAAGAGAGGACGCAAACACTTGCGGATACAGCAGCTATGCAGAAATGAAAAAGAGGGCAGCCGTTCTTGGAGCGACTTCAATCCCAATTTCGACGAAGCTCATCTCAGAGATTGCTGCTGACGAGACTCCCATTCCGAAATTTACTTCCCGCCCAGCAGTTGCTTTAAACGCCAAAGACCAGTGTGAAATACAGAGCTCCCAACTGACTGGCGAGACACCAAAAGGAGCTTTCATCATTGGCCAGGGCGGTAAATGTATACATTGATGCCGCAGAAAAGTATCGTCAAGCTAAGCGAGGATAAAGGAGGTACATCAGAAGACCCGAAAACGTCCAAAACTCGAGGTCAGGGATGACGGGCATGGAAAGAAAATCTCGCTGCCAAATTTTGAGAATTTCTGCAGCATAATGCCAGCCATTCAGCCCACTTGGCCACAAGCACGTGGACCAAAGCTGAACAATATCGACAAGGTATACACCAATTGGCAAAACCATTCCTTTTCAGCAAAATTTAACCCGACCATCACGCTCCCGGTTATGTCAATATTTGGTTGAACCTAACTTTAAGCACGATCGGAGCGAGTGAGACGCAGAAAGTTACCAGCTGTTCCTTCCAGCGATTATCGGGCGCTATGAGTCTCGAGTGGTAGAACTATTACCCGCCGAACCCACCATCTCTAACTCCGTTGTTTCTCTGAGCTTCAGTGACAAATCCAATACTGGTTCTCGACAAACAACCCACTTGTTCAAGCAAGCCGGCAGCAGAAAATGCCGCTGGAACGGCCTCGCAGTCAAGCATCCCAAAGTCGTTACTTGGAAGCATCCCCAGAGCCGCAACCCAAGCCGAAGCTGGACATAAATGCCACCTATCTGGGCGGAGCTGACAGGGATGAGGTTTGCCTGAGCAGGCTTGCCCTCATGCTTACGGTAGCCCCAGTCAAGACAGGGAGGCTGCAATCGTAGGCCCTCTCTGATCCGCCGGAGACATTGTGGGTGTGGCCAAGGGGGAAATAGCCTGGCCAGCTATTTCAAGATTTCCTTCAGCATAACAGATACATAAAGGCCGAAAATGACGGAACCGGCTGTGCTGAAAATTAATCAAAGAAATTGAGACAAACAGCGAATCACTGGAGCCGTTTCAGCGGACATTGTTTAGTAGATCATTTTGGAAACGTTGTATGCCTGTTGATGCTGCAAAGTGATCAGACACAGATAAATGAGTCTCCCTGCCACCTAAGCTGTATTAAGAAACCAGCAACTGCCCAGCAGGGCCAACCAGGTCGAACTCCTTTCCTTTACCAGCCGTTTACATGTTCAGCTTATCTGTTGTCCAATCAACTCGATTTGCTACCCTGTCGATACCTCCATAGAATCTACTGCCGTGCTACTTTCTTTTGAACCGTTTCCATTAAATCGAAACTGATAAATTGGTTGATTGGCGAGGAGTTTGGAGAGGTTGATTGTTGGGGACCTGGGAACCCAGGCGCCCGCACAGGAAAGACAGCATCGTTCGAGGAGGTAACTACTTTCCGGGCATTTGGCTGTCTCGTTTAAAACGTATATTGATGGAAATATTGAGATGCAAATGTATTTTTACCATTTAGGGACGAAGGGATATATGGAATATGGGACAGTTTCTACTTGGGAAGAATTATAAGAAACCTGTTCACCCAACAAAATTTTGCTTTCAGTCACCTAATATAATGTGCAGGTTTCCCTGGTTGTAGACATCAACTGGGCAGTTTAACCGGAATTTGGAAGGTTACTAACAACACTCCTGCGGGTCTCGCCATCAGGAAAAATACAAGCTTTGCATTATTGGCCAACCGGAAACGGCCTTCTAGCGTTCCACCTGCTCTGTTTCGAGCGGAAAAATCCGGCGTGATATCTCCTCCAAGTTCATATCCCGAATTTCATTTTGCCCAATATTTTTCCAAACCGAGATGTCACCTTCGATAATACTGCGTCGAAATCTTTCGCCGACTTTTGCAATGGTATCGGCGTTGGCAGGGGTTTTGATAAGTTTGCGCAATGATTGGATCTGATGGTCTGTTAACCGTTCAAAGTCTTGAAAGCCAGGCATCCTTTTCTCCCCAGCAACGGGTATAAACAGTAGGTATTCCAGGCCAAGTTTTAAAAAGGTACGGCGTCTTCCTAACCAGGTCCTGAACGCGGAATCGGTTGGTCTTTCGGTCAGCATGTCGAGAGACTTGTCAACTATTTCGCTTGGTAATCGCCGCAAAACTCTGTTCTTGTCGAATAAAGTGCCAAATGATTCATAGTACATCAGCTCAACTGCGTGGGTCTCCAATATCAAGGCCACCATTCTGCTAAACGGCGCATGCTTTGCCCAACGTGCGCTAAGGACTAAATACTGATCTGCCTTTTTTTCCATAGTCTTGTTGGGCAAAATGAGATCCGAGTTGTCAATACATGCCATGATGTGGCTCTTGGCCCGCTCTTCTGCATTTATGACCTCGTTTGCCATGTCCTCAAGAGGGGGTAGGTCTTTTTGTCGTTTCGCTGGGGGCTCGTTTGATGGTTCGTCTTGTGCCTCGTTGTGCTTCTTTCCTTTCAATCTAGGCCGTTCACTAGGTTTTCTCTTAGGCTCTGGTGCGTATTTCCTTTTTGGAACACCTTCGCGGAGATCCTGGGAAGTCGGCGCGGGGCACAAAGTTGCAACTGTCTTAGGCTTGCAGCGTAAGGTAGCAGTCCGCCCACAATTATTTTCGGGGAACACCAAGTCAGCGGTGATGGGGTCTGACGGCTGGCATTTCTTGTGACACGGCCTGTAGTCTTGCGGAAGAGTGTATTGCAGATCGGCATAATTGACCGCTTCAGCGACTGTCGCCGTCGCACCAAATCCCGAGTGGTAGGCGCGTGGGTAAACGACGACTATTTGCCCGGCTTCTTGCATAAAACCTATCGTCGGTATGTCTTTGTTCCGTAGATACTGAACACCGCCATGTACCGCCTCATGCCGCAGAAATTGGCTGTGATCTTGGTCGATGTTTAGAGCTTCTTGAAACGTTGCGGTTGCTTTGTCAAAGAACCCTGGGTGTGTGACAAACCATATTTTCTGTCCATAATGAAGATAATTGATCGCGCCCAGCTCAAAGTCTTCGTGATGCCATGCAAACGGAGCGAAAGGGGTCCCTCGGTAGCATGTCGGAGTATGGAGTCCCGGTATACCTGTTCGAGGTAGCTTGTTGCCTCGGATTGGCCAAATAGGACTTTCTGGAGGCAAATAAGCACAATCCCGTTCGTTGCTGGTCTCTGCTGGGATGTCCGTCTGATAAGCAACACCCTCCAAGCTTTTCTTTTGCTTGAATGATTCCGCAACGAGGTTTTCGTACGCCTTGGTGGCGGCGTCCAAACAGCCAACCTTCTGTGGATTGGCAGGTAAAAGAGGAAGGCTTGATTTTTCTTTTTTAGTGAAGAGCCGCCAAAAGCCGTCCAGCTTTTCCGGGACGTAGGTTGTGCACTGTGCTTGCTGAGGTCTTTGTTCGGGAAGTTCCGGTCGAGAGGCTGTGGGGATTTCGATAACGAATGCGCCCTGCTTTCGTGCTCCGAGTTTCTCGGCGACAGTGAAAAGCAAAGGGCTACCTTTCCTTCTTTCTTTCAGGTCCCGATATTGTTCAGGGTTTGGAAGAAGCAGCACAAATTCGCCACCCTGGCAAGGAACCTGCCGATATGCCACCCCGCATACGCTGGGATGGGAAGATGGTTCAGCTAGCGCGATGATTGCTGGTGGAGTCCGGCTTTGAAGTTTGTTTTGCGAGGTTTTTGACGTGCCAGACTCGTTTTCTTCACGGACCCATTCCTCCAGCAGTCGCTCGAGGTAAAATAATCGAATAGAGTATTGGTCGCCTTCTTGCGGAGTATGTTTGCCGAAATATGATCGTACCGCTGTTACGCATTGAAGTAAACAAGTATTGCCGGCATAGTTAAACTACGTCGAGTTAGAAATATGTTCACCATATTGTCGTCAGGACCTCTTACCTCTTTCTGAGAAACACTCAAATTTAGGTTCCAGGCTTGTTCGAGATCGGTTTTTAGCTTGTTTACCAGGGCGTTTTCCATTCCCCAGCAGGACAAGCTCCCCAATTTTCGGTCTTCTTGAACCCTTTTCTTTTGAAAATGTTGCACAGCCTTTTCTCCGGAGTCGACAATAGCGACAACGAAATGGTCAGGCTGTACGAGCGACAACTGGTTTCCAGCTGCGACATGGCAAAGGATAATGGTAATGTCGGCGTGCTTCCGGGATTTACCAGTGATGGATAAATTTTTTCCGTACTCAATAACGCGACAGGAATCCATGCGACATAGCTGGTAAAAGACACCAGCCCCAATAAATGTATCGGCGTTAAAGTACCTAACCTCAGCCTTGCGTTTAGGGAAGGATTGTGTACCCCAGTCAATCATCTGACCAAGCCTTACTTCACAGGACCCTTCAAATTGGGGGACTTTGAGGCCTGGGCGCCGCCTCGGCAACTGCAAAGATTCGACATCGATCGAATTTTTTGTGTAGGATTCGGGCAATTCGGCATCAAGGGTTGATATAGCGAGCTTGACCGCCGCGTGTGCATGCGCATTACCCTGGATGTCGTTGGATACGCTGCTGCAAGTTCTGCGGGAATTGTTTGGACTTCCATTTTGCTTTTCGTTGCTGACCGTCAACGACTTTGTTTTATATCCAGTAAGGTCGTTGTAAACATTGCCACTGGCCGACGTCGCTTTACTTGGTGCAGAGGGATGGAAATCTGGATCTGGTTAGCTTTTTTGTCAGGTGGCTTGCCAAACGTCAACATACCTTGTTTTTTGGCCTTTTCGAGTACTTGTCTGTATTTTGCGTTTTCGGCCTGCAATCTCTCGATCTTTTTGGCTTGCTCTATAACCTGCTGTGCTTGCCGTTGGTCGTTCTCGGCCCGACGCCCAATCTCTTCATCGTACTGCTTGAGCAGCTGTTGTCTGGTTTCCTCGATAAGCTTGGCATTATCCTCAGAATGCTCATACTTTGGAATCGTGGCTGCTCTATGCAGTCTTTCATACTTGGCTTTCCACTCGTTGGCTTGCTTTCGAAGATTCTCTTCGTTGGACCGGCTACCTTTGAGCTTCTTGATTTCAGCCTCCAGCCTTTCGATTTTCTTTTCTGATTCTAGCGTTTCCAGTTTTTCTGAAAGCCACGCAATTACTTCTTTGTTACTGCGAATAGATTCAGGCGCGTCATCAAGAAAGCTGTTAAGGTTTGCCATTTTGTCGGGCTGCTTCAATCTGGCAAATTGTTCAAGATCATCAACGACCGGTGCAGCATGGGGAAACTGGCAATAATCCTTACAGACTCTTGATTGTCATGGTTATGGCTGGCAAACAAAGCCGTTCAATTGCGCTGTTTTCCATTGCAGGGCGTCAAACGCACGGACTAAAGGTAATTGCCCCAGGGCGACTACCTTTTGTCCGTGCGCGCCAGTGCATTTTTGGCCAATCACCACGCGTTAACACGATAATACCAGTTGATCATTTGCTTTCCCGGGTCGCGACACGACGCGAATGCCAGGCCCGACCGATGCAGTCCAATGAACACAACCCCTTTCCACCCTCCACTGGTTTAGCACGTCGGGCTTTCCATTAGCGTCTGCTGCTTCCTCGGATTGGAAATGCGACGCTAGACGCTCGAAAACGGGTTCTCTATTATTGTGTTCGGAAAGATTCATCCAACGATATTAAATTATAATGGGACTGCAATATATGTTTTTATCACCTTTGGTTTATTCGCAGGAGTTTGTCGCAGGTTCAATTCCAACCAGGTGGTTAACATTAAAGCGCGAAAGGGGGCCCGGCATGCAGCGTCTGACATTTGTTTAAGCGGCACGAATAATTGGTCCATTTTCCCAAATATCCTCACATGCGGGGTTATTTATAGCTGGGTGCCCAGCCTTTCCTCCTTAATTTGGAAGGAGGGCATTTTATGTTTACAAAAGCTCTTCACACCTTTATTTTTTCGGCAGCCCGATTTGCGTTTTCCCTAGCTGCCCAAATATGAACGCCATTGCTTATCCGACAATCTTACTGCTCCTTATCATGCCGTCACATAGCGAATACACCATCGGATAAATCGTCGCAATTGAGACCGAGCTCGTTACCGCCTCACTGTTCCTGAATGAAGCACATGGGCCCCCCGAAAGCCAAAACGCGAACGACTCCAACGTGTACATGGCTTATACCAAATTGTCAATACCTTTGAATTAAAAAAAAACAAATAAAAAGAAAGGAAACCTGATTTATAAAACCCAAAACATACGCTTATTCCCTGACCTTTTTCGTAGTCGTCTTTCATTTCGATATCATTCTCACGACTGGCTTCCCCTTCCTAACTTTGGACACAACCATCGACAAATCCTGAAATAATAATTTATTGCTATTTTGAGCTCCATTCATTCCATCGGTTCCAATTATGATAGGTGCCCCGTCGTCGTAGTACAAAGCGGCGGTTTCCGGGTAATTGCCCGCCATGTGAAACAGCTTCCAGGGCTCTTCCGATTCTAGTTCTTCTAGATGATGTCTTTCCAACGTGATTATTATATTGGTCTCATTGATATGAACTTCGTGCGACTCGTTGTCATAGGAAAGCGGTCTCAGTGAGTTAAAGATTTGCTCCTTGGTATATTGGACCTCGACTCCCCAATCTTTTGTGGTAAGAACGAGGTATACCTGATTGCTACTTCCTTCGTAAAGTCTGAAAATGTCGTTACCTATGAGAACAGGGACAGGTGGCGAAATCGGTTCGTCGTAATTTATATTCATTACGGCGTTGAGCCAATCTTCATCTTTGAAAATCTGGCTCCAAGGGCCTTAAAAGTGCATGTATGGGATGCCTTAGTATAAAACGGAAAAACTTTGATGTTTTAAACAGCGAGTAAGAACAAAATTGCTTCAGAAGCTCGGATGGAAGTTTGTATGTTAGACTTTTTGGCACTCTGATCGGGTGTTGTGTGTTTTCGGGTTTCAACGGGAGCCGGGTTTGGGAATCGGCTGCGATGTAAAGGACGTTGAGGGGGACGATGCGGACTTGCTGAAGGTTGTAGGAGCCCGAGTTTGAACAATTGCAACTTGGTTTCTGTGACTCGTAGAAAGCGTCATAGTTTACGGATAACAATTTTCTGGTACCAGGATCAAGTAAGTTCTAGGGCCATGTGCCTGATGGTACTAGTACTAGATACGCTCATGTATCCCGCTCATACAAGGTCGCTGCCACGGTGGTACCAGTATTGTTAACCCGGCCTCGCGATCCGCGCTGAGAATACCAGTACCAAACAGTGCACCCAAATCCAGGATATACTGGTAATATGACTCCGCTGAGTACTAGTATCTATCCTAGGGCAAAGATCCAGGATACTGGTACCAGGGTTTAAATTGCCCCACCTGAGACTGGTACCTTCTCCAGACCCTGGCTACCACTACCACAACGGTACTGGTCAGCGCATCATCCTGCGAAACCAGTACCAAAACAGTACTGCTAGCCAGTTGGGCAGTCTTTTATTTTATACCAGTACCGTCACACGGAGTCGGTACTGGTAGCCATGGTAGGCAGGGGAGCCAGGGTACTGGTAGTCAGGAAGCTAGTTGCGCTGACAGGGCTGCCAGGAGGGGCAATTCATTGTTGTGGTACTAATTACATACATTGGGTTGTCCGGAATTTTATTAATCCCAAATCCAGCTAGTACCAGTAGATAGATCAGATGTCTGTCAGAGACACAAGACAGCATTCATGACCGAAAATATGCCTCCAGGACGTCAAAGTAATACTGAACGCCGGCGAATTAGAGACGACTGTCGCAAAAGACTGGCTGATCATATCTGTGAGTCTAATTTAACCTATCAACATGTGCGAGGCTAACAATTTCCAGATGACAGTCTCGGACTCCAAGTCAAACCTGCTGACGTTCGCCTTTTGCCGCGAGGATCCGATTTTTACAGATGGCGAGTTCTTCCAGGCAACGAGGAAATATGTTCCAAGATATTTTCTAAGAGTTTGAGTGATCATTCCGTCAACGCATTGCGGCTACTTCGTGAGGAGGTCGGGAAATCGTTTGAAGCGATTGGAACGTCAGAATCTCCAAATCTAAATTCTCAGGTAAGGAACCCGTGGGTATTTAAAAGAAGATGATAATAACATTATTTGCAGAAGCCGAGTTCGCTTATCAGCCAACTCCAAAATGAAAATGCACAACTTTCTGACCAACTGCGTGCTGTAGCGGGAGAACTAGCTACAGAACGTGACCACCGAAGTGATCTGGAAGAAGAAAATCAAAGTTTGAGGAGCACGCAGAGCTTGTTGGAGAAGAAGCTTCAGGACCAAATAGATATTGCAGAGAATTTTCGGAGCGTTTTAGCCAGATGTGCTACTGTATTACCTGTTCTCGAAAACATGAGGAAACAAATGGCGGAATCTTTAGGTGATATTTGTCCAAATTAATTGATCATTAGTGTTGTCCGTCGTGCCTGGTAATCAATCGCTGGCCAGAAGTAGCAAAGTGCATAAAGTTTCAGCGGCTTAGGCGCAACAGCAGCGAACATTTTTGTAGTGCGATTTTTAGTAAATTACAGTTATCATTCATCGAAAAACAACTTGCGCCCCTGATCTGAGCTGAAGATGCACGGCCTGCGACGACAATTACATGTGAGCGGAACGCTTGCCGCCCCAGTACCGCTATCGCAACCATACGCCAGCAATTGCTGCGGGATAAATTTACACAAAGGACCCATCCCACATTCACTCGCCATTAATGGAGAGCTTGGAAACAAAGCCGGACAACTCATCGCAATATCCTTCCCTATCCCTGTGATTAGTTTGGTTTCGTTTCAGACACGATTTTAGTGCAACTGCTTTGTCGCCTCTGGGCGTTATCTGAAAAACCCCATAATGTTTCTGGCGCCTACCCGCGATGCGATTGTTTTGCTCCTCTCGTAAGTCTGCCCACCGCAGCTGTTTGGTTCTGGTGGCTCGCGGCAAAACTACTGTGTTTGGAGAGGTTATTGGTCGGATGTATGCTGTGCGCAGGTGTTAGTGATCCGCTCCAAAAATCACGCTGCTGTTTTGACAGAACACTGACAGGATGCCCGTTCTTGCGGACCACTCAGTAGCGTTTGTTCGCGGTGGCTGTGTTTCTCGCCCCACCTGCGCGCCTCGAATCTTAAACGCTCCCATTCATGGATTCGCCTTCGCTGTGACGGGGAGCGAATACTAATCTGAACGTTCTTGTCAACGTAGATGACAGTACACCGCTGACGATGTGAGCTTTCAGTGAATCTAGGCAATATATGGTGCAAGGGGGATTCGTATGCATCGAACTGGCCGGTATAGTGCGTCAGGTCCCTACTAGCCCTTTCGTTGTTTGCGCTGCTTCTGGCATAAGACGCCATCTCTGATGGTAGTTTAGGTTGCTGAGCAATGAATGGATACATTGGGGCAGCACCAAATCATTTTTGTACTTTGCAAGATATTGCTGGCCTGCGGGCTCTGATTGATCCCAAAACCAGGGACTCCGGAGTTCTCACTCCAGTTTACTGGATACGCCTCGCAATTTTTGGGGGTTGGAATGTGTCCACCTGATACCCGGGTTTTCTCCAAGCTGTGTTCTCGCTAAGGCAGGTTCTTGTCATCAGCATCTGGAGGAAACCCTTCATTGTCACTATTACAAGATGGAGTTACTGCAAAATTAATATTATGCAAAACAACTAACTCTTGCATTGATCATTTCGGAGCTTGTCAAGGTCGAGAACCTCAATTGGGAGATACAAAGGCGACCCACAGGCTATAACAGCCTTCTCCATCGCTCCAAAATCAATCCAAGAAACGTGGCTTGTATAACAAAAGATTGGCCACACCCCCTTAAATTCGGGTTTCTGATGCAAGGTCTTGGGGTGCTTGTCCTAGGATTATTGGCCTCAGTCGCTGAAGTGGTGGATCTGAGAGGTGAGTGTGAATGCAAGTAGTATGCTGCTGACGGATTCGATATCCTGGTGGTGCGAACTGGAAATAGATGAAGTCGGTAAGCGCTTTGGAGTTGGAAAAAAAGTGGCATATTAGCATGGGCAGACTTTGTCTTGGATGGACACAGGCTGCTCGAAATTACGTATCTTCATTCCAGATCCGGCTAGGCCTTATTTTGTTTCCAAGTTCGTCAATCCCTAGCCAGGTCGCGCGTAGTTTTCTTGGCCGTTATTGGCGAAAATGTCGGAGCAAGTTGTCCGGGTCTCAAAATCCAGGATTCGGGATCAAAGATCCCACTGGTAATTCGGTCTGTTCCAAACGCCTGAGCAACATGAATCAGGGCTCATCCTAGCCTAATCAAAATAATATTGTCTCAGGAGCGGGGAAATCACCAACGGTGTGCCGAGGAAGTGGAGATAAACCGACAGTTTGGTATTACAACAAAGTGTTTGCATATATTGAAACTGAACCTAAGGCTGGTGCCAGCCCACCTGTAGATTTTCCTCTCCGATACAATTGGTCCAACCTCAGTTGTGCCCCATATACCGTGAAAAAGCATGCAACGGTAGGATTACACGGCGCTAAAAAAATTGCAGCTCCAACAGGTACAAAACATGTGATTGTGTTGGTTCACGGTTCAAACATGCGAACGGGTGCATCATGTGTAGAGTCACGTTATTCGCAGAGCACGCAGCAAAGATTGCAACAGATCAATGTTTCTCGTCATAGTTAACTACCATTTCCAACGCTCAAAAACGTGACTCCAGTTGAGCACTCGGATGATATCGAAAGCGTGCCGCAGCCATAAATAAGATAAACAGCCTGCTTATAAGATTCTCCTTTCGTTGTGGAAGTGCAGGAGCAAGTCATAGGCAAGTTGGTCCAGTTTTCTGACGAGGTTTTTGACTTCATCCAGTTCCAACAGCTCCTTGCGCCTGGCAAACATCTGAACAACAGCATTTCGCATATCCCGATCAGTCTCAACAGTAGAGCTGTATGCCTCAATAGCCGCATCGAGAAAATCTTTGATGTTCCAGACCTCTCCTGCAGATGATTTAAATTTGACAACGGCTAGAGCTTTGAGACCGGCGATGGCATAGTTGTCTGCAATAGCGTACACTTTGGTGTGTAGAAGGAGATCAGGGGCGCTTGCGTTCTGCTTACTCTCGGCGAGCTGGAAGCTAGGGTCATGTGCCGGTTTATAGTCGAGGAGGTAAAGATATTGTATCATCATATCAATCACAAGGGGTTCGTTGTCGTGCAGGGTTATTACGCCCTCAAAGCCCTCCTATATATATTTTAGCTAAACCTCTACTTGTGGGAAAAGGATGTTTCTTGCCTTGATATGACGGCTTTTTGCAGCTAAAAACTTGGACCGTGGGCAGACTATGGCACGGTGGACAGGGTAATTCCTGGTGGCAGAAGCTATAGTCATATCTGAGTAGTCTCCTGTGAGATATATTCTTTTATATTGTTAGCGAAAATCGATTTAGAATCCAACAAAGCCAATCATGACCTGCATTACCTCTCAAGAGATTCTAAAAGCTCTCTTTTTGGTCGCACGGTGGGTTCCATTATTGCTTGGGTTTGTGTAGGAACTGAGGCAGGTGCAGAGTGCGCTGCTCCTGCTGGCTCTGACGAACGAAGCTCTGGGAATGCAGCCTGGGCGAAGCTGGTAGATTCGAATACTCTGTCTTTTTGGAGCGACAGCAGTATGGAGCTCAGGCGCTTCGTGGAAAATCCCGCCACCGATAGGTGGTTCTTTTTGATAAGAGATTTTACAGACTTCTTTTTTTGGAGTCCTGCGTTTTCTGGGTTCGAAAAAACAGCTTGACAAGCTTGGTTGCGGTAAACTGCTATTTTTTCGGATCTGGAGGGCTGAGGTTCTGGTTCTTTTTTTGGTGTCATGTCTGCTCTATTGAAGAAAATTTGTCACTGCTTGCCTGGAAACGCATGGGGTCAAAGCTATACGATGGGTGGCAACTTCCATTAAATCCGGTACATATTACCTCGAGCGCCATTTTTAGGGCGTGGTGTTTTAGTTCGATAGGCTCAAGGGAAATGTGAAGTAACCGAAAGGATTAGAGTTTACATTAAATTGAAGCATTACAATAATCGGCGCATTTTGGCGACACGATTGGACTTGTGTTAATACACATTTGCGCAAAGCATGTGAATTTCACCCAAGTACCGACTCCCGGTTACCAAAATTTGGCTTTGGAATATAAAAATACAGAAGCCACACGATGGGAGCTAGCCAACTCCTGGCTTCTGTGAATAAAAATTACCTAGCCATTTGCAAGTCTTGTTTTTCCATTTTTAGGCCTTGTCTTGTAGATCGGTACCGGGTATGCAAGACGAGGAGGGCCCAAGCAAAACTGATATAGGAGATTTTGAAGCCAAAATAAGGACTAGGAGCCATCCTATATCTTGTGCTGCTAAGGATAAAAGATTGACAGTAGAAACTCTCGGGCCTGCTTAATAGATTTGTGATTAACTCCCAACAATTTGACTATTCTCAACTAAATATTCACAGACCCAACGGTTGGGGTGCTGATATATAGAAAGCATAATTTTGCATCCAAACCCAGCCCAGTCCGTTTAGATTAGCAGAAAGACAAGTTAGGTTAGAGATATAAATTTCAATCCAAAGTTAATCCCTTTTGATGCATAGCAAGAATACCTTGTGATATTCCTGACCAGAGGTATGTGGGAGATATCGTGAGACGCAATCCGCCGACGCCGATTGCGCCGAAAAACAGGATTTCAGCATCATACCAAGCTTGTGTGTTATCTATCTTATAATTTAATATTTTGGCTCAAGGCATTCAGCAAACTCTGCAGATTTAAACAACAATGCTGATCGGAAGGTTAGAGTATATTTAGCCACCTACGAGATTAGATACGATATCGGATTTTGTCAGTTGACGTTCGAAGCACAAATTTTCACATGGGAAGCGAATTGCTCCAAAGTTATGTTTCAATACGTATATAAGCAAATATTATGGACGGCCAATTATAATAGTAATGCCCGGGCCAATTGTCAACTTTGTTTATTCTTAATATTAATCCTAATATTTGTTCTTTGTTCTACCAGCTCCGAAATGGGAGACGCTCGGAAGGCCTACCCTTCTCAGGTGATTAATCTAGGGTCAACTCTGGAAGGTCTTCAGGGGAACCAGCAGCGCCTCCTGCTCGATACAGTTAGTTAGGTGCGAAAATGTGGTTTGGGCGGTATTCTCTCTCTCCCACAGATTGTCGTGTGTGGAGATCAGTCCGCTGGAAAGAGCTCCGTGCTGGAAGCTTTAACCGAGATTCCCTTCCCTAGAAGTGAGAATCTTTGCACAAGATTTGCTACCGAGATAAGCCTCCGCCGTGAGGCCCAAGAAAAGATCACCGTCAAGATTGTACCTTCCTGCATGCGTAGCAAGCAAGAGCAGGTTGCTATCAGGGCATTTTCCGAATCTATCACTAGCCTCGGCGATTTGCCGAGAATTATGGATGCTGCAATGAACATTATGGGCATTAGTTTATCAAGCAATACACCATCTATTAGCGCTTTTGCCTCGGACACGCTTAGTATCGAGATCGATGGCCCGAATCGTCCACAACTTACCCTGGTCGACATTCCGGGCCTTATTCAGGCTTCTACAAAGGGTGTTTCTGAAAAAGACGTCGCGACAGTCAAGGAAATTACAGACCGCTATATTTCCCAGCATCGTACCATTTGCCTTGCGGTTATCTCAGCTACCAACGACGCAGCAAATTAGGGAATTCTTCAACAAGTCCGCAAGTTCGACCCAAAAGGAAAGCGAACACTGGGTGTTATTACAAAGCCCGACAAGCTAAAGGCGGGTTCTGGCTCTAAAGCTAAATTCATTGAGCTTGCACGCAATTAAGATGTCTTCTTCGAGCTTGGATGGCATGTCGTCAAAAACCGAATGTTTAGCGAGCAAGATTTCTCGTTTGAGGAGCGGAATACTTCGGAGATGAACTTCTTCTGTGCCTCGAATTTTAGGAGTCTGCCCAAAGAAATGCTTGGCATAGACACCCTGCGTGTTCGGCTTAGCCATCTCCTCTTCAATCACGTTAAGAACGAGCTACCACGGCTGATGGGTGATTTGGACGTGGCTTTAGAATCATCCAAGCGTGATATGGAGCCTTTCGGAAGCTCCAGATCCACGGTTGCGGAGTGTCGACAATACCTAGCGCAATTAAGCATGGATTGTCATGAGGTCTGTAAGGCTGCTTCCAAAGGTCACTACGAACACGAGTATTTCAAGACCAAAGATGGCGGAGAATTTATTTTTAGCAAAAAGAGCACCATTGCTCGGCTTCGCGCAACCGTCCAACACTGGAACAACAAATTTTCAGAAGATATCCGGACTAAAGGGCACAAATACCAGATTTCTAGAGTCGCTCCTGGGGAATTGGATCCCATCGCCATTACCGAGGAGGGTTCTGGAAAATCCAATAGTGGCCCAAAGAAAATTTCAAAAGCCGAAGCTTACAGCTGGGTTAAGGGAGTAGTGTTACGCTCACGGGGAACGGAGTTGTTTGGCAGCTTTAATCCTCACGTTATCGCAAAGCTTTTCTGGGAACAATCGCAGCCATGGGGTGAATTGGCGAATGCTTACGCCGATCTGATCTGTGATATTTGTGAGAATTTTCTCTCAAATCTTCTCGAGAAACAAGGCGCGAAGGATATTACGCCTCGCATTTGGTTAGTTCCGCATTACCAAATATCTCTGATTGTCTTGTTACTGATAGCGGAGGAAAAGGTCATCCATTATCAAAAGTCGACTCCAGCAGCGCAAAGCGGCAGCCCACGAGGAACTGAGGAAGCTCCTTGAGGACCTCAAGGGGTTTCCTATTAATTACAATCACTATTACACTGACAATCTCCACAAAAGTCGCCAAGAGAAGCTCAAATCCCACTTCAAAGTCGGCAAGCCTGGTTATTTAGAGCACCATGCAAGTATGAATTGCAGTCGAAGATTACATTATGAAAAGTTTGATGTAGATACGGTAGTTGGGATGGTATCCACAATTTGCACCAAAGCCAATGCCGACATGGAAGAGTTTAGCTGCGAAGAGGCAATAGAATGTTTGTTGGCCATTTACAAGGTAAACACTTTCCAGATCATCGAACACGTCACAGAAGTTATTCTAATTTAATTTCTTTACAAACAGGTCCAACAGAAGGTTTTTGTTGCGAATGTTACCACACAGGTGATCGAACGCCAAATTCTTCGCGGCCTCGACCATGTTTTCTCTCCCCCAGTTGTTGCGGGAATGAGTGATGCCGAGGTCATGTCCATTGCTATCGAGGGCTCTACAGTACAAAATCAGCGAAAATTTCTATTGGACCGTATTTCCAAGCTTGAGGAGGGCCGCGGCATTTTTCGAGCTACAGTGGGAACACTTATAGTCCCGTAGGCAGTTGGAAGGATTCTATTAAACGTTATCGGCCTTTAAAAGGGTAATCAAGGACGTGGAGGCCCAGATTTTGTGGCTAATTTCATCTCAGTCTCTGGCTACCTAATCCTTGCTTATTTTGGGTGTCACTTCTGCCAAGCTGGTACGACTCCTAGCGCCCAGATATCCCAGGTCGCTCACACGAGTATATGCCGAGAAACTCGAGTGGGAGATACCTAGGCGTCCCACAGTCCAGCGCATTCTCCAAAGTATTTGAACGATTTATACGGCTTCCCAGTTGCTTTTTCTTTTGTTTGTACTGAGGCGCATTTCAACCATACACTTCCACTGGAAATGGAGTTTCTGATGCAATGTTTTGGAGCTTTTGTCCTGAGATTATCGGTCCCAGTCGCTGCAGAGGCCGGCTAGAAAAAAGTACCTTGAACAAAACTGCAATATTTTTGCGTATTTCCTGCAGACGGAGGCAGAAAGATGTCCAGGATCCAGCGTCGATGCACGTATCCTTTAATCTCAACTGCTTTAGTAATTGATGATGTATGATGAAATTCAAAAGGTTATCTTCTGAAATGCAAAAGCTTGTTAGCTTCAGCCACTTCAGCGCACCCCAACGCAAATGTGACATCCGTATGCTTTTAATCCAGTGGTGAGATGACTGGATAGAGAGGCGCTCGAGATTTGGAAAATGTGTTAGAAATTGCAGGGCGAATTTGTCTGGTAGTTGAAGGGCATTGATGGAAAGGTGTGTAATGCAGGTGAGATCTTTTTCGATTTGGGTGTGACGAGTATCCAGGACGCCCGTGATTATGAGTTTCCTGGCTTTAGACGAGTCTTCTATTGCGCGGAGAACTGTTGTAAAGCTGTTTCCAACGGTGTACAACGGAAAAAGGGCTTTCGCATGCGTTTGCGGATACCTCTTGATATATTCGTGCGACAGTTCGATGCATTGCAATGACGGTAAGTAAAAAAGAAGGTTCCGCAAATATAATTCCGGGTTCAAACAGCGACCTTTCCATACTCCATTATATAGAACAAGCTCTTTTGTTTGACTGAGCGACCCGTATGGGGATTGCGCAATGTTTTGAATCGATTTGGGGCAAAAGTTGCTGACAAAGATTTTTTGGGTCAAATATGGAAACCCCACGTAAGCGAGCCGACTGTGGACGAACCGACAATTTTTGATATCTCGAACGGGCAGAAACACCAAAATTGCACTCAAAAGCTCAGGTGGTAGAAAAATAAACATCATTAAGTCGGGCTTGGTTTGGAGATTTAGGTATGGGCAATGAAGATTAAGTCTATATGTTTATAATTGAACGCGTTTCCCGAAACCGCTAACCCGGTTCTGGCACTTTAAACATTGTGTTACTTGTTTTCAGGAACCAGGTTTTAGAATTAGCTGCAGCTACCTGGGACTTCAAAGTCAGCCCCATAAATGATTTGCCCAGTTTCCTTGTGGAGCCGTTGGTTGCATTTTTTTGTCTAGCTTCAATCGCAGTAGCGGAATCGAACGCAATGAATTCATTCTCGTTCTCAATGATCCTCAACCTCCCCAGCTCGCCAGCATGTATCAGGGATGACGAGGTTTCGTTCTTCACTGCAGAAATTTTTACCTTTTCAGCTCCGCTATTGTTACCGCCACATAACTGGCCTCACAAAAAAGTACAGATGCATTTGTTCAAGCGCTCGATTCGGATTTAGAGTGGTTGGCTCACTAGCTAGCGTGAACATAAATAAATGCACCCAATACAATTTGGACCAAATCTATCTTCCGCCTTCGGTGCAGACATTTAATCTCTAGAATGTCGGAAAGGCCTGGGTAAGTCTACTTGACAAAATCTAAATTTGGCTGCACAAAAATAGCAAAAATCCGCTGTTGGCTCTAGTTCCCAATCTGCAAAGTATTTCGAAGTAGCTGCAAGTGTCCCCTTGCTGTTTGGTTGCAGATCCACTACAACAGTGTGAGTGGGTCAGCAAACTACTTAACTCGACTTGTAGTGGACCGTTTTTTTATTAACCTAGTCTGTAGCAGTTACAAGCATTGATCGAGGTAGTTTCCGCGGCGCAAGCGGTCGGTAAAATGCTACCCCGAAGCCCCTCTACTCTTCCGCCAATAGCCCAACGCGCTCCGCCAGGACTCCGGCCTGTAACCAAGGCCATTCACGCTGCGCGGCAAATTGTCTCGGCGACCTTACTATGTAGGATAGTTAATGGCAATACTTCAACTCTTGGAAAAGGGCAACCAAACAGACATTGCAGGTGCAAAGTCACAGCCATGGTTCTGTTACGCATACGCACTAGTTAGTCCTCGCTGTGCGATTAAATCACGATATTCTGCCTGCATCACAGCTTCACCAGCCTCTCATCTTAAGGAATTATGAGTATTGTTGAACACAATGTCAACGTTTACGTGGATAATTGCTGTTGCTAAAAATAACACTGTGTACGCTGCAGCTACTACGCAAAGTGGATTCGCCAGCGTGGTTGCGCCTTCATCCTTCAAAGATAACGATTAACTTCTATATTTACCTCTTCGCTCGTCGCATGTTCCACGCCATTGAGTTGATCCATTTTTGCGCCCTGAAAAGAGGCTTATTGACCTCAAGTTGGATTTTTCAGCCAATTTTACTGTTAAACGGCTATTGGAAAGCGTGTTTTCTTATTTCGTTACTGTACAGGCATATCTTATCCCTCCAAAACAGTGGCCCACCAAGATTTTGAATCAACCTGGAACTCCCGACCAACTACTGTACTAGGTTCTGCTTGACCATTTCTTGGCTCATACTTGGTAAGGTTGGCATACTGTTCGCGCACCTTGGAATAACCTTGTTTCTGGTCAATAGTCGAAGAAGTCTTTCGCATGCATCCAACCAATACAATAATCTTTGTCGAGGTATACAACGGGAAACCACCGATCATATGCTAGGATACCTCCGTTTTCATAACCAGGTGCCCATCCCACGATCTTCTCGTTATCAACATCGAAGCAGTCGCTTTTGGGCAGGTCTTTCATGTCAACCCTCGCATCGTCCCAAGAGAGAATGACCACAGGCCAGTAGATTCCAGGCCTCCAGCGACCATGATACAAGCCCCCAGGGAGAAGTTTGGTAGACTGTTTCTTCTTTTTCTGGCGCTTCGCCCCTGGAACCTTTTCGCGTTGGGCTGCATATGTCTTTCGACGAGTACGGACCTTACGGTCAACACAGGCGGTCCCGTAGTCTGCGATGGGCCTGCCGCAATATTTCGCTTTTGCTTCCTTACTCGCACAATTGGCTGTTGAAGTTGGCGGACGTCTTGCAATGCCGTTCAAGCAGGATGGGTCGGGAAACTTTGATTTTGGCTGCGCCTGGAACGGGATGCGGTCATTGACTAGAGAGTACCAGTTAGCAAGACAATGACACAGGTGCAAAATCGCTCGCATTGTCATAATCTCTTCTGCTTTCGAAATGCCCTGACTTACGATTGTCATTATTATCACCTTTTTCTGCCATTGTATAGCTGCCGATACACCGGAAAGGACGAGTTCGTAGTGAAAGCTGATCGTTCATTCGTCTAAAAAGTCTTCCAGCTGATTTGCATCGCTCAAATCTACGGAAACAAGTCTTTTAAATTTCGGGGGCAGGAGATTTGTTTAAATCAAGCCTTGCGCACCGGGCGTTGGGAGGTTGGATGTGACCAACACAATCGCTATCACATATATTGTGGATATTGCGATGTTGGTTAATCCAAACCACAGGTTGTGTGCGCCGGTGTTTTGGTAACAATTCACACCCGACAACCTAGTTACCAATAATGGTTTCTGCCATCCTCAGTGGATACGTCATTAGCCGCTCAATATCACACCATGTCGAAAATCCCGCAAACGTCTTGAACTGGATTAGTTATGAACGCGACTAGGGGCAAGGTGGGCTGCGGGGGCTGACGGAGCATTCAATCTCGGCCCTGGCATAACCACGAGCAAGGTGCTCGAATACCATACCTCTACCATACCTCTAGTTTCACTCTGTTAGTGAAGAGCTGTGCCGAACTGTTTCTTTCGATACTTCTAGTCTATCCCCTCATACATTCCTAGAAGCTGTAATTCGACATATGACCTTATGCTCACTAAAATGAGCGACCTGACAGTTCCGCCCGCAATAACTGATGGCTCTACACCTCGCGCACAACATCAACGGCACTGAAGCCTTTCCGCAATTCGCGCATTGCGCCTGTGCCGGCAAAGAACCCTTCCCATTCTCACTTCTGCTCTCTACTGCCGCTAACAGGTCCTCTGCTCTCTTTCTCGCCAATCTCAACACCCGCTGTTCGCCCGAGCTAACGTGCGCCGCAGCCCATGCATTCCCCCCCGATGCATAGACACCCTCCGCGAGTTGTTCTTCTAGCTTTTCCAGTTGCGTTCCGAAATTTTTTAGAAGACCACTAAGCGATTCCACCAAAAACCGCAAGACTTCCACTTCGTTGGAATCGCTGATTTTCTCCGCAGCATCGATTCGCTGACACGCCATGCCAGCGAGTTCTGATGCATCCGATCGCTGAATACGGAGGTATCGAAGGACATCGTTTGGTAGCGGATCGGTGAGAGTGAGGGAAATAGTAGAGGTTGGATCGAGTCGAGCCGATGCCCAGAGCTTGAGCTTTCGCGCAAAAAAGGCGCTTCAGGGTGCGTTGCAAGAACGAGATCATAGTTGTCGTTAGAATTACCGGGCACGACAAAGCCATAGAGACGTAATAGGCGACTATTCGAAACAGGTCCATAGTAGATAAAAACCTGGAAGAGTATTCCCCGTATGAGCGCACAACTTGGTACCAGCACAGAGTCAAGACGAACATACCTGATCCCCGGCTTCGTAGTCTTTCCCCGCAAGAACAGAGAGGGTTTTAGATGAGGAATCGTAGGCGTGACACTGTTTAACATTGTCCGAGTGATTCAGCATGTCTGCGAATGGCGCCAAAAGTCGAATCGAATTTCCACCCGGCAGTACAAAATCCATTGCACGACTCCACACGGTGCAGAGGGCCCATTTGTACTAAAATAAAGAAGCTTTAGTGGTCAATTCGCGATATCCATTGCACGTGTGACACCTACATCTTCAATAGTAAATTGTTCGAGTGGAAAAAGATCCCGATGCTGTACAAGCAATCGCATGACTAATGCCCTGTAATCATCCTCGATCCGTTGCTCCAGTTGCTTCGTGACGGTGTACAGCGAAGTGCCCGCGCAAACCTCCAACTCCTCCTCCGCAAAGAAGATGCTGGAAGAGTAACTTGAAGGCAACGCCGCCACATGGCTTCGCAAGCCGTCGTATCCCGACTCACGCGATCGGACGAAAAGGATGTACGTAGCCAATATGTCTTCTACAGACAATGGCGGCCGCACAGAGCGAAGGGCTGGCCCCAGAAGGGAATCGGCATGAGCCTGTTCGACTGTCCAGAGGCTGCCGCATGGAATGGTGAGGATCTTTTCCCCTTCCTTGAAATGCCTCAGTGTTCTGACACCCCGCCCGGTGATTGGGAAATCGGCAAGCTCCAAGTTGTCCAAGCCTACCGCTCCAGTTTCTTTCAGCCAGTTCTCCATGGAAGCAGATCAGACAGGTACAGTGAAGAAGTTATATTTTCGTTTATGGGGGTTAGGCTTTCGTTAGTAGAGGTTCGGCTCTTCGGTTGTGAAGGTCGAAAATGGGCTTTTCGTGTGCGGAGGTAAAACGGCGTTCGCCACCCGCTTGCAAAATCGGGCCGAGAGTGGCGCAGTATTCAAACCCCACAACAAAACCCCGCACCTCTTGGCTTTGGGAGGGCATCCAGCAGATATTTTATCCTGAACGCCAGAGCCAGAGACAAAGAGGACAGGCAAGTTCAGCCTTTTCAAAAAAAACAAAAAAAAAAACACAGAAAAGTTCAAGAGTCTCCAGAATAGCCCCCTTCGGCACACGATCACCATAATGGCTTCGGAGATCGTTTCCGCACTGACGTTCATCATTCAGTTTGGGGTTGAAGTCAAGGACCGACTTGACTCGCTCAACCAAGCTGCCGACGAACTTAAACTGCTCAACGTCACCCTTGTGTCGTTATTGAAAGCATTTGAGAATCCCACAAACAAGATCAACACCGAAGGCATCGAGTTTCTGGTTATGCTGGAAATTTTGGACAGCATCAAAGATTCTTGCAAGAAATGCGCCAATGCCCTGGATAAAAACCGTGCTGGAGCGACGGACGCGACTAAAATAGAGTTGTATGGCAAGAAATTTTTCAAGCGACTATGGACTCTCTACAGGATCCCTGATATTCTCACAGAAATCCAGCACAAGGCCGCACAACTACAACAAATATCCATGGCAGTAGTCGTGGCATCTACTTTAGTTGTCAGCGACGTTGGGACGCAACAGGGACAGATTAGTGGGAAGGAAATTGTGGAATCCGCCCATGTTGTTAAAGAGACAACTTTACATTACCTCAGCACGGATCTTGCTAGCATAGACCAGATGATGGGAAATCTTATGAAGGAATGCACAAACCTTCGGCAACAACTTCAGGAAGCTACTCTACTTCCTGACACTTCTGCTATTCAAATTTATCAAGCGCAGAACCCAGAAGCAGCATCGTTTTGGAAGGATCGGTTCCAGAGCGACGAACTCAATGTCTCAGCATTCCGATACGAGGCAAGTACACTCAAAGGGCTTTTTTATTCCCAATACCTCCGCATCCTGCTGACATACGCTTACTTGACAGACGCTATACGTTTCTTGGGCACGTTTCGTACATGAGGTAGAAGCGTCTTTTGTTCTCAAAAAGATACCGACTGGGGTTTGTGAAGCCAGAAACATGGAACTCGCTCGCCAGGAAGGATCTTGGTATCGCATCGATTAAAACGGCACGCGTCGTCTTTCTACTATCCGGCCTCTTTGGCTCCCGCCTCTTCGGTCTGCTCTTGATCCTCTGCACAAAGGCTACGTCAAGCCTCGGGACTATTTCAATCTTCTTCAAGACTCTACATTGTCCGACACCCTTAGAAAATTGACCCTCGAAAACGCAGGCTACGGTATGCTTGTTGAATGTGAAAGGGCTTCCGGGGATCTTGCCTTACCGGCGGCCATCGAATCACCATCCGATCACGTCGGCTGGATCTCTGCACAAATCGTGGCCGTTCCGGCACCCGATAAACTCGGAATTATTACCGAACAAGAGGTTATGAAATCAAACGGCGAGGACCTCTTTGCTTACTTCAATAATGCTGCCCCAGACGTCCACGTTTACGTACGTTACCTGCAGACGGGTCAAATCGAGCGGAAGAGTCTTTCAAAGCAAGTCCGTCCGATCGGTGGCATTAACATCGGCGCTACGCTGTCTGTCCGGTATGCACTGGAATCAGGGGGTCATGCTTGGAGCTGCGACCTTCCAATCACCGAGTTCAAGGCATGTCAGGGAGGACAGTACATAATTACGGCGGGTGTGGGTTCGAATGCCATCGTGTTTTCCACAAGGCCGCTCAAGAATTCCTTTGACACTATGTTGCGTCATGAAGACAACTCCTCGAGTTCTGTCACACCAGAGTTGGACTGTACGCTTTTGGGACCATCGAAGGTATTCACCAACCCACCAAAAGCTGGCGAAAAGGTTCAGGTACGTATTCTTTCTTCTAGAACCTCGGCAATGAATTTATCAAGGGTTGACTGACATTCTTTAATATGGCTAGATCGAGCACAATGGGCGTTGGTACGACTCGAGAGTCACAGTTGTGGACGGCGATGAGATAGAGTATATCGATTGGGACTGTTTACCAGAGCAAGTCTCTACCAATTCCACGGAAGCTCAGGATGGTAGTGGAGGGGATAAGAATAATAGCGAAAGCTTTGGCTTTACCGAAGAGCAGCTCACACAACTCGGGAAGGGCACACGGCGGCTGTGGCGACCATGGAGGAGAAACCTCAGGGCGTATGATGTTCGACCTTATCGTTGCTTCCATATCGGCGACTCTGTCGAGGCACCCGTCATGTACCCGGATTTCCGATTCCATTACCATGTTACCGACGACTCACAACTCTACTTCCCTGCTCGAATCGTTGACGTCCAGGGGGACCAATATGTCGTCGAATTCAGCCCCGCGCTTTCGGCTCATGAGTGGTGGCCGGGGAGGATTCCCAAGGGCGAACAGGTAGAGACTGTGCCAGGATCTGGTGTCAAAGTGGAAAACCCGTTCGATTTTAATCGCGTGACGTTAGGCATGGATCAGGTACGTCCTCTCTCCGTGGGGCCACGACCGGCTCTGGGTGTTCAGTCAGTGAAGCCGTCTTGGTGGAGTTCATTTCAGGGTGTTCAAATCTGCAGTCTTGAGGATCTTTTGGAGCGGAGTCTGTGGAATAATAACGGCGATAGTCAGCAAACGGGTGGCATATTATAAGTCGTTCGTCTTTTCCCCCCACCATGATCAGAGGCCGAGGGATGCACGGAGAATATAATACTGTCATCATCGCGTTCGCTATACTGATCATCTACCACAATACACCACCGGAGTCAATAACATAAGATGCGCTGTACCGAGACTGCAATGGACCTTGATGGCCTCCGCCTACCTTGAAATGTCCTTTGATCTCTGATCAGATGTCAGATAGCGCTACAAGCACCAGAAGTCGGTTAAATAGTGGTGGTACATTGATTGAAGCATGAGCGCGCTCGTTGGGTTTTATTTTGATCTGACCGCGTTTGGATTAGAAAAGGGTTGTTTATACGCGCTGTGCCGTTCTCAGAGACGCCCAGTGAAACCCATTTTGATAATAGCAATTGAATGTACACAGTTTAGGTTCATGTCTTGATGAGAAGCGAAACGATTCGGTTTTTTGTTGAATATGAATGCATTGCAGTGTGCCCTTTTGTACTCAAGACCCCAGCCTTCGATACACGATCCCATCGTCTCATTTCATCTCTAGCCCCAAATGTACTACTACATAGACTTAACATTATGTTGGGACAATCGTTTGGCCATGAGAAAACTCAATGTGATTCCTTGGCTGCACAGGCTGAAAGATGGTGCCATTACCAGCCCGTGTATGTTCTTCGATTTTATTCGATAGTGGAAATTAATGCAGTTGAGTTACTACATCGCTAATATTTCTTCAAAAGCTTGTGCACTCTATAAAACCAAATTTGAGAGGCTTCGTGTAAGTTAAGAAGCCTTTCCTTTATCAGTAGAGGTTAGGGAGGAATGGCGAACGCTTTTTCGGACTGGCTTGGATACCTACTTGGCTGTTGCATGCAATCGCTCTTGGATGGCCAAATCGCACCCTATACTCAAAATTCGCCCGTCAGAGTCAAAATGTAATAGAGTGCTGACAAAATAGTCCAGTTGAAAGAATTTCCAACCATCCACTTTAAAAAGAAGGGACATCATTTCCGCGTTGGGAATATAATAACTAACCAACTTAACAAGGAATTTGCGATATTAAATGCGCTTATTAATCTGTTATTATTAAGGCCGAATTTAATTTTGCTTTGCATTTGCCTGCGTGCAACTGATTTAAAGTAGCACTGTGGAACATTATTATATTTCCCTAAATTCACTCAAAGGTGCATATTCTACTCCCCACAGTCCTAAACAGTCGCTGTCGGCTCAAAACGGAGCGGGCAGGATAGGTCAGCAAACGGGAAAGTGAGGAAACGGTAAAATTAAACGTATATGTACGCCCATGCTTTCGATATTGGAGGCGGCTGAAGACATTTTATAACCGCCACCATTTGGCCTGTGACAAATGAAAATGTCCGACAGGGTGGGCAAATGTACTTACTACCAACTTAGCGGGATTGTTCACCCGTATCGCAAGCCACAATCATCAATCGCGAAAATTACAGATTGGATTGGCCAGGGCCTTCGAGGAGTGCTAACTTGCTCATAATCCGCCTTGGAATTGGGGAAACGCAGCCCTGGCATTATATTCCTCAGTGTTTCTCCCAAACCTTGAATAGAGAACGAATCTCATAAGCATTTAGTCCAACGCTCTGGACATATCTTCCCTCCTCGACCTTTCCACCTCTATTGTGGAGCGCATATTGCAGTATCATCGCGCCCCGCACAGCATTATGGGGTTTTTCGGGCGGAAGAAAAACCCCAGCGGGGCTCCCTCGAGTTCGGGAAAACAATCCAGTCGTTGGAAGAAGATTTGGTGTTGGAAATTGCGCGGTTCAAACAACATTTCACCAGTCCAAAATAAATACGAAGTTAACAATGCGGCCAATGTTACCGGACCGACTGGTCAATCCAGGAACGCTTCAAGCACAGTAACATCTGTCGAGTTATTGCATTCCGAATCCTGCCCAACGAACAACAACCCAATCCCGAACGATGGCGGTGCAACGGCAGCCTCAACGTCTTTATGGGATTTGGCATATGAAGCCCTTCGAGAAAAGAAACCAGAAATAGTGCAGGCATACGAGGAACTGCTGTCAAAAACCTTACTTTATTTAAAAAAAAACATCTTCCATTACCGACCTGAACGACATCCTATCTAAGGAGTTTAACGAGCAGGCGAAACCACTCCACGCGTCCAATACCGAAACAGCGGAACGAAACGCAAAAAGTAATACAAATTTACGGAAAACAATGGAAGATATTATCCTTATGGGCCAAAAACACATGGAAGGGAAGCAAATTACCGTTAAAGTCGGGACGCAGAAATTTGTGCTACAAAATCAGATGCAACATCTTATTACAGGTATCCGTTTTGGAAAAAAACTGGATCGACAATACGGTGCAGGTAAGCCCAATGGCAAATACTGCCTGGGCGGGCGTTTATTTGCTTTTGCCCCTCTTGACCAATCCGGCCGAAATCGACCAAACAAACAAAAAGGGCTTCGCGTATATTACTCAAAAGATCCAATACTATATAAATATAAAGTTTTTTTTTGCAGGGGGATAAATAAATTTTCCCAACAAAGGCGAAAAACCGTTTACGAAAACTCTTTATCGAGTTTTACAAAATAATTATCGATTTCTAAACCCAGAAAATATTGCGGTTTTTCAAAAGTTGATTTAGCACCTTTGTAAAAGATACTGCGAAATGGGACTTGTTAGTTATATGCATTATATTGCATGTAATAAGCCCACTTTTATTTGTATATAGTTCATAATATATAGTGCCGAAGTGGGGTGGTTGAAATTCCGTTAATTTGTAAATGCAGGAGTTGCGGTTCAAAGGTCAGCGAGTGGGGTTAGCTACCCTGTACCGGGTTTAATACCCACCCTGCACCTGCGAGTCAGCTACCCTGTACCGGGTTGAAAAATTTCACCAAGTTAACGTTTAAGTGCAAACCCAGAGATGGTTTGTATGCAAATGAGGGTGTTTTTTCAAAAACCCATACAAATTAATTTTTCGGAAATTCATTTGCGGCACCGGAAACCCTTCTGGCGTGCCGACCCACACTTCGATGTCGGAGGGTATATAAGAGGACAGAGCAAAGTCCTCCCACCAATATATTACCGTCAAATTGCGTACAACGTTCCATACTTTAATGCATTTTAGCGCATTCGCTGTACCACGCCGCACCTAGGTTGCCACCTATATCCCCTGTAAGCAACCACTATATTATATTAACAGGACTTTTGGGAGGAAATGCTCCAAAAAATCAAAAGGTTAATGCGCGATATCGACGAAAAGTCCCAACAAATAAATTCTAACGGGACCAAAGCAACATTAAACGAATTTGTCCAAATGACGAGGGAGTTAAAAAAAGACAAATGTTTGCAAACTTTAAGACGAGGAAATTATATTAGGTACAAAAAGCGCGTACAAACCGCGTACCAGATAAATGTCCTTGGTTCCTCAACTATAAAAGTTATTAATTATGGTTAGCGGCCGAATCTGGTCCGTTGCTGGTCTCGGCCGATCCAGGGTATGGCAAATCCGTCCTCGCGAAATACCTTATCGATTCCAAATTCGACTTTAAGTTATCCAAAGAAGCTGCAATATGTTATTTTTTTAGGGACTTTGACCAGAACACGATTAAATTGGCTTTATATGCTTTAATCCACTAATTGCTTTGCCTGCGCCCTCAGCTAATGCGGCATGCCCTGGTAAGATACAAGTAGGACGGAGCAAAGCTTGCCGACAATATTACTGCTTTCTGGAATATTCTGGAGAGTGCTAGCGCAGATCCAAAGGCCGGAACTGTTTTAATTGTTTTTAACGGTTTGGACGAATGCCGTCAAAATGAGCGCAATATGGAAACCTTATCACGATTTATCCACGAATATTTCCATAAAGGCAGACCAAAAAGCTTGAATATCCTTTTAACCAGTCGGCCCTACTAAAAAATAATTTACGACATTTAAAAACTCGAAAATTCCTTTCCAGGCAGTGGGGCTTTCATTTGCGCGAAACTAATATCGAAAATATTGCCGGTTACGATAATAATCAAACCTCCAAAGCCCGTGAGGAATTTCGTCACCTGAAATTTAATTTGTCGGACAAATTAACAGATATTCACCAATTTATTGGTAAAATTAACAATTTAGCCGATAAAACCAACGTTGCCAAAACGGAACGCAAATTGGTTTTCTATAAACACATTTCTGCCAACCTGAACCCCCAGTTTCTTAACCTATCCAAAAACCCAAATATTTCGTACGAAATTTTTGCCGGAAAAATTGCGAATTCGGCGTTGGCCCAATAACGCGTTTGGGAAAAGTTCCGCGAAAACCGCAAAAAAAGGGAAAAGCGCCGTAAACGTTCAACCAGCGCCGAACGTAAACAGCGTCGACGCGAAAATCGCCGGTACAGCCAGGAAGCCAAAAACCAAACCCGCACACAGACCATTGACGCCCCGAAGTCGCCCAGCAAAAAAAACGCCAAATTGGTCACTGAAGGTAGATGTTTCTTTTGCAAAAAAGCCGGGCACCTGGCACGCAATTGCCCCGAAAAGGCCGCTCACATCGCCGCCGTTTTCGCCCTTTAACACGAAGGCGATCGAAAGGCTTGTAAACGATCCGGCCACAGCTTATTTTCGTCGGATGCGGAAAATTGCTAAAATTGCCGGAAATCTTTTCGGCAATCTGCGTGCCTCAAATAGCTAAAATCGATAGATTACCTAAATTAAAGACCTTTTTTACTCCCATTCGATTGCAAAACAAAGATCATGGTTTTAACGCCCAAGCTTTTTATAATACCGGAGCAGATGTGTATTTATCCATCCGACCGAGCCTCGCGAAAAAGGTCGCCCAACGTTTAAAGCTACCCATCAAAAAACTCCCCAAACCTTTGGACTTTGGAGATTTTAACAGGAAAGTTACCGCAAAAGCCACCGAATACCTTCGGTTCACCTTGCAAATCGACGGACGACAATTCCCACGGCAGAAATTCATCCTCCTCGAAACGGCACATAATGTATTTATCGGACAAAAATGGTGGACGAAATATCGAGTAAATTTATTCCCAGTTACCCGCAATTTCGTTTGGCCCAACGACCTGCCCGCCATGGCCCAATATTTGTCACGGCCAGGCATACATTGGAGAACCTCAGTGTATTAGGCGCTATCGACGAAAATTCTAAACTGAAGAGAAGAGAGAAATTACAATCGACGACGCGCTCAAGAGACGCGCTTAAATCCGGAGGTAGTGGATCCTTGTCCGATCCCTGGCTCGGTGTGGAGCCGAGTCGTGATTCTGAGGGTAGGTCTAGGGGCCTGATCCTCACAATATTTACCGGCAATTGTCGTACAACGTTCAAATCCGCCTTTGGATTTCGAGGCCCAAATTGACGCAATCCGCCGGGACCGCAAAATGGAACAAAAAAACCGTCGCATCCAGGTCCGCAAAATATTTCAAGGCCCTAAACGCCAATACGGAAACCAGGCTTAAATCGCAAAAATTAGCGCTTTTCCGACTATCCCAAAAACCGTTTCCAACAAAACCCTGCCAACAAATATTTGTGCCTTTTTTAACGACCCACGTTAAAATCGATGGAAACAATCCCCGTTACCCACGGAGCTTATACCGTTGGTACCAATAAACGATACGCCTACGACCAGCCTAAATGCGGTATCAGCCCTGCAATGGAACAAAACTTACGATGGACGTCCCATTCCATTCCCTGCAAATAAAGACCCGGAGCACATCGCGCAAATACGAGCCAAGTTACCCAAAATATTTGCCCATTTTAAGGGTTTTTTTTTCCAAAAAGGCGTCGACAATTTTCCCGTTTAACCGACCCGGTTTCGACGTGGTTTTGGAATTCGAAAAACCTTTGGAGGGGAGGCCAGCCCGCTATTCGACCCCTTTCGCGATAATGGAGTTGGAAAAAAAAAATTATTGACGAACTTTTAAGGATCGATTTCATTAAACGGACAATGGAGGAGACCGCAATTTGAATTTTGTTTATTCCTAAACCGCAATCGAAAGAGCAGCGTTTTTATATGGATTACCGATGGGTAAACAAATTTATCAAAGGACGACAAATATTTGCCCCCGACGTGGCCGGGACGTTGAACAAATGTGGAAAAGCCCGGAAAATAACCAAGATTAACATTATTCGAATTTTTAACAAATTGCTAATGGATCCGAAATTACGGTATTTAACGGCGTTCAAAACGCGATAAGGCACATTTTAGTGGAAGGTCCTACCCTTTGGATTGAAGGTCGGACCCGCCTGGTTCCAAACTTTTATTAACGTTTAGTTTAATAAATTGCTGGACGTTTTCGCGAGCGCCTACGCAAACGACGTGTTAATTTATACTGAGAATAAACCGGAGCAAGTCCATTTTAAGCAAACCGAGGAGGTTATTTACAAATTGCACAAAACCGGATTCCAAGGCGATATTAAAAAATTAAATTTCGGCGTTTTCGAAATCGAGTACCTGGGTTTACTTCTAAAAATCGGTAAAAGTATCCGCATCGACCCCAAAAAGGTCGAAGCCATTACCAGTTGGTAATGGGACGATATTACCTCCGTTTCCGCAATACAATTTTTCCTAGGTTTATGCAATTTCGTTCGGACGTTCTGCCATTACGCCAGCGAACAAGCAGAATTTTTGACCCGATTATTGAAAAAGGGAGTCCCGTTCGAAAGAGGCCCCGAGCAGAAATCTGCTTTTAAAGCGCTGAAATAGCTGGTAATTACCGCCCCCGTGATAAATTTCTTCAAACCCGGTATATCTGTCAGGATGGATACCGACGCCAGTGGCAGGGCCACCGCCGGTATTATGTGGCAGCAATAGGACGATGGCAGTTGGAAGCCAATCGGCTATTTGTCCAAAACCATATCCCCTATTAAATAAAACGATCCGATTTAAAACCAGGAGTTATTAGCTGTAATTAATACGCTAAAGGATTTCGAACCAGCCCTGTTGGGTACCAAATTTTGTATTTTTACCGATTACCAGGCCTTAATTTATTGGTCGACCAAGAAATTTTTGTCCGCTCGCCAGATACGATGGGCTGATTACCTGGCCAATTTCGACATTATTTTTAAATACCGTCCCGGTAAGGATAATGTGGCAGCCGATGCCTTTTCGCGCAAAACTATCGATAACCCTACGGTTAAGGCCCGAATTGTGTTAGACCGCACCATTGCATTAATTCCTCCAGAAAAAATCGACTCCCGACCCGGCGAACCTTTTCCAACCATTAGCAATTTGGAACCCTCCGCACCGTAAAAAGCTGACCTGGTGGCCCTTATCCTGGAAGAGAACCTGAAACAGAATTTAGGTCACCACGACAATTTGTTAACGGTACCCGAGATTACCCAGGATGGCAAGATCTTTTTAAAAACGGCTTTTATCCGCGAAATTTATAAGCCCAAGATTTTCGGCCATGGAGGCCAGAACAAAACTTTTAGCCGCCTGAAAAGAGATTATTGGTGGCCCGACAGAAATCGAAACGTTAAACGTTATATTAAAAATTGTCGCGAATATTAACGTAACAAAATATAATATAATAAAACACCTGGGCTGTTGCACCCATTGGAGATTCCTAAACGGTGTTGGCAGCACGTAATGGTGGACGGCAAAATTATGCCCAAGGATAAAAAAAGTTACAATTACGTCTGGGTTTTTATTTGCCGATTGACCAAATTATTGGCCACCCTACCGGGAAAAAAGATGGATACCGCGGAGACCTTGGCCATGCGGTATTATTAAATTATATACCGTTGGAAAGGCGTCCCCGATTTATGGTTTTCCGACAACGCCGGACCGTTTATATCCGAATTCCTAAACATTTTAAACGAGTTGACAGGAACAAAGCATAAATATGGAAGCGCCCGCCACCTTTAAAATTAGGGCAGCGTCGAAATTACCAACGCTAAATTGGATTAGAAAATGCGCTTTTATATAGACAAATACCAAACGAATTGGCGACGGCATATCCCCGCTTTCGACTTCGGCCACAATTCGTCCGTCCACGCCTTTATTGGCATGGCACCGATCGAAGCAGAAACCGGAACTCGCCCTAAAGACCCGCTCTTTTTACCTTTACCCGAAGAAAACCTGGAGACCGGTCAGCAATAAAAGGCGCTGGAAATGGTCCGCCAAGCCCGGCAAACTCAGGAATTGGCCCGCAATAACGGACTCGGAACGCAGATAAAGCAACAAAAGCAGGTTAATAAAAAGCGGCGACCGGTCGAACTTTACGGTAGGAAATGCGGTTTACGTTAGCAAAAAGGGTTTTTCCACCGAAGTTCCTACGACCAAATTGGATTCGCAAAATGCAGGACCATGGACGATTTTCGAGGAAAAGGGCCACAGTTTTATTTTCGATACCCCTGCCTGGTATAAAGGTAATAAGCTGTTCCACGCTAGCCGATTGCGTAAAGCAGCAACGGATCCATTACCTTAGCAATATTAAAAGCCGGAACCACCGGTCGAAATTAACGGAAAACCGGAATGGGAGGTGGAGCAAATGTTGGTTTTACGTTTATTCGGACGAAAAAAGACGTTGCAATATCAGGTATCGTGGGTCGGACTCGATCCTGATAAAATATGGTATAAGGCCCGCGATTTGAAAAATTTACCAATATTGTTGGATATTTTTTACAGGGAATACCCGGACGCAGCAAGACTTCCGGTAAATTTGCAACAGTGGATCAGGAGCGCAACAAAGGATATTTTTGCGGAGGACGGACCCGAGGACAATATTGCCGAACACGATGCGAAAAAAACACGAAAGCGGAGGAAGGCCCCGAAAAAATATACGTAACAAACTCAAAACTTTGACCGTTTACGTCGATCAGGCCTTAAAAGGGGGTAATGTAAGGATCAGGCCCCTAGACCTACCCTCAGAATCACGATTCGGTTCCACACCGAGCCAGGGATCGGACAAGGATCCACTACCTCCGGATTTAAACGCGTCTCTTGAGCGCGTCGTCGATTGTAATTTCTCTCTTCTCTTCAATTTAGAATTTTCGTCGATAGCGCCTAATACACTGAGGTTCTCCAATGTATGCCTGGCCGTGACAATTGCAATAGCCCATTTTCGATTGCCAGGCTGGATTTTCTTGCTTTTTCCGCGTTTTTCGGACCCAATTACGACCATATATCCGCAAATTTGGCCCATTATAAAGCCGGTTTCGTCGAAATTGTAAATGTCGCAATCCTGGATGCCGTATTCAGCTTTTGTATTGGTTACCAATCGAAACCACGCGTTCAACGCGTCAAAATTTTCGCAAAGGGCCCTTTGGAAGTCGTAGGCGCGAAAGAAACGCGTTTTTAGTTTTATACGTCGCTGGACAAAGCGATAAACCCATTGCTTACCGACCGGTCGCGCGTCCCGCGCAGCGAGTAAATGGTCGGCTATTGCGGCCACATCAGCGATCTGAGGCGGAAATCCTCGAAAGTCCAGGTCCAGTATATACTGGACTATTACCTCCTTTTCGCTTTCCGTCAACTTTTAATTGCCTGGCCGTGACACCTTTTATATATGGGGCTGTTTTTATCTTCAAGCTATAGATGATTTTATTAATAAATTATTATTAATAAGTTCCTGAAAGCGGTTTATTTATATTCTTGCAATTATAAATATAAAGCACTGATTAAAATTTCGTTTCAATGCGCCAAGGGTTCGTAAATCCTCTTCTATTTTATTCAACCCAAGGTATATTCGATTATTATAAAATTTAATGCTTTATATACCAAGATTAAGTACAGTTGCTATTAATATTTGCAGTTTGGACTTACCAAACCCTGGCCCCTGTTTAACCAGCGATTACAAAGGTGATATTTGTACTCCCGTTGCGTTAAAATTTAAAGTTTTACTTCCTTCCTCTCGTTTTTTCAAATTGGGTTTTTCGTCCATAATTCCTGACAACTTAATTATTTCCCGGATTATATTTACCCTAGCTGCAGAAAAAGCGATTAAAACCTTTCGTTCGCTTCGCATTGTAACATTTTATTTGTCTCTTTCTACTTTATTGTTACGGCCAATAAAATAAATCTTCCCAGTTAAACGGTCCTAATAACTTTTAAAATAATTCTTCTTAAGTTTTCAAAAGTAAACAAAAATTTCTATAAACGACGCGAAGTTGGAAGGAATACGTATTTGAGTAGAAAATTAATTACCGTATAAAAACTTCAGATGTTATTGCAAATAAAGAATAACATAGCTTACTACAAGAGGAAAGGAATATGAATAAAAAGGGAAATAATATGGTTTGTCAGGAAGACAAAACAAATCCAATGTTGGTTCATGGGCAGACATGCGTGTAGGTAAATTACGTGTTTAACCACGTGATTTTATAACACGTAAAAGAATTTTCAACCGATTTTAACGAGCATGTAAATAGCTAGAAGTAGAGACTAGATTACGTTCAATTTATTACATTGTTTTTACCGATCGCAGCGATTATACGATTCCTATCAACAAAAGTAAAAGTAGAAATAATAAGAGCAAAAACAAAAACAGAAATAAAAATAAAACCAAAAGCAAAAACAAGAGCAGAAACAAAGACAAAAATAAAACGAGAATAAAAGCAAATATAATAGCAGAAATAAAACAGAAGCAAAAACAAAAACAAAAAAATAAAAACAAAAGCAGAAACAAAATCAAAAACAAATATAAGGATTAGGCCTCCAGACCTACCCTCAGAATCACCACTCCACTCACCAGCCACGCTAGGCCCAGGGCGTGCAAAAGGTCCATTCACCCCGGATTTAAAATGCGTCTCTCCAGCCGTGACACGTGTGATCACTGGATGTCTGGAAAGTTAGGCATTCGAATCGCACGTGCCTGGCTTAGTCAGCGTATATTAACGACAACCAAGTGCGATAATACTATTCCAACAATTACCTTCCATTTTTATATTTTAATCCCTTATGTTGAATAGCTTCCTAACCTGTCCAACCGAGCTTGACTGTAATAGGTCAAGATAACTTACTACCTGTAGCCTTTTCTGCAAAGGGATTTCCAATGCCGCGTCAGTTAATTCGTTGTAGTAATTATTTACCAAATAGGTAATATCTTTAAGATCCTGACTGGTCTTGCGCCGTCTAGGCCAAGCCAGGCTCAGAGCCTTCGAGACAAACAAAGGGCCAGGTCGCATCACAGGGATAGAAAGCTGTGCATTATTGTACGTCGTTGGAAGATATTTGGAAATACTAGGGACTTCCTTAGCCGTGTTTTGCTGGCCTGAAAATAATATTAGATCCCATTTTATATATTAATGGGGAATTGAAAACTTACCGGCTATAATAATATCCACATCTATATATGTGTTTTGGGTTTTGAAAAAAACATGGATATGTAATTTGTCCCGCCACCAATTTTCTACAGGAATAAGAAACCGTCCATCGGTTTCCAAAAGCTTCTTAAGATTGGGCATTGTAGTTTGAACTATAATGTCAATATCAGGCGTAGTTCGCTCAGGTTCTCCGTAAAGGATTAAAGCCCAGCCGCCGGAAATAACCCAAGGGATATCGTTCTTCCCAAACAGGTCTTTAAGTGCGATGGTCGCTTCGTTAAGACCAGCAGAACTAACGTCGGCAAGTGACCTTTCGTGAAGCCAGGCAAATTCTTCCTTTGTGAAATGGCGTCCAGTTATGGCTGGAGTTATTGAACGTTTATTCGACGACGGAGGAGCGCTGGTTTTGGTGTAACAACTCTTTATATTTTCTTGTAAAGGCCGCAAGGCGCCCGTGGCGCCACGCCTAGAGGCATAACTCTTATCGCCAGTAGGAAAAGCAAGGGATGTGGTGACTAACAGCCACATAAAAGTGAAAAAGCAGCGCATATTGAACAAAAACCGATAAACGGTAAAGCCTAGGTTGTATAATGAGGCACATCAGATAGCCAAGTGAAGACAGACGGCGAGTTTGAAATAGTCCAAGAGCACCTGCAAAACATTATAGGCGAAGTCGGGAACCCACCTTTCCAATCCGATTACTCCTAGCCTTGTACATAAAACTCGTCATTTAATTGAAATTTTCAAATTGGCGCGAAACTTTGTCCGTGTTTGTTCATGGTCAGGTATGCGAGTGGATAGATAACCTGGGTCGTTGATGCGGTTTTTATTAATTTTACAACGAGTGCGGTACCAAGGAAAAAGCCTTATAAAACTTTAAGCTCCAGTTGCATTACCAACAATATTTAATTCAATTTATGCTACTCAGATTTATATATCTTGGATGTTTGATAGGAATCGTATAATCGCTGCGATCGGTAAAACAATATAACAAAATTAAACGTAATCTAGTCTCTATTTTTAACTATCTACATACTCGTTAAAATCGGTTAAAGATTCTTTTACGTGTTATGAAATCACGTGGTTAAACACGTGATTTACCTACACGCATATCTGCCTATAAACCAACACAGGCTATTTTTTATATTAATTGCAAATATACCTTCCCATAAAACCGTAGATAACTGCTAATAAAATAACAAAGGGAAAATAACCGCATTTGGGAAATCGTGTGATTTCCTAACGTTGCAAACGAATGCGTTAAAATAACCGTTCCCGGCTCCTTTTAAATAATCCTATTGTTTTCCTATAATAATGGAAAAACCTTTTATTATACGTAAACGGTTAATTTGTTGTTAATAACTGTGAGGATCAGGCCCCTAGACCTACCCTCAGAATCACGACTCGGCTCCACACCGAGCCAGGGATCGGACAACGATCCACT
Source organism: Pyricularia oryzae 70-15 (assembly GCF_000002495.2). Taxonomy (NCBI): domain Eukaryota; kingdom Fungi; phylum Ascomycota; class Sordariomycetes; order Magnaporthales; family Pyriculariaceae; genus Pyricularia; species Pyricularia oryzae. Next base: position 327,363 of record NC_017844.1, on the reverse strand, counting down.
ACCTCCGGATTTAAGCGCGTCTCTCCAGCGCGTCGTTTGTGAGGATCAGGCCCCTAGACCTACCCTCAGAATCACGACTCGGCTCCACACCGAGCCAGGGATCGGACAAGGATCCACTACCTCCGGATTTAAGCGCGTCTCTTGAGCGCGTCGTCGATTGTAATTTCTCTCTTCTCTTCAGTTTAGAATTTTCGTCGATAGCGCCTAATACACTGAGGTTCTCCAATGTATGCCTGGCCGTGACATAATTCTAAACTCACTATAATTTGCTGGTGAAGCAATTAAAATATATCGTTCAATCCCTTTATTCAATCGTTCACCACGTCGGCTGTGCACGACGGTAAACTAGGCCACAGAAGACACCATTCGCGAAATCAATGTCGCCGCGTAAAAATTACGGCCCACCGATTCGCCAATCCCAACGCGTGACAAACGCAAACTCAGCAAAGCCAGATAATTTGGCTTCCGGCACTGCTACTCCCAACACCGAAGACTCGGACCAAAACGGAGAGATTACAGTTGCCCCAGTGAGCCCAGAGCCAGTAGAGCCCGCTCCTACCAGCGCCAACACAGAGCCTGAAGAGCCCGTTGAGCCCCAATCCGACACAGAGCAAGATCAGCCAGTCGACAGCATCGAAGTTGACGGATCGTACGAGTACGAGTCAGTTTCTGAGCACCCAGGAGAGGCGCGAAGCCCTCCCCACCAACCTTCTGCCAAAACGTCAGACGGCAGGAACGAAATTCCGAAATCTCCAAGCAGAGCGCCCTCGCCTGCCGCCCAAATGAGAAGCGAAATGGCAGACGAAAGCGAAAACACAACCGGCCAGGCTACCATCACTCAATCACAGCTGCAAGATCTTTTGGCCACCATTGCCCAACTTAAAGACCAGCTCGCCACCCGGAGTAACAATGCCACCCGTCAAACCCGCGGTATTACGCCTTTGAACAGCGCCTTTGGAGGGGCTGAGTTTAAGCCCCATGGTATCGCTGCCCGGACAGCATTTAAGCCTTACGGAAGTAACCAAAATGCTAAAAACCCTGCCTACGACAGGACGGCACGTAAAGCCGGCATCGACCCCGGCATGTTTGATGGTGATAAGGATCGTTTTGATAAATGGATCACTAAAATCGCAGATAAATTTGTAGAGGACGACGAAACTTACAAAACAGAAAGAAGCCGCATGGCGGTGATCAATTCCCTCACTGAAGGGCTTGCCAACGACCTTATCCAAGGCCGCTATGAATCCACCATTATGCCTTTCAGCAGCGCGGCCGAAATGGTCGCGACCCTAGCCGCTGTTTACCACGATGACAATCAAGCCTCCAAAGCCCGTGAGGAGCTTCGTCACCTGAAGTTTAGTCTGTCGGACAAGTCAACAGACATCCACCAGTTTATTGGCAAGGTTAACAGCCTAGCCGATAAAGCCAACATTGCCAAAACGGAACGCAAGTTGGTTCTCTATGAGCACATTCCTGCCAACCTGAACCCCCAGCTTCTCAGCCTATCCAAAGACCCAAATATCTCGTACGAGACCTTTGCCGGAGAAGTTGCGAACTCGGCGCTGGCCCAACAACGCGCTTGGGAGGAGCTCCGCGAGAACCGCAAAAAGAGGGAAGAGCGCCGTGAGCGTTCAGCCAGCGCCGGACGCAAACAGCGTCGACGCGAGAATCGCCGGCACAGCCAGGAAGCCAAGAACCAAACCCGCACACAGACCATTGACGCCCCGAAGTCGCCCAGCAGAGAAAACGCCAAATTGGTCACTGAGGGTAGATGCTTCCTTTGCAAAGAAGCCGGGCACCTGGCACGCAATTGCCCCGAAAAGGCCGCTCACATCGCCGCCGTTCTCGCCCTTCAACACGAAGGCGATCGAGAGGCTTGTGAACGATCCGGCCACAGCTTATCTTCGTCGGATTCGGAAAACTGCTAAGGCTGCCGGAAGTCTCCTCGGCAGTCTGCGTGCCTCAGATAGCTAAAATCGATAGATCACCTAAATCAAACACCTTTCTTGCTCCCATTCGATTGCAAGACAAAGGTCGTGGTCTTAACGCCCAAGCTCTCTGTGACACCGGAGCAGATGTGTACTTATCCATCCGACCGAGCCTCGCGAAAAAGGTCGCCCAACGTTTAGAGCTACCCATCAAAAAGCTCCCCAAACCTTTGGACTTTGGAGATTTTAACAGGAAGGTCACCGCAAGAGCCACCGAATACCTTCGGCTCACCTTGCAAATCGACGGACGACAATTCCCACGGCAGAAATTCATCCTCCTCGAAACGGCACACGATGTGTTTATCGGACAAGAATGGTGGACGAAGCATCGAGTAGGCTTATTCCCAGCTACCCGCAGCTTCGTTTGGCCCAACGACCTGCCCGCCATGGCCCAATACTCACCGGCAATCGTCGTACCACGTTCAAATCCGCCTCTGGACCTCGAGGCCCAAGCTGACGCAGTCCGCCGGGACCGCAAGATGGAACAAGAAGACCGTCGCATCCAGGTCCGCAAGATACTTCAAGGCCCTAAACGCCAACACGGAAACCAGGCTCAGATCGCAGAAATTAGCGCCTTTCCGACTATCCCAAAGACCGTTTCCAACAAAGCCCTGCCAGCAAATATTTGTGCCCTTCTTAACGACCCACGTCAAGATCGATGGAAGCGATCCCCGTTACCCACGGAGCCTATACCGCTGGTACCAGTAAACGATACGCCTACGACCAGCCTCAATGCGGTATCAGCCCTGCAATGGAACAAGACTCACGATGGACATCCCATTCCATTTCCTGCAGGCGAAGACCCGGAGCACATCGCGCAAGTACGAGCCAAGTTACCCAAAGCACTTGCCCACCTTGAGGGTTTCTTTTCCAAAAAGGCGTCGACGATTCTCCCGCCTAGCCGACCCGGCTTCGACGTGGTTTTGGAACTCGAGAAACCTTTGGAGGGGAGGCCAGCCCGCTATTCGACCCCTTTCGCGATGATGGAGTTGGAAAAGGAAACCATCGACGAACTTCTGAGGATCGATTTCATTGAACGGACAATGGAGGAGACCGCAGCTTCGACTCTGTTCGTTCCTAAACCGCAATCGAAGGAGCAGCGTTTTTGTGTGGATTACCGATGGGTAAACAAATTTATCAAAGGACGACAAGTACTTGCCCCCGACGTGGCCGGGACGTTGAGCAGATGTGGAAAAGCCCGGAGGATGACCAAGATCGACATTATTCGAGCTTTTAACAGATTGCTAATGGATCCGAAGTCACGGTATTTAACGGCGTTCAAAACGCGACAAGGCACATTTCAGTGGAAGGTCCTACCCTTTGGACTGAAGGTCGGACCCGCCTGGTTCCAAGCTTTTATCAACGCTCAGCTTAATGAACTGCTGGACGCTTTCGCGAGCGCCTACGCAGACGACGTGTTGATTTATACCGAGGATAAATCGGAGCAAGTCCACTTTGAGCAAACCGAGGAGGTTATTTACAGGCTGCACAAAGCCGGACTCCAAGGCGATATCAAAAAGTCAAGTTTCGGCGTTTTCGAAATCGAGTACCTGGGTTTACTTCTAGAGATCGGTAAAGGTATCCGCATCGACCCCAAAAAGGTCGAAGCCATCACCAGCTGGCGATGGGACGACGTCACCTCCGTTTCGGCAGTACGATCCTTCCTAGGCTTATGCAATTTCGTTCGGACGTTCTGCCATCACGCCAGCGAACAAGCAGAACCTCTGACCCGATTATTGAAAAAGGGAGTCCCGTTCGAAAGAGGCCCCGAGCAGAAATCTGCCTTTGAAGCGCTGAAACAGCTGGTGATCACCGCCCCCGTGATGAGTTTCTTCAAACCCGGTATGCCTGTCAGGATGGACACCGACGCCAGTGGCAGGGCCACCGCCGGTGTCGTGTGGCAGCAACAGGACGATGGCAGCTGGAAGCCAATCGGCTATTCGTCCAAAACCATGTCCCCTGCTGAACAAAACTATCCGATTCAGGACCAGGAGCTATTAGCTGTGATTAATACGCTAAAGGACTTCGAACCAGCCCTGTTGGGTACCAAGTTCTGTGTTTTCACCGATCACCAGGCCCTAATTTATTGGTCGACCAAGAAACTTTTGTCCGCTCGCCAGATACGATGGGCTGACTACCTGGCCAACTTCGACATCACTTTTAAATACCGTCCCGGCAAGGATAATGTGGCAGCCGATGCCCTTTCGCGCAAAACCATCGACAACCCTACGGTCAAGGCCCGAGCTGTGTTAGACCGCACCATTGCACTAATCCCTCCAGAAAAGATCGACTCCCGACCCGGCGAACCTCTTCCAACCATTAGCAACTTGGAACCCTCCGCACCGCAAGGAGCTGACCTGGTGGCCCTTATCCTGGAAGAAAACCTAAAACAAAACCTAGGTCGCCATGACAGTCTGTTAACGGTACCCGAGACTACCCAGGATGGCAAAATCTTCTTAAGAACGGCTCTCATCCGCGAAGCTCATGAGCCCAAGATCTTCGGCCATGGAGGCCAGAATAAAACCCTCAACCGCCTGAAAAAGGACTATTGGTGGCCCGACCGAAATCGAGACGTCAAACGCTACATTAAGAATTGTCGCGAATGTCAACGCAACAAGGTACGACATGATAAGACGCCTGGGCTGTTGCACCCACTGGAGATCCCTAGACGGTGTTGGCAGCACGTAATGGTAGACGGCAAAGATATGCCCAAGGATAAAGAAGGCTACGATTACGTCTGGGTCTTCATCTGCCGATTGACCAAACTTTTGGCCACCCTACCGGGAAAAAAGACGGACACCGCGGAGACCTTGGCCATGCGGTATTATCAGACCGTGTACCGTTGGAAAGGCGTCCCCGATTTATGGCTTTCCGACAACGCCGGACCGTTTATATCCGAGTTCCTAAACACTCTAAACGAGTTGACAGGAACAAAGCATAAACATGGAAGCGCCCGCCACCCTCAAAGTCAGGGCAGCGTCGAAATTACCAACGCTGAATTGGATCAGAAAATGCGCTTTTATGTAGACAAATACCAAACGAATTGGCGACGGCATATTCCCGCCTTCGACTTCGGCCACAACTCGTCCGTCCACGCCTCTATTGGCATGGCACCGATCGAAGCAGAAACCGGAGCTCGCCCTAGAGACCCGCTCTCTTTACCTTTACCCGAAGAAGACCTGGAGACCGGTCAGCAACAAAAGGCGCTGGAAATGGTCCGCCAAGCCCGGCAAGCTCAGGAACTGGCCCGCAACAACGGACTCGGAGCGCAAATAGAACAACAGAGGCAGGCTAATAAGAAGCGGCGACCGGTCGACTTTACGGTGGGAGATGCGGTTTACGTTAGCAAAAAGGGTTTTTCCACCGAAGCTCCTACGACCAAGTTGGACTCGCAAAATGCAGGACCATGGACGATTCTCGAGGAAAAGGGCCACAGCTTCATTCTCGACACCCCTGCCTGGTATAAAGGTAGTAAGCTGTTCCACGCCAGCCGACTGCGCAAGGCAGCAACGGATCCATTACCTCAGCAGTATCAAAAGCCGGAACCACCGGTCGAAATTAACGGAGAACCGGAGTGGGAGGTGGAGCAAGTGTTGGCCTCACGTCTATTCGGACGAAAGAAGACGTTGCAATATCAGGTATCGTGGGTCGGACTCGACCCTGATGAGACATGGTATGAGGCCCGCGACTTGAAAAATTCACCAGTACTGCTGGATACCTTTCACAGGGAGTACCCGGACGCAGCAGGACCTCCGGTAAATTTGCAACAGTGGATCAGGAGCGCAGCAGAGGATGTTTTTGCGGAGGACGGACCCGAGGACAATGTTGCCGAGCACGATGCGAAAAAGACACGAGAGCGGAGGAAGGCCCCGAGGAGACACACGTGACAAACTCAAGACTCTGACCGCCTACGTCGATCAGGCCTTAGAGGGGGGTAATGTGAGGATCAGGCCCCTAGACCTACCCTCAGAATCACGACTCGGCTCCACACCGAGCCAGGGATCGGACAACGATCCACTACCTCCGGATTTAAGCGCGTCTCTCCAGCGCGTCGTTTGTGAGGATCAGGCCCCTAGACCTACCCTCAGAATCACGACTCGGCTCCACACCGAGCCAGGGATCGGACAAGGATCCACTACCTCCGGATTTAAGCGCGTCTCTTGAGCGCGTCGTCGATTGTAATTTCTCTCTTCTCTTCAGTTTAGAATTTTCGTCGATAGCGCCTAATACACTGAGGTTCTCCAATGTATGCCTGGCCGTGACAATAACCACTATAATAGAAATATTTAATAGGAGTTTTGTATTATAATAATTACCGATCCCGTTTTAATTCGTTTATAAAAATATCCTTTTTTTGGGTTTATGAATTTTCTTTCTATTTTTCCGTATTACGACCAGATAGTTGGGCCGGTACCAGAGAGACCAGGTGGGGTTACACCCCTTCTGACGACATTCGCCCAGAGAGATTATCGACCGGCAAAAAGGAAATTACCTAAGGAAAAGAGTTACGTAACGCCACGTGATTGCCAAAGAAGTAATTTCAGTGATTTTTTGGGATTATAATAAATTAAAAGAAGTAATTTCACTGGTTTAATAAAATTAGGAAAATTACATTCGGGTTATAATTTATATAAAATACGTTTATTATTATATAAATAGATTTGATTTTAGGATTATTTAGCAGCAATTAAATTTTAATTAGCCTTAAGTTAATATTTATTTGAAAACGATTATAATTTTACCCCCAGTTATTTAAGAACCCCCGTTACCCAATTAAACGTTTAATTGTTTTAACCCACTGTATTTTATTATAAAAACAGGTTATCCGATATTTTAATTGTAATATTTTGATTACTTTTGTTTAATATTTTGTTTTGAAATATACCGAGTAATATTACCGACAATATATTTTTCCAGATTTTTAAAAACAATATTCCTAATATTCCTGTTACGACCGGCAAGGCGGCCCAAAAAGCCCCTGCTCGGGCCAAGAACGATAGCGATAATAAAAACGAAAAGGACCAGTTCCGCAGGCAGGTTATTTAAACAAACCAGAAATTCCACGAACAAATATTCCGCGCAATTTAATTCCAAAAGGAATTCCGGGCTTTTCGAACCAATATTAACTGTGACATTTGGACCATGAGATGACCAGACCCTAACCCTGACCCCTGGCCAACGACCCACCAGGGTAATACCTTCATCTACGTCGCGTCAAGCTCAGAACTTTGTTTGTTTCCTTTCTTCTCCTCAGAGTAGAATCTTCGTCGATAGATGCCAATAGACTAGCTTCCGTGCTATGCTTACCCCGGGCCGTGACAGTACTCATTAAATAGCGCCTGGTACTTCTTCTTGGTAGCCTCTTCCCCTGCCCAGACGTCCGCGGCCACAGCGTTATCGTCATCCCACTATATAACTTATATTTCCGCTCTCGTTCACTCGTCTCGATACGCCGCTTCTTTTTGGGGAAACCCCCAGAATCTCATACCTTTCCAAAATCAACACTAATCCAAATTTTAAGCCATGTCTGCAAACTCTTCGAATGGGTTCCCCGTGCTAGAAGGCGTCACCGTCTTCGCCCTGCCTCCCGATGGCTATGCCACCGATTTAAAGAACCCGGCAGCACAAAGTGCGCTGGCGCATTTCCTCGTCTTTGGGATTGCTGGGTCGCTGGCTCTTATCGCGCTCTGCCAACGTATGTTTACCAAAACTTTCCTCGTTAAAGTTATTTATATCGATAACTGGTTTATGTGCATTACCTGGATATGTAACTTTGTTTTGCTTCCGCAACTCAATATTAATATCCGTCTAGCTTTCTCCTGCTTATTACTTATTGACAAACAAATAGATCTTTCCCATAATAATGCAGTCATTACAAATACATTCCATCGTCAGTGGCGGCTTATGCCATTACACATGGGAAATACCAATCGAAATATTCGAATCCAGTATGATTGTAGGTTTTCCTTTTTGCCTGCTCTTCTGCCCCTTACGTTACTAAAAATTTGCCTTAACATAGGTTTTTTATGTTGCTGCGCCCTCCTTTGTCCTTTGCAACGGCTTTACGTGGGGTAAGAAATACGCAAAACTCTCCTTCAGCCGCCAAAAATATGTATTCCTGGTAAAACCAAGGTACATTAAAGTTGACCTGCTCACTAAATACCTGCCCTCGTTTCCGTTCCGTTGTAATAATATTTTTCGGCTTGTCAACAAATGGAAAGCATGGTACGCAGGACAGTCTTTCGCCTCGGATAAGCACGTGGGGTAAGGTTGCGCTCCAGGAGCGTTTATATATTGTAATTTGCTCCTTAAATAACGGACAAATGCCTGTTCCGAAACAAATTTTGGGTCGGAACTGCAACTTCCATTCTCTAGCAGTTTTTGCGATGGTGTCCAAAATTTTGATTAGCTCCACCTTCCCCTGCTCCGCCTCTATTTTTCGTTGGTTTGGGTAAAGATCGACGTATCTTCTGTCTTTAAATTACAATGCTTGCATTCAGGGCTCCGGTGCCTTTTCGGGGTTTCCATCGCAGCAGAACGAACGACAAATAGCCTAATTCTGCTCGCTGCCCCTTTACAAACCCCTATTTTTGGCCCTGGCTTTGTGCTTCTAATTTTGTACCACCACCTGTCCCTGTTTTTAATTAATTTTTTGTCGAACAGCGAATATGGGCACCAATGACGGGAACCGCGGATATCCCCTCCCAAATTCCTGCGCCCTCGTTTTTTTTCTTTGCAGTTTTGCCAGCACCTGAGTAAGGATGTAGCAGGAATTTACGAATGTGGTTTAGGTTAACAAAAGGAGGGTATGCAATCTCCCGGGGGTATTACCGCTTATTACCTTTTGACCCCGTACGTTCGAATTAACCCTTTTGCACCGTTTTCCCTCGGTCGTACTAAATAATACCTCCACTAATACCGCTACACCACAACGTCACCCAATCGAATGTCAAATGTGCCCGACGGGATACCGCCTCCGATTCCGACCATTAAACCAAACCGGATTAATTTGAAGGTCCGCAACATGTCTTTAGCCACCGTTGCAGCTGATGTTATTCCGATGATACCTGCTGGCAGGCAGGCGATAACGACATTATGACCTTGGACCTTGCTAAAATCGTAATTGTTGTGGTCCGCTGTATATTGGACGACTAGATTCGGATGGACCTGGTCGAGCATTTCTCTCGCAGCAGCCATTTCCAACGGAAGCGCACACACCCAGGCGACAATGTATTCCTCTGTCGCAATATAAATTTCTTTTTCTAACCGATTTACAGCACTATTTATTTTTTTCGGGGTTTGAACATCATCGAAATTAAAGCACGAGACTGTGCGAGAGGAGAGACGCAATGTTTTTGCGGACATCACCATGGCCGACGACAGCTACGCTTTCTCTGTGTCCACTGTCGGAGATTTAGTGACCGCGAGAGGATTCCATCTTAGCGGACGTGCCCGTCATGTTGGTGGGCAGATCAGCGATGAAAGCTATCAAATGACCGTTGACGCACTTACGAAATTGGACCTTGCGCACTCTCAGTCCACGCGCCAGAATAGCCAGGATCATGGTCAAAAGACTCATGGCCCCACACCGGTTCACCCTGAAACCGGGGGTACTAAGACTTTTCAAGACCGTTATGGACGAGGAATGAAACTTTCGTTGCCAAACGACGGCAACAGGACACCAGATGTCCCTTAATGTTTAATTTGAGACTGTTGGAGATGATTTTCTCCTGACAAACTGTACCCACAGCAGGCAGATTAAAGCAACCATAGTTAGGTTACGACGTACTGCACACCCAGCGCGAGCTTTGGAATCGTGTGCTTGAAGTGGCTGGTTTTCGCGATCTACTGCGGATTTATGCGATACGAGTTGGTGCAGGCAACAGGCTCGATGGTATGTTTAGGGATCCATGCAAGACTAATGCTTTGGCAACTGACTAATCAGCTTTTAGGCGCTCTCAGCTCGGCGGTGCGCAACTATATGCTTTCTCATTCAACCACAGTATATGAAACAAGCTACCAGCCGAGGAATGTTGGCCACGACCTTACAGAAATCGCATTCGGCGATCGTGCTGGAAGCAATAAGGAGCTCTTTGATCTCATGCGCGACTCGTCCCTCGGACGGGACGCAGACGCGCCGATCTATATCACCAAAGCAGAATTGGAATCCTTCGAAAAGCGGAGTGATATGCGTGCTCTTCGTGCGCAATACGCTAAGCTCAAAAAGGACGAGTCATTAGAGGCCAAGAAAGAGGCGAATCGAATTCAGTCACGACTTGGAAAATTAGTCAATGAACTCACTGCCTTGACACTGAGTGTAAAGAGAAGGGACTATTTTAGATTTGTCGATACACGTAGAGCGTCTGGACGGGCAACAGACGATCTGCACGTCGCACCCATCAACCCCCGACGAACCCGTCATGCGGAAGCCGGCCCCCCAGCCATGATGGTCGGTCAGATTATGTGCCAAGACAGTACTGCGGTGGATTCCGGGACGGCGATGGAACTATGGGGAAGCTCGCTCGTCGCGTTTCTCAAATGCAGGGACGACGATCTCAAAGCAGCACTAGCGCCCACACTAATACCGTCGATATCAGTCACCAACTCAATTTGTCTATTATGCAAAAAGGAATTCACGCAGCGGAGAAACTTGACGCGTCATGTCGCCTCGGTCCACAACAAACAATTTCAGCGGCCTTTTGACTGCCCTGTGTGCGTTGACAAATGCATCATTAACGACGCTGCGCACTGGAGCCACCACATTGACATTTTCCATGGCCGGCAAAATGCACCACGCTTCCCTCCAAAGACCGCGGTTCAACCAACAGACGATGCTGAAATGCCTCCGATGCCGGTTATCAGACTAGATCGTCTGGATACTTCCAAACCGACATGTCTTTTGTGTGGCAAGTCATTTGCGACAAAGAAATCCCTGACACGACACAACAAAGAGGTCCACCATCAGGAAGGACGCTTTCGGGGGCCTTTTGACTGCCCTGCCTGCAACAAGGAGAATGGAATGCCCGTTTGCACCATATTCAATGCCGTAGAGTGGAGCAACCACGTTGAGACAGTCCACGGTCCACAGAACACCCCAGGTCTGCCAACAGACGGCCAGACGAACTTCGCTCGTAAGAGGAAGAGGAAGGGAGATAGAAAGGATGAGTATAGTGAAACAGATACGATGGAGACAGTAGTGGCGGGATCTCAGGAAAACCCGGGGTTCCTCGGGGAACGTGCCAAATATGAAGGCAAAGTGGCTTTTTGCCTTTTCTGTCAGCTTCACTGGGCCCCTGGAACATACTTCGCAAGGCATCTCAACGCGAAGCATTCGAAGCATTTTGAATCCCCTTTCTCATGCCCCGAATGTCCATCGAATGACGGTTGTTTAATTTTGGATCTCTTTACATGGAAACGGCACATATCCGAAGTTCATGGGGGCGATAATGGCGCTCTGCTTGTGGATCAAGGGTGTGAACGGATCTCGCAGAGAGACGGGACCAAAAGGCGACGGGAAGAAGACGACATGTATCCCAAGGATACAGCGGCGACGAAGAAGCAAAGACCAAGCGCGATGCTGGAGGATGTCATCGATCATGCTGGTAGGACCAGTGTGATCGATTAGGTTATTATTTCTGGGAGGCCGGTGTTAGAGGCTAGATAGATATAAAAGTTGCATGGCCTATTTTCAATTATATGGCTGGGCATACTCGGTTTGTTATGCCCTGGCTGCGCTACTAGGCATATAATAGCTCCGGCCCATCCGTCTTCTGTACTGTCTGGGTCCATGCAGAATTGTTGTCTTTCAAAGGCTAAATTTGGAAGTGAAAAATGGTCGCCTAGAGTTAGCTGATTCGCGACGCGATTATGGTGCCGCCAAAACTCCGCGCGTTGATGCGAAATCTATTTCGCGAGGGCATTTGGCGTTCTGCGACTACGCCAGGGCATACAAGTTTCTCAGTGGGATGGAACTGCAAAGGTTTGAACCTTCCAAGTAACCGTGCATGAAGCTATGGCTAGAATTGAGTGACTGCATGGCCGCTGCCAAGAACATTGGGGCTTTTAGCTAGCGTTCCACATCCGCCCATTGCACCCTCATGGCATTGTCTCCATGACCGTCTCCATGACCACCTCCATGACCACCTCCATGACCACCTCCATGACCACCTCCATGACCACCTCCATGACCACCTGTATCCATGACCACCTCTATGGCAATGTTCCATGCTGTGCTTCATAGTAGAGCAATTGCCCGATTCAATTTCACTGCACAAACCCGCGAAGTCGACAAGCCCTGTAAATGGTGGTTGTATTCTGTCCAGCCACGGAAGCCTTTTTTGCCACCAGCGACCAATGACCTCGCAGTGCACCAGTATGTGTCATCTAGCTCTCTAGACGCTAAACTGAAACCCAAAGCTGCTTAAATCTGATCATATTTGAACATGACGCCATGCCGCGCCGAAGCGCCTTTCCCATGCCTTTGGACACACGATTTTAGAGGGAAAATGCCCGAGAAAGAAACGGAAGTCATACTGACAGGGCTTATCGCTGAATATCGCCAAGATCCTCTAGAGTGGGTGACCCGACCCACAAATGAACAGGACACCTGTCCATTATTTATTCTTAGAACGCTGTGGTGAAAAAACAAGTTGTCAGTGGGTCCACGCGTTCGGACGCCCGTCACTCGATTTTTGGCGCAAAATCCCGCAGGCGCGTCCAGAGTTATGGTAAAAACACGAATTCTGTACGCACCTTTAGCGTAGTGCATATACCATTATTTCAAGTCAATTTCTAAAGCCGAACTGCACGTCGTGATACCACTTTTTTGGGTGTTTTCTGTCATGGCCGGACAGATGCAGAAGCCAAATATGGTCTGGGCCGCACCCGCCCGCAAATCGAATCGCTCACGAACCGCCACATGGAAAGCCCAAGCCGTCCTCCCCGACGCTCCACGGCCGCGAATACGGCGAAATTACGAAGCCCACCTCCGGACAATAATCCGAATAATTACACCGAAGCCTTAACCCCAAGGCCGCTGAGAATACGGCCATCTACCGCCTCGAGTCGGCAAGCCCTTGAATCGACCCCCGCCCCTTTTGTTTCCGCAAGCATAACCAAAATCCATATCCGCACTTCGAAAAGCCAGGCAACAAAGACATACGAGGAATCCAAAGACTAGGCCGCGATGTTACAATCAGTAGCCGGTAGCCAAAAAAGCGGTTTCAGCCGTGGCCGTAGCCATGCCCGTGCCCGTTTGCGCAGCCGTAGCCGGGTTCAGGAGCCACCTCAAACTCCGGTTCAAATGCCGGCGGGCACTCCTATAATCGATCTCTCGGGCGTTGATAGTAGCGAAGTCGATCTCGATCTGGCTGCAGAATACTCCCGACAAACAACTGTTTCCCAAGCAACTACTATTTTAAAGCAAGTCAGCCCGAGCCCGGTAGCCAAAATTACGAACAGAGTAAAAAGGAGGAACAAATAACGCCTAAACCAACGAGGATTCCCCAGCTTGTATTGAGTACGAAAAAACGCACGGCCAAGACCGCTATAAAGCGTAAATCCAAGTCAAAATCGAGCTTTATATCGCCTTTCTCAACAATCCTATCGATCCTAAAAAGCAAAGCAAGCGCGAGAATATCTACACGTACCAAAAGGTTTAATACGCCCGAGGCTGAGACGGAGTTTTATGGGATAGATTGCCGTTGCTTTTGAAGATCTTTGGCTTTATTCCTATCTGTAGCGAGACGAAAACGCCCCTTAAGCGGTTGCGTTAGCTTGAATACGAGGAGTTCGAAAATTCCCTCAAGTACAGGCCAGAAACGCTAGATTACTCAGGCAACTTGCTAACGGTTTGAGCTAAACTAGATCTTTACCTCCATAATATATTCCGTGATCTTTCGGCAGTTTTGCCTCATTTTAGTCGGTGGGAAAGCGTGGCTATGAATCCGGAAAGTGCGCTGGTAGCGGTAGACACGTCGCTCGTCAATGCCTAAGATCTCGGCGATCTCGGCCACAGAACGCCCTAGAGAGAGTGAGCCGTTCACACACTCCTTCTGGGTACTGGTAAGGTGCGGCCTGGCGTCTGGGAATAGCTTCACTTGTGGAAACGACGTTGTTGTGCTGATTTTTGGCTTGGAATTCCAATAGGACTGGCTGCCCCGACGCGTGGGCACACGATTTTTGGTGTTGCACCGTCCCAGCCACCAGCCCCACTGATAACTTGTTTTTTTCACAGCGCTTCTTCTGGATTCGCACAAACGGCAAATATTCCCCGTTCCACCTGGCCAGCCTTCTATGCTATTTGGCTCAAACAACAGTACGTTTCCCATAAAAACCTTTACTGGCAATCGCTCATTAGTGGTTTTATCAATACTGGAAGCATTGATTCCCATGTGTTTTTAGAGTAAAGTTGGGCGACTTATAATCGACCTTGGTCTTGGATGTTAAGACTCCTAAAGGTTAGAAACTGGTTACCTCCAGGTTTGTGTAACTTGTATTGCTGTACGGGAAATCGGAAGCCGGTTATAATGGCTTCCACTTAGTAATGATAGGTGGGATGGCCAACGTTCCCTCAATAATGGAAACGAACGAACTCGAGGCCAACCATCTCAGTACTCGTCATTATCGAAGAAAGCACAGGGGTAGGCCAGGAAAAGCCCCCGGCTAGCCGCTGCTTTTAATGAAGGAAATTTCTTGGTTTGCAACTGCAATCACAAGATGCTTGGCCGCCGTAGTCTTGCTCCTGCGGCGGCGTATTAAGTAAGGCGCAGGGTTGCGGCAGGCGTTCATCAGACCACCAGCCAGCATCCGATGTGCAGGAGGCCGCGGGCTAGCGCACAATCCGATTTGCGGGTCTGGGCGGTAAATTGCGGGGACTCAACGAAAAACACAATTTTGTTTCCTGTCTGGGCTTTCTACGCTTGCTCCTGCCCTACGAGGAGGTTAATAGGCTAGCTGAAGCGGCCAAAGGCTTCTTTTCTTGGAGGGGACCGGGGGAAGAGGGGTTTCAACCGAGTTTTTGTCCCCCACTTGCTACTTTACTCCGTAGTCTCAGGGTTGTGTAAGAAAAGGCTGGGCTGCCAATGGATGCCACAGATACCCCGCCCCTGGAGCCTATCTGTCATCACCAACAACGAATACATACGTGAAGCTTGGTGCTGCAACGTCTGTGATCATTACTTGGAGATGTTGGTGGGCGTTGGCGGATGCTGATTGGATACTGTAACTTTGCAACAACGATCCTGACCTGCACATATGTGCTGTGTCGCATCGAGCGTGATTGGTGGCCTGCCCTAGTTGAAGGCAGCCTTTTATTGGGCTGGAAGAAACGAGCAACAAATTATGTAATGCGAGCTGCCGTGGCACGAAGATAGAAGAGGATAGAAATGAAAAAGTAAGATTAATATCTCTTCCAAAAATCTTCTTTTCTTCTCCGTTTCTTCGTCGCTAAATTCCTCATAAATTTTATCTTCCCCTTAGAGAAGCTGATATCTATATTAGAGAATATTTTACCACGAAATTTTCAATGCCTGCGGTTCAATATCAGGCAAGAAAGTATAGCCTACTTACTGTAGTAATCGAGAGTGGGCGACTGTAATCTCCCGCATAAGTGGCGACGGAAGAGGAAGAACAATTAGATTGTCGGTGACGACATAAGGGCTCCTTCGCAGCTATGATGAAATTGCGTATATGCCCAGATAAAATGACGACACCCTTCCTGACGCAAAGAAGACGAATTTATGTATGATTTTTTAGCAGGTATTTACCGCAAGTCTGCAACTGTTCTTTGTACATAATATCTGCTTCGTGGAATATATTGTACGCTGATACAAGGAGGTTTCTGCCAGCTAAGAAGTTTCACAGGATTTCGGTACAAAACATTTCTAATTTAGGAGCTGCGCATTGTCAGCGTTTATGGCAAAACCACAGAGTGCATATTCTTGATTATGACACGAAGGCGACCAGAATAATGGTCAATAAGCGGGTGGCAAGCCTCACTTTGGAGGTTTATGTCGGCCTCGGGTTGTATTGCTACTGTAGATAGATGCCTTTGAGATGATGCGGAAAATCGCAAATAATCAGTGACGCCTGCAACCTAAGTCAAACGAAGGACACCAGCCTAGTGACAAACCTTTTACAAGAGGTGACCACTCGGGCAGTCTGATTTTTGGTCAGAGCGACGACATCACTTAACTCTCCAGCTTCTCTTTCCATGCTCGTGGGCGTTGTACATCGCATTCACCACACCCATATTTTCCCACGGTTACCAACACTGGAAATCTTTCCTGACCTCGCTGCAACAACCCAGCCTTCTTGATATGGACCCAAACACAAGGTGAGTCGCTGTTGAAAGTCAATTCTGAGTCCTTTGCCGCTAAAAACGGCCAATCAACTACTAGATATTTCCAATATTCCCGACCCTGTCGTTTCTGGGAAAATTCAAAGACTTGTCGTTTTGGCTCAGCCTGCAATTTTTTCCACCCTACCAATGGCCAGGTCAACGACCGGGCCAGGCAGTCGACTCGTGCCCCGGACTCCGAAAGAGACAAGTTCCTGAGATGGAAGCGGCTGCGGCTACAGCAAAGTTCACCGAACGATGGCACTATAGACCAATTCTTCAGCACAGCTGCACAGCTGATTGAAAACGACACCGCTATGCCCAACAAGTCATCAAGGAACTAGCTACGGAGACCAATCTTCGAGTCATAAAAGGTATGGTACAGGATCTGACGCCCGGCAAGTCGCCTTCGCAAAAGGTCAAGCTGTGGTTGTTGCGCGTCCGGCCATTTTTCCACACGATCCTACACCAAGACATCATTAATTCTGTGGTCCTGGAACAGGGAACAGGAGGTTTCCATCATCTACCGCACACTTTTGGGGCCCGACGCAACCCGTCTCAAGCATATTTTTTTTGAACTCGTTATCCATGTAATCGATCACTGGATAGAACTCTCCTCCACGTATCCCGCAACTTCCAGCTTGGAGGCTCTGTCTCTATCCTGTGGGGTAATTAATGGCAAAGGCTATTGATACCAGCTCTGCCAACGTCGTTAATGCGCACTTTGAATCCATTGCGCGGGACCTTCGCCTTAGATGGGACGTTTTTGGCTCCGAGACAGGATTTCCACCACTTAAAAGCCAGCAGATATCTGGAGTACATTTCTCGCCACCTGAGGCTCGGTCAATTGATCCTAAACGCACCCTCTGTTAGTCTCCAAGCAACGGGTGCCGCTGCAGCATTCGAATTTAGCCAGGACCTGCCTGGTGCACTTTCTCGCCAGGGTCGGCATCATGATAATGACCATGACGACATTGAGAATATCAAATTGATGCCGGCATACGAGGATATCCTGTCGTGCCGTGATGGCTGACTACGAACCCCTCGCAGCATCACATCCAGGGTTTTCGCGGCTTGTTAGACCGTCACTTTCGACTTATTCGCGAGGATACTCTGCAAGACTTGCGTAATACCATCTGCAATCGTCTAGAGTTGAATACGCGTGAAGTTGAAGTCCGCACTGAAGTCATCAGCTACGACAACGCAACAGCTGTCGATGTTGCATTCGATAGGCTTACGGGATTGGAATTTACAACCAGATTTGATCAGCCCTAACGAGCTCGAGGTCTCGATAAGGCACAGCGAGCCGCATGGTGGGTGACAACTAAAAGACTCGCCGATGGAGCAATGGTCTGCATTGTGGATGAAACCAGCAACGTCCTCTTTCTGCAGGTGTCCAGATCCACTAAGCCGACAATTTCGGGCCCCGAAAATGCTGTGGATAAAAATAACAAACCTAGATACAGCTTGTGTGATGATGGCCATCACGCCTTTGTCTATCTCCGGACGGTGGACTCCAAAGTTGCACAGATCCGAAAATCCTTGCTGTGGCTCAAGACCATGGAAGCCAGGCAGCGAAGACAGATTTTTGAGTTTCCGTCCATTCTCCTGCCCTCGTTTCCCCCACCTCTCAAGGCTCTCCAGTCTATGTCGCGGTTGACATGCCGTTCATGCATGTCATTTCCTTGAGCGCTGGCGACGAGCAACCCACTATTGACGCGCCACTCTACGCCAAAAGGCCTGGATTCTCATACAATCTTAGGTGCCTGAAAAACGCTGGAGCAGAAATAAATTACACACCTAGTGACCCTTTTGATCCGGCCACTCTCTTACAGCATATCACGCTTGACTTGACGCAATCCCGAGCCATCATAGACTCACTAAGTCGATCACTCGCTCTGATCCAAGGACCGCCGGGGACTGGAAAAACCTACGTTGGTCAAGCCATCATCAAGGTGCTGCTGGCTAATAAGGCCCGCGCCAAGATCGGACCAATTGTGTGTGTCTGCTACATCAACCATGCTCTGAATCAGTTTCTGGAGCCCTTGGTTGGCGGGGGCATTCAAAATTTCATACGCATTGGGTCCCGGTCAAAATCAGAAAGGCTCCAGCCCGTCAATTTGAGGGAGGTCGTCAAACAGATGATAAGGATGCCAGTCGAAGGCAAGGCTCTTCGGGACTCTGTCGTTGAGCTTCAATCCGAAGCTGAATATGTCCAAAGGAAGCTCAAGACATACAAGCACCTCAACACGATCAGCTAGCGAAGAAATGACTGAGGAAGAAGACGAAGCTACCAGAGCTGACTTGGCCAGGCCATGTTACCAGTACTTGATCCACAGCCGCGCAAAATTCTTACAAAACTTCAAGAGAAAGTAATCAGCGTGTGCGCAGCGCGATTGACTTGCACTGCGGTCACTCGTTCAAGGGACCTTGCCACTCTGCATTCCTCCACGGCACTTTCAGATGCCTGAAGGAATGTGCAAGACCCAAAGAGAACTGTACAAACCCCTGCCGCAAGCGGCGTGGGAGCCCGGGACCCAAAAACCTATGAACCAGGTCAATTTATAGAAGTGGCTAGCGAGCTGCAGGTACAATACATTGCGAAGATTCTCGAAATACGCAACAAACGCAAGAAGTCATTTTTCCGAATACTATGGATGTACCGGCCTGAAGACCTTCCCGAGTCGCTCGGCATTATCGACTCGCTTTTATAACCAGATCCTGGCCACTCTTCCCAGCTCATTGCCTCAAAATACAGTATGTTTCCAAATCCTCCTTTCCCAGCAGACGTTAACTTGTAGTGATAGTGGATACTATCAACGCCATAAGCGTCAATTGCCCTGTGTATGTCCGCAGAGGTCGCCAGCACGGACATTTTTGGGGAAAGCTCTACGACTCGAGAAGCATGACGGTGTCGTCTCCGAAAATAATGAAAATGAAGCCGTCTGTACAGCTTGGTTCAGCAGGATTCTGTCGGGGGCCAGGACATCGCCGCATTTCATACGAAACAGCTGTGCGCAGTATACCTCCCCTGTACAAGGTAGCCTTAGGGGACCAAAGCTACCTGTATAATGACGGCAAGTGGTTTAGCGATGACTCTATCCATTCGGTGAAAGAATTCCTGTCTATTCTGCAGCAGAATGGACGTTATCTGTAACACGGAGCAAAAAAGCTTAATTCAAATATTGCTGCGGGTTTCTGTGACGGACAAAGAATACCCAGTTGGAACTTGGGTTATGTAGCATGTTAATGGCAGTTCATCTCTCGCACCGGCTTTAAGACCTACGCCAAAGGGTTATAGTTTACATTAGCAGTCTGAAGTACCCGGTGCCATTTCCACAGCGCAGGGTATAATTTCGTCCTCGTTTGCTACGTGAGAACGCAATTCGACCACAGCGCGGGAAATTTTAGAGGGAGTAAAAATGCAACTTGCTAAGAGAACCTTTGACATTAGATCGTACGGACTGGCCTACATTTATACACAGCTGAACCAATATTAATTTCCCATCCTATTTTGACAGCGCTACAGCCAAACCAATAAACGATGTTGGGGGTTTCTGCCCATCATGGAGTAAGGCAATCATGGACATAAGGCGGTCGAAATGCCCATGCCAAAGTGCCGGATAGCCGGCTCCGCATTGTGGAATATTCCCCAACCATCTCAAGCACTTCAAAAATACCTTCAGAGAGTCGAGCATAAGATAGGCGGCTTGCACGTTCTGCTGTAGATCCTGAAGTGCGAGAGTCGTAGGCTAGGCCGGGGAATTGAAAGAAAGCGACCCTCGAACGGCCGCCGTTGTGAGGCGGCAATGGTACTAAGCCCCATCGGGATGGGCACTAAACCCGGAAAGACAGGCTGCGACTTCGCGAATACAACAGCAAGCCTACCATTTTAATCCCTTTGCCAGCACGGATCTTACATAGTTTAGACATTCGAAGCTGGGCGCACCAGACCTGGATCCGGAGTTCAAAACAGTAGATATGTGTCTGCAGAGTGACAGAATCTCACCAGGGCAGTTCTTTAAGGCTTCGGTCGCAATAAATCGTAGCTTTTCTTGGCTTATTCGATTGTAATTGCTCCTTTCATCTTCATTAGCATCTGTTATATGGAACCGGATTAGCCCTACTTACACTACAGAGTTTGCGGCCGCAGAAAACACCAAGAGTAACAGTGGTGACGGACCAGCGAGCTCTGACCAACGCTTGGCCCTTCGTTTACGCTCGTGGGCTACTCTTCTAGGGCAATTGTGGATGCGCATATATAGGTCGGCCGCAATGCTTGCGTTGCCGTACCCAGGTGCCCGCTCCACTAAATCAAGTCGTCTTTCATTTCTCGACACATTCTCGACCAATCTAATCAAGCAGAAGAGTTCTACCCATCCAAGCCTCGAAAGAAAACAAGAGCCACTGTTGATAGCTTCGTTTACTGCCATGAAGGCAGCAGATATGCGGGGGTCTGAGCTGGGAATATTATCCGGCAATGATGTTTGCCTCAGTAATGCTGTCCAGCTTTCGGAGACGGCGATACAGGAATCAGAAAATGCCGAAGCCGAGGCGGGGGTGATAAGTCTCGGCGATGGCAAATTTTGTTGCACCAGGGGTTTTTCGGAAATACGTAGGGTTGCAATTCCCGACTCTAGAGTTTCCAAATCGCGGTCAGGTTCCATTGTTAACTTCACTTCAGCTCTTCGATGGAAAAGTTGGCACTCAAGGCGTTATATATGAATAATATGACTCTGCCCCATTTTCCATTTTCAGGAACCTGATTCCGGTAATCCATTTAGTAGATCTAGTTTCTATAACTTTGCATGCTAGCGATGATCTTTCCTTCCAAAAATACAGTTTAGGCCTTGGTCTTGTATGAGATTTCGTATCTGGTACGGGCATTTGCTAATCATTTCAAACCCGCTTTTGGTTGTAATTCCTACAAATATCACGGAGCCCAATGATTTTGCCTCCACAGTTACGGCCTTGGAAAAGCCTTCTTGATATTGTGCCACCGACGTAGATATTGCCAGAGGCTCCTTGTTCTGCTTTCCATCTTTCATACTGGTTGAACTTCGGGAGTCTCTCGTTTCGGCCCAACAATAAAGTTGCGAGTTTTGGAGCGGTAGCCGTAGAAGCGCGATAAGGGACGGCCCAGGCGGTACCCGGCATCGGATGCGCAAGTGTACCAAACTCAAGCCTGAGCAGAATTCGGGAATGGATGCGAGCTCGATATAGAATAGGGATGCGAGCATACGGCTTGCAGTCGATTGAAGGAATCGCATGCTTGTCCCTTCGTCGTACTCAACAATGAGATCCGAGGGATTTTTCTTTCCCTCAATCAAAGGCTGGGCCTTGGCTATGTTGCCGTTACAAAAGTGTACCGCGACATCCGCAGGACTCGAAAGCGAATCACTGCGATGTGCTGGAGATATTGAGCTACTGAGCTGATCGCATGTATGTCGTAAGTATTGTGAAATAGATGCGTTGGGTCGATTGACAATGAGACACGCCAATGGCCCGCCAAGCATTCTTGATTTGTCTAGGTCCCAGGTCAAGCCCTTTCCAAAAGAGATTTTCGACCCTTTGCTTATTTCGGGCTTTCGTAAGCTCTTGAGATGGTGCTTACAGTCCTCAATTGACCATTCTTCCAAGAAGACCGTTTGCCCAAAAAAGGCACCTAACCAAAAAGTCAGAAAACCCCATACCGAGATAACGGAATGAGGAGGGGAGACGAACCGGTATCAACGCCAATGACAATATCGAAAAACTCATAAGGCCTAAAGTGGTAAGCCATACAGGCAGTCATCTGCCGCATATCTTCAAGAAACTTTACCAGGCCCTTCTTATTTAGCCCCGAAAGTTTGAGCACCCTGTTTCCGGCGGTTGGCGGCTTCAAAGGGGTCTTATTTTTGTTCTCCGCTTTACACAAAGGGCATTCGTTAACAGAATATCCCCATGGATCTGCCTGGATGGTGGAGCCACTTAAGACGACGCAGGGGTCGCATAGCCGATGGCCGCAACTGAGGCTTCGGTCCGCCGTCTGGGCAAAGCAAACAAAGCAGGTGATGCTGCCTTCAAATGCTGCCCAAACAGCCTTGAAACGTTGAAGAAGATCGATGTGAGCGCGGGAGGATGGTATGTTCTGCTCTTCAACCAGCTGGCGTCTTTTGGTGGCCAATGTAACAAAACTGGAGCGAACGCGAGCATTTAGGGTCCCGAAAGTCGATTTTTCATCAATGCACCCATCGTAAAGTTCGTTAAATGTTTGTCCTGGAGGAAAAACTGTCAAAAACTCAATTAGCTTCTCCATGAGATATGGTCAACCTTGGAGGTCATTTAGTTATTGTGCAACTTACAATGCATCCCTGGCGGGTACGCATTGATTTGCAGGGCGGATGCAATGATCAGAGCCCGGTCGATATATATTGTTGGCTCCTCGTCTATTAAAGCCTGGGTTCTGCTAAGGAAGTCGGAAATGTGTGACCTTAGCGTCGTTGGAACAGGGTTGTTCCTTCTGGAGGCATAGTAATAATTGTAGTTAAAGTCTTGGTTTATCGCAAAGTGATAGATGGCATCTTGAAGAAGATGTATGAGGTGCTGTTTCTTGAAATCGAGGCCTGCGTTTTTGCATGCGTTAACACCTTCTTCTAGGTGCTCCGAAATAGGAGAGCCCAGCTGGACGAATCTTATACTGCGGAAAGCCATTTGTATAAAATTGTCTGGCTCTAGGTAGGATTTCTGACTATTAGTATTCCCTTGAGAGTGGTTTCGTAGTTTTTTCCTAAGCTTGAGGTGAATGCGAGCCTCCAAGGCTTCGGGCTTAAATATGCTGTCTGTTTCCTTGCACAGGACCAAAACTCTCGGAGGAAACGGGACCCGGATCTTCATTGAGAGATAGGTCCAAGTCGTCAATATGTCTTCGACGTGTTCAAGGCCTCCCAGGTCGTCGAGGAAGAGAAGCACAGCAGATGCGAATGGCACCAGCAGTCGCCAGTACAATCGTAAAGAAAAGTCCGTTCTGCTCCTCATTTCTTGTACGATGCGGTGCTGTAACATGTCGCCCCTCGGTTGTCGAACAGCTCTCATTCCCCGAGGCAGCATTTTGTGCATTTCGCAGTCAACTATAACAACAGATGGCGAAAAATGACGCAGAGCAATGCCGTCAGATCGCAGGCCCTCCATATCAAAATACCGCCGTTTACACTCCCCCCCAATGGCGAGGGCTATTTGTGGGCAGGAAGTGTGTGTGGAATCAAACGCTGTGTAAGCTTGCCGATATTCAATCAGAGCTGAGCTTTGTCCAGGTAAACCGGAATCCAACTCAAGCCAGGCCTGGGCCGATGCTTCCGTGTGAACTTGGTCTCCGACTCCCATATTGGCGCAACTAGTTAAGAATAAATACGATTTTCTATGGCACGGCCTGGACCTGGGTGAGGGTTGCTTTCGGAACTTTTAGGTGTATGTTCCCCGCCATTATTCCCCACTCGATTGCAAATGTGTGGGAATAGGTTTCGATAATTCCAGAATCTCTAAGCCGGATTTCAGTTTTTAGTTTCAACAAACAGTTTTGCGCAGTATATTTTAATCGTTTAAACCGTGCAGCTTTTGCTGTTCGAGAGAATAAAAAGCACACAATAGGGAAATAGCAGATCGAGAGGGGCAGTGATGAGGAATGACAAACAATGCATACCACAAAAGCATCCGTTTGGACAAGTATTCCCAGCCATAGTAAAAGCACTAAAAGGACCACAAGAGCCTTAGTTCTCATCTTCTAGCCCTATTTAGCCTTAGACTATTCTGTAGGCGGCCGCTCAGGAAAGAACTGGTGCCACCTGCATAATCCGATTGTTTTCTTCGTGAATCGCCTGCTTACGTAATACTAACCCAGAGGGTTAGGTTTCAAAAGCCATCACGTCGTGCTGCGATATATAACAGTTCCCTGCCTTGAAAACGAAGACAACAACTTATACGAGATCCTTTACAAACGGCGGCTGCTGCACCGAGAGAATTCTAAGCGGAGGCAGGCTGGCTACAGAACTAATTGCAATGACAAACCCTTTTCGAGGTTCGATATTTAGAAGAGTGAAACGCACTTTGTGGCTCCAATTACTCCAATCGCTGGGCGTTGCTTTGTTGAAATGGCCATTGCGGCTCTCCTACAATACTTGGAAAACGCACTATCAGAAAATTTGGGCGGGGGCATAAAAGCCCCAGAATTATGTATACTAGACCCAGTTTGTTTCACCGTTAGTGGGACTAGTATTGTGCCACTGTGCCACTGTGCCACTATGCCACTATGCCACTATGCCACTATGCCACTATGCCATTGTAAAATGTGCCGTGGCTACACGAGATATCTACTTGGATTCCTCATAAATTTATTAATCAATTCAAACTTCCTGGCAAACACTGTGCTATTCAAATATTAACATGTGTTGTTCTCCAAGATTCTAATGAAATCACTTTGGAAGACTCGCCGAAGTTACACTGCCGCATCGTACAGATTTAATTATAATCAACCTCTACACTTTGGTTACCCTCAATTTGTATATCTCTGTCGCAGTGCTTGGTCATTTGAAACGGCCGTTGCCAAGCACACCTTCTTACTGCAGGCCACCGGGCACAGCCCAGTACCTGTTATCGAAATATGGACAAATTCGCGATATACGCCGAAAATTTTAATCCTAGCACTACAGTGTTATCACCTCAAACGCGTCTAAGATCGCAAGCGTTCCAGATTCCACACCATTGCCAAAGTTACTCGCAACTGTACTCAGCATATCCGCCGCTTCACCCGCTTGTTCTCAGTCCTAGCTGGCGAAGTAAAGACAGCCTTCAGACCATGAACAGCTTCCCAATGTCATCAACGTTACATTTTCCAACACAACCAGCTGGATATTCTAGAATTCCCAGCTGCAGAACTCCACCAAAGCCCCGCAAAGTGTTGACTGATGAGGCTCGCCGAGATACTTTTATATTCTCTGAGACAGACAAAAACCTTGCACAAACACAAATTGGGGCTGTATTTGGAGTAGAGACAGGGTAGGTAGACTTTTGCGTCTCTTTCAACTGATAAGTTGACAGCTTCAAAAAAGGTCTCCATTGCTATTTAGACTCCATGCCCGCATGTGTCTAAAATAATCTTGCTAATCAAAGAGCTCGTTAATATAGTACCATTTCCAAAGTTTTAGGAGATAAAAAGACATCTCCAAGTTACATCGATAAAAGCAAACTGCCTCTGAAACGGGCTGTCGGACGAAGAACTAGCATCTCTAACATTGAAATGGAATTTCTTGACTGGATCAAGAAAAACGGCCCGCTCAGGTCTAACCAGGAGCTTCGAGACAAGGCTGCCATTTTCTGTCAAGATACACCTGGCAGCTATGATATGCGAAAGCTGTTTCAGTCTACAAAGAGACTGGAAAAGTTTAAGCAAAGACATAATATAAACTTCCTCAAAACAGGTCTCAGGCCATTGAAACCCAAGATAGCACACGGATCAGTTCCACCGACGCCCCAGAAAATGAGCATATCGCTAACTGCCAGCCCTGTGGGCCAGATTGTTATAAACAATGAAGGGAGCACGAGCTTTATGGAGGTTCCGGCTGCAAGTAGATCGTATGTAAATCCACAAAGCAGCTACTCCCTTTAATTTTGTTAATCTAATATTGTTAGCATTTTTGCTTATCGGAAAGAGCCGTTCGCCTCATCCCGCAGGAAACATTGCTCCCAGACACAAGAGGTTTTCCAACTCCCACAACAGAGCCTGGCGGTCCGGAAGCTGATTCCCCCCTGTACGAGGACGCACTGAAAGCTGTTGAGACGCTTCTCAACTATATCCAAAGAGAGGCTGGCGACCCGGGCGACTATTGTGCTGTTCTCTGCTTGGCTGAGAAAATCGGACTATCAGCTAAGAAACCAACTTAGTAGTTGCAGTATGGTAATTCATGGGCTGTTTTATTGCTGTTAAAATTTTCTATATTGACATATGGACCACTTAGCTGCGGAAAGCGGTTATGCATAATGTGGAGTCAGCGTACTAGTATGTTAGCAACGTGCGCCTACAATATATGATCCCCGCAAGAGAGCTTGGAATGTGATACTGGGTTAAGTGTAAATAGCAATCG
Source organism: Pyricularia oryzae 70-15 (assembly GCF_000002495.2). Lineage (NCBI taxonomy): Eukaryota > Fungi > Ascomycota > Sordariomycetes > Magnaporthales > Pyriculariaceae > Pyricularia > Pyricularia oryzae. The sequence continues at coordinate 300,922 of NC_017844.1, read as the reverse complement.
GAAGAGCTTTCCCTCGGCGTTTCAATCAAATTGCGGATCTTTCGTCATGTTAAAGGCTACCTTTCAAAGATTTTCACCGCTTCATGAGCTCAGGTATAACATGCATTGATCTTTGCATGGGTTTTCAGATGGCCGGCCAATCGTCCTGGGAGGTCTGCTTGTCTACATGGGTTTTGGTACGTTCCCAGCCACATTGTACCGGCAGCGGCGGCTCCTGCCCGCTTGCGCCATAATACTGCACGGACCGTGCCCGTTTGCCACAGCCACAGCCACATTCCTAGTGGCCAAGCGTTCCATAACTCCACGTGTCGTCTGCTCAAACCATCGTCCGTCACTAACTCTTGCTCAAATGAACCGTTTCAACATAATGTCAGATAATTTTATGGACGCGCCTGTGGGCTTCGAAGCCTTTGTCAACACGTCACCCGCCAACTTCAGGAGTTATATGTTGGGCATTTTGCGTAACCGACACCAACGGAAAACCCCTAAAGCCGATGCGATCGACCAACTGCAGGCCGAGGTTGCAAAACTGCGGGAGGAAAACGAAAAACTACGGCAGGCCAGCACAGCCAAGAAACCATGGGATGAGGACGCCGAGGCGACCAAGCTGCGGGCTACGATCGCAGAATTACAGGCCGAAAACGATCGGTACAAGCAACAAGGCACAGCGCTTTTGAACAGTATGGTCAGTCCGGTCAGCAGTCTCTCAGATGGGTCTTGCGGGGTCGCCAGCAGTTCCAGCAGTCCCGAAGATTTTGAAACCGGCGGCGAGAGTCCAAACTACGAATCCGATGCATCTTCGAGCTTGGTCCAGCAGAACGAAAATTCACGGAGTGCTTTGCCATCAAAAACGCCTGCCACCCAACAAATAGCCGCTCCCACGGTACCAACAATACACGTTGACGAAATGGGTCCGAATTTTACCTCCAGCATCGAGAAGCTTGGGCACACTTTCACCGGCTTGGTGCGTATCGTCGGCTTGGAAAGCGTCGATCCACGCCAGCTAGGGGAACAACCGGCCGAGGACTGGGATCTTCGGAGTGTAAAATATTGCCATGAGAACCAAACGTGCAAAATATATCTTGGCGATAACAAGACGGGGTTTCAGATGCCGGACTTCCCCGTGGCGACCGCGGACCCGTCTGAAGCAGAAATGGAGGAGTTCATCGACAGAATTTGCAACGACCCACCCAAGGAACAGATCAATTACTATGTCGGGCCATCGCTTGCACACGATAACCCGCGATTTGACCAGTTGATCCGCCCGGGTGGTCTCGAACAGCTACCAAAGCTGCGCCAGGAGAAAGCGTCTGAAAGAGGTGCTGATCCAAGAATGTACGGGGATGTTCCTGGCGTGACCAGCCCTTACCATCATATTGGTGAACCGATGTCTGGCACTGGCTTACATTGCGAGGACGGCAACCTTCAGTCCGCCAATATCAATCTCCTGGGACTTAAGCTATGGGTTCTGATCGACCCGAAGTCAACGGAAAAGCTGGAAACATTCATCAGAACACGCTACGGCGGTCGTAGGTGTGATCAATGGCTCCGGCACCTTCACCTGTTTGTTCGACCAGCCGACCTCCGCAAAGAGAAAATCGAATTCAAGATGGTGGCTGCCCGTCCTGGCGACATGGTCGTGACGGGGCCGAGGCAGTACCACATGGTAGTCAACATGACCGCGTCGTTCGCCGTAGCCATTAACTTTCTGCTGGCTGGTGATCCATTATTTCCCGAAAGAGAGACGCAAGTGTGCGCAGATTGCTGTTTTGTATTTGCGTTGGAAGAAAATCTTGGAAACTTCAAAGGTGTGGACGAATGCATGCCTGGTGAGCAGCAAGTCGCCAGCCAAGATTCGCATATCAAGGCTTCAAGAACAAGGAATAAGCCCACGGCCACAAATTCAGCTACCAACTTGGACAGGGAAAACACCCCAGCACCGGGAAGGTTAGGGACGACGAACTCTGCTACCGCTGTATTGAGGAACAAATTGCCCGGCAATCCAAAGGCCGTTAAAAGAAAACCCCCGGATACTCACCAAGCACACAATGGGCAACATCGCCGGTACCTGCCAAATGATCAGCTCACGAAGCGGCAGAGAAATACCCCGACTATCAAAGAGCTGGCAGAGGAGTTGACAGGACACCGCGCGAAGGAGCGGTTCGGGCGTTATATGCTGGCATTCAACAACGAATCCTCTCTCGAGCTCCCAGCACCCTGGGACGATCAAGTTGACTTCACCTCGCAGGTTTACAGCTACATCGAAAAGGGAGGACAGTACACAGAGTCCGGGGCATTCCGAAAACTTGTGGGATTGATTGTTACAGCTTATGCGGTCAGGCGCGCAGATATGCAGTCGGCCGAAATAGGCAGGCGCAACATGAACAGACAGCTGCAACAGAAATATTTCGGAACAGTCATCAAGAGAATGAGCCAGCAGGCTTTCTGGAACTGGATATCACGGAATCGTAATTTGTGGAGCCTAGGATCTGGGTTGCTGCCTTATTTACCAAGCGACAATGAGGGCATGGCGTCATTTCGAGACTACGAAAGAAGTTCCAAGGCAGAGGTGGACCAACTCAAAGCAGAGCTTGACAAAATCCCACAAGTCAAAGAAATGGAGCAGGCTGGAGAAGCGTTTGTTGACCGAATTTTACAGCGTCGCAAATTCGTCTGGCAGGACATCGCCTCCAAAGAGCTTGAACAGCTGCCTATAGAGGCACTACTGTCACTGGTCAAAGTTAGGCGCCTTGAAGAAAACGAAACCGACAAATCATGGCAGCCCCTGCCGGAATATCAATGGCAGAGGCCCGACGCGGTCGTTCAAGGCGCGCAGTGCGAGTTGTGTGAGGCGGACTCGTGTGACTGCATCAGGCGTTGTTTCGCCAAAGCACCTTCCGTTGTGTATTTTGACGGAAAAGAACTTGGCCTGCAAGCAATGGCGGAAGTTCCCGGGGATATGGCGTATAGGAAGGGCACTCTGATTGGGGAGATTGTTGGGCGCATCGTCCCTCCCAATACTTATAACGACGGCCGAGCTATGAATATGGTTAGAGAGGATATGGACAATGAATATGTGGGCCAGATTTGGACCGGAGAAGAGGGTAATATCTTTCGGTTTACGAATCATAAGTGTGCGAATGCCGAGGCGGAAGTGAAGGGGAAAAAAATATCGGGGGCTTATAGGATGGTTCTCGTTGCAACTCAGGATATACTGCACGGTATGGAGGTGTGTGTGGACTTTGGGCAAAAGTTCGACCCATGTTTTTGTGAGATCTGCAGGTCGTCTGTGCTGAGGAGCTAATAGGAGCCTGCACTGGCTGGTGCGTTCAACCTAACCCTGCGGGTTAGTAAATTTATCAAGATGCGGTTACTGTTACTCACAACGCGACATTAAAAGTTGATTAAATCAATCTTTGCGACTTCGCGACTTTTGGAAAGTGTTCAACTCCATCGAGAAGCAGTGTAATCATCCCAAACCCGCGTGGCCGAGCTCAGGCCTATGCCGTTGGCGGCCCCGAAAGCAGATTGACGCTAATCAACAGTGCGCTGTTCTGGGGGTATTTAGTCAGGGAGCATAAGCATCATTACGATAAACAGCAAAAGCACAGAACGCAAAAAATAGAGCAAACTGGAATGAATTCCGCCGAATGCTGGGCTACCTACTCAGCATACTGTGATGATTGTGGTCTGAATAACTGCTAAGTCGGGTGACCGCCGTCTCTCGAACATATACTGACACGCCGCACAGCTGGAGACGGTGAAAACGGCATACTGCTACCCTTGCAGAACTCCGTGCAGGCTTGGAGCTGACAGCCGCCTTCGCTTTTTTCAGCGCCGATGAGCGCTTTGGAGGCCGCAGCCAGCCGTCATTGACTGCTTCTGCTCCAGATTGCGCTGCACGGGGACAAACCCGTCATTTTCGTCAAAATAGCCCATTGCCTGCGCAGCAAGGGCCGCTTTAGCCGCCGAGGGCGACAGTTGGGCCATGCCATGAGATATCAGGGACACACGGGCCACACATCAACTTGGACTAGAAATCCTATCTTCCAGAGGCCTGTAAAGTAGCCATAAATGCCAAGGCCGCCGCTGCAGTAGCCGATGGACTACAAGAACCATGAATCTCAGGTTGGATTTCTTGGGCACGCCCTGCTCCAACTCCATCATCCTTGCAATGAACTCCGGGTTGACCGGGGTCAGGCGGAGGAATTCCAATCTTGTCCTTCATATCGAGATATCCTGCATATCCAAGCAGCCGGGCATATTCATCGCGAGCCTTGTTGAAATAACGAACGTTCTTCGGTCGCTTTTCGAAGTTGAATGGAGAGATTTTCGTTGCAGGCATCCACCCGAAGCTTTTCTCCCTAGCGAAATAAACAACTGGGAACAGTCGCTCCTGCTCCAAATCGCCACCATTCTCATATCCAGGCGCCCACCCTTTAATGTTCTTAGCTTCTTCGTCTACCATATAGCAGCATGGAATTTTCTCTTTGACAAGGATAGTATCTTTAACAAGAGGAATTTTGCCACATGCTTTTTCCCAAGGAAGAACCATAACGCCGTAGGAAGATTTTGAGCTCCAACTGCCGGTGTATAGCTGTCCCTCGTTGGGGCTGGATATGCCGTTAAACAAAATCGATTTCGTTATGTTTTTGCTCTTCGTCGATTTTGATGAAACAATTTCAGCCCTGCTCCGACGGGGCCTTTGGCTGCACGCTGTTTCAAAATCTGCAGCTACAAATCGAGAATTCGCATCTTTTTTCGATATAAATTCCGCGAGCTCAGTCGAGACTGCAGGGGTCTTTGTTCTGATATCTGGAGCACTGGTCGCATGACAGGCGGCAGACGCTGGATGTGCTTTTTCGTCAAATGAAATTTCCTCGCAGCTTTCAGCTTGATGCCCAAGATTTTGAAGCATAGCTGATGGCCGTGTACGGCAGCCGCTTATATGATTGTGTCTGTCCCTGCGGTGCCATTCCAAAAGGGCCGTCTCCATGCACCCGAAGGCGCAAGCCTTATGGAGAGCCTGTTTTATTATTTCGATGGCGCTATCGTCACCGTCCAGTGCCGCCTCGATTATATCGTTCTGATCTGCACTTACTAAAGCTGTCAGAGGTTCGTTCGCTTGTCGATGCGAGTTAGTGAAGTTGTGTACGTACAGCCGTCATTGACTTCGATTACTACTGAGCCTTCTTCACGAACCAAGCTCCTCGGACCCAGGTCCATTGGTTTGTGGTAGGGAGATGGACTTCCGTAAAAAGCCCGATCAAAGTAGACGCCGACGTCTTCTCCGGTTGAGTTGGCTGCAGATCTGGCAGATTGCAGGCCTAAATTATCAGAGTCTGGCGTGTGGCCGATGGAAACCATACTGATGCCCCAGGCTACCTGATGAACACTGAATAGAAGTTAGAAGGTCAGTTATGCCTTCGCGACATGGAAGCAATGACGACTAGTTGTGCCTCAAATACAACCTTTGCGGTGCAATTTGCGCTTCTTGGTCGCATCGATTCAGGGAGAGAAGGGCCACCGCGCCACCACCGCATTACTGGCGTAGTGGCGCGCAGTGGCACGTAGTGGCGGGAGCTGTAAAACCGGCGGCTATACGGGGAGGGGACACCAAATACATTAGAGCTCGTACCAATAAGTCACAAGTGCGCTACACGTAAATCGTCGGGCGCGGACTTTGGCGTGGACCTTTGCATGCATTCCGCTGAAAAAACACATGTAAGGGATGAGATAGATTAAATAAGCTTTGATGTATTTGGGAAACCTATAAACCGATGTTCCAAAAATGCCCCTATACACTCGGCAGGGTTTATTTTTCTTAACTGTCACTTGAACTGTATCGTAGCAGGTCTCGCACCTTGCGGATCAACGGCAGCTCCGTATTCTCGACCGTCGCGAATTGTCCCTCCGAAACACCGTCACGGAAAATGAAAATCTTTTCGGGTAGACGCCCCTGGTTGTGCTTTTGCCAAAGCACAAGACGTGACCCGAACCGCTCCTCGAGACGGTCGTCTGCCATTTCCTGGCCACCCTTCTGCGCCCAGGCAACCGCCGGCCACTGGGCGAGGTGCTTATCGATGCTTGAGACGAGACCAACTACACTGGGGAGGCCTGACTCTCGATCGACTCCCAGATTGGTCGGATGGATTACAGGGATGTGTCGAACGGGTGGGAAAGAAGGCGAAGAACTGACAGAAATGAATGGATGGGCTGTGTTGGCAATGGAAACTGGAAACTTAGGGGGGGCTGGGGGTTAGGAAGGGAGGTTAGGAAGGGGGTTAGAAACACGACTTGTTCACAATTCGCCAGCTTGCCGTCGTCTTTCAGCACAGCTTTCAAGGTCTCCTGCGTTTTCGATAAACCTGATATTTCATCCCTAGTCGGACGGGACACACCTCTCTGCGCCTAACACCCAGACCCATCACCCCAGGTGAATAGGGTTCACGTAGAAACATGGCCGCCCTTTCGGATACCATCGACCAATCGACGGGGTAGCTCCGAAACTCTTGACACGACAAACAATTGGAAAATCCCGTCTGGACAGAATGACGCACTGGAAGGCAGGCAGCGATGCCCCGGTGCCAGTGGCTTTTGGCTAGGAAGAGCAGAAAGAGGAAGGCAGAAATGTACGAAGTGATAGGGAATTTGGTGGCGTGGACCATATGCCGGCCTTTTGGTGTGCCTGTTTTTTTGTCCCCCACTTGTTACCAGGGACTGTGCTGTTGCATTTGTGACGGTTTAGTTTCTTGGCTGCATTACAGGAACGACACCACACCACACTTTGCGGCAAATCAAATGAAAATGACGGGCTGGCCAGGCTCACATGAGAAAGGGGATTTAGGAAGTTGTAATTACGGAGTAGTCTTGCCACATACGACGCAAGCTGCTACTCATGGGGGTGTGCCGGGGGTGGGGTTGCCTATGCTTTCGTCGTCCGACACACGCGCTTGGAACGAAATCTATTTATGAAAAACGATGAGCGGTAAATAGTGGTCGCGACGCGGTCAATAGGCATCCAAGATTCGACGTTTCCTTCCTCCGTATTTTCTATTTTACGCGTCGCGCGTCACGTCTATCTATTGACTTTACAGCAATGGCTACGGGAAAAGTTATTTTAGTTGTGGTTCTCCAAATCCAATCAGCTGCCACGGTTAGCCGCCTTGTCTGGCGATGGCTGGCGAATGGCATGACTGCCAAGGGGTACAACATGAAATGCAGCGCAATTCTGGCCACATCATTTATTTCCCTACGTATGTCTGACGATGCTATTGGCCCATGAAATAGAATCGTTGTACAGTTTGGAGCAAACATATCTTCCGCTTTCAGTGTATACATTCAATCTTCAAAGTTTGAAGACGACCTAACGCTACTTGAGTGTACGTGACAAGATGAAGGAAGATCCAGATTTGGCTCCATAATAAGCGATAAACATCCATTCTTGGCCCTAATGAACCATCTACCAAAGTACCTCCAAGTAGTTGCAATTTATCGTTGATGGGGGATGCAGTGGCGGATTCTAACATTTCTGGTTGTGTTGGGGATGCATTCATGATGTTCATCCGGTAAAGGGTTCGAACTTGCTTAGCGGTAAGAAACCGCAGGGTTACCAATTTGGAGGCCATGGCAAACGTTGAGCAATGTGGTCGAAGATGAGTATGACGTTGTTCGTCTAGGACGCTGGCGGTAGCTCGGAGCATCGACACAGGTATCAACAATGTCAGCGGCAAAAGCTAGCAAGTAGATCTCCTCGTCCCTCGTCCCCGCCCGGCGTGGTTCTTTTGCGTCGGATCAGGGCGATCACGTGCATCAGCCCGTTGATTATCTTTGCTCCTTACCTGGCGAAGGGATCCCCACGTGTTCGCAACAGTTTACCCAGCTGGCCGCCTTATTCCAGCTCTGAAAAAATTCCAAGTTGCCTCATCACCACACCAGATTCCGCCCGGCTCAGCAATCTGGTCACAGGGAGCTTCCACCCCCGAGCGGCCTTGGCAGGACGACGACCAACTGCAAGGCCAAGAGGAGTGCCATCGCGACCGGCTCAAGCTTCGATTTAAAAGCAACCTCAAAGAACCTACCAAAGGGTGGCAATTTGGCTGTGGCCGCTGCCAAGAACGATAAGGTCAACCACCTACTACGCCGAAAATGGAATATTGCCAGCAGAATTCAGGGTTATATAATGATGGGATTACGTGATTGACAAGGAAGTGATCTCGACTATGGAAGGGTTGATCTTAGAGATCAATGCTGGATTACGGGGATTACGACGGATCAAGAGAGATCACATCAGCCTTTTTAAACGTGGTTCTGTACTTAGTTAGATTTGACTGTAGAATCTGCGACCAGAAGTTATCCTATCTACCGCGCCACCGTCTGTTCACGCTCCAAACCCTTTCAATACCGATACAATTCGAGATCACTCTTGGAGTCTAAATTCTCATCTTGTGGACAGCACGGGTTCCTGATGGGCGCGATGCATCGCGCGTTTCTTCCTCTCCGCCGGGAGTTTCGCATCGCCTCTACCTGGCGGTACCCTGGCAGGTTGGACAGGATCCCCCCTTGTCGTAGCCTCAGCACTCTTCCGGAAGTTTGAGCCAAAGGGACTGACGTCTGGCTTGCGAGCGCTGCGGCGCAGGCCTTGCGACGCGGCTTCACGCGCGGCTTCACGCGCGGCTTGAGTCCGACGCAAATGCCTGGCGCGAGGCTCTCGGGCCTGTGAGCGCTGCTGTTTGTCTCGAGGCGGAGTCTCTCCAGTGCCACTGACTATGAAGGGGACTACCTGCTTCTGCTGGATTTCGCTGTCGAGGATAACCATACCGTTGCTTCGGCTTGGGCCGAGCTTCCTCCGCTTTTCGATTCCTGTTTGGCATGTGGTTTTGTCGCCATCAGAGCCGCCAAGCTTTCTCTTGATCGCCTTGCTCCCCCTGATCCCGTCGAGACCGCTGACAATTTCGTTTCGGCCCAACTCGGCCTCGATCAAAGGAACCTGATCCAAAATCCACTGAAGGAGGATGCGATGGCGCGCTGCGTCCCTCTTCGCAGTTTCTAAATCGTCTGTTAAACTTTTAAACTCTTTAATAAGACCACTTCGCTTCATGGCCCGTTCTAGCAGCATCTGAGCCCTGTCCACGCCTTGGTGGCCTTGCTGCAACCTCGGTATTCGTTCCGACTGGGGACTACTCGGCCGGCGCAAATCGAGCCGCGTCGCTTCGAGGATATCCTCAACTATTTCTTTTGCTCTCTTCACATCTGCTCTAGCCTGGCGCTCTTCATCCACGCACAGCATCGCGCACTGTTCGGTGCGGATGTAATCTGTCGTCTCGCCTGGCCGCAGTGCCGCCGCGTCTCCGAGCTTCCGCCACACCTCGTCGCATTTTTGCTGCCGCTGCTCGATGGCAAGTGTAAAGAGATCGAGCCACCAGTACTCGAAGTAGAGGTACTCGATCCACGTCTCCAGCTTGCCCTGTTGCTCCGGGTCTTGATTCAACTCAAAGGGGCGTTTGAAATCGTGTCGGGCCAGGCGGCGCTTAACCGCGTCGACGTAGTTGGGGAATGCAGGCCCAGTGGGACGCGATTCACAGCAGTGATGTCGCTGCAACTCGCGCATCTGTTGCTCATACTTCCAACGCCTCTCGAGCCATGACTGGTCGTCCTCGAGTTTGGATAGCTCATCTGCTCCAACAAGCTCGCCATAATAGCGTTTCGCGTAACGCTTGTTTACCTCGAGATATTCTTCCAACCCGCCGTCACCATCTGCCAGATCGCGATTATCCTTCTGCCATCTGCGGAACATGACCCATCTCATCCACTGCTTTTGGAATATCTCCCAGGGGTACTCTGTCCTCGTCTCGCCATGCCACGAATCAAAGTAACGGCCCGCCGCAATATCCTCTAGCCAGGGCCGCAGCAGCTCCTGATGCCTGTAGGGATCACCGGTGACGACGTAGTATAGTTGGTTGTTTGGGCCCCTGATTGGACCAGTTGGGAAGGATGCAGAAACGTCGTCGAGGAACTCGATTGGGTAGAGCGGGCGGCCGCAATCGTTGACGAGTCGGTCGTATGCGTCCACCTCTATTTTCCCTAACTGTAGGCGCCCTTCTGCGCGCGCTAAGGAAGACGGTGGTGATAAAGATGGTGGTGGTCGAAGTGCTCGCCGCTGCAGCAGAAACCAAAACGGCAGCGACCGGACAAGATTGGCTACCATGGTGCCGTATGGTCCACAGTGCTGGGTCCGGAGCCGCGCCTTGGCTCTGCCTCGGGCTCGCGGACGTCCAAGGCGAACATCTTCAGCACGTCTTCCATGTCTTTTATCGGCGGCGGACCGAATATTACGGAGTCGCAAAAGGTGCAAACAATCGGATCATCCATATCTCTGGTCGACGATGCTTCCAACATGAGCACAGTGATGAACGGTTAGCGAGTCGTGGAAAGTCAGCGCACGCATGCACGACACCGATATTTACATAATCTCCCTATGAATCAGGCTTCATGTGCTCTGCACCACTCTGTAGATACTTGGTAACAAAGCATTAAACGGGAATCTAAAAGCGTTATAGATACAGATGTAAATCGTCTCGTTACACGTATGCATATTTCTATCAGCCAAATGCGAGGCACTGTCAATAGCCTTGGCGACACATTTGGGTCCTCGGGTACGGGGTTCTACCGAAGCCAACCAGCAGACTCCGCCTTTGTGAGAGTGCAGGTACCTAACGATCGTCGCCCTGCATGTCCTTTGTCCCCTGCAGGGCACCTGTCCTGAGGTGTCATATGGCTGGATTGCACTCCGCTGGTCGAAGATCCCGGCCAACGAAGGGTGCATATATACTTGCATTAGCAGCAAGCTACCAAGTGCAAATGGTTTCAGAAACAGAGGCCAGGAAATAAATGTTCGAGGTTGGCGATGAGGGAGGGGATAAAGTGGCACACACGCAATGGGATAGCAGGTGGTCGTTATCGAGTGGGAGCGGTCCAGGGAGCTGAAGCTGCTTCCTCATATCGGTACATTCAAGAAATCCATGTAAAACTCAGCAGTTTTGAGCAAGTTTTCCCAATGGAAAGCATTTGCAACGGGTGACTCTGCTAGAAAATTCCCCACCTGGCCAAAAGTTTATTGCGTAAGTTCATCGTGCTTGTTGAGTCCTTCAGATACAATGTAGCAGAAGTCCAGCCCGACTTTTCCGCTCATTATTTCCTTGGTACAGCCCATGTGACCTTAATTACTATCCTCCAAGGCCTCAGACCCTTGCCGAGGTTGGCTGGTCGAATGGACAGGTTGAGGTGGCGGAGCCACTGATTGCAGTTGCGATCGCCGCAGCGTTGACAGAGAGTATGGAGGGTTCACCTGGGAATAAGAACAAAACTCACAGGTGTATGCTAAATTTGTAGGAAAGAAGGAAGAAGCCTGACAGGGGCCGTTTTTGCAACGGAAATACTGCCCTACACCGTTTTGCCTTTCTTGTACATTGCTTCCACATATATTGTGAGCCAAAGTGAATCCTGACCAATGGCCTCTCCTTCTGGGCTTGCGTCTGCAGCTAGACCCATCCATATCAACCGAACAGCGTTCACGCAGAAATATGACCGGCCCTAGCCATCCTTTCGGATGCCATCGACCAATCGATGGAGTAACTCTGCAAGTCTTGACACGACACTATCCAGCTGGAAGCAGATAATTTTGCCACAATTGGCCAGTCCCATACTTGCATTGAAAAACGCAGTAAGGAGGTGCTGAAAGACGACGGTATGCTGGCGGATTTTGCAAGTCGTTTTGCTAATCTCCCTTCCTAACCCCCCTCTTTTCATCTCTCGTGTGCTGGACGTACTGGACAGCCCCCATCCCGTCCGACTAGGAATGAAATACCATGTTTATCGAAACCGCAAGGAGGTGGTGGGACCTTGAAGGCTATGCTGAAAGACGATAGCGTGCTGGACTAGCCTGTCAAATATAAAACAGCGTCGGAAAGCTAACAGCCTATGAAGTCCCTCCCATATCCCGTACTTCCCAGGGTACATTCTCTTCACTTTGGGAGCCGGGGATATGTGGGCGTCCAAACAAACATCCTCTTTCTCCAACCCCCTTGCCCCTTAATGTATGCCTCATAATGAGGTGTCCTCCACAGATGAATTATCCTGATTTAGAAGCCATCAACACAAATATATACCCCTTTTCGTTTCTAGTAAACGCAAGTAGGTTAGCATTATGCGTCGCATTTTTGGAAATTGCGCTGTTGTTGAGGTCGATATATGACTTGAGGTGTGTTTGGCTGCGAGATTGCGATGGACTGAAATCGACGGATATTGTCTGATAAAACCTGGCCTTCAGGCCTGATTCGAATGATCTGCCAAAAATGGCGTAAAAATATCACAAAGAAATGAATACATAGTTATGATGACAAAGCCAACGCCCGAATCGATCCTATAAACGACTGATCTCCCGCGCATCCCATTCAGCCAAGAAGCCGTCCTTTTGCTACGGAATACTAAGCAGGACATTGCCTCTACTCTCTACTGAATTTATTGAATTAATTTCTTTTGATCTTGCCTCGGAATGTTTTGACTTTTTGCAGGGCGTATGATTTTCGCGCAGCTAGAGTGTGACAGGGTTGCTTGTACTTCTGAAACCGTGAGATTACCACGGTTTCTTCCTCAGGCGGGCGTACTTTTCTGATGTAGCCGCAACAGACGATATCCGGCCGATAGAAAGGGATTCTTCTCTTACCTGTCCATCTTGATGATTATCCACGGCACACATCCGGGCTGTGGCGAAGCTTGGCGGGCCGGAGGAAGAAAGAGTTGGCGAGAGCCCTGCTCTTGGGTGGGAAACAAGGAAAAACTTGACAGGGATGTATCGAATGGGTGGGAAAGAAGGAAAAACTTGACAGGGATGTATCGAATGGGTGGGAAAGAAGGCGAAGAACTGACAGAAATGAATGGATGGGCTGTGTTAGCAATGGAAACTTGCTTGACGGGAGACGCAATTTTCTTCCATAGGATCGTAATACACACGTAGGAAAATAATAAGACTGTCCAGCACACGAAACATGAAGGGGGCGGCTTGTTACGAAGGGAGGCTAGGTTAGGGAGGGAGGTTAGGGACAGTTTGTCCATCCCCAGTCAAACGGGATTAGCCAATTGCGGTCATTAAATAATTACGCAACTGTTTAATTTAAACCACAGGTATTCATCTGACCAAAACGCTCATAGCCGTACCCCTTTGCAGCTTCTAATTTACTTCAGCTTCTAATTTACTTCTCTGGGGTCAAGAGCAGCCTGCATAAGATTCTCCATCCCTTCCTTCATCTTTGTTAACTTTTGATCGAAAACATACCCCTTGTCTCCCTGATGGCTGCCTCCGTCGTCCCTGCTGAATCTCTACATGAACAAGCTGATAGCCCTGTAAATGCTACCCATCTCCTCCTTTATCGTAGTTTTTATAGCATCCCTGAGGAACCTAGCCCCGGTTGTTATTAATTCTTCAGTGCAGATGAGGGAGAATGCATACTCTTGAAGCGCGGAACCAACTAAATTCTGGGACGATCAGGGCTGAACTTGGGGCGGGAAACTGGGAAAAGCAGTCCAGCTAGTTTAAAACATCCTTGGTGGCACAATGCTTTCTTAAAGTGTTCTATTTGCAGATAGCCTACCAGTTCATTGAAATCTATTTTCGCAGCTGACTGAACGCTGACGATGAGCCATGTCCACACTCCCCCCTCTCCCCTCGGCAAACGCATTCATCATAATAACTTCCATCATAGAAAAGGCCAATAGAAGAGTAGCAGCCTAGATTGTGTTTCTATTAATTAAAACACCTCAATATTTAATCACCGCTACCTGGAACCGGACATGCTGTTACTCATGTTGCTGGTAGGTGGATGTTGTTTTTTCAGTTACATTCGATTACTAAGGCGGTCCACTTAAGAAAATATTGCAAACTTGCCGGCTTTGAAACCTAATCCGGAGGGTTATAGCTTATGTAAGCAAACAATTCATCTGCTGCAAATGCTCGCATCGTGAGAAAAGCTTACGAATATGCTAGCGATCCTACCGATATGATACGACAGATCAGGCAAGAGATTGGTAGATGAGAGCCAGTTTTCCCGTGATATTATTTAATCTATCATTCCAGTATGCTAATCCGGTACCTACTGAGATTATTCATAACTCAGCCGTCAATCGGTCGGTTTGCAACGATCCCAGCTTCCACAATGATAGCACCCGAGTGGAGAGCTGCAATGCTACAGCACATGTTGCGAGGCCAGACAGACAGGCAAGAAAGACCTTGACATACCGGGGCAAAGCGCGTAGGCTCGCTTGATGTAGCAGAGAGACGCGAAGTTGCACTTGCACCTTGCATCTTCAAGCGAGCCGCTAGGACAGTAGAGCTCTCTTCCATTGACCCGGACCGTTGGCTGCCGTCTCTTCAAAACAACCGTGGGAGGAGTGCCCCGCCGAGATAGAAGAAGGCCCTATGCTAGTCCAAAGTACAGCTACTATAAGGTACTAACTAATATAAAGCGAACGAATGCACATTCCGCCGCTTTTCCTTTTCTTCGCATGGTGCATGCCATCCGGCGCCTGGGCGGTGGCACCGGTGATAACCTCTCGCTTTATTTATGATTCTTGGCTGTCGGTCACAAATAGTATTCGTGTCCTTCATGGTTTCCGAAATTGACTGTTCTAGGACGGTTGTTCAAGGCCAAGCAAATGGTGCTTTTGTTGCTTTACCGAGCGCCTTTTCCTTCGAACCTATCTGGCTTTCACGGCCAGCTCCTTCACCAAGGTCTCAAGGATTCAGGACTTGTCCAGGATTGGACACCACATCCAGCACCTGACTTTTGCCTTTGACCACTTGTCCAGAGTCCCCACCATCTTTTTGGAAATCCCCATCATGTCTACTTTCTCAGCAGGAAAAGAGCATTTTCCGCCACCCTTCATGCACAACAACTAAAGAACAGTTCTCTGAATTTGGTATTTGCAGCTTTTACTTGCCACCAATAAATGTGCACTAGCCTCTCAAATATGTAACAACGTTGGAAAGCTAACAGCCTATGAGCTCCCTATTCCCTGCCACTATGTCGTAGTTGCCAGGGTACATGCTTCTCGAATGCATATTCAACTGGACTTTGGGAGCCAGGGATATGACGACGAGGATTGTTGTTGACGAAACGGATGCTGTGCGCCCGGCGGATCCCCAAGCTAAGGACAGAAATGTACCTTAGCGGAGATTGTCCAGTTCGATATGGGTTGGGCGCTTGGTGAGTCACTCAAGAGTCAGCATGCATAGCCATTTACGAAGTAAACAATGAAGCCAAGAAGAGACAAAAAGCCTTGTCGCGACGTGCCAATTTGTATCATTGGCAATCCGAAGATGGGTCTGGAACGGGCCTCGACCTGTACATATAAATGCGGAACTAGCACTTAACTTAAATTTCTTTAACATTTCCTAGATCACAGTTCGATAGTCATTTGGCAGAACACGTTTCCTCACTGTATTATATTGCCAACAATGAACAACCAACAATATGCATACTGCGCTGAGCGCAATACAACTTCCTTGCCCGAGGTCTTGGAGCTTGATAAGATCCAAGAGCCAACTCTCTACTCAGATTTTCCATATTCATCCATCCCCGAAAACCACCTACCGGAATTGAAGCCTTTGATTGAAGGGTTTCCGGAACTCAAGCCATCTACGCCCATACCTAATAAAAGCCCCTACCTGACTGCTCTTGGCTGCATTCTGTGGTACAAGAGCTGGGCTGCTCATCAGCCACCTGTCGCGCTCTCAAAGTCTCTCGGGAAGGACCTCTTCAAATTCGGATTGTCTCTGGGAGTTACGGCCGTCAGTCTTGCAATGGAGGGAAGGGTGGATGGTAGGTGCTTCCTAGAGTATTGACCATCCACGATAGACACTAAAACATACGAGAACAGGTACCGTATCATCCCCAGATCAAATCGCCCGCAAAGTTGTGGCCGCAGGCATTGCACAAAGCGCCCAGACTGCAATATCTTCTATTTGGAACCGCAAAAAAGATGATATAGCTCAGCTCGACCGTCATCGCTTTTTCATGTTTTACGCCTGTATCAAGTCCATTTCGGAAAATCCTCACGCAAATTTTGACGAAGAGGCACGGACCGCCATCAGGGCAATAAACGACAAAATGCAAAGCGCAGGCCCGGAGCTCGAGGCGGAAGGCACGAGTGCGTACTATCCAAGGAATATGGAAGGCGCCGAAAACATGATACTTCAGCTTGTATTGAAGTATATGGCCCTTCCTCAGGAATTCCATAACCCTTACAGTACCCTTGACCGAGACAAATTTCTCGGACTTTTGGAAGGCCCACGCTGCCAGGGGGAAACTGGAACACAGATTCGCAATTTCGCAAAAGTGGTGCTCGGTGCTATGAATCTTGGCAAAGAAGGCAACTTCGTTCCCAAAATTCTGATAACGGGGCCTTCGGGCACAGGAAAGACATCAATCGTCTCGGAGATGGCCAGCGCCATGGGAACCTACCTCATAAGGTTCAACTTTCGCCAAGTGAAGAAGGACATCGACGACCATGCGCCCATGTTTGGGTATAGGCCCTTCGAAGGACATATCAACAATCATATGCCAAACTTCGACACGCCGTTGCTGGATGCGTATCGCATGTCCGGTGTTAAAAACCCTTGGATTCTCATCGATGAATATCCAGCCCGCTCGCCGCTCACTGCCTCTCTCAAGGATCTTCTCGATCAGGAGCATTCAAAACTTGATCACTCCGTCATCTTCATTATATCAAATGATGAACTTGCTGATTTCGACCCAGCATTAGTGGAACGGTGCATATCTGTTCAATTTGGTCGAGTTTCGGAATCGGCTAAAGCAGCCGTATACGACGGGGCTCTCTACAGCAAAGGGATGCGCAAGAGGCTCATTCCTCTACACGTGACGCTTGCGAACAAGCTGCGGTGTCTCGACTACAACGAACTTACCTGGGGCCAAGTGCGCGACGAAATTCCGCCTATCAATCGTGAACTGAACGACGCCCAGATAAAACGACAGGAAGACGCAAGAGAGCTTGCCAAATTAGTCATTTTGAAGCACAAGGCCTACGTGCTGCGGAAAGACAATAGGGACGGAGTGCGCACGGCCTGGCTTGCGGCAGAATATATCAAATCACTCGTAATTGGAAATTACTTTATCGACGAGAATTTATCTCTGCCTAATGACGAACTGGCTCGCGGTGAGTTTGCCGAGGAATATCTGCGGGAAGATATCTTGGCGACAATCGAGAACTTGAGCGAGACAGGGGCAATGAAGTTGGAAAGGCTAGCCGAAAGACCTAGCGGCCCAAAAAACGATGATTCAAGTAGTGACAGCGACAGTGACAGCAATAGCTCGTGGAGTTGACTTAAGGCTACGAACAGAAAACCGACATGAAAGTTACAGGCCATAATAGAGATCAGATTGGAAATAAATCTTTCACCTTGCCAGCAATCAATCTCTCGAGAAGACTCAGTTCAATCGATCATAACTCTAACCTCGCATGCTATATCTCGTACATTTGGACTGGGCGGCTTGCGTACAATCTTCTCTGCTCTTTTCCGTTCAACACTCTGTAAGTATTAAAGCATGTGCCGAGGAAGCCTGTGACAGTATATCTCATCGGGGCTTCGGTGGTGGTGGCTTGGGCACAAGGGTCGTGTCGTATGCGCCGCGACACGTTGTCGTCAAGTATTGCTTGTACCAGGCCATCTTCAATGGTGTATTAAAGATAACAAACTGGAAAATCCTTGCGTAAGTACCGATCTTATTTGTGAGGTGGTGAAAGGTGTGGAAGATAGCGGCACGAGTCATATATTACCGTTTTGGTAAGCAGGCTTATTCCAATCGATGAATGAAAGGCTGGCTATTTTCACCCAGAGCTTTGAGCGAATATACTGGAAGATGTGGATAAAGAAGATCCGAAAAAAAAACAGAGATCCGATACAAAAGGAACACCTGTTGGCATTTGTACATTCTGGGAAGCAAAAAAAGGATCCAACTTAACATCATTCCGAGATTGAGAAAACTTGTGGAGGAAGTCGTAATGTGGAACCACATAGCGCACACATACTTTCGACAGCAGCTCGACAACCCTCGCCGCCACTACTGACTCTCTGTAGTGAAATGGAGAGGAGAGTTTTTACATGGCCTCGAACCACGAGCGTGGACTAGGGGGCCTACGAGCTTTATTATGAGGGGGTAAGGGTTACTGTGCCAGTTCTTAGTCTCCAATCAACATTCCTGATCGCACTACACTTCGAGAGCCCCTTATTCCGCGACTGGGTTATTTAATCCCCGGACATGCTATGCTATTGGGTAACTAAGGCGACTTGCCGTGATGACCAACTGCTTGGATCCGGAGAACAATCACCAAAATCGCGTTTTCGTATCAGTGGCTGTAGAGCCAATAGTATGACGCGTGATATACCAAATAGAAAACGCGGAGGAAGGAGACGCCGCATCTTGGACGCGTTGCTATCCTCACCACCACTATTGACTCCATAGCCCCCGCAAGGGTGCTATGCCAAGGAACAAGGAGACCGAATCATTTTCATCACTGGCCCATCCTTTTGTGGCATCTATTGCAGCTACCGTCCGGATGTCTTTCGAAAGCTTATGGTTCCAGTGTTGGACGTCTGCGCGAAGCCGAGCCAGGTGCTCTTCTTACTGATTGAATGAACAACAAACTAGGTTTAGCCGACTGAGTTTGTCGCAGAAGACCGAGCTAGCAAATCCAAAAAGCACATATCACTGCACTGATCCGGTCAGAAATTATCCATGTAGAGACAGAGGTCTCATTATCGAAACTTTTGCCTCGTGGTGCAACGGTTGCCCTATCCGTCCGTAACACGTTGGCTGCGACAAAATCAGCAAATCCAGGGTTATATTCATCCAATCAGAAGACATCGATGATCTTTCCTCCAGTTGTGTTAGGAATGTTTTGAAAGACATCATTATAATAATCTTGAGTTACGTCCAAATCATACGTGTGCCCAGAACGGGAACCGGCCTGCCTTTCATGACAAGAAAATATATACAAGACCCTTGTCAAAAGCACGCCCCATAGCTTTGTTCGAAACCGGGAGCTGTGGCTAGTTTCCTCATATAAATTTCGGCTCTCGTTCTGAAACAGAATCGACTTGCAAACGACTTCACTTAATCTCTCAACCAAACTTCCCACTAGTCCCGGTTAACTCATTCTGAACAACATTCCTCCTATATGAGTTAAAAATTTATCACTGTGCTGTACATCTCCCACTGTCGACCTTTTCCACCCTTCACAGCCTGCGACGCAACTTTTCAGCTTCATGTCTCGACATATTCACGCCGCGCCTGCATTGCCCACTTTTTACAACGGCTCTGGTCATCACGACTCAGCTAGTATCAGTCAGCCATGGCCGTCGGGGCCGTATTCCTGTTCAGGAACGCGGTCTTGCTATAGGACCACGAGGACAAGTGGTTCGATAGCAAGGGCAACTGGCATGAATTTCCCCTTATTTATACTGAAACGGAGTGAATAGATAGAAGTATCTATCAGCCGCTAGAGATCCCGAAGCTTCACCGGGCAAGTCATAATCGCCACGCGTCCGTTTCCACGTCGCAAATTCCAAAGACAACCCCTGGCACCACCCACAAGCAACCCAAGAAGTTTTCATCAAAACGCCACGAGCCGTTCTCGCCGCAAGCCCCTTCCACCCGAAACCAGTCCTCTTCAAAGAAAAATTGTCACAATAATTATGCACCTGCACCATCAAGGTATCAGTCGGTGCCGACTGGCCCGGAGCCTCGCCGGTCTAGCCATAGTCGCCGCCCGTCGGTGTCCACGCCGCTGAGGCCACAGACCACCGCTTCTGGTAGTTCGTACGGGCACAAAATATCTTCATCGAAACACAACGAGCCGTACTCGCGTCCACAAGCCCCTCCCCCGCCGCCTGAGTACAAAAATCGCAAGGCTACCCGGGAAGACGCTAAAAGGCTCCAGATTCCGGAAGGTTGTTCGCTGTTGCATTGGGACCCCGAGGAGACCCCCTTCATCTTGGCTGGCAGCGTTTTTGACGCCAACTCTCTGGGCAAGTGGATTTACGATTGGGTCGCCTATGTTTACAGGAGACCAGAGGGTAACGAGATGAAGAAGATTGCTGGTGAGCTTTGGTTGCTCCTAATCCAAATCTCGGGCAAGGTCAAGCGTGCCATCGAGGTCAAGGCCAACTGCATCCTCGAAGACCGAGAGATGTTGGAAGGTTTTATCGAGTCGGGTGAGCTCTTAAATGATGAGCTTCGCCGCCTTCTCAAGCGCTGTGAAGGGCCCATGCTGGACAAAAAAAGGCTCGGCACCACAGCCGGTATCTGGTTTATCCACCCTTCTAGGTCGTGATTACGAACTTGCCAATACGGAGAAGTTCATGGCCTCGGCCCGTCTCTGGAATCTCCGATTTGACTCCAACTGCGAGGATATCATTTTGGCGCAAACCAACGAATAGTCCAGCTTCTTTCCCCTTCCTTATGTACTCTATGATTGGATATCAGGATTTGCAAGGGGCAAAAAAGCGCCCAGGTGCGGGACGTACAGAAAAGCCGTGTAATAAACATTGGAAACCAAAGCCGAGTGAGAGACGGTTACTGCTCAATGAACGATACGCTTATCGGGCGCGACGTCTACCAAACAGGTCACCGTTTTTGCAAATGCTTGAACGGCTAAAGGAGCCGCGAATAGACTGATGGATAAGGCCGCGGGCTGCAATTTGTCAAATGATACCGCTATCCAAATCCTGCTTCAAATGCGAGAACACACCTGGTCCGGTTTCGACGATGGTTTTCACGAGCTTCGGCTTGGCCTAAATAATTTTAAGGCGGATACGGGAAAAAACGGGGTCGCCACCTGTACCGCCCTGTACTGTACTCGTGGCTGCCGTTAATTTCTTTCGTTTTCAGCAGTTAGCTGTCCTGCGCCCCGATTAATTTGCTCGGCGGCGCACAGGGTATGCAGAAGCTTAGCGCCAACGGGGCCCTCGATGGGCAGAGATGACTTCTTTGTTTCCTGAGCCTCGTTTTCGCTCGTTTCTCGGTCATGAGGTTCGTCCAATTCCTCAGCAGCATCGACTGAAGCTGCCAGGGTACCGGCGCCGCATATGTTGAGGTTCGCTACGGCACCCGACAGGCTCTCCAGCTCAAGATTGGCATCCAACAAACGCTGCTCCTCTGCAACCCTGTTGTGGACATCACTATTGCTGCTGGCATCCCCTCCCTTGTCTTCGGATTCTTCGGCGGAGCCCGGCATCTGGGGTTGACTGCCCCGTGCGAGAATGTTCCCCACCGGGTCCTCGTACGATTGCGTGGTGTCCTGGAGCACCCGCCAAAGTCTAGGCGTGGGCGGGGGCAGGCTGCACCAGTATTCGTCAAGGTATAACGACATAATGAAAAGGATTTGGCCTCGGCTCGCGTCGTATGTGGCAAGACTACTCCGTAATTACAACTTCCTAAATCCCCTTTCTCAAGTGAGGTTAGGAAGGGAGGTTAGGAAGGCATGCCAAGCGAGGGGATGCAAACCTCTGTAAAGCCCAGAGGATCCCTTGCTGGCACTATTTTTATACACATCTTGTATCTCCTTAAATGTTTGTCGAATCCCTACGTGACGAATGCGCCCAGCTAAGTTTAAATCACAAGCCTTTCTCTCGAATTAACAAACGGCTGGCACTACGCGGCAGATAGATCTGGCAAAAGATACTTAGCCGCGTGGTTAAATGAGTGCAAGAAATTTGTTGCGAAGTTTTTATCCCAACGCCCTTTGCGCTGTAAAAACCAATCGTTACCTAGAGTTGCTGGAAATACCTTTAAACCAGGTTAATTTATAGAAGTGATTGGTGGGTCCTAGAGGGCTTGATACAAATTTTTACCATGGTGTTCTATGCTTTGTTCGTGTTTGGCAAATTCGCAAGTTGTGCCAGCACCTGAAGAAAAGCAAATCATTGGTCAGGAGGGCCCCATATATACTTTAATCACTCTTGCATATCCATCCTCGCTCAATAGTGAGACGGGCGGTAAGCACCGCTCCACCTTACTGCCCCTCACTTACCTTCTATTCTCCGCCCAACACACTCGATTCCAGATTAGAGGCTTCCCTTCCCTCCTTGACGACCCAAGCACTCCTAGCAGACGTTCCTGTCCCAGAAATATCCGTACACACAAGTGTTCAGAATCAGACGAAGCATTTCATTTTTCAGAGTCTCATTCCGCACAGAATCCAATGGTTAGTACAGCGATCCAACAAAACCCACATCGCTGCTAACAGTAGACAGCCATTCGATTGCACAGACATTACGGAAGAGATTCCCGAGCACGCAAAAATGCCTCCTACATGGATTACTGGCAACGGCCAAACGGTCTACCTCGTTGACTGCTGGTACCTGGTTTACGAAAATGGCAACAGACAAGAGCCCACCGAAAGGTGTGACAAATGTAGCAAGCAAGGGAAACTGCCAACGGGCACAGAAATCTTCATTGGGGGTGATGAGAAGGGGAAGTGGTGGGTTTCATGAATTGTTAACATAAAGCCTGTTATAAATGGAATATCCTTCGTGAATACCCATGATAAGGGATAGTGTGCCAGGCTGGCTCGCATCGCGCAATATTTCCATCGATACACTGGACGTGGTTTCCAGTTCATGCGCCTTCTCGCCTTGGTAAATGAAGCTTGCTTTGACCGCATTGCCAACTTCTGGACCCAAAATTTCTGTAATAGATGATGGACGGCACCCCCGCAAGGTCATCGACGGCCCAGGCTCGAGACTGAACGCCTTGGTTTGCACGGACGTAACACCGTTCGATATTTCGAGAACTGCGCCAAAAAGATCTCTGGCGATGTTTTGGACTTTGTTTGGATATAGCTCGATTCGCATCTCGTACGCGGGGTCCGCATATGGACTTTCCGGAGAAACCATGGCGATAGAAGCAGCCCAAGGCCTCTCGCGTTTATGATCAGGGACCCTAACTATGGAACGGGAAAAGCCAGTCGGGAAGAGTTTGCAAGTTTCGTGGAGATATGCGCTGAGAGCGACGTTCGATTTCTCAGTTGTAGTGTCGAGGGAAGACCTTGGAGATAAGGCTGAGTCTTCTTGATTTTGTGGAAGGGCCAGACTGGTTACCCTCGTCGTCGCCGTCGCCGAGGTGAAGCCAGGATCATCAGTCACATCGATTGTTCCTACGTTATTAGTTTGTTTCTGGTTCAATTGAAGTATTCAAACTTAACTGCACACTTACGTTTTCGCTTGTTTGACTGCGTTTTCTGCCAATTGGCAACTTTTTCCCGGGTGTCCGGCGACAAAATACTCGAAAGCTGATGAGCCAGTTGCCTTTTCGTATCTTGGGTCTGCTTCTCGAGCCACTGAAGCTTTTCAATAAGCTGCGCTTGGCCTTGAAAATGGGAGTTTTGACAAGATGCAAACAGCGAAAGCCGATAAGCAAGCCATGTGGGGAAGTCAACCTGGAAGACTTTCTCAGTCGTGTCTTGTGCGGCAAGCTGGGCTTCCTCCCACCATTGTGTCAGGTCTCTCGGACGGCGTTCATACTGAAGGATGCGATCGAGCAACCAGCTGACATCTGCACCTGGGCTTTCGCCTGGGGCAGGTTCAACTTCATCCATGGTATGTTAGAAAATGGGTCATGGCGTTCGGTTGGAAAGCAGAACTAAGTGGGTTAGGAAGGGGTTTTATAAGGGGATGAAGAAGTCATGTGCAATATTGCGGCACTCAGCGTGCATCCTCGCAGGGTCGCTCCGAGCCTCTCAAATACAAATTTGTGTTACGGGAACCGGCAAAATAAGAGGTATTTGGTTCTAAAGACAGTTGAACGTAGGGTCAAACGCCGTGCTTCTACCCGAGCCCCCGTTTCCCCCAAAACAGGCATGTCCTGATTCGTTCCAAACCTATCGCGACGTTACCTACAAATCAACTGTGACGTCTTATGAGGCTTGCCCTTGATGCAAGCTGTACTTAGAGCAGACGGAACGATTATCGCGCGTAGAAACTCGGCTCGACGCGCTGGTTGGCTTAAAAGCGAAGAGGGGTAGCAGGAGTGGGCCCAAAAGGTGCGCCACCAGAGTAATCTATACTTATTTGCTTATGTACACCTGGGCTGGTAAGCTTGTCCCAAACGAAGAGTTAGATATCCACTTCGTATCTCATCCCATCCCACGGCCTTTCTCCGGCGCCGTTGGTAATATTCTATGGTTGTATTGCAGCCTGAGCATTTCGGGTTGGTTGACTTTTAGCGAATGGCCAATAACTTTTACAGGGGTTTTTATCTGGTCTCCCACAGCCTCTCCATGCCTGTCGCTCCCTACTAAAACGAAGATAGCGTCAGCCATACGGAAGTTCCGCCTATTCGCCACCAACCTGATCGTTCCCCGTGCGCAGTCCTGTTGGAACACTAGGAACCAGTGATCCAATGTGGAAATCATGTTGCCAAGGATCGGCTCTTTGGGCCCTGAAGGCCTTCGAAGCACCAATGAATAACGCACAAATTAGCCGCCCCGCAAACAGATACCATAACACTTTACCCCCTCCCCACCTGCCGGTGGCCTGGCTGGAAGTCAGGTTTGGATTAGCGCCTGCTACAAACACGCAATGAGCCAGGGCCTTCTTCCCATTACAACAGCTTGAAGGTCTTTGCGAGATACTACAAACATGTCGTCGCTAAACTTCGCAGTCCTTGAACTCATACTTGCCGTAATGCTAATTTCTGACGTTTTGCAGGACCTATGATTTTCGCGGAGCTAGAGTGTGACAGGGTTGCTTGTAAAACCCGTGACATTACTACGGTTCATTTGTCCTTAGAGGTATACTTCTCTGGCCTAACCACAACAGACGATACAACACAACCTCCCAGGACCCACCGCGTCCCCAACCTTCATCTGCGTCTCTCGATAGAACCTTTCAGGACCCACATCCTCCCTGCTCCTCCCTCCCTGTGGTCCCTCAGTTGCTCCTCCAATCAGAGCTCCCAGTGTTGCATCGCCAGTTGTCTCTCAATACAACCTCCAAGGACCCACCATCTCCCCACCCTTCACCTGCGTCTCTCGATAGAACCTTTGAGGACCCACTGCCCCCATTTCTCCCATGCTGTAGTCTCCCAGCATAACCTCCAAGACCCGCTGCCCCCCTTGCAACCCGTCTGTCTGCACAATCTTCCTAGACACTATTTGCCAATTTTTGGTATTAATTCTCTCGCACCGTGGGAAAACGTACGGAGGAAGTTTTATCGAAAAAATCTAATTGCTGCTGCATATTTTGTTCCTCCAAAAATAAGGGCATGCGCCTGATGCCTACATAATAAGCACATCCAACAGCTCAACGGTTCCTGCCCTAAATGCCCCCTCCCCCTCTAGCGGCGTACCTTTTTGGCCAAAAGCCCCGCGCCCCGAAATACATAGCGAAATCCGCTATTACGCATTTTCACTGCGCCCACAAGTCCTTGTCGATACCTAACTGGAGGGGGGGTCTTTACCCCTACCACTGTAATAATGCAGGGCGGGGCCGCGTGAAGTCTGAACTTGTGTGCACCAAATTGGATCGCTCTGTCATGGTCAGTCTTGGTCGACCAAGGTAGGTAGGCATTCCAGTGCAACAACAGCCACTTAAGCTCATAAAAGGTACAGGGTTACGGATAGAAAGATACATGTCCTTCGGAGGAACTGAATGATCTCTTCTTGCTCTGAGCGTGGTACTTTCCGAGCTCCCAATTATCACTGATGGAATTCTAAATGCTACTGACAGTCCTACATCCAAGCAGCATTATAGCTGAATATGGGATCCGGTACAAAAATCGGGCTGAGAACAACGGGTTAAATTCGTTCAAAGTGTACAGTTAGTGGGTACCTAAGGTATCTTCCTAGCTCAACGCAATTGCTTCGGGGTACGTGTTTCAACCGACCCTGGTCCACTTACCTTTTTATTTCTTAAGGAGTTTGCCACGCACAGCAAACCTTGCAGGTCTCGTGCGCTTTGACAGCGTATCACATTGTTTGCATTTTAACCGTCTTACCAAAGGTCCCATTTCCGAGGGATTTTATACAATGATTTTACTGGTGGGGTTTATGACAAATTCCTGAGCTAGTGAGGCCTGGAGTCATTTAAATGTCGCATTGTCATCCGTTACAAACGGGGTAAGATTTCCTTTGATCTTATCCATTGATGTACGTGTCTACTCAACCTCTCTTTTACTACTACCTCTTTTATTACCACATCCTAGCGACAACACAATGACACATTGCCAGAATTGTAACGGGAAAGGACTTGCCGGCGGCATGAAATGTCCAGGCTGCGGAGCGCAGGGATGAAGTTTACCATCGCACAGCGTATGTATTCATCCTTTCTTAACTGACACAAACTTGGCAAAGCTCATTCATGTCTTTCATTATTATTAGCAACAGCGCCAACCCTCCCAACGCCTCTAGCTTCATAACAATCTTCAAAGCCACATTGCTACCGCTTTCGAAATGACGATTTACTACGGTCGAATCAAATATCTCATAGTTGTGCTGTTATGGTGCTTTATCGGAACCCAAACGGCGAACTCACAGCCAATCTACAAATATGTCAAAAGAAATTGTTGATGAGGAGAGTTGGTAGTCAGGCTGATTTTCTGTCGACTTGATGTACGCGTACAGAGGACCAATCTAAGGTGGTGCAGAATAATTCCTGACTACTATGACAATCGAGTTTTTTTTTCAGGTTTGCTAGATGCCTGCATTATGAGCGGTTTGATAATTATCCGCGAGAAGCAAGACGCTTAGGCAAATGGAATTTTTCGAGCACGAAGAGGACGACACTTTTCAAATTTGCAAAACGCTAAATTCAACGATGGCGGACACAATGGTCTCGGTGCTAGCCGTTCTGGGTGACGGCTTAACGGGGGCATCAATCGACAAAGATTGCCGATGTAAGTTTGGTGGTGTTGCAGATTACAGCTGTTGGTTGCTTAGTTTTCAGTCCCCCACTTGACAGTGTCGTAATCCTTGCAGACGTGGCGCCACCTCATGATAACCATGGGCATGGCGTTGGCGACTAGGTTGGCGGGCCGGGGTTGTCATGACCGACGTCATGCCTGACGAGCGGCACGCACTTTCTCGTCGACTTGGATTGAGTGGGTCTCGATGAAGTTGAACTCGGGCTTGATTTCTCGGCGAAAGATGTGTGAGACTGGTGGTGCTGTGCTCCTCAGCGAGGTTAAGCGGGCGGGAGAATATAGTGCCGAGGAGGGTCATAAGGGCGGGAAGAGCCTATGGAGGATTATCATTGTGCGTATCTTGCAGTGCTTTCCTTAGGAGGCGTGGCGAGGCGGCCTCCTAAAACTAATATCCTCCAATCAACTCAGCCTGCACCTAAGAATATGAGCCACAACACTACCATATGTGAGAATCAACTACCAATTGGGTAACTGATATCGTCTGAAAGACTCAGCCAGCCTTCAGACCCTAGTCTCCAACCCCCTCTATCCCGTAGTTTCTCTAGCAAATAACCCGTTGCAAAACTACTAGAGAGGAAGGCTATTATGGGATTCATTGAGATGTCGGTAAACAATCTTGAACGAATTTACCGATTTAGCCATATATTGGCTAGAGGGCGGTCGTGGTGGACCAGCCGAAAAGGGTCTTGATAGCAGGTTCCCGATGAACACGTAGCTTTTACCATCCCCAAGGATTCTGTATCAAGCGTCGACATTTTGTTCGCTTCGTACTAAGATGGTTGGCCTCGAGTTCGTTCGTTTCCATTGTTGAGGGAACGTTGACCATGCCACCTATAATTACTAAGTGGAAGCCATTACAGCCGGCTTCCGATCTCCTGTGTCTGTACAGCAATAACCATTTAGGAGTCTTAACATCCTGACGCGCGCATCTGTACGTTACGTCGATGACGAAGAATGTGCCTATATGCTGCAACGCTACCGCGACATGACTTTTACCATGCGCTCACTGGTCTGCCCGTCTTACGCAAGGGCGAAGAGGGGGGAGGGGAGGGCCTCTTTTATGGGGCTGTTGGAACTTTGCCAAGCTACCCCGCCCCGTGCCCCCCAGTAGTCCGGTGCAAGGATCCTCGTTTCCACTGTCAAACGAGTATTCGATGAACCCACACGCCATTAGCCAAATTGAAGCCCAACAACAATATTCGCAGCCTCCTGTGGCTGCAATCCCACCGACATGAAAGCAACTTGACAACTGTACGTCACAGAAGCTTTTGCCACCTATACCTAGTGAGGATTGTTTGCAGGCAAGGCGTTGAAAATCATGGGCCCATCCTAGTTGTGTAATCGGCTGCATGGGCGTAGCCGCGCATGTAAACGCCGCCGCCGCCGCCACGAGCGCCGCCATCCAAAATGAGTGTGTTGTTCCCGGTAACCGTTTTCGGTTTCCGTAAGGTAATGCCCAAAAAGAACGAGAAGCCTCGCAACAGTATTTCTCGAAACCAACTCACCTAGGTCTCTCGCCCTAAATACCAAAGAGCCTAACGACACGACATTAAAATGACCGCAGGTAGTATCTCACAGGCAAGGCTCGATCAGAACAAAGTTCGAAAACGTCGTCAGACAGTCTTTCGCAAACTGGACGAGCTGCAAAAGTACGGCGTCGATATTTACGTCGTTATTAATCAAAACAACAGATATTACACGTATACATCGAAGAAAACCGAATCTTGGCCGCCGTCCCCGGGGAAAATAGTAAGGGTCGTTTTGAACATGGTGGGTGCTGGAAACCAACTGCTTTGTGCAGGAGAGAAGTTATCCTTTGCCAAAAGAATACGGACCTGGTGATACGGTCGCAGGGCAAAGTTAATAAGATGTGTCTGCGCAAAAATACAAGCCAAGGGAGGTAGAACGAAGCCGACAGCTAGCAGACTGGGCCGCCAAGTACTACAACTATCAGGGCTCGTTTTGCCTGGTTTTGGGTTTTCACGAAGCGTTTTCGGGACTGGATCAGACAATGCAGAGCCCGGAATGAGGGAAATACGTAGAACGCCATAGAGTTGAATCCAAAATTACAACCCCGAAGCCCTCAAAGTAGCAAACAAACGCGCTCGCTAGGAAGGCTCATTAATGTGGTAAACTTCTCGTTTTCTTGCATAATTCTCTAAAGAAACTAGATCATCGATTTTGTCGGGGTGTCGGGGTTGCTTTATCACCACCGTACAGGGATAGCTCACTTCAACGGCTTCCCCGCAGTGTGATAGCCGCGCTCGGCGGCTAAAACAACGCCGTAACTGGCTTCCATTCTGTCGGGTCTGCCCGCCCCAACGTACAAGGGCTATTGTATGTGACCGACAAAGGTTGTTCAGTTCGGACTCTGACCAACAACCACGCGCTAGTCCCTTTCAAGATGCTTTGTAAAGTTGCAAAATCCTCATCACTAGAATATTGTCGGTCATTGCACCAATCCTCGAGATGCTAACAAGAACCTCGTTTGTTATGTTTCTTTGCTCAAGTTCACTCCATGGCCATATGGCCTCCTGCATTGCACGTGCATTTGTTTTCTTTAATGCCAGATGGCTGACTTGGACTACCAGAAATAACCACGCCATTTCCCAATCCTGCAACCAGCGCCTACATGCGTCCATTTTCAGGAAAAGGTGCGTATCATTCCTTTGGAAATTGCCACCAACATGTGGGGCGTTCAAGGTCGATTCCAGGGTCGCGAATTTATATCACCAACAAATGGTGCTCCCTGTCACTCCGCCCGATTATGCCGAGCTGCCAGGAGTGATGAACGCGAAACATATAAAGGATGGAGGAGAACATCTGGAGGGGAGAGAATGGGTGATTGCACATTCGTGGCGTTTTATTTAAAAACCTAATTTCGTTGCGACTCGTCATGGAGCCATCAAGCGTTTGGTTTGACCCAATTCTTGACTCATGGAGTTTTCTCTCTTGCGTCCAAAATATCACCGGCGCCCCATCTATGTCCAGCAAGCCCAAGTTCCCGTGTTCGCAATGTCAAAGGGTGTACGGAAGAAAAAGTGACCTGAACAGGCATCACAACAGCGTCCATATGAGACAATGGTCACATCAATGCCCTTCCGCTCTCTGTGGGAAAACCTTTGCGCGTAAAGACGTATGGAAGAGGTAAGAAAGACACTAAATCCGGGTATGCGCTTGCTGACGAAACAGACACATCAAAATCTGCAAGAGTAGAAGCCTGCCTATGATCCAGAACGAGGCCGGCTTCCAATTCAGCTCTATGGCAACACTATTAAGCCTGACGGATATGGGAAATACCGACACGTCAACTCAGGACGCAGCATTCTTGAGCTACCTAGCGAATCCCCAAAATAGTGCGGCTCTCTTTGATTCGGGATTCTAAGGCGCGGCTGTTAATGCGGGTGTTTTCTGGCCTGAGGTTCTGGTTCGCCATACATTGTATCAATTTTTCTGCTTTGTATTTTTGGATCTAATCTGATATTTTGCCTTCTATATGCTTTCGGCACTTCCGAACCGATTTTATGCTCCTGGGGGGCTGCCCACCCCATCTAAAGATCACTACACGCTTTGCGGGATCTCGGCCTCGCTGGACATTGGCCAGTACCATCATCAGTTCACAATCGGAGGCGTTCTCACCGTCAACGAAAAGGCGTTTGCACTTACAGTCTTGCACTCTGATCCCGAAGAGCCAGACGCGAAGACGCAGGAGACCTCCATCGAGAGCCTAGTCAAGGAAATGGTTGAAAAAGGTGCAGTTGCTAAGAATATCAAAGAGATCAACGTTGCGAGCTCGACACGAAGAAATTCGGGATCTGAGAAGGAGATGATCTCGGGAGATCCGCTGGACTCTCAACAACCTACAGGCCGTGAACACGAGCACCTCGGAACACTGACTAGGACTGGTGAGGAGTGGGCACTTATCAGCATTGATGATCCAGGAAACCGCCTGCCAAACTGCATCGAAGTGCCTGACCACGGAGCACGTTTGTATTTGGATCGCGTTCAAGACCCAGAAGATGTCCTCGCGAAGGCTAAGGTGTATGTCTGTTCTGGAGTGGGCAGTGCTATCAGGGCCAGTTTATCAGGGCCACTTTCGCGGATGAAGCTTGGGTCAGGAAAAATAATCAAAGTGTGGACGGTGACATTCATCGATCACAGAAAAGGCAAGTGGAGTTTGAGTGACCGTGTAGAATAGGAATCATTGAGTATTGGAGCTAAATATTATTATTGATAGCAGGACAACAATTACGACTCGGAGATTCAGGCTCTTGGGTCGTAAATCCATTCGAAGGAATCATCTATGGACATGTTATTGCACGCGCCAAAAATGTCGGCTTCGTCCTCCCTCTAAAACATGTGATGGAGGAGATTGGAGCTTGTCAATTGCCAACAGTAGCAATTAAGAGCCCACAGGAGGTATTTGAGGAATACGCAAAGAGCCAGAACGACCGTGGATCACTCCATCGTGCTGCAAGAGCAGGAGACGAAGTCACAGTGAACCTTCTTATCAAGCAGGGAGCAAACAAAGAGGTAGAGGATGACAATGGCCGGACTCCGCTCTATCTTGCTATCGAGGCAGGTCACCAGCCTACTGTAAAGCTTCTTATTGAATATCGAGCCGATAAAGAGGTGAAGGACTATAACTGCCGGACGCCTCTCCATCTCGCTGTCGAAGCAGAGTCTGAGGGCATTGTCGAACTTCTTGTCGAACATGGGGCCAACAAAGAAGCGAGGGATAACCATGGCCGGACTCCTCTCCATCTCGCTGTCGAAGCAGGGCGTGAAAACATCATGAAGTTCCTGCATAGCTGAGCAATGGGTTGTCTTTTAAGGTTGGTCACTAATCTTTATTGTATTCTTCCAAATTTGTGTTAAAAGGATTGTCAGATTGTTCTCGAATTTCTTCAGCGGCACCAGTTAGGATCCCATATGTTACGAAGTTTAACTTTCAGTTTTTTTTATTGTTTTTTTGCCCAGTAACTTTTGCCCAGTAACTAGTCCCCATTATTAACTGGTTCAAGTTCCTGGTCTTGAAATGGGGGCCAATTCTAATATTAAACAGAATGCTAACCTACTTGCGTTTACTAGAAACGAAAAGGGGTATAGGTTTGTGTTGATGGCTTCTAAATCAGGATAATTCATTTGTGGAGGACACCTCATTATGAGGCATCCATTATGCAGGGGCAAGGGAGTTGGAGAAAGAGGATACTTGTTTGGACGCCCACATATCTCCGGCCCCCAAAGTGACGAGAATGTACCCTGGGAAGTACGGGATATGTGAGGGAATTTATAGGCTGTTAGCTTTCCGACGATGTTTTATATTTGACAGACTAGTCCAGCACGCTGTCGTCTTTCAGCATAGCCTTTAAGGTCCCACC
Source organism: Pyricularia oryzae 70-15 (assembly GCF_000002495.2). Taxonomy (NCBI): domain Eukaryota; kingdom Fungi; phylum Ascomycota; class Sordariomycetes; order Magnaporthales; family Pyriculariaceae; genus Pyricularia; species Pyricularia oryzae. Next base: position 268,548 of record NC_017844.1, on the reverse strand, counting down.
ACCTCCTTGCTGCGCTTTTCGACAAACCTGGTATTTCATCCCTAGTCGGACGAGATAGGGACTGTCCAGCACACGAGAGATGAAAGGAGGGGGACTTAGGAAGGGAGGTTAGCAAAACCACTTGCAAAATCCGCAAGCAAGCCGTCGTCTTTCAGCACAACCTTCAAGGTCCCGCCACCTCCTTACTGCATTTTTCAATGAATCGAGTATGGGACTGGCCAATTGCGGCAGAATTATTTGCTTACAGTTGGATAGTGTCGTGTCAAGACTTGCAGAGTTACTTCATCGATTGGTCGATGGCATCCTAAAGGATGGCCGGCGGCGGCCATGTTTGTTCATGATGAAAAGCCGGTGTTATTCCATGAATATGTTTCGGAAAAGAGAAAGCCCGACTCCGACAAGTAGGCAAACATCTCTCCAGGGGACTTCATAAAAACGGGCATATCGTTTGGGTCCGGGGCGTTGGTCTCATTCAGTTTTCCACCTCCTTGTTTGGACATCCTGTCCATGGGTCCAAGTATTTTCGCCGTTGCTACAGAGATGGAGCAGAGCGTGCCGAGGAGATAGTAGACAAGATCCGTACCCGTAAAAACCAAGAGATGATGGATGAGAGTCTGAAATCGGGTAAGCGCTTAAAAGATGAGTTTTGCATTCTTAATAACCTTTTTAGGACTATGGTCTCTGTCCCCATTTATAATTTCTTGAATCCGATGAAATAGTTCGATCAATTTATTTTGCCTTCCTGTGCATCCTACCATTGGATATCGCCTCCTTGCACCTTTTCCTTGGCGCATTGGCACAAACCGGGGGAACATCTGAAACTTTTTTTCTGTTTTGTTTGTTATTATTTTATCAGTCCTAGAATGCCAGCCAAATAAGGACAGTTCTCTGGAAAATTCACCAAGGCCTTGGCCTCGTTGTGATTGTTATAGTCATGGCACTGGGCATCTCACCTCGACGGACCCATGAAAGCAAAGGCCGGATGCTATCGACCAATCGACGTGGTAGCTCCGCGAGTTTTGACATGGCGAGAACTTTGCTGTTGGGTGGGAAACAAGGAGAAGAGGGATGTGTCGTACGGGTGGAAAAGAAGGCGAAGAACTGACGGAAATAACTGGATGGGCTATGTTGGGAATGAAAACTGAAAAGTTAGGGGTTGTCCAGCACACGAGAGATGAAACGAGGGGGTGGGGGGTTAGGAAGGGAGGATAGGAATGGAGGTTAGCAAAACGACGACTTGTTCAAAATCCGCCAGCACGCCGTCGTCTTTCAGCAGAACTTTCAAGATCCCGCCACCTTCTTACTGCGTTTTTCAATGCATCAAGTATGGGACTGGCCAATTGCGGCAGAATTATCTGCATCCACGTGGATAGTTTAGTGTCAAGACTTGCAGAGTTACTCCATCGATTGGTCGATGGCATCCGAAAGGATGGCCGAGGGCGGCTATGTTTCTACGTGAACCCTGTTCATCTAGGAGGCATTGATGCATCAGGGACTGGCTGCAGAGGGGTGTGTACTTCGAAAGCAACTTTGGTTTGTTCAGTTGCAGCCGTGACGCGCCAAATAGAAAACGCGGAGAAGGGAGACGCCGAATCTTGGACATGCAAAGCCACGAGATAACAGGTACTAACATGACGAAAATTTGGCTGTGGAAAGTACGAGGTTAGCAGTAGCTCGGAAAACGCCTGTGGACGCTTATTTCCATATAAGTAAAAAGTACCGGATGTAGCATTGTCGTTGCTGGCAGACGTAATTTTAATATACCATTATATTTCGAACGACCTAAGCAATCAACCCACACAAGATCTGAAGTCCATGTTAGCCCCTGCCTAGCCCGAATTAAGCAGCCGTAGGTTGATGCTCAGTTGCTGGACCAGGTATAAAGCCAAGGAACTTGCTCCGTCCACCCATAATTGAAAAGTGTCACCTCGACACGCCAGGGGGCGAAAACCACTGGGACTTGGCCACCGCATATTATAATTTTACCCGACGATTCAAAGAAGATAGGCAGCTCATCAGATCAATTACCTCAGCCAGGATCTAGCATGCAATCTATGAGGAGCACTTCAAACCCAGTCAATATGGATCATTTCAGCTCCAACGAGACTGCAATTGACGACAGTGAATCGGAGGACGATGGCGACGTCCAGACCTTTTTCAAGCGAGTCTTCCCTTATGCCAAACCCTCAACTCAGTCTCTCATCACCTCGAAGCTGAAAAACAGCTGCCGCGAGGCTTTTTCAAAATCCACCTACCATCGGTCGGAAGCCTCGGCAAGTTGCCTCAAACTCTGCATCAGACTCCAAAAAAGTGACAAAGAGGGTATCCGGCATCGCCCAAACCCAGCTAGTCATCGATGTCCCCAACCGGAGCGGCCAAGAAGCTCTCATTTCGCCCAGAACCGAGAGACAACTGAAGGACGAAGTCACTGAATCTGCTATTGCCCATGAATATTTCGTTAACGCCCAATGGAGGAGACGCACCCCACGCCATTCCGCCAGCCTTAACCACAGTCCAGAGAAACGTATCTCGGATGAGGGGAACAGGGCGCAAAGGGATAAATGTATAAATAGTAAGAGAATATCACTGGAAGGGCCAGCAGCACGCCGAAAACTGTGAGGATTTTAGCAATGATAATGGGGATTGAAAAAAAGGGCAAATAGCCAGGGATTTTTCACAGTAACTCGAAAATGATACGCCGCAACTTGACTGAAGCCCCCTTGTGAATGTGGGCCAAAACAAGCGCGAGTTCTCTAGGCCGTTGTGGAATTTCTCGGATATCTCGTCGGTTGATGGCATCTTTCCCAGTGATTTTTAGTAGAATTCAAGGTGGCAACCACTGCTGTCAAAGACAGGGACCGAGCCTACTAAGGTAGGTCCCTACCTTGGCAAAAAGACCAAGGCGACAGGAAACTGTCACCATGGCCAGCTGACCTGCAGTACTGCAGCACCGCCAATAAAGAATAAAGTGCAGGAGCTGGGGTCCTACGACCAAACATGATATCAGCACGACGATCGTGGCAGTAACTACTACTTAAAGGAGCTCGCAGAATCGCAATCGCGGGATGGAGGTCAAAGAAGCGCTCATATAAGCTTGCACAAGCAGGTGAAAAGCTATTATCTCCTTGGCCACGCACACTTCGGGACAAATCCTAGCGACGTGCAACATGCCCTAGTCCATTGCAATGCATCTGTTGAAAAAGTGCTGCCTGGAGTGCCGTGGGGGGAGTAATACTCCATTGCCACGCAAGATATACCGTGGTTATGTAGTAGCCCCTAGTCGCAAATATATCAACTAGACAATGACTGATAAGCCATTGCGACTCGCCAGACTTCAAGAATCCTCACTAGCAACATTCTGACCAGGCCCCCGCCCGAGCCCCCTCGGCCCCGAGATCTGACTCCACCCCCTGAGCGGCAGCCCCGGCCTGGCCAGCGCCATCCTCTCCGCGTCCACCCTCTCCCCCCTCTGCATGTTCGCCGCAAGCAGGGCGCAGGACCCTACCGTGGTGAACAGCACCTTGACCACGTGGCCGAGGCTGCGGCCGCGTTCGCGCAGCATCCCGAGCAGGTCTGCCAGGGGGCGTCTGGTGGCGGCGCAGTCGGCGAGGTGGACGGCGTCGACGACCAGGACGAGCGCCTTGGGCGCGTGGTCGAGCAGCGTCCTGATCAGCCCCAGCGCCGCCGCGTGTCTTGCCGCCGGCGGGATGCTGAGGTCGAGGAGGCTGTCAAAGGCGTCGGGCCTGCAGAGGTCGGGCGGGCAGCGGTCCAGCTCGCGCGGGAGGCGGACCAGCTGGGTGATGAGCGAGTACAGCAGTGCGGTGGCTGCTTCTTCTTTACGGCTGGAATTTTGAATATTCCATGAATCCTTTGCAGAGCTTCCCTTCCAAGTGGGACGGGCACTTGCAAAAAAGTAAATACAAACCATGCCCGAATTCAAGACAATCTCGGCAATGCGAAACGCTGCACAAGTGAGCCGCTTCTCAGCCAATTCATCGACTGGCGCCTCTACCCAGATCCATTTGGACGCAGGCGTCTTCATCCACTTTTCCATCTCGACCACCACCTCGTCCGGTAGCATCACGTCTTGAGACTGCATCGACCTCCACCAAACCTCCTCGTTTTTCTCTTGCAGAAATCCGGTCGTGAGATTTTGGGCTGAGAGCTTAATATCGCCTCGCGTTGTCTGTTCCTTTCCCGGTCTCTGTCAAGTTGATATTTGCATGAATATTTTCAGCCGAGCAGGGAGCCCACCTTTGGTGTCTATAGTAGACTTTGCATCATCATTGTCATGAGCAGACTGTCTACTGCCATCAGACGAGACGTTCCTCGGTCTGGCATGATGGGCACGAGCTGAACTCGGGCCGGGAAAGTGGGAAGAGCGTCCAGCGAGTCTAAAAAGCTTTCCGTGTTGAGCAGATCGTGGTTCTAAGGATCCATCTTGTTATAAAGAAACTTTTAAGATACGAAAGCCTATAGAGTAGAAGTACTTGGGGGCTGTTCGTTGTGGGCCCCCTCAAAGAGGGGGTTACAAAACCTTGATTTTCGAAAAAACCGTGGGCCACCCCGCATCAGTTTTTTACCTAGAAAATCGTTAACAATTTAACTTATGCCGAGTGTAATCCCGTTCCATAACAACACAATTGCACTTACCGCAAATATACCTATATCATGACGTCCCCAGAATCTCCAGCTATCTTAGGAGCCCGCATGTATGCCCAATATGTCGAAACTCACCGCAGTAGGGCGGATACCGCGCGGGAGGGCAGATCCAAGCCAGAATCGCTACGATCGTTCTGTAAAAGGAACGGTTACCCGTATTCGAGTACTCAGCGGCATGCTCGTAATCTCCTGATCAATGGCATTCCTAAGATATCGATAAAGCGCAGCGGGCGGCCTTCATTGTTGACTGATGCTGAAGATCAAGCTCTCGTTGCGTATATCATGCAGCTTGATAAACTTGGTGCATATCCCGACTCACAACACGTAATATCTGCGGCCAATCTGATGCGTCAGTCACGTATACCGCCCTGTGGTCCAATTCAAATGAACTGGTACGGCCGTTGGCGTAAAAAACACCCGGAACTGCGACTTACCAAACAACAACCCGTCGAGATTACTCGCCTTAGTTGGGAGCAACAGATCGATCTTGTGGAGGCCTGGTATCGCCGCACGGCGGCTCATGCGGTAGAGCTTGGGATCACGGCTTCAGCGGCCTGGAACGCTGACGAATGTGGTACTAGAATCGGTGTGAGAGATGGCCGGATACCGGTATTGGTCGTGACGAAAAAGAGGCATGAAAAGCCACGCACCGCGGATCCGGCTAACCGTGAGAGTTGTACGTTGATAGGCGGTGGCAACGCTGTTGGGCAGTCGCTACCGCCCTTCTGTATCTTCACAAAGTGGCCAACGAGCGATTGGCTTGATCTGGATCTGCCTGAGGGTATCGTTTTTACGCGGTCAGAAACGGGGTTTTCCAACGGAGATATCCAGCTCACCTGGATACAGCATTTCAACCGGTATTCGTGGCCAGAAGTTGCTGCCGTGCAATCGATCGGATCTCCCACGTTGAAAGAGTGGTTTGGTCATGACTTTGACGTCAGATTCAACTTTGTGAACCGCACTGCGGCCAAAATCGATCCAAATTCACAGCGGGCCAAAACACGTATTTGGAGGTGGCTTTTTCTCGACGGCTTTACCGGCCACTTTGGCATGGAGATACTTGATTATTGCCTCAGATTTGATATCGAGATCGTTATTTTACCGCCTCATTCAACGCATTATATGCAGCCCATGGACGTATCCGTGTTCACTCACCTGAAAAACGAGTTGCAGGCGGTCCTGCATGAGCATATAAACACCGGTATTCCGGTGTTCACCCGCTCAGATTTCGTTGCTGCGATTCGAGTAAGTCGTTTTCGATCTACAGGTTAATTTAGCGGTAAACTGATATATCTTCCCTTAACTTAGCGCTGCTGGCAAACGGCTTTCACAACTGGCCACGTAATAAGCGGTTTCCAAGATACAGGCTTGTTTCCTGTCGACGGCACCAAAGTGCTCGCCAAACTGCGTGGCCACGCCACGGCAGCGAATACACCGCGATATCCGGACTCCCTTCCTACCGCTGAACGATTTTCACGGGCCAAATATGCGGCAAGCCGTATGGCGGCCAAGGCGCACCACTTTAGTTCAGATACCGTTGATGCTATCTCGGATTTACAAGCCGTTGCCAACGAGGCGATCATCCTACAGCAACGCGTTGCCCAAGAGCAGACGAATAAGCAAAAACGCCTTCAACGCGCTTCACGTTACAAAGTCAAAATGACGTTGAAGTCAAAAGACAAGCAGTTCCAGACCGCTAATACGTTAGAAGATATGCGGGTCGCTCACGAAGCCAAACAGGCGTTGATCGAGGAAACAGCCCTATACCAACAAGAAAAGTTCGTCAGAGATGCGTGGTATAGGGATAAGAATCAGGCTATTCAACGCTGGCGAGAAACAGAGGGCATGCCCAACGGGATTAAGATACAACAGAAGAGATATCTGGAGGACCTCGGCTTCACGCCGGAGAACGTTCCGGCGGTCAGGGAACGCCCTGGAAAAAGGAAGAAGACCGATTCACAGCCCTCACAGTCATGGTTCGTCGATAAAGGGCCAATTTCAGCTGGAAATACAAGTACCCAGATCAATATTACCGTGGATACCGACTCTGCCTGTTCTATCAGCATATGCGTATCACGATCCTCGCAATCAGCCTCACCTCCCGCCCCAAACAGGCCTTCCAAACCGTTCCCACGGTATATACCATTGGCTACACCCTCTCCCCGTCAACTTCAGGATACGAGACCGCTTGAAGACCGTTCCTCGCCGCCAATACCGGGTGGTAGAAAGGATGAGTTGGAAGTACCCGGGTCGCCTTGTGACCGCTTGAGCGACCGGAAAAGGGCGATTGAGCCAAAACTCCAGAAATAGATATCTACAGCGCAATTCACGGCTTCAATTTATCTGCAAATTCTAACCTTTTTCGTGGGTGTAGTGTTTACGAACGTGAATCGAACTTTCATGCGCTACTTTGTTAGCGATCTGCTAACAAATTTGCTGGCCCACGGTTTTTTCGAAAATCAAGGTTTTGTAACCCCCTCTTTGAGGGGGCCCACAACGAACAGCCCCCAAGTAATGATGAAGCGTGAGTTCTCGTCTTCTTATATGATTTGACCGCCATAAGCTGGTGAAGCATCTCTTAGGGCCGCCTTGCCATTTCGTGCCACACGCCACTGTGCTTACCTTTACCTAGGTTAGGAATGGAGGTTATGGCGGACGTAAAAGGGGCCATGTGGTGTACATCCATTCAGAAGAGCGGTGGCAAAGCTTGGTTCCCAATATTGCCATCCAAATCATGCGGTCCATCAATGCGCCGCCGGACCTTTTGCCTCTCATCGAAGATTCGCTCGCCGACAATGACGACCGACCCAGAAAGGTGATTTGCGTGACACAGACTTCGTATAATCCCGTTTGACTAGGGATGGAAAAACTGTCCCTAACCTCCCTCCCTAACCGTCTCGTGTGCTGGACAGCTCACTAGCCGTTGCCGCACGCCCTAATAACCTCAAGCCAAGGTTTTGGAAGGCCCTGATCGCAATCCGTACATCATATTCAAGCAATAAATCAGCCATATAATCAGCCATTTTTTGAGCTTCACTCCATTTGACAGCTGGGGTACCGCACGCCTCGCTTGCCGATCTCCTTCCGCCCAATGGCATCCTCAGGCATAACCCAGCCGCGCGCCCGCTTGGCCCCACGCCTCTCAGCCAGCCCCGGTTGAGGCATCCAGTCATCCCGCGGGAGTGCCTTGCGCCGCGTGCCCTCGGCTGGCGCGCCGATCTCACTGCGCCAGTGTGCATGGCCGGGCAGCTGCTCGTCGCCGACCAGCATGCAAAGACCCCAGAGCGCCAGACAGGCAGTCAGGGGGGTCTCGTCGTTATTTGCACTACCCTCTCCATGCTTGGCCAGCTGTGTGGCGCCGACCTCGAGATAGCCAAAATGTGGGGTTTCCTCGGCGCCGTTGCGGACAAAGACAAGTTCTATCTCGGTCAGGATAAAGCCGTAGCGGCAGCCGTGCTCACGCATGATTTGGTGAAGGTGCGCCAAGCCTTTGAGGTACTTGATACGCTTGGTGTTATCGACTCGCATGCCAGTGTTGAAGCGGTCAAAACTCTTGACCAGGCCCACCAAGCGGGCCGTGGGCTTCCCACCAAATATGGCGGTGGCCGAGGACGTTTCGCCGCGAGCGTTGACAACGAACACAAAGTCCGAAGCTGGTGAGGAAGGAGTGGTTGTTGCCGCACTGTTGCTCTTGGACGGGTGAGAGAGCTGCAGAGGGCGGGTGCTTGAGAGGCTGAGGGCGGTGTTAAGCTTGGGCAGGTAGTAGCTGGAATAAATAGAGTACAGAGCGGCCTCTGTCTCGGGATGCTGCTGTGTGACGGGTAGCGAAGGGAGGAGACACGCTGGCACAGCAGTGGAGAGGAGGGTTGAGGCGCCGGGAAAGGATAAAATTGTAGAGGCGTCGAAGGCGGTCCAGGGGCGAACCTGTCTGACATCCCACCAGAAATGCTTGGTATGAGGATCGTTCAGCGGGAACGAGATGGTGCGGACGAGAGCCGGGGCAGGATTGGCAGTGGTCAGGTATGATATTAAGGTGCTTGTCGGTCCAGCGGCCGGGGCGGCAGCCTCACTGGCAGAGGCGAGAGGGGATGACTCGCGCGGCGTGAACGTCTGTTGATGGTGGTAAAACAAATCCGGCTGCGGCATGAGGGTCTGGGTCTGCATTGACGACATGGCACCGGCTATTGTAGTGGCTGCTGCCATGAATGGCGATAGCTGGTGGTGGTCATAGGACGAAGCCGGCTTGGACATAGGGGAGCAGAGAAGCTGGGATGAAGACATGTTCTCGGTCATGGTTGTCCAGAGTGGCGCAGCCATAGTCTTGGGCTGGGGTTGAACAAACACGGAGGGGCTTGATTCGGGGTTGGCGAAGTTGGAGTGCTTGAAACGGGCCTTTGAGCTCTTGCAGACGCCAGCGGTGGAAGTAAGGGTCTTTATACGCTTCGGTTTCGGCTTCGGGGGTGAAACGGCAGTGATGGAGCCGATGGCCGAGTCTTGGGGCCTAATTTTGGGAAGAAGCAGGGGTCCGTAGGTGCGGATGGGCAGCCTTGCGTTGGTTTTTATGCGGGTGCTGTAGTCGCTGTCTGTTGTGTAGTCCGAAAGCAAGGGATAAAACGAGTAGATCGAGGCCTGAGACCCAGCATGTGGGCCTGTGCTGTAGGGGATCTCAAGAAGCGAAGGATCGAAAGAGAAGCTCGGGGTTGTTGATGGCTTGCATGGTGTAAAAGCAAACTCAAAGGGGAAATCCGTCAGACTGGGGAGGTTGATTGAGGTGTCAGTTGATATAGGAAAGGAGATAGGAATCCAGTGGCTGAGGGCACTAAGGCACTGCTTGAGGTGTAACTCACGTGGACATTTTGTAGACTGTCTCTGCTTGCGTCTGTTTTGCTACGTTAGGGGGTAATAAAGTCCTGCTATGATGCTGGGAAGTGAATGACGGCTTGATGGTGATAGGAAGACGAGACGAGTTGCGGGAAAGAGGGAAAGTCGAGCATACTTATTCTCTTGGGTATCAAGAGATGGATGAGCTGCCTGGCAAGCCAAATTGGATTAGACGGATCAAGTTGATCGAGATGGTCAACTGGGGCTTGACGTACCAAGCTTAGCCTACGCTACCTCTGGGGCTACCCGTTAGGCTAGCGGGTAAACACAAAGAACACGACGCGGACGCCAGACGCGACTAGCTTCGCAATTACCCACGTGGTACACTTTTGCGCGACGAAGGCCTTCCTACAGTGTGTCGATCTGACATTGAGAGGCATCTAGCTAATTGCTGCTGCAGATGCTGCACGAGCGCGTGGCCATTTTATCACCTAGGACTGGGTTCCCACGACCTAGGAATGGGAGAAGACGAAAAAGGATATTAAGCGGCCTTATACCCATTCACTATTTAGACTGGTCCACTGTTTTTGTTGTCTTTGGAATTACTTGGCTTTTTTTTAATCATCGTACAAAGACGAGAGGCGTTCCTTTGGCAGGAGGAGCGCATCCTCGAAAGCTATGAACTTCTGCCCGAGCAAGACGTATGCTCTCTCAGACTCGCCGACTCTGCCTGCTAAAACCTCGTTACCAAGTGCCTCTTCCTTCGCACCCACCTGAACTTCACGGCCAACTCCTTCGCCAAGGCATCGTAAATTCAAGCCTTGTCGAGGATCGGACACCATATCCAGCACTTTTGCTGTTGGGTAGGAAATAAGGAGAAGCCTGACAGGGATGTGTCGAATGGGCTGGAAAGAAGGCGAAGAACTGACAGGGATGTGTCGAATGGGCTGGAAAGAAGGCGAAGACTGACAGGGATGTGTCGAATGGGTGGGAAAGAAGGCGAAGAACTGACGGGAATAAATGGATGGGCTGTGTTGGCAATGGAAGCTGGAAACTATCCAGCACACGAGAGGGGGGTTAGTAAGGGAGGTTAGGAAGGTCTTCTTCTTATGTTACGTCACTCGATAAATATGATAGTGATATACTTTTGCTTTTATGTATTTGCCGGATACGCTGATATGGCACAGAAAGCTTCAGACCATGGTACATTGCCATTGAGCGCAAATCATCATTTGTTTGTCTTAGGCTCATAATGGGTACGAAGAATCCATTCCTATGGAAGGCCCGAGCTGATAATTCCGCAAGGGTTAGGTCCACTCCAGATGGCTCTGAGTGCTTGCTTTATGCAACTCCTCTCTTATGAGGCGCTTTTAAGTGGGTGGAATTACTATACAAAGCACCACGGCCACATCTCGACTTTGTCATTTCTTACCCTGTGTAGCTGTTGCTCCTCGCAGATTTGAAGGACCTTCTGGCCAAATACGGCTACACTTATGGCCTCTGCCAAGTTGACGAGCATTGCAAGCTGGCTGAAGGCGAAATTATGCTTGCCCAAGGAAACACAACGCAACTCGAGAGGATTCACAGAGCTTGGCTTTGACTTAAGGGTGTGTTCCTTTACTCGGACACTGCTTGAGATATCCCTCCTTCGCCCCCTGCTTGAGCTCTCTCTCCTTCCTTCCACACTTGATCTGCTCTTCATCCTCTCAAGCTTGCGCTCTCCTTCATTCCTGCAGCCGACATCATGGGCAAAATAAACCGGGACGAAATTGCTAGCAATTCAATACTGAAAGCCGAACGGGAATTTGTAAAGCAACTTCTAGGCTCACTTACAACAGACGGAAATAAAGACAACGAAAACAAGTATCCTCGTAGTCTTGCGCAGCGTACAGCCGAGTCGAGGTCGAGGTATTTTAGGGCAATAGTTTTCTTCGTTGATCTCCTGCTTACGTAAGACTAACCCTCTGGGTTAGGTTTCCAAACTCAACGCCGTGCTGCATGCCCCCCATCGCCTATGCCGCAGTGGGGCGTGCTTATGACAAGGGTCTTGTATACATTTTCTTGTCATGAAAGGCAGACGGGTTCCCGTTCTGGGCACATGTATGATTTGGATGTAACTGGGTTGTTCAAGATTGTTATAATGATGTCTATCAAAATCTTCCTAGCACAACTGGAGGAAATCGTCAGTGTCTTCTGATTGGATGAATATAACCCTGAATTTGCTGATTTTGTTGCAGCCAACGACGTGGTCCTGGAGTCAATGGTGGTGGTGAGGATAGCAACGCGTCCAAGATTCGGCGTCTCCTTCCTCCGCGTTTTGTATTTGGTATATCACGCGTCATACTATTGGCTTTATAGCCACTGCTACGAAAACGCGATTCTGGTGATTGTTCTCCGGATCCAAGCAGTTGAGCATCAGGGTAAGCCGCCTTGGCTGCCCAATGGCATGTCTGCCAAGGGGTGCAACACGAGCGAAACCGTGGCATCCACCTGCATCCTACAACATTGGTTGGCCAACGCCATCGGAACGCGTACGTCCGGGGATTAGATAACTCAGTCGCGGAATAAGGGGCTCTCGAAATTTAGTGCGATCAGGAATGTTAATTGGAGACTAGGAACTGCCACAGAAACTCTTCCCCCCTCATCGTAAAGCTCGTAGGACCCCTAGTCCACGCTCGTGGTTCGAGGCCATGTCGAAACTCTCCTGTCCATTTCAGTGGAAATTTAGAAGGTGAAGTGCTGTGAAGGTTGTCGAACTGTTGAAGGTATATATGCGCTATGTAGTTCCTCCACAAGCCTTCTCAACCTGGAATAGTTGGATGCCTTTTTGCTTCCCAGCTAAGCCGTTGAATGTACAAAACCAGGCGTGAATTACTACGCCACTATGCCGCAACGCCAACACGGCACCACGCCATGCGCCACTACGCGCCACTACGCGCCACTTCGCCATACGCTGTCGCATGTATTTGAGCAGTCGGTAAGAACAAAAACAGGAATCATATTCGGGCCAACCCTTGAAAGTTTCTATAATACCTCTTTTTGGACATTGGTTGCTGGTTTCATTTCTGGATCAACGAAGCGATGTGGCTTTCGCTACAGATTGCCCCTAGTGGCACGTCTCAGCTACACCCTCCTCGCCGCCTCCCGCTCGTACAAGTCGCGATTTTCGAATCGGAGGCCCAACAGCAAATATTACAGGATTCCTGCAGCGACGCCTGGGCTGTTGATGGCGATATGAACTTCGGCTTTGTGGTATTTGCAAACATTGTTGATCTTCTAGGGTTTCGAAAACTAGGTACTTTTTCAATCCAACGAAGCCGATGGGATATAAGCGACTAACAGGGCATTCAGAAGGGGAAGAAAGAGAAAAAATGCTGGAGAAAAGCATTGAAATGATCAATTCCGGAAACAAAATCTACTGCTACCAAGCAACTGCCAGCACGGTTGTCTGGGGCCCGGAGCAAGTCCCTTTGCCGAAAACGATACGATCGGAACCAGAACAAGAAAAAGATTGTAGAGACCCGACCGAAATATTGGAAACCTCCAAAAGATTTCCTCTATTGTTTTTGATTATTACCACCAAGTTTAATCTTATTAGTATTTTCTGCATGTATAGAAGGTGGAGTAGGTGTTAATTGTCAGAAAAGCGTTGATGGAACTCGTACGATGCGCATTAGGACAAACTCACTGAAAGGGCCAGCAGTATCCCGATAACCGTAAGGATTTTAGCAATAATTATGGGTTGAAAAGGACAAATAGCCCGAGCGGCCATGTTTTTGCGGGAACCCTGTTCATCTGGGAGGCATTGATGGGTATGGTTCTGGCTGCACAGGCGTGTGTACGCTGAAAACAACTTTGACTTTTCCCGTTGGGAACATTGCGAGCCTAGAGAGACCATTGGTCAGAGCGAATTCACTTCTTCCCCGACAAACACTTGGTCGACCAAAAAAGCGAAGAGGGGTAACCGGAATGTCTCATGCATAGTCGCTAACAATGCAATAACGACAAGTCATGCATAGATGTTAGGAACCGTGAAATGTACTTGAAGTTGGTCTCCACTGTCCACGTATAAAGATGGTGGGTCATCGAAGGCTGCATAAAAACGACGGCGAGGGAACAGGGAGGGAGGCAATGTGTTCCCAATACGCGGTGCTGAAGCGCGTCGCGCAAAAGTGGGTTCCGCCCAGGCGGAAAGGAAGCCGTTTTAAAACGGAACTTACGCGTCGCATTCGACATTTCCAACAGCGGCTCCTGAACTTGGTCAGTTTGGAGTTTAGATGCGTTGAAGTATTTCCCCCAAGGAAACTCGGGTTTTCGTCTCAAGACCCTGCTACTGCTGAATCATTTGTTACTGTTCCCTTTATTATTTTCCCCCCTAGCTCACAGTATATGCGGAAGCGATGTACAAGAAGAGGCAAAACGGTGTGAGGTAGAATAGCAAGGCACTACGGGTTTTCCAAGCTACCTTCCAAAATCCTGTCAACGCACCAGTCGACAGTATTACGGCCGGGAGTTACTGAATCCTGAAGATGCAAATACCAGTCGAGCAGGACCCCATATTGTCATATTTTCTAATCCATGCTACCAAAGCCAAACCTAGCAACCCGAACAACAGGACGTTCATTCAGGAGTCTCACAGCTCCCGGTACGATTCCACTTTGACCATCTCGCCAAGAATCCTCTGCTCACGCTTTGGTGATAAAATTTGTTAGCCAAAAATTCTCTAATGCGCCCCGCGGCAGAGTACAGCTTTCTACCTGCTTCAGATTTCGGGGGAGTTTGCAAACGAAATAACCATGCGAATTCTGTTGGCAGGAGAAATCTCCAACTTGATTAGAAAAGGCGAAAGTCAGGGAATATCTTAAGTGCTGAGCCAGCCGGCTTGAAATGTCGGCTTACGGTCATAATGTACTGGGTCCCGAACAAGGCAGTGAAGAATTCTCGGAGGGACGCGTCGTCCAGGTACCGGGCCTGGAGCAGAACTGTCTTGGTCGGTGGCGACGGCATATTTCCCGTGCGTAGGTGCAGCTGCTTTTCACCTTGAATTCGAAGAATCAGAGACTGCCTGCAATAAAAATTGGAGAGGAAAATGCTTGTGGATATAAAACATTGAAAATCAGATGTAAATATCAAAGTACTCCTACGCCTAGGTCTTAGGCCACAGTTTTCCCGGAATACTTCGGTAAGTTTGGGTTTGCTCACGGTTTTAGAAGTACAAGTAACCCTCTCACACTCTAGCTCCGCGAAAATGATAGGTCCTGCAAAAAGCTAAAATGTAGTATTTGCAGGAAACCTCAACGCGTGGATTTGCATGCCATTAGGAGAGCCGTAAGCCTTTTCTGGACCGGTCCTAGTGGGAGTGTTTTCATCGTCCCCTAGGTCCTCGCCGTCGTCGTCGAGGGGTACGCAGCACGCGAAGACGGATTTATTGCCAACCCTGTGGTGTATATTTCTGTCGACGATTTGCGGGATTTTGAGACACTGGGATGCCCCAGAGACTAGCTAGATACAGAACTTCCAGACATCACGTTGGTTCGCTGATTGTTGTTGAACTGTCTTGTGTTGAATGGCCCACCTCGTTGGGTTTTGGGTCTCCAGCTTCGTATGTGTATTTAAGGAGATAATAGCTTTTCACCTGCTTGTGCAAGCTTATATGAGCGCTTCTTTGACCTCCATCCCGCGATTGCGATTCTGCGAGCTCCTTTAAGTGGGTTTGAAGTGCTCCTCATAGATTGCATGCTAGATCCTGGCTGAGGTAATTGATCTGATGAGCTGCCTATCTTCTTTGAATCGTCGGGTAAAATTATAATATGCGGTGGCCAAGTCCCAGTGGTTTTCGCCCCCTGGCGTGTCGAGGTGACACTTTTCAATTATGGGTGGACGGAGCAAGTTCCTTGGCTTTATACCTGGTCCAGCAACTGAGCATCAACCTACGGCTGCTTAATTCGGGCTAGGCAGGGGCTAACATGGACTTCAGATCTTGTGTGGGTTGATTGCTTAGGTCGTTCGAAATATAATGGTATATTAAAATTACGTCTGCCAGCAACGACAATGCTACATCCGGTACTTTTTACTTATATGGAAATAAGCGTCCACAGGCGTTTTCCGAGCTACTGCTAACCTCGTACTTTCCACAGCCAAATTTTCGTCATGTTAGTACCTGTTATCTCGTGGCTTTGCATGTCCAAGATTCGGCGTCTCCCTTCTCCGCGTTTTCTATTTGGCGCGTCACGGCTGCAACTGAACAAACCAAAGTTGCTTTCGAAGTACACACCCCTCTGCAGCCAGTCCCTGATGCATCAATGCCTCCTAGATGAACAGGGTTCACGTAGAAACATAGCCGCCCTCGGCCATCCTTTCGGATGCCATCGACCAATCGATGGAGTAACTCTGCAAGTCTTGACACGATAAGCAATTGGCAAATGCCGTCTGGACAAAGCAAAATATGCGTGTGGCACGAGTTGGGCCAGTCTGTGCTGCCGACCTCGAGATAGCCTAAGTGCGTCAAGACGAGTTCAATCTCGGCCAAGATGGTGTTGTGACTCATATTCTCAGGTGCAAGTTGAGTTGATTGGAGGATATTAGTTTCAGGAGGCCGCCTCGCCACGCCGCCTCGGGCAAGCACCAACTCCGCGATAAGGGGAGCTTCAAAAAAATGTGCTGACGAATAGGCCGGTTTCGCTCTATGCCCTGCGTCCTGCAATGTTGATTGGCGAATATAACCGGAAGCAGACATTCTCTTGTCGGTTCGTCAACTGAGAATATCTGCAGGAGATAGCTTACCGAACTAGGTTGAAGCTGCAGGATTATAAAAGCTGAACCGCCGCCCTCTGCTTCAATTTTCTTTCAATCTTAACACCTCACACTCTTATACCAACTATCAAAATCACTCAGAGCTCCAACAATTTATCTAAAAACACATAAATTTCAGAAGCTGTCTAGTTTCCCAAGTGCAATCCGCCCAAAATGCCTTCGGAAGTTGTCAAGTGCGCAAAAGGCGGAAAGGGCATTTCGAGCACTCAAGTTTGCCCTTTCTGCTAGAGCATCAACTCTCCCTACCTCTGGAATGGTCCATTCCCTATAGTGGATGTACAATGTCTAATAATTTTATGCGTACCGACAGGTATGAGTTTGGAGCTTATTGTTGGCATTTCTACAGGATATGGTCAAATGTATAGTCTGGCGAGATTCGATTTTTTGTGCGGATCACGGCCTGGCGAGGGGGCAGTTCTCGATCCTTCATTGGTCAATAGAAGGTAACTGTTTATCTGGTATATATAGCGAGCCCTTGGCTCTAAGAACCCTGGTCCCATGATTCGGCATCCCTAAGAGGCTGCAATATGTCGGACCCGGTTGACGAGGCCTCCACAAAATCGTATAGATCACCAGGACTGACATCATTGGGCAACTTCGTGTACCTCTTCCGAGCAGCTTCGTTATAGCCGCTGTCGAGGGGCGGACACTTTTGCCTGAGGATTTCCATCAGGTTCTTAGCCGTCTCGATCCAGCAGACGAGACGGCCCATTTGCTTGGTCAGTTCCGAGTGACCCTGCGACTCGGCGGCGACTCAGCGTTGACATACTTGCGGTTGGGTGGATAGGGCCTGACGGCACTGTTCACTGCGGCAGACATTTCTCCAGTCTTTTATAGTGTTGACGCCCAAAATGTGTCAATATCTGTAGTGGGTGTGAGGTTTATATATTCGTTAGTCAAAGGTGACTGGGCGGGACGTATGTGTGCACTGAACTAGCGCATGAGTGGCAGGCAGGGAGGCAGAAATGGAGGGCATTTATCTGTTCTACGATGGTACACACTGTCTCTAAAGAACTTGGTGCTAATGTGTGCTACTCGGAGAAAACCAAGCACCTTTTTCAATATCACGAAAGGTTTGAAAATATGCCTGGCTACAAGTGAAAAACGAGGTTATATTACAAGGCCTTCCATTTTGGCCTGGTTTGTTTGTACTTTGGTAATGCCTGCAGCGAAAAGTGTTTACGGAGCTTGCCCGAGGGCCCGATGGTGGTGCATGGTGAGCTTATTTATCGGTCTGCTCACAAAATTTGATAACGTTGCGAAAGACAGCATAGTAGTCTCACATCAGTTATCCTGGATCGCTCTTTCATAGGGTTCAGCTGATGAAGCCTGGAAGATGCACAAAAGCAGTGAAGTCGTTGGCAAATTTTAGCCAACTTGTTATCAATCATTAAAAGCGGTTTAAGTAAAGCAGCTCATCGATTCACGAAGCCTACCTGCACAATTTTCAAATGACGTATCCTGTTTCTCATACGCAGAAATGTATCAACTTCAACAAACAAACGGAAACCGTGGAACTGAGATTTCTCGATCGCTACTGAGTCAAAAAATTGGCAGCCAAGTTCTTAAGGCTAGCCTGGTATATCTCATGGAGCTCTTTCACCACTTCAGGGTCAAGTGGTCGTCCTGCGACGGTTGCGGCTTCTACAGCTTCCGCCGCATGTTCACACGTTTTGAACAGCTGTAATGGCGACTCTTTGAGAACAAGCGATGCAATCAGACGAAGCATCGTGTTATCAGGTTTCCGGCGTTGACTAGGCGTGTGGTTAGTAATTCAATGAAACCCAGCTTCAAATTGTTTAGAAACGAACATAATTTCTTCGGCTTCTTCCGAATACACCAAAAGAAAGAGCGGCCATGGTCCAGCCAGCTCATTCCATCGCTTTGCCACACGCTTGCGTTCGATGAGAGCTCTCCGGGATATCGAAGGCACCATTTCTTGGGCACTCATATAGATATCCAGCACGATACTAGCATTTCGATACCCGCTTCGTCGATGAAGATGGCCGTTTTGCCTTTCCATGGCCACGCGGGCCTCCAATGCCTCCAGAACGCGAACTAGCTGTACTTGTGCAAGCCTTGACAGTAATTTGTCGCCATTTTGAGCCGTAATAGCTTTATCCAACGCTCTCAAGACAGCAAAGACTCTGCGATCTGTGCTCAGAATCTCGCATGTCATTTTTGTTTGGGTGAGGAGAATAGCCCAGCGTCCTAGTACTGACTCAATCTTCCCGATGAAGTGAACCATGGGGTTTTGGTCAACTAGGTGCACACAGATTGCATACAGACCTTCCATTCGCATTTGACCCTCTGCCTCATCTTTCTCTTCAAGCCTAAAATCGTTTGGATTCTGGTTCCAAACATCCAACGACATGGCTTGAAAGCGATGCGTTAAAGCATCCACGTCAACCATCACGGGCACAACAAAGACTTTCGAATATTCCGTAGGTAATCTACGTTTGGGGCGGAGATCAAATGCAGTTTGATAGTTTATACCTAATCCTCGCAGGCTATCAGCCTGTAATGTTGACGAACCGTGGTTACCGTTTCCTGGTTCTGGGATTTGAGCGAGTTCTAAGGGCACCGTGCCACCAACAGGCCCACCAAACACCGCATTGCAGGACTTTGGGGGTGGAGCCCTGGGGCAGCGGCAGCGTCTTTGGCATGCCGCCGGTGCCCTCGACGCCCTCCCGGGCCGGCAGGCACGTCGGCGACGAGCACGACTTCTCGCCCCCGTCGGCGGCTGTGGCGGCTGCCTCGAAGGAGCTGCTGGACCTCGAGTTCGAGGGCTTAGAGAACTTCTTCGGCCTCAACGGTGAGAGCAATTACCTGCCCGGATTCCAAGGCAGGCCCAAGAGCCCATCGCGAAACATTACCTCCACTCCGACCATCCATGAGGAGGACGAAGGAGCGAACGACGACGACGACGGCCTGGCCTCGGACATCGCGGCCGCCAGGGAGGCCAGCGTCTCCTTCAGCACCAAGCTGCAGAAGAAGCGCATCCGCCGCCGCCGCAAGCCGAGCACGCGCGAGGACGACGACACGGAGACGGAGACGCAGCGCAGACATCGTCGCCACCAGCACGAACGGAGCAAGCACAGGGATGCCGTCGACGGCGACAGCAGCAGCGATCACCCCCGCCGCCGCCAAAGGTCCCGCTCCCGGTCCCCACTTGCCGGCAAACGACACCACAGGAAGCTCAGGCGCGAGGAGCACCAGCGTCCGCCGCAGACGCCCCCGCCCCCGCGCCCCGCCGCCCATGACGATGATGCCGGAAGTGGTGCTGGCCGAGGGCGACGAGGTCGAGTACCCCAAGAGCCCGCTGTCGCTGCGCTCGTCGCCGGCCCTGTCCCCGCGGCGCAACAACCTGAACATCTCGGCCCCGATGCTATCGCGGGAGCCGCTGCCGTCGATGCTGCTGCTCAAGCCGACGGTCTACGACCTTCGCCCCTCGGGGTCGTCGTGGTCGCCGCGGGTGGCGGTGGGCAGCACGTCCCCGCCGACGCCGAGCAGCAGAAGCAGAAGCACGCCAGGAAAGGGCGGCGCGCGAGCGGCGCCGGTGGACTACTTTGACGACCACGGCGACGGGCTCTCGCCGGTGCAGCGCAACCTGGAGCAAGAGGAGACGCACCGGTGGCTGGCTGAGGATGCCGAGGCGCGCAAGTCGGCGCTGCAAAAGGCCAAGGCGGCCGTCATGAGCTGACGCGAGAGTTTTACAAGAGTGGTGGCGGTGGTGGTGGCGGCGGTACGTCGCCTTCTCCCGCCGTGCGTTGCGCCGCAGAGGTGACGAGCATGGGAGGAAACATCGGCGGCGGCCACGCTCAGGCTTCCTCTGGCGGACTGATGGGCTTTCGGCTCCGGGAGGGACTGCTCTTTGGGACCAAGAGCTCCTTGTCGATTGCGCACAGCCACCAGAGCATGGATAGCAACTCGACTTTGGTGCCTTTGATCATCAGTCGGTGAGGCGTTGGTGTGTTTGGGTGGTTGATATCATGTTTCATTGTAAGCAGATCATTAGCTTCAAGGTGTAGGGAAGTATGGATCTGTAATCTCCCAGCAATTTGAACAATTTTTGAACACTTGGTCACGCACCGACGAGCAGCGAGAATTCTGGCGTCAGCCAATATAGGTAAGAAAACAGTTCTGGCTGCTTTTTAGGATTCAAGGCCTATGTAAGCCTAATACTTCCGCACTGGGGTTCAGTTCATTAAGTGCCGTGGTGATTTGTTGGTTCTTCAGCGTTCCGTTTAGATTTGGACGACATGCTAGCCACCTTTCCTGTTCTTAGATCCAGGGCAAAGATCTCTAGCGAGGTATAGGATGGGAAGAGCGGTGTCATATACCGTGGGAGCGAAGTTTGTCAATTATGTCCTCTGGGAAAACGAAGATCATAGGGGAAATCTGTTGCAATGGCATGCACTTTTCCAGCACGGAGCTGGGAAGAAGCGGATCCAAGGCGGTTATGTATCCCGACAACACTTTGGCAGTTGACCCAACACTACTTGACCAATCGAAATTCTCGGCGCCATCCGGCTTGAGCCACTGATGAATTGCAAACGTTTCGTCAGGAGCCCATTACCTTTGATGAACAATCGATGCAAACGGTAGCGGAAAATAACAGTTCTTGGTCCACTGAAAGGTATGACTACCTCTTGTTTTATTCAAAACTCTTTTCTAATTCCTTGCTCTTGCCAGAGCTATTGCTGAAAGCACGCTTCGGTGAGCGACGAGGTCGCATCCAGAACAACAACTCTAAGCTCTTGGCGGGTAGATGAATGGCATGCTGTACCGTAACTTCAGTCTAGGGGCAGAGCTATGCTCGAGCGCGTCGCGTCTGGTAGTGCAATCATGACCATTCAAGTGCCGCACCCGTGTCAATCTCTTCAAGTTGGCTAAACCTAAGTCAACCGAGCGAGCGCAAGCATTGACTGCAATCATGACAGGCATGCGTGCAAAGAAGCTGGGCAGAGCATGAAAACAGCTGAGGTTGGAAAAGTGGCGAGTTTTTGTGGTTACATCGAAAGGTGGATAGTTGGTAGTGCAGCAAATGGGAAGTGTGCGAGAGGGTGTCGGCTTTGGCTTACTGCCCAGTATTCCATATGGAACTAGAACAGGCAAACCTCGCGTCCGATTATTACTTTTGAGATTTGTGGGTGCAGGCCTGTCAATCGGAGTCATCCGGATTTTTCCTTCCAGCACACGTCGAGCAAGGGTGCTCATGGTTTGCCGTATTTATAACAATATGCGTTCTGGGGAGCCAAGGCAGCGGCAGATTTATAGCATTATTCCATGGTTTGTGTGTATATTATCTATTCAGCCTGATGTTTCCCATGCGTATATCGTTCGTACCAAATACACAGGCTTCATGGCACCACTGTGGCAACCAACTAGAACGCTCCAGAAGCCATATGCAGCATGGCACCAGGGTCACACGCATTCTAATGTCTCTGGCAGAAAGAGCGCGTCCTCGAAAGCATCTACGAACTTCTGCCCAAGCAAGATGTATGCTATCTCAGGCTTGTCAACTTGGCCTGCTGCAACCTCTTTACCAAGCGCATCTTCCTTCGAACCCACCTGATGTTCACGGCCCCCTCTTTTACCAAGGCCTCGAGGAGTCACACCACATCCAGCATTTGACCTTTACTTTTGTCCACTCTGAGGGTACCTTCCTTCCCCCTCTGGTACACCCGGTTACGGGCGACGAAGTCAGCTTTCTCTATACACCCTATATTCATGTGGCCTTTCCCATGAGCAGGCCAAAGTATGAGAACTCAGATCTCGGCGACTCGCTCACTCAACAGTACCCTCCCTCCCCTATTCCACTCTGCCACCAATGTGCCGTCCTTCATCAACGCCTTCAAGCACCTGCCCAACATGCGTTATCTGACAATCTGCTGTCCTGGTAAGGATAAGGACGCCAGAGAGTGTTACAGGCGCGGTATTGTGGATTGTGCCCTTATTAGCCTTCGCATTTCTATGGAGCGTGCACCCCTGGATAAACCGAACAAGCTCACGCTCTCGTCTGTCCACCCTTCGGCCAGCCGCAGGTTTCCCGAGTAGCTCTTTGAGCTTATTTACGTGTGTCGGGTCAGGTGACCGCCCGTTTGCCAGCCATCCAGTCCACCTTAGCTAGAGCTTCGTTGGCGTAGGTGAGATCGCAGATTTGATCCCTCCTACTAGGCTAGAATACAGATTCTGTTCGTCACTTCAGTATGTTATTGTCAGCTTTGCATTGTCACACTCCCAAACATCGGAAAGCAAGCCCCAAACTTGGATTGTAGTCAAGCTTGGTCGTTTGCTGTTTGTAGCATAACTTCGACGACCACGGAGTGACATGTGTACCCTTGCTAGTCTATTCATCTGACTGTTTTGTATCCTCAATTGAGCGTGCGCCATGGAGGCTTGCCTTGCCTCAAAAGGGTCGCCCATCAGGCTTAGCAGCAGAAAACCCGAGGCGGCTCATAACATTCGTTTGGACTTTAAAGCCTCTTCAAGCCCGGTAATCACAACACGCTTGCGCGGGTCCTCCTCAGTCATTTGGCGTACAAGCCTGTCCATCAATTCACTCCCAAGAGACCTCCTTTTTCCAGCGACGGTGTTCAACCAATCCGACATTTTGTCTGCAGCATCGCCCACTTCATCTACGATGTTGCTGATCCACCAAACAGGATAGCTCTCGGGGCAATCCAACTTGCGAAGCAAATACAGCATCACCACTCCCAGTGCCCAAATATCCCCAGGTAGCCAACGCGAATAAGTTTCAAGAAACTCGGGTGGGAGATACCAGGGTGTTCCACCTCTTTTCAACCCGTCCTCTTTTGATAAATCATCGTTGCTTTGACCGAAATCGAGCAAGACGGCTCCCCGGGCCCGACTGAATAGGATATTATCAAGCTTGATGTCTTTGTGAGCGACTTCGCGGCCATGCATCCATACCAGCGCGTCAACCATATTGGTCATGACTTGCTCGGCATCACTTATAGTACCCGAAAAGAAGTTATCGGGGCCAAGCCAGAATTTGTCCCGGAGGGATGGCGCTGGGACGTTCTCAATGATAATAGTATGGGAACGAGCGTCCCACGCAAGCAGCTGGGCAATGAATCGGTGCTTGTCGGAGCCAACCTTTAAGTGAATCCTGATTTCTTGCAACCACATATTTGCGGCTCTCCGAGGGTCGTCAGTGCAAACCAAGACTTTGACAACAACGGGCTCTTTGAAGGTCGAAACCGCTGCCTGCCATACCGAAGCCGGCCGTCGATCTGACAGGGTATTTATGCGCTTGATAGAATAGTTATCACGCGGGTTGGGCCCAAGAAGCTGGACGGTTTGCTCGACTTTGAGATCCCCCACAGGGTGTGATCTGGCAGCGATTTCCATCCCGATTTCGGAAGAGGGCAATGCGTGGGTTATGGCAAACAACCCCTTTGTTTTTTTCGCTACCGTGACTCCGCTTGCTTCCATGATTGGTCTCTTTTTTAATCCGGCTTGGGATGATCCTTCGTCCTGCGTTAGAGACTGCGCATGAGATGAGAAGAATCGTCGAGGCAGGACAAGAAGCTTCGTGGTAAAGGTGAAGCTCTTCTCGGAGGCAAATATCAGCCACGTTCCCGAGTCGAGCTCTGCTGATGAAGTGTCGTAAAGAATGATGCTGGAGGCTCCATCCTTGCTAACAGTAAGCTTTGGCTTACTCTTGTTGACTATGGTCACTTTGTCCCTTGCGGGATCAAAATAAATGCGAGCCGCGATAGCAAAGTTACGCCCGGGTGGCTTAATGGAAACATCACAGCCCACATCGTTGATGGTCTGATCAAATACCAGGACCTTGCTTGGTTCGAAGCTTGTCTCACTGCCTTCATGGCTAAGCTCGACCCACTCACTGGCCGGCGCTTGTGTATTCACCTGCGGGAGACCGACAGGTGCGACTGTAAACGTACCAGGGTCAGAAGGCAGGAAGACCAGTCGGGTAGAACTGGTTTCTAGGCTATCCAATCCTAGCCTAGACAAACTCAGCACTTGACTTTCCTCGGTTGTCGCCAACAAGTGGTGCTTAGATGGGCCTTGGTCAATGGCACCAACGAGATTGCTTTGGACGCGCAAGGCCTGGTTTAGACGTTTCTGGTAGATTTCATCCTTGGATTTGAAGACGTTCGTCGCCTCGGTATGATGATCTTCATCAATAGGCTGTTGCTGCTGGCCAAGCGCACACCTAAGTCGTCCCTGGTATGTTGAATCTTGGGAGTTGAAAGCATTGGTAACCTCGGTGGGCGGGTTTGCTTCAATTGATGACGTGGAAGCCATGGTACGCTATTGTAAGGAATGAGGCTATCTGAAAAGGAGAGCAAAAAGGGGAACCAACCATACAAATTAAGAAAAATACTATCATTAAATCCAGTTTCGATGTACTTTAGATATAAGCCTCGAAGGTAGAGAGTTGGAGAACCATTAGGCTCTGGGCCTACGGAAGCATTTGTATTTATGGAGTCCTCTTGGAACTCACAAGAACGTATCAATATCTTCCACCAACCAGAAAACCTCATTATGGAATATGGCTGAAACCACAACCGATTGTTTGGCCTTCAAGCGTGCTGTTTGAAACGCACGAATGGATGGGTGGGGTCGATTTTCGAATCGGCGTCTGATTGGACGCGCTCAAGGTATGCATGCACAGGCCTGGTTTCCAACGTGCACAACCCAATCAGCAAACACGAATTGCCGCCAATTACGTACGTGTCGGATAAGCTGAACGAACGTGAACTTTGCCGCCCGCGGCGGCTCGACCGACTCCAGTACATTATCACCATTGCGCAGTCGAGACTTCACGGGCACGAATTCTCAAGCACGACTTCGAAGATAGCGATGGACGACCCAACTGCAACTCAGCACGACTTTGGTCAAACTTTTGAAGAGTCCTACCGATTCAAGTGGGCGTTTGAGCGCATCGGCTATGACGACCCAGCGAGCATTTTCACGGACTTGTCGGAAAAGTACAACACTGTCCAATGCAGGCTGCAAGATCACAGAGCATTTTTTCTTGATGTCGACGACATTGCCCACGAAGCGACAGATGTCCATGATTTCCACTGCAGAATGGCAGAACGACAAAGAAAGCGGGTCGCTGAACTGCGAGAATCATATTTCAAAACGGATCGAAGACTGATCCGCAGTAAATGCATCGGCCATCAACAAAGCGAAGCTCTGCGTGGCATAAGAAAACACAAGTCTTTGGACGCTGTTGTCATGTTTATCAATTCTCTTCTGCAGCTCGATGCGTCGACCGAGTTATACCACCAGGAACCCCACGAACCTCAGGGCAACGACCGAGCGGATGCTGTCCGCTCAGATCCAACCTCAACACCGCAATTTAAAGGGGGAAAACATCAGGGGAAACATCACGTGGAGCAAGTTTTTACATGTTCTGATCACGAAATTCCGTCACAACCAAACGCTCCAACACCGCTCCGACAGCCCAACAATGTATGTTTCGAGGGGAGGCCTGGGCCTCGACGAAAGCGCAAAGCAGATACTGCCTTTGAACAACCTGCAACTACGGGCCGCACAGCACAGCCGCGCACGAGTCGACGTCTCTCCGGGAAACCGCCGGAGTCCGCCGGGCTTTGATTGTGTATGGACGACCAGGTGGAAATAGTCAACTGGTACTCCAGAGCTACAATCATCCTATACTGAAACCGCAGGGCCCTCCACGCTTGCGCCGTTACATCACTCCGTTCGAGGATTGCAGATGGGGGAATGACAAATGACAGGTTTCACAAAAACATCTTGGAGTCTGCTCAATTATATGGTATTAAGCCAGCAGTGCATCGTGGGAATCACCACAGCGACATCATCTGCGGCGTAGGAGGGCTTTATCGGGATAAACCGGATGTACCTATGCAGCCTGAGAGGGAAAAGGAAAAGGTCAGTGCATCAGTTGAACCGCAGGCGCGGAAACAGACAAGGCACACACCACAGCATGCAGAATGCTATAAGCCAGGGTGGTATTGTAAAAAGCCGGTATTGTAAAAAGCCAGCCCGCCATCAAGCAGTGCAAGCCGGTGACGAGTCTGGGCCCTATCACAGTTTTGATTTTTTGAACGATGCCCTTTTGGATAGAATGTATCGACTAAATATGGAGGGGAAAAAACGACTAACCTACCGGAATCCCGCTACTCATCAATTCTGGTTCTGGCGGGGCGTTTCTTTGTTTCTTTTTTTGCTTTCAAAAGGCTAGGATATCCCAAAACTGAGGACGGGAAGCTACGAACAGTAGGGTCAGAAGGGGAACGATCTATGGCAGATGGGAGTTAGGGGAGCTCGCTCCAACGAACTTGCAAATCTGCGGCGGTCCCAGGGTTGAACTCGACCACACCCCTCGACCGAACGGTCATTGAAATTGTCCACGGCCCACCCACCGTTCCATCCTAGGGCAAGCATGGACGGCAGGGGCTCTCGAGATAGTCTAGGGGCAAATATTTTGAGGTTACGTGAAGACAAGGCAGGCGAGGAGAGCAGGGACAATGGGCTCTTTGAGAATCCATCTTTTTGGGTTGATAGGTAGAAGAGCGTAACGGATTTTTGCCATCATTCCGTGAGCTTCGTTTAAGTTTGAGGCATTCAAATATGACATTTTATGGATGTCCATAAGAGCAATGCATCTGGAATAATTGGCTGCGAAGAATTAAGAACGAAACATAATATTTTGTTGTCACACCAATTGAAATTTCGCATTCAGGCATGATAACAAAAATATAAAAGGAGTGCAGAGAAGGGACATATCGCAAATTCTGCTATTGCGAAGCCGACAGCTTCAATGAAGAGTGAAGCAGAAGGCTCTCAACACGTGCCAAAACCGACGCCAGCTTGGAAGTAGCACAAACTGTGAGTCACCGATCTTTTTTGGGACTTTGGTTGGGCCTAATGTGTGGCCGCAGGATCGGGCCTTGGTGAGCGGCGCTTTTACTGCCTTCGAACTCTCTTCGGCGTAGCTGACCTGGCTCGTTTTTAAATGAGTAAGTGCCAGAAATGTTGACAATACCAATCTTGAAAGGAATACTGAAAGTAATAGAGGCAGAGAGTGCAAAAATTCCGGGTTTGTGATAGATTTTGCTTATCGCTTCTTTGAACTTGATGGGGAGGAAGGCATCCATAGCAAACAGGCTCCCTTCGGACGGGCCATAGAACTGGGGAATAAATTTGCGGGGGCGTCGGTGTAGCACCGATCCCTGTGCTCAGCCTGATTTTACCCCTCTTCTTTCATCTTTTCCACCCACTCAGTACACCCCTGTCAGTTTTCCTCTTATTTCCAGGAGCAACTGCATACTCCATGTCAAGGATCTTCCTTCTTTCTAGCCCGCTCGACAAAACCCTGTCAACCCCTGGGGATTGGGGATTTTGTCAGACGTGTGCTGAGTGGGCGGGGAAGGAGGAAACTCTGCAAGGGTAAATGAATGGGTGGCAATGGAAATACTACTATAGTAAGCCCTGCAGGAAAGTCGATTTCATGAGCCTATGGAATCAAACATTCGTGTTGCAGAGAGCGACTCTTTATTGGCTGTCAGCATATTATGTCCCATATTTTTGAGGGATTTTGGTTAGCAATGTTCTAGGCTATTCTTCTCATTCGCTGGTGGGGTTTAATGGTTAGCATCGGAGCCAATAGCTGAGAGTCCCAGCTATTACGTAGCAAATATGTAAACAGCGCGTTACCCTCCAAACAAAACAAGCCCGTCTATCATAAATCTTGAGCTTTGTCACCCTCGTCCATCGATTTATTCAGCTCTGTCTTGAAACCCCAATCTACCGTCCATTCGACCTGCCGATACGATGATGGCACCCTGCCAGAATTGTCGAGGAAACGGGATCAAAGGCGGGAATTGCCCATCTTGTGGGGCGGCAGGATAATTTCCAGGTCACATTTACTTAAATGTATGGAGAATATTCTTACTAAGCTTTTATATTCAGATGCTGACGTTATCCCGGCCAGGCTCGCTCAAGTTCCAGCAAATACCAATATCCTGCTTCATTCTTTCAAGTATCCCGCTCATGTGTGGATTCGTTATTGGCAACCCCTTCCATCCACCAAACAACGCTTTCGGCATCCCAAATATGATGGTCAAGCCGTCACCGCTTTCGAATTGATGATTGATTCTGGGGTCGAACAGTGTACTGGAAAGGGGTTAGCCTCATTAGCCTGCGATCTTAGGAGTTAGAGTGGAATTTTCTCACAATCCATTCGATATTGGCTCGCTTTTGCTGAAACCTTGAAGCCCCTTCTCATCGTTTGTAAACCAAAGCTTTGTACTTGCGGGCCAATCTTCTACATGCGACCCGGCAAAATACCGAACGCAAGTCTTTCTGGTTAAAATATGCAAACCCAAGCATTGGCCGTCTTGTGCTGTATTCCGCTTCAAATGGAGAGGTTGGTCGCCTGCCATATCCCCCCACCATAGACAGTGCCTGACCATATACGGCCCTGGTCCAAACCAGGCTCGCAGGAAGATTTGTAACCGTTGATTTGCCAAAATCGACCGAAGGATGTCCAATCCCGCGCAGCCCCAAAAGTAGGCCAATTTATGCAAATCCTCGGCTGCTTCAGCGGCAAAATCATCGTTCCAGTGTACAAATCCTTTTGTTCGAAAATCCGATAAATCTGGCGCCGCTGTTTGGTTTATCAGAGCAGGCACTCGCGGCCCGCCAGATACTCCAGAGGGGGGAGAACAAACCACTGGATCGTCGCTAGGCGCATGAACATCGTGAGTGGGATCGTATTCGGTGGGATCGACTGTGAAATTCTGAATCTGAAATATTCCAGCCCAACCATCCATGTCAAGTGGATCAAGCGTGGGACATGAGTTGATGGGCAGGCACTGCAGGGATGTTGGTGTGTTGCTTCCTGTTACCGTCAGAGGAAGGTCACAGTGTAAAAGTATCAGCACGATTTAATGAAAGGGGTGTAAGGAATTTAATTGCGTTGAAGTTGTCCTTATAACAGAAACAGTTCTTACCAGGTGCGTGGTTCTGTGGGGCTGGCGAGGGATCTATAACAGAGCCGGATGTCATAGATGAAGATGTTTTGTTCCATGTGGGTCGGTCAATCGACGGGACAGGGCTTTGTTCTTGAAGGCCACCCGCTGGGTAGTCGTGCTGCGATGGTTGAGGCCCCGAGTTGGAAGTCTCGGACACGAAGTATTTTTCCTGGACTTTGGTTTCGTCACTAGCAGTTGATACTCCAGATAACGCTGAACGCGGTGAGGCCAGGGAATCTCTAACGGCATTCTCGGAGTGTAGACTTGAGGAGCGTCGTCGTTTCCGCGACTGCGTCTGGTTCGGATGGCTGTCATTGTCGTCGGTTTTTTGTTGGTTAAGACTACAACGGCGGTCAAAGTGTTTTAACCTATTGACAAGCCCAGGAATATCTGCTCTAAAACAATCATAGGTAATGCCTATGGGTGAAGAGTTAGGAGGTGTAAAAACGATGCAGTTTGAAAACAACGTTGTACTATACCTAGCATGCAACTCTCCATTAACTTGGCAAATTCCGAATCTCCAGCCAGCTGAAACCTCTTCCATCGTTTCTTTGCTCGAGTGGCGAGGCGCTGTCTGCTGCTTTTATCGGCATGTTGATGTTGATGTGGATCTTGATCATCGTCCTGAAGCTCGCGCCATTCCAAGAGTCTGGATAGAAACCACCAGGCATGATCGATGTCGAATGGGAATTTGTCAATCAACTGAGCTGACTGGCTGGAAACAATTTCCGGAAAGCGTAGCACATTGATTAAGTCTTCTTTGGGCAAGCTGCGACAAAGACCCACGATGGTTGAGAAAGATATATTCGTCGCATTGGGATTTTTCGGCGGAGAGTCCATGCAGGTTTGCCAGAATCCGGCGGCAGCTCGAACTTCCTCTCTGTGATCTCTCTTTCATAGATCCGATAGACAGAAAATGGTTTCTTCCCACGTGTTTGCAGGAATAAACCTAAGTTGGTCAAACTAATGCCTTTTCACATTCTGCAAACAAATCCTTTAAAAAAACCCAGTTAATCCAGCTGCCTTTGATCGAAAAACGAGGAAAATCAAAAACTATTCGAAACCAAGCCAAACTTCTAGCAAAAATGACACTATTCAAGAAATTTCTTCTCAGTCTTTTGGTTTATTTCCTTTGCCTTTTGGACTTATCTCTGTTAACAGTCTCGTTTTCATGAACATTTGCATACGTTCACTTGGTAGAAAGGCTCGGTGCGGGACGGGACAGTTCTTCAAAGTCCGGTTCCGATCCCATACTAAACCCTTGAGTATCATTAACCCAAGCCATATCGAATTTGACCAGTTTATCCAGAGAAGATTCCCTTCCCTTTTTGATAGGGGTGCCTTGGGCTTGGAAACTTATCCGAGACGTATCGTTCTCACTATTCTCCTCCTGATAATCATCATCGCTCTTGTTGTCGTCGTCGTCGTCGTCGTCATCCGTGTAATCACCTTCGTCATTGTGTTCGTTTTCATCAACGGTCTCTTCTTTATCTTCGTCGTTGATTTCGATATTTCCAGCATCTCCGGAGTCTGATAAGGCAAGGAACTCCGTGTATGGCCCAATACTTTGTTGGACATGCCTTCCTACCGCCGTTATATCGGCAAAAAACTGGCCGTGGCCTGCATAGTACGGCCCCAACTTTTCGGTACATATTTGGAGTTTTGGAGGCCTGGATGTTGGGGTGTAGTTCGGGAGCCCTTGTGGTCCTAATGATCCAACATTCACCCTAGCCGTAATGGTATCTGTACAAAAAATGAACGCCTTCTGGATATCTTGATGCAGCGTAAAGCTTCCCGACGTTTCAAATATGTCTCTTTCGTCCATTACAGCATCCCAAATTTGAAGAATTGTCATCAAATTCTGCCGAACTCCGGTGTAAAGATCGCGTCCAAGCTCAAGACGTTGACGGAAAGCATTCGTAAAATCAAAATTGCTGCCTAGATCGGCGGCCAGTGCAATTTCCTGCGAAGACAGTATTCGTGGCACATTTGAATTGCTGGTTTGGACATAATGCTGGTATTTCACCCAGCTGCCGAACAGGGCCATATCGTGGTGGGCTGCGTTCATGCTGGGCACTTGAAAGATGGAAACTATGGTAGGAATGAGAGATGTGTTGCTGCGTAAGCGGATCGCTTTTCAGTGGTTGGTCGTACAGTCCAAAAGCACCTTTATGTACTCAGGGACATTAGCCTTTAGTCGAGCGCGATAAAAACTACCGCAAACCTGGCGAAGGATATTGTTCCAATATGGCTTTCGGGACCAGTTTAACGGCAGGAGCATTTACCCGAACCCGGGATTCGCTCCCTCGACCCGACAGGAAGCGGCCCTAAACCTGGCGGCTTTGTAGCTGTACCGTTTCCACCGCAAACCCGCCCGAATTTTCGAAAGCTTTAAGAGTGGTGGCGTCTACGAAATCTGCAGGATGCGGCTACTGTCCCGCCCAGGATGCAGGCCTATTTTTTTGAAATTGATTGTTTGGAAGTCGGCTTGTTCCAAGGTTTGTTGAAATGATGGCAAAAGTACGAGAATTTGGTGCAGAAATTCTTCTGGCCTGTTGAGCGGCGGGGTACATGACTACGGTTGTGACGGTCACGGCAGGGCAGATGTGGCTATGTAAAAACAGACACAAGAAACTCAAATGTAACGCTAAGACACTTTCACGGCCGGCCCAAAATTTCTTAAAATACAGCAGTTCAACCGTTGTTTATTACATAACAGAAAACCGTCCTGCACTATAATTATCCTCTTGACTGTAACTCTTTGTTAAAAACAAGCAGATTTGTAGGAGCTTTCGCATGCTGCAGTCAACAGGGACTCAGAAAAGCGAGCCCTCAAGCGAAGAGTGTCTTGGAGCCAAGATCCGAGAATGGCTGGCGAACGTCGGCTATTAGTAGTGACGTAGCAGGAGGCAGTTGAGCAAAGAGAACGCAGAAATCAGCTATGGTGGTCAATATTAGATAGTAAAATATCTTGCGCAGTAAAATCGAATTACCCTTCGCGCCTTCTGCGAAACATTCCTTCAAATCTGGGCATGGGGAGCAAATTGGCTCGTTGGCTAACCAGTCGAAATGCTGTTGCCTTTGCTAGAAGTTATAGTGTTCCCAGCAAGCGGTCGAGGCTGTCGGCTAGAGCGCGGTTGAGGGTTTGTATGTTTAACATGACCCTTCTTTGTAGCATTATCCTCGGCGAAAAGACCTTTTTGCAGACATTGGGAATTGTCGCTAAAGGTCCAGTCCTCAAGGATATAAAGGCGAGTTTCCAGGTTGTTTAAAGCTTGGCGGAGAGAGTTGTTTTCTATATGTAAATCCGTTACCTCTTTATGCGTGTTGCGCCAAGCCCTTGTGAAATACGTAGAATCTGATCTAATATGATCTGTTGTATATCTAATATGCTTTAGCCAGGATAGAGTGCTTTCCCTGAATAAAACGTTTTCTTTTTCTACTTCTTTGATGCGCCCTTTGAGGGAGGAAATTGTGTCTTCAATCGCACCGATTCTGGCCTCAGCGGCGGCAGCCTTGGCTTCAATGCCGGCGACGAGGTTTTCGAATTGAAAGGCCGCAACGGTTGATTCCAGATCCTGCAGCGGGCTTTGGACGAAATCTTTGTTGATCCGCTGAAGTTCCTGCTCAACCGAGGAAAATTTGAGCTCCAATTGGGTCGACGGGGATGGAGGAGGGGTTTGTCGCTGAGTAAGAGGGGAAAGCCAAGCAGGGGTTTGGCTATTAGCAACAGCGTTTGGGGCTGGTGGCATTGTGAAATGATGGAATTTACAGGTGTTTAACCAAAGAAAAATCAAGCCTATTTAGCTTTCGATCCAATTACAAGTGTCGCACGGTTGCTCATATAGAAAACTTCCAGATGCATTTCCTGCAGGGTAAACACGTAATTGCCCAAGCTTGGGCATCCACAGCTTCAGCTAGGTGCGCAGCCATGGTCCAGGCTCACGGCTCCGGGATGCTGTTCCCGTTTTACGGCTAGCGCGCACACACATGCGGGCGATATCCCTGCAATACACATGCGCGATATAATACTCGCCATAGTAGCCGATTAAATCACCATACGCATTATTACGAACATTCTGTTTCGCATATCAAATCATTTTATCCGCCGGATATTTATGAATGTTGGCCCATCCTGTTGTTGCGAGTGGGTCTTGAAAATGGCAACGTCGTCAGGGGAAATAACAAAACATGGTGGGCTGGTACCACACTGTCGGGTCTGGATTCTAATTAGATCACAAACACAGCCTCCTCGGTTCCAAACTATCGGGAGCATTCAAAGCTCAACGTCCCCCGTCCTTCCAGTGAGGCGGCGGTTGTTTTCCGCGCCACTATGTACAATTCGCGCACACCGCGGCCCTGCTCACCTTGGTGCTGCAATTCCCTTCGATTCCCTTTTTATGTGCTTGTAAACCAGGCAACAGGATCCGGGCCTGCATCCCGGATTGTGGTGCCAGTCAGGGCCTAATATAGTCATGAAATATCAACTCAGTGCCCCGCCATCCGTAGTCCACCGCTTGTGGCACCTGTCGCAGTAGCGATGTATCAACTTCCCCCTGAATTGGTGATTAGAATCGCCTCCCTGCCGTTAGATGCCGTGCAAAATCTTCGTTTGTCTTCTTCGTGGCTGGCAAACATAACGGTCCCTGTATTTGCACATACAATTGGGGTCCTCCATACGGTAGATTGTATACGCGACTTACAGTATTTCCTAGCAGATGCCACGATTGCAAAAAACATAAGAACGCTAAGGATATACCACGCGGTTTGGCCGAAATGCCCGCGTAGCCGCTGGGCGACCCACCCGCTGTTATCTGGCGGAGAGCGCAACGGCACACTTTGCTGGGAGAATCCTGACGTTAAAAATGCCTATCATGCTTATAATAAGTTCGTCATGTCGCAGCCTACTGCCGAAAGCCTCAAACGTGTTTTCGCCGCATTACCCGCATTGAGCTGCATAGCTATTGAACATGTTAGGAAATGGAGGCGGGAAAAGCATCCAAAATATAACCGACTGATAAGCAAGATCTGGATGGAACCTCATTTTGCGGATGCTGTAGACGCTACTGTAAAAACTGCGCTCCAAGCTTTGGAAATTTGCGGTGGCATAAAGGTCCTGCGGATAAGCGGCAAATTCAACCCTCAAAAAATTCGGCGTTGCGTTCCACTGTCAGCAATTTCGACTCTTATACTCGTTTGTTGAATACAGCAGACCCCAAAGGTTTGAAGGCATTCTTGGGATTGTTTCCCAAATTGAAGTATCTAGTTTTGAAAACAGCGGACAGCAAAGAGCTGCGTTGCCAAGATAGCTTTTACTTGCCTTAACTTGCCCATGCTGGAAACGGTAAAATATTGAAGCTGCCAGATTTCGGGCCATTCCTCTCTAATTGTTTCGAGCGCAGCGAATCCCGGCTCCGGGTGTACGCCTCGGCCGTTGCACTGGTCGGGGACACTTGGCAATCAATGATGCCGGCTTTCCAAAGGTGGCATGGGACATCAACCGACCCAAATGTGATCCCGTTCCGGAGCGAAACCCTTGGCCCTGGATCGTGGTCGTTGTTGCCGCGGTTAGCCAAGAGGATTTGGCGTTGCGCCGGAACATATAAAGGCGCTTTTAGTTATATTCCTCTAGTAAATATCCAATCGCAATATAAACCAGATTGAACAAATTACTCTCAAAAACTCCCATGCCCATTATGAATGCCTCTCACAACGACATGCTCTTATTCGGCGATTGGGTGAAATACCAGCATTACCTTCAAACCATCGATCCGAAGGTGCCACAAATACTTTCCTTGGGAGAAACTTCCCTGGCTGCAGAACTTGGCAAAAACTTCGACTTTGCAGATGTATTCCGTCAACGTCTCGGGCTTGGTCGCGACTTTTATATTGGGGTACGGCAGAATATAATGGCAATTCTCCAAGTTTGGGATGCCATTGTTGACGAAAGGGACATGTTTGAAAAGCTAGGGAGCTTTACGCTGGATCCAAATATCCAAAAGGCGTTTATTTTTTGTGCGGATACCATCCCGGCCAGGGTTAACATCGGATCTTTGGGGCCAAAAGAATGTCAAGGGCGCACTTTGACTTTGGAGCCTCCCAAGCTCCGGAGCTACACTGCGGATTTAGGGTCGGATTATGCGAGCGACCTTTCTTTTAATAGCAATACAGCGCTGGAGCAGGTCCAAAGCGCCACAACATACCCGGAAGCTCTTGCCCTGTCAGAGTCCGAAATTGTGGACGAAGAAAGCGAGGATAATGACGAAGACGAGTACACGGACGATAGCGACAATGAGAACGACGAGGATTATCAGGACGATGAAGGCGAGGATTGTCAGGATGATGACGAAAAGGACACTGTGCCCCCGGCGGATCCCCAAGCTCAAGGCACAACTGGCAAAAAAGGCACAACTAGCAAAAAAGGACAGAAATGTACTTTAGAGGAGCTTGTCCAACTCGATATGGCTTGGGCGCTTGACCCTGAGGGTTTTAGGGATATGAGGCCGTCAGAGCCGGCTAAGGACGAGTCTCATCCCGCGCCCAAGCTTTCTGGGAAACGGGGTTTTGTAGAAATATCCGGCAAAGGCGAGGCCGGCAACAAGTACAAGCCAAAAAGGCAAAGGAAGTAGCGTGCAATGTTGCAGGGAGTCGATGCATTAGGCTGGTCAACCCACCCTTGTTTGAATTTGCATTATTTTGGGAGACTTCCAAGTTAACTGGATTAACTGGACAATCTGTATTGTTTTCTTTCTTTTGTCAATTTTGCGGTTTTTTTTTGAACTGCAGTAGTTTGAGCAAAACAGTGCAAAAATACGTATGTGAAAATATCTATACAGAGTATGTTATTTCTGCGAAGAAGCCTTAGGCTGTGGTATAACTGGCGCTGCTATAATATCGACCAGCACAACTCTGCCAGCCATAACCGATTTTGTCGACATTGGTCTGATATCGAAGCTGGTGCAAATTAAGTGCGGCTTGGAAAATCTCTTGATTTGGCAAGGTAGGTGTCTCAGTATCCAGCAGATAGCCTGGCAACCGGACAGTAGGACTTTTCACAGTAGAGAGAGGAATTTCAGAGATATCCACCCTCCTGAGTGGTTTTCTCATTGTGGCAGTTGGAGGAAGGCGTCGTGCACGCCTTGGTCGATCCTCACTTGATGACATTCGCAGCTCTAGAACCTCGCATCTAGCCTTCAATTGATGACAAATTTTACAAAACTATCAGTCCATTGTCAGCTTTTATAAGGCACGTAGAAAATCTGGGGCTTTTGGACCTACAAAGCCCTTGCTTGTAGCTTTGCTGTGCATTGCTGATGGCTGGTAGGGTGGTGGCCGAAGCGGCGGCAGAGGACAGCGCCCTAAGTTTCCAGTTTCCATTGCCAACACATCCCATCCATTCATTTCTGTCAGTTCTATGCCTTCTTTCCTACCCGTTCGACACATCCCTGTCAGGTTTCTCCTTGTTTCCCACCCAGCAGCAAAGCTCTCGCCAACTCTTTCTTCCTCCGGCCCGCCAAGCTTCGCGACAGCCCGGATGTATGCCGTATAACTTCATCAAGATGGTCAGGGTAGAGAAAAATCCGTTTCTATCGGCTGGATATCGTCTGTTGGGCCTAGACCAGAAAAGTACGCCTATGAGGAAGGAACCGTGGTAATGTCACGGTTTTACAAGCGGATCTACTTCAATTACCCAAAGGAAATATATTGGAATGCAATGGTACAAGCACTGTGATGAAATACCCTAAAAATAACTACAAAACTAGCCACTGTTTCCTTGTAATCCGCGCTCGTTGTGAGCTTTCACGGGACACTTGAGAATCGCTGCAAATCATTTGACCTTCCTTGGACGCCCCTCCACGCACCCCTGGTGGTGGGCCATAACTACGAAGATTGTTGGCAATCCCAGGGGGCCCAATTTGGATCCGGATGCTAGGCAGCCGCCTCACCGAGGCTGTCTGATACGAAATGCATAAGTCTAGGCGGGCAAGACAGACTGGCGAAATGCAGATTTAACTTTTCATCGTTTGCAAAACCGTTAGTGCTTGCATAAGCAACAAATCAACCAAGGCACTAAACTCTAGAGGGCCAGATTTCCTCACTTTGCGCAAAACTTGCCGGCGATTCTACCTTGTAGGCGAAGTCATACGATACCAACCCTTTCAATCGGCTGGTTTTTGCATCCATTGCCCAAACCCGAGTGTCTATGGCTGAGCTTGAGCGCCTACTTGACCGAGCTGAGGCGAAGTATTGGATTGCTGGTTTGCGACAGATGGGAGCACTGATCTCCAAACTTAGGAACCTAGTGTCTGAACCCAGGAAACTGTTTCCACGACTGTGCACACTGTTGTTTCTACGAATCTAACAAGCTGAAGGACTGGACAAAATAACAATTGACCGATGTATTCGCATTAATGCCATACGAAAAGCTTATATTGGCCTATCAAACCCACAAATCCAAATCAGTTACACGGTTGGCTTGTTCTTTACCTTCCAACCGAGATTGGTTCTCCAAATGAACTCTTTATAGATGACCAGTTGTTGGTTCTTTTGGCAGCGAAGAACCAAAAAATATGATATTCGAAATGAATGGCACAACCCTTTTTGGTATGCATTCAGCTCATATAATAATATTTTTGTCCTAATCCCGCCATCTCGCCACCTCTCGCCATCTCGCCGTCTCGCCACCTGGTGCCACTTCGCGCCACCTGCCCCTCACATAGCTTTAGTGTTTTAATTTTGACTTTACAGGCTTCCGTTTACAGCTTTAGCAGACATTTCACTGTTTAAATGCAAGCTGCTGAGTATGGAATAAATCAAGTTTTCCAGCAAAACCAACGATGACAGAACTCGGACTATCCTGCCCCAGGGGAGGTCAATTTTACATATGCCAGGGCAACACCACCGAATTTATTGGCTGTTGTACAGTCAACCCGTGCGAGAACGGTACAGGCGTTTGTCCTCAAGCGAACCTTCTTCAAGCAAGCTTCTCCTCAGACGCATACGACAGAATCCCACCACAGAAATGCTCAGACCGGCAGGCTCATGGTACATGGTGGACGTGCAAAGGTAACACGACTATATGGCCATTCATCGGATGCTGCACCAAAGATCCATGCTTGAGTGGGACTTGTATACACAGCGACTTGGTCCCTGCCTATCTTAGCGAAAGCAAAACGAACGCTTCTGTTTTCCTCAGTTCACTACCATCTGGGACCATGACAACGAGCCCCATTCCTTCCAACTCGCCCGACTTCCAGCCCGCACTTGCAATCAGTGGGGTCGTCCTGAGTGCTTCTGTTCTAGCTATACTTATCGTCGCATTTATCTGCTTTCTATGTTTGCGTCACTTGCAACGGGCCAGCAACCACTTAAAGTCGCCGAATGCCTCAGTGGAGGACAACCTTAGAAGCTTCAAAGGTCAGTTCACTTCGAGAAAAGTTATATTTTGATAGTGCTGATAGGTTTTAGGCCCATGCGATGAGCACAACAGCCCTGGCCAAGATTGTCACCAAGCGCTGCGAAAGGAACCAGATCCAACAAAGCCTGATCCTCGACTTTTAGCATCAAGCCAGCTATCATCAGGAGAGAGTCACCATAATTCCCCGCAAATGAGCAATCTTTCGAGAGCCACAGCAACCTCGCGAGACAAGGTATATCCGGGTTATGTTGCGTACAACCCTAACGTTCCTAGGATCAAACATCCTGGGAATGCACAACCTGGGACCACACAGCCTGAGACCACACAACCTGGGATTGCACAGCCAGTGCTTACCGAAACACCCGAGCCTCCTGGCTTGGTAGAAGTCGATGGCAACCCGGGCGCTTTCAAGGCGACTAATATGGCATATCGTACGGGGCCTCAGCATGCGTCGATCTATTATCCAGCCTACGGGGTGGTTCGGCCTTGTTGAACAACCAACCATCAAGTTTATACATTTCATACATTGCCACCCATTCTTCTGCGAAAACTCCGAATTCGATTTCAATGCACATGAGATGGTCTTGGGCGAGACATGAAGGGAATTTTTTTACCAAGGAATAACGGATCCCAGACGCGCATAAAATGGAAAAATGGTGCTAGCTAATATCACTGTAATCGATACTTCCACTCAGAACTGGATCTGCGCCTAATTGATTTGTTAAAATTTTTGCGAATTATCAAACAACAATGGTTGGACTATGTAGAGATATAGATTGATTCCAAAGTGATCCGCCAGACTCTATGCTACAAAGTGCACTTTATATATCCTCAATCAAGCGAAACTCCTGCTATGATCCTTTCCAGGTTGAGTTTAAACGCAACCTTGAAAAATTATCGCTTTCTACCCTCTACGTGTTCACTGCAAATAGTAATAGTACCCTCATCGGTATCGCCACCCAAACTTTTACACAGACTTCTGCTCACATCTTCTGTCTTTGTGATACATTTTCGCAAGGTACTTTGCATTATCTCCACGAGTGTTGATAGATACTCTTTTGATGTGTCCACCTGCTTTTGTAGGTGGTGGTTTTGCGCGGCGAGATATTTGTTATGGCTCGTTAAAGTTTCTACTTTTCGTTGTAGACATTGAAGCTCTGTTTCCAAAGATTCTTGGAGATTTTCTCGCTTTGTCTTTTCACGGTTAGGGTTTCGAGTTGGGGGCTTAAGGGAGCAAAGAGGTAAAAGAGGAAGCTGTTTATCAGACATATTTGATTTTGGTCAAGGAAAATTACACGACGGGTTTTCCCAGAGCATTCCTACTTAAAATACATACGAATGCCACAGATATCTGATCCGAAGCTTCTGTTTTAGGTATCGAGATTTAAAAAGAGGCCGAAATCAAAGGCGATTAATTTCCCCGCATGTTACAAACTGTCTTTGGGCTAGAACTAGGAAAGACAGGAAACTGAATTTGGATACTTCATCGCACCTGCGGCTTGCATGCTTTGCGTATATCAGCTCTGTGCAACTACAAGTTCTTGTTTTTGAATCCTGGTTCTGGAACCAAAATTTCCCAACGGGGCCCTTGGTCGCGCTAAGCGCTAAGCATGAGTACTATCAAGGAAGAGTGGGGTTCCCTGACGTCATGAGGAGCTGAGGTGTAAACCTCGGGTGAGGATATTCAGGGATGAGATATCGTACGGATTTTCTCTTCATCAACGGTCACTGTTCGGGAGCACCAATTTGCTCACATAGTTACAGTGCTGCAGAGCCAGGTTTTTGGTCCCAGTCAAATTGATTTTATCTTTCAAAGAGGACATAAGTTAGGGAATTGCTCAGTACCGGATCCAGCGGCAGGCCCAACGTCCAACAGCAAAACCCAGTTGCATTTACCTTTATTCGACAGAGCAGGGGTTGGGGCTAGAAAATCCGTCCTCGTAGCTGAAGGCTTGATGCTGTAAATATTTCCCTAGTCTTGTATAACCGTTTCCGACTGCAGATTCTTGTTTGCAATTTTTTGCTTTCCGTATACCATTTCAGTATTCAATACGCGCGAATAAACTGCCCTGCATGCCCTGAACATATAAACGAGGTCCCTCGATCTTCAGTGCTTAGTTCTCATCAAATTTCGAGTCACTCCGTCGCAAGGCTGGCCCTTTTCCGACTTCAATCCATGATTTAGAAGAGAACTCTGAGCAAAAATAAGCAACATGGCACAAGTGACTCCACCAAGCAGCAAGGAAAATACTCCTGGTCTTGAGCTGCCCACATTGAAATCGGTGGGGCTCATGACAATACCGGAGCTGACCAAAGCGGCAGAACAATACCAGTTAAGAATACCCAAGTCAGGAAAAAAGGCAGAAAAAGTATCTGCATTGAAGACTGCGCTATTCGAACGCGACCCTGAGTATTATAAAAACTTAGGCGAGAGCCCGGACTCTCTCCTGAGCACAAACGACAGTACTAAAGACAGTCCTAAAGAGAGTACCAACAGCAGTACCAACGGCAGTAACAAAGACAGTGCCAAAGACACCACCAACAAACACAATGAAAATGAAGATCGAGACTGGAATGCTCCTCCAGTTGGGCTACCAGGCCTTTCGACAATAAAGACTGCAGAAGATGCGACAAATGTAGCCCAGAAGTTGGGGATGGGCAGCCTTACGTGGGACGGCAAACCAGAATCCGATTTGGAAGTTGGCGAAATGATCCTTGCTATCAGATTAGAATTGCACAACAGGTGGCCAAAACAATACGAAACCCCAATATCTACCGAGGGCAGCAGTAACAGCTCCGCTGACGCTGGGAGCGATAACGAAAACTCTACTGTGAAGGAACAGAACTCTTTTGAAAAGGTTGACGTTCCTGAAGCGAATGGACGCGCTGCTTCTAAGCTTGCAGTGGACACAGATAAATCGCTTGACATGGAAGATCCACGGTCATACTTCATCACCACCGAAACAGCAAAGACAGACTTTGAATGGCAGAAAAAGTTCGATCCGGTTGAAATCCTTTGCTGTGGCGATAAGACGCAAGGACACAGCCATCAGCTTGAAAACGGAGAGTATGTTGTTGAGAAGCTCCCCCGCGGTGGGAGAGTTGCTGTCGCCTCGCAAAGCCAAAGTAATCCCGGGGTTTTCAAGTGCTCTGCAGTTAAAGAGACCAATGAGATTCGTCATATTCTCCTGAAACACGACAGATTTCGGTCAAACCTGAGCATCGTTCCGTCCTCGCACCAAAAGTTAAAAGGAATTCTACCGAAATCACTCCTCATCCTTTTTATGGTTGAGGTTCCTTTAAAGAGTAGATTCAACACATATATTTATGGGATCTCCTTT
Organism: Pyricularia oryzae 70-15; assembly: GCF_000002495.2. Taxonomy (NCBI): domain Eukaryota; kingdom Fungi; phylum Ascomycota; class Sordariomycetes; order Magnaporthales; family Pyriculariaceae; genus Pyricularia; species Pyricularia oryzae. Next base: position 226,471 of record NC_017844.1, on the reverse strand, counting down.
GACGACGATGACGACAAAAGAGATAATTCTACTGCTCGCCCTATTGTTCGATATACCGAGACTGACTTGATTACACGGTTTGGCCACCCTTCAACACAGGAGCTACTACATAAGTGGTGTCTAGTAGCTGGACAGCGAAGGAAAAACAAGAAAAGGGCGCTGGATTTGATCCCAGACTATGGAACAATGAAAACGATTTACGGAGAAGAGACTACAAAAGACTGCTTAAACCGAGCTGGAGTCTTCAAAGACATGGTCTATGAATTACCTGAGCTCGAGGAATGATGAGCCTAGTAATAAGATATGAGAGGCGCGCTGATCAAACGACCAACCAAAGCTCATAAGAAGGTTCAAGAGGCTTTGAGATGCAAAGATTCAGGAGAGGTTGCTCGAGAAGTGATCGCGGACGAAAGATCTTTGCAGAATTTGAACTGCGTGAATTTCTGGATATTCTTTTCCACTTGTTTTCCCCGACCTTGCGAACATGCTGCTGGGCAGCGCGAGGTTCAACCATCATTTATTCTTTTCTTTTTGCTCCCATAGGCTTCTCGCTTTCTAATTTGTGTTGTTTTTCTGTTTTTGATGCTTTGTTTCGCTAGATTAATCCATAAATAGCAAAAAAAAGAAGGAAAAAAAGAAAAAAAAAGAAAGAATGGCCAACATACAGAAGGAGGTAGAGTTCTTATTTTTATAAAGTCTGCGGCTGTGTCCATGGTACGGATGGGCCTCTTCGTTCTGCTTCTGAAAGGGTGTTCACTCACTCACAGTAGCTGAGCGGTCTCAAAATATAAACAAGCACAGAACTTGGCGGCATTGCTAAAAAGCCGTGGAACTGATTATTGTGGCCCAGGCAATCGCAAACGAGCCTTTTAAAGTGCCCGAAAACAAAATCAAGATCTGAGGAAATGGATTATTATAATCTCCTGAATGCGTCGCGAACTCGTCTGATAGTACATCGGCTCCAAAGAATTTGGATAGATATAAGTGGGGGAAATTCGTCACTGACCATGATTAAGCATTTTGAAAACAAGAGTTAAAAGAGATTTTGCCGCATTGCATATCTTGGAATCTACATGCAGTGCTCTAGGGCAGTCAATAGATCTCCCGACTTGCAAAATTTGAGGGATGGAGGAAGAACATGGGTAATGCCCGCTGTTCAGATTTGGATAGAGGGTAAGAACAGCTTTGTTTTAATTCACCAATCTCAGATTTGAAGACGCGAAGCAGATATTTTGGGTTTTAAGCCACAGCGATTTCGGTAGATATAGGGCGCTTAATAGCCGCCTGCCTAAATGTTCCAACACCTTCGCGCGTGCTTTAAGGACTGCATATTTTGGGTTCAAGAAAGCGGCTTTCCAGCAGAAATTGCTCCAGGTCTCGCCCCGGTATCATAGGCCCTAGCCCTTGGTGCCTGTTGTTCGCAAATCTCCCCCAGTTGTTGCGGGAATGAGTGATGCCGAGGTCATGTCCATTGCTATCGAGGGCTCTACAGTACAAAATCAGCGAAAATTTCTATTGGACCGTATTTCCAAGCTTGAGGAGGGCCGCGGCATTTTTCGAGCTACAGTGGGAACACTTATAGTCCCGTAGGCAGTTGGAAGGATTCTATTAAACGTTATCGGCCTTTAAAAGGGTAATCAAGGACGTGGAGGCCCAGATTTTGTGGCTAACTTCATCTCAGTCTCTGGCTACCTAATCCTTGCTTATTTGGGTGCCACTTCTGCCAAGCTGGTATAGCAACACGACTCCAAGCGCCCAGATATCCCAAGTCGCTCACACGAGTATATGCGGAGAAACTCGAGTGGGAGGTACCTGGGCATCCCACAGACCAGCACATTCTTCAAAGTACTTAAAAGATTCATACGGCTTCCCAGTTGCTCTTTCTCTTGTTTGTACTAAGGCGTATTTCAGCCACGCAATTCCACTGAAAATGGGGTTTCTAATGTAAGGTCTTGGAGCTTTTGTCCTGAGATTATCGGTCCCAGTCGCTGAAGAGGCCGGCTGGAAAAAAGTCCCTCGAACAAAACTGCAGTATCTCTGCTTATTTCCTGCAGACGGAGGCAGAAAGATGTCCAGGATCCAGCGTCGATGCACATATCCTTTAATATTAACTGCTCTAGTAACTGATTATGTATGATGAAATTCAAAAGGTCATCTTCTGAAACGCAAAAGCTATTTAGCTTCAGCCACTTCAGCGCACCCCAACGCAAGTGTGACATCCGTATGCTTTTAATCCAGTGGTGAGATGACTGGATAGAGAGACGCTCGAGATTTGGAAAATGTGTTAGAAATTGCAAGGCGAATTTGTCTGGTAGTTGAAGGGCATTGATGGAAAGTTGTGTAATGCAGGTGAGATCTTTTTCGATTTGGATGTGACGAGTATCCAGGACGCCCGTAATTATAAGCTTCCTGGCTTTGGACGAGTCTTCTATTGCGCGGAGAACTGTTGTAAAGCTGTTTCCAACGGTATACAACGGAAAAAGGGCTTTCGCATGCGTTTGCGGATACCTCTTGATATATTCGTGCGACAGTTCGATGCATTGCAATGACGGTAAACAAAAAAGAAGGCTCCGCAAATATAATCCCGGGTTCAAACAGCGACCTTTCCATAGTCCATTGTATAGAACAAGCTCTTTCGTTTGACTGAGCGACCCGTATGGAGATTGCGCAATGTTTTGAATCGATTTGGGGCAAAAGTTGCTGACAAAGATTTTTTGGGTCAAATATGGAAACCCCACGTAAGCGAGCCGACTGTGGACGAACCGACAATTTTTAATGTCTCGAACGGGCAGAAACACCAAAATTGCACCCAGAAGCTCAGGCGGTAGAAAAACAAACATTATCAAGTCGGGTTTGGTTTGAGGATTTAGGTATGGAAAATGAAGATTAAGTCTATATGTTTATAGTTGAACGCGTTTCCCGAAGCCGCTTACCCGGTTCTGGCACCTTAAGCATTGTGTTACTTGTTTTCAGGAACCAGGTTTTAGGATTAGCTGCAGCTACCTGGGACTTCAAAGTCAGCCCCATAAACGATTTGCCCAGTTTCCTTATGGAGCCGTTGGATGCATTTTTTTGTCTAGCTTCAATCGCAGTAGCGGAATCGAACGCAATGAATTTATTCTCGTTCTCAATGATCCTCAACCTCCCCAGCTCGCCAGCATGTATTAGGGATGACGAGATTTCGTTCTTCACTGCAGAACTTTTTACCTTTCCAGCTCCGCTATTGTTACCGCCACATAACTGGCCTCACAAAAAAGTACAGCTGCAATTGTTCAAGCGCTCGATTCGGATTTAGAGTGGTTGGCTTACTAGCTAGCGCGAACATAAATAAATGCACCCAATACAATTTGGACCAAATTTATCTTCCGCTTTCGGTGCAGACATTCAATCTTTAGAATGTCGGAACGGCCTAGGTAAGTCTACTTGACAAAATCTAGATTTGGCTGCATAATAATAGCAAAAATCCGCTGTTGGCTCTAGTCCTCATCTGCAAAGTATTTCGAAGTAGCTGCAAGTGCCCCCTTGCCGTTTGGTTGCAGATCCACTGCAACAGTGTAAGTGGGTCAGCAAACTACTTAGCTCGACTTGTAGTGGACCGTTTTTTATTAACCTAGGCTGTAGCAGTTACAAGCATTGATCCAGGTAGTTTCCGCGGCGCAAGCGGTCGGGAAAATGCTACCCTGAAACCCCTCTACTCTTCCGCCAATAGCCTAACGCGCTCCGCCAGGACTCCGGCCTGTAACCAAGGCCATTCACGCTGCGCGGCAAATTGTCTCGGTGACCTTACTATGTAGGATAGTTAATGATAATACTTCAACTCTTGGAAAAGGGCAACCAAACAGACATTGCAGGTGCAAAGTCGCAGCCATGGTTCTGTTACACATACGCACTAGCCAGTCCTCGCTGTGCGATTAAACCCATAATTACCTGCCTGCATCACAGCTTCACCAGCCTCTCATCTTGAGGGATTATCAGTCTTGCTGAACACAATGTCAACGTTTACGTGGATTATTGCTGTTGTCAACAATAACACTGTGTACGCTGCAGCTACTACGCAAAGTGGCTTCGCCAGCGTGGTTGCGCCTTCATCCTTCAAAGATAACGATTAACTTCTATATTTACCTCTTCATTCGTCGCATGTTCCTCGCCATTGCATTAATCCATTTTTACGCCCTGAAAAGAGGCTTATCGACCTCAAGTTGAATTTTTCAGCCAATTTCACTGTTAAACGGCTATTGGAAAGCGTGTTTTTTATTTCGTTACTGTACAGGCATATCTTATCCCTCCAAAACAGTGGCCCACCAAGATTTTGAATCAACCTGGAACTCCCCACCAACTACTGTACTAGGTTCTGCTTGACAATTTCTTGGCTCATGCTTGGTAAGGTTGGCATACTGTTCGCGCACCTTGGAATAACCTTGTTTCTGGTCAAAGTCGAAGAAGTCTCTCGCATGCATCCAACCAATACAATAATCTTTGTCGAGGTATACAACGGGAAACCACCGATCATATGCTAGGCTACCTCCGTTTTCATAACCAGGTGCCCATCCCACGATCTTCCCGTTGTCAACATCGAAGCAGTCGCTTTTGGGCAGGTCTTTCATGTCAACCCTCGCATCGTCCCAAGAGAGAATGACCACAGGCCAGTAGATTCCAGGCCTCCAGCGACCATGATACAAACCCCCAGAGAGAAGTTTGGTAGACTGTTTCTTCTTTTTCTGGCGCTTCGCCCCTGGAACCTTTTCGCGTTGGGCTGCATATGTCTCTCGACGAGTACGGACCTTGCGGTCAACATAGGCGGTCCCGTAGTCTGTGATGAGCCTGCCGCAGTGTTTTACTTTTGCTGCTGGAGAAGTTGGCGGGCGTGTTGCAATGCCGTTCAGACAAGATGGGTTGGGAAACTTTGATTTTGGCTGTGCCTGGAACGGGATGCGGTCATTGACTAAGAGTACCAGTCAGCGAGGCAATGACACAGATGCAAACCCACTCGCATCTGATTGTCCTAATTTTATATGCTTTCAGAATGCCCTGACTTACGGTTGCCATTATTATCATGTCTTTCTGCCATTGTATAGTTGCTGATACACCGGAAATGACGAGTTCGTAGTGAAGTTAATTATTCATTCGCCTGAAAAGTGTTCGGGCGCTTTGCACCGCTCAAATCTACGGAAACAAGTCTTTGAACTTCGGGGGCAGGGAGTTGTTTAAATCAAGGCTTCTGCACCGGGCGTTGGGAGGTTAAATGTGACCAACAATAGTTACTATCACATATATTGTGGATATGGTGATGTTCGTTGCTCCAAACCACAGGTCGTGTGGGCCTGTGTTTGGCGACAATTCACGCCCTACTGCGTACGCAACCCGGCGAGCCCGGCAATCTGGGTACCAATAATGGTTCTTCTCTCATCCTAGTGGATACGTCCAGCGAGGACAGCCAAGCACAGCAATTCCCCACCCCGCCCCAGCCGTCCACATCTACACCATGTCGAGAATCTCGCAAACGGCTTGAAAGTGAAGTGCCCGCGCAAACCTCCAATTCATGCTCAGCAAAGAAGATGCTGGAAGAGCCACATGGCTTCGCAGGCCGTCGTATCCCGACTCACGCGATCGGACTAAGAGAATGTACATAGCCACTGTGTCTTCTACAGACAATGGCGGTCGCACAGAGCGAAGGGCTAGCCCCAGAAAGGAATTGGCATATGCATGTTCGACTTTCCGGGGACTGTTTTCCCCTTCCTTGAAATGTATCAGTGTTCTGACACCGCCTCCGGTGATGGTGAAATCGGCAAGCCCCAGGTCGTCCAAGCCTACCGCTGGCTGAACTACGTTCTCAGCACATCGAAAGTTCAACATTGTGACATAAAACCTAGGCTGATTGGCTCTGTCACCGCTGCCAAGAAAATACTTGGTGCTGTCAGCAGCGAGCAATGCAACCTTAAATCCCATAAAAGTGGTGTGGGGTTTCAAAGCGTCGAGACGAAAGCAAAGCCCTCGCCGCTACTGAAGACGTCTTTCCCGCTTTCGGGTCACCGGTGATTGCCATGGCCATGGAACGCTCAGATTCCATGGACAGAGGGTGCATGCAGCTCGCCATCTGAAAGGTGGCCGTCGCGCCATCCCCCCTTTGTCTCTTCCGCAACCCCATCACCGGCTTCTTTTCTCAATAGAAATGGTTAAAGAGATTGGCGCAATGGAGATTCAACGCCCGACTATTTTGTCGTTGCGATGCGCAATTCAGCATCGTTGTCAAATGACAAAAGCAAAACCACCAGGCCCCCAAGAGTTGCTAATTTCCGAGCGACTTGGATGTTCTTTCGAAAAGTATGCTAGTTGACTTGAGATTTGGACTGTTATTGAATTTCTAAATTATACCGTCAGCCAGACGCTTAGGCTGGATTGTTTAGTCTCCTCCATCTCTTGGTATCTTATGATGCGGGAAGGCCAAGCGAGAGGTTCGCGAGTACTGTTTTGAAGTTAGTGTCGATGCCAAGCTCGTAGCCACTACCTTTTAAAATCATGTCAAGTAGGCTGCCAAGAGAGTTAATTGCCAGGATAGTTGTTTTTGAACACAGGGACGAGCAAATGTGTGATGTGCTCGTCATCTCCCCGCACTGCTGGTATCTTTAAAGTCTTGTTATCTTGGTCAATTTTGAGTGGGAGGGGCCATACCTGGAAAAACACTGGGCCAGAAAACTAGTTACCCCGCGCTTTTCACAGTTATTTATATTTCTCCAGCTGTCCGTGGTTTGACAACAGTGATTTATGTACAACAACCCGAATCCTTGGCCGCCTCACCATGGTCAATATTGAGAAAACGGCAGATATGGCGGCGGCGGAACCACAGGCAGATTCCAGTCCCATTTGGAAAACAGCTCTGGAGCGGTATTTCGCCGAAACCCGGAAAGGGGGGATCAAAGATGCAGCTATCGAAAACCATCTCTGGACTGTACAGACACCCGAAGACTTACTTAACGGAATCGAGGCTATCGTGCCACCGAACACCGAACCATCCATCTCCTGGGCGAGAGCTTTGAAAGAATTGAAACCAGTCCTTTTGGGGCTGAGTGACTTCGCCGCTATCATAGCCTGGGCTTTTGGAATGGACGGAAAAGTGGCCGTGCTTCTTTGGGGCTCCATCCGTCTCATTTTAATGGTATGTAAAAACTTCCCATTTAACATTAGACAGAAATTGACAGCAAGAAGAACGCACAGCCTGTACTCGCGGAACTAGTCGAGATGTTGGGCGAGCTGCAGCGAACTCTGCCTCGAATTCAAAAGTACGAGAAAGAACTACCAATGACAGACGCGTTAGAGAAAGCTTTACTCGATATGTACAGCGAAATCATTGTGTTTTGTGCTTACGCTGTCACGACCTTCCGCAACAATCCTAACATCGGGCGAAGTCCTGCTTGGCTATCTTTCAATCAGAGATTTGCTCAAACGAAAACAAACCTTGAAAAGTTCTCTCGGAGAATAGATGAAGTCGTGGACATGATAAGGCTATCGAGGGAATCGAGGACCGCGGAGACAGTAGCCATCATCCAAAACACAAAGTCGAAAGACCCTAGCGTGAGGCTGCCGTGCCACAGTATCCCTCATGGACTGAACCTGCGCTTTTTTGGACGAGAAAGTCAAATGGGCATCCTCAAAGAGACACTGGGCCCTGAGAAAAACCGGCAGGAAATGCGGGCCATTTCGATTCATGGCATTGGTGGCGTTGGGAAAACTCAATTAGCACTACAATATGCCAACACATCCTTGGGAATCTATGACCTGATAGCTTGGGTCCCGGCAGAATCGCAGATCAAGCTTGTACAAGCCCTATCGGCTTTCACGACGAAACTTGGCCTGGCTGAGGAACATGACCAAATGGACAATAGCCAAGTGGTGCAGCGCCTCAAAGACTGGCTCAACACGTGCGGCAAAAACTTCCTGTTGGTCTTTGACAATGTCGATGACGTGGATATCCTAGAGCAAATTTGGCCGGCAAGCTCGCATGCATCGGTCATCATCACTACCCGGTCTCCTTCGGTGGCATCCAGGCGATCCAAGAAAATTCTCCGGCTTGAATGTTTCGCTCTCGAACCAGCAACGGAAATGATCTACGCACTTTCAGGAAAGCGTCCGTCTCAGGAGTGTGATGTGACTGCGGCCGTGGAATTATGTGAATTGCTAGGCGGGTTGCCATTGGCAATGGAGCAGGTCGCTGCTTTCATCAGAGACAGGGACTTTTTGTTTAGCGAGGTCCTTCCCAAACTCAAGAAATCAGCGGAAAAGGTATTCGCTAGGACCCGAGCCATTGATGCATATGAACATACGGTCAGCACGGTCTGGAACCTTTCGCTGGAGCAGCTATCGGAACAAGCCAAAATATTGCATAATGTACTAGCATTCTTCGATCCGGACCACGTTTCTGAGCATTTAATCAATCAGACCAAAGTGCGGCTTAACGATCCTGCTTGGGAATTTCTTCTGGATGATTTTGAGTAAGTCTAACACCTTTGTCAATGTGCATATGCTAACTCGACATAGGTTTGGAGACGCTGTGATTGAACTTACAAGAAAGTCACTTGTGACACGAGTATCTGCCTCGAAGGCACTATGTATGCACAGATTAGTGCAGCAGACGGTCTTCACCCGACTTTCCCCAGATCAGAGGCTTTTTTATATGGGCCGAGTGATAGAGATGCTCTCTTCTGACTTCCCAAATATTTGGAACTGCCGCGGGCCGTACCAGGGACACGGCTACAAAGACTGGGAAACATGTGGAATTGTGCTTCCTCATATTAGCCAGTTGATGAAATTGACGAAAGACCACGGTCTTCGCCCTGAGAATCCTGGCATTTGGGCCGAGCTCGTCTTCCGAGCTGGAACGTATGCACCTCTTTACCCCTATCCCGCGTCTAATCGTTTGTGTCACTAATTAATGAGGCAGATATCTTTGGGAGAAGGAGCAGCCTTACCTCGCGCAAGCCTTTATCGAGTTTGGAATACATATCCATAACGATGATTCCAGCTCAACTATGGCGCAAGCACATCGTATTCTAGGCCATATTTTACTGGACATTGCTCAACCACACGCTGCTCTTAAAGCATATACCAAGGCACTCTCTATCCGTCTTAGGACCGAAGAGGCTAATTCTCCGCAAATTGCTGATGTATATGATTCAATCGCATGCAGCTATACAGAAATCGGGGATATGCCTAATGCATTCGATTTTATTGAGCGAGCGACCGCGATCCATCTCGCACACGACCCTCAACATATGGCACGCACCGATGCGATTCGTGCGATGGCCTGTCTGCGTGACTGCCGACCCTCGGAGGCACTCCAGGCCCTACAAAAGTGCTGGAAACTCCAAAGTCTCTCGCAACAAGAGATTGAGCAATCGCGCTATCCGAAACACAGTGGCGATGTCATGCTGCTGGCCAGGATCCTCTGGGCCCTTGAGGAGAGATCCACCGGTCGAGAGCTCGCATCCCGAGCCGTCAGCATTCGCAGAGGAATTTTCGGAGAAAACGGTGGTCCTAGGGTGGCAGATTCCTTGTTCCACCTTGCGCTGATGCTGAGCGAGGACGGCGAGCATGTTTTGTCTGCAAAACTCCTTCGAGAAATCACTCAAATGGATGTAGGCATGAAGGAGATCAAGCCGCATCAAGCTCGAGCTTTCTGGTTTCTCGCAAAAGAGGAAGGGAAAATTGGTACCAGGCAAGACTTGTGCGAGGATCTGAAGCGTCAAGCCAAAACAGCATATCAAGCACTAAAACATGGCCAAACCTTCGATGACAGCGACCAGGCTTATATGAACCTCGTGAGCTGGATGCTATGGTAGACTACAAGCATACAATTTAGTTTAGTATTCCAGTGGGTGGTGCGCAACGCCCAGGATCCCACTTTAGAAAGCACCGATGGTGTAGTCCACGACAATTGCTTTTTCGATAATCTGCCCAGCGTTTTTCACGAAAGATTGGTGCGTCGGGTCCTTTGCCACATAGTAGTCTCTGTCCTCCAGGCTTTCGAATTCAGCGACAAAAGCATATTGGATGCCGTTCTACCAAAAGCCGTCAGAATTTAGTCGAACATATGTGGCCCGAAGAAACATACCTGAAGGTTTTCGGGTGAGTTATCCTTGCCTCCGGACATCGATTTGATGTACGGCATTTGGGACGCCGGATGCAGACAATTGTCCTTTAAAGCGACCATATTGGAGCATACCTAGAGTGTTTTCAGTAAGTTGCATTGCTCATACGGTTTCCGTGTTGGCAAGGCCAATGGGGACATACTTCCTGTATAGCTTCTGGCCGAGCATCGGCTTTAAATTGAAACAATACGATATGCTTAACAGTCATCGTCCAACGGTGTGCATGGAATTTGCGAGCGTATACAAGGAGAATTTTAGTAGTTCAAGAAGAGGTTCGAGAATCCGAGCCTTGAGATAAATACAAATATATCCATCCCTACGGGCGGGGTTATTATATACCATGTCACTATGGTTAGGCGCTTTTTCTGCTGACGTGTGTGGCGGGGTTGGCTAGAAGAGCATCCACATGCTAAATGCCCCGCAGCTGCCAAAGCTGACCAGTTTTATTGCTTGCGCCACCATTAACTGTTATCCTGCGCCAATTGCAGGCACTGTAGAATGATTTGAGTGAGGCTTAGAACAATACTTATGCCGCCGATGATGGAGATCGACCAAAATGTCCAATATTGCACTGCATCCCTTTTGTCGTGAACGAGATCCCCCATAGACCTAGGCCTGACCTTTTCCAACTCATTGCTTATCAACTCGACCCGATCGCGCAGAATGCTGAAGTCTTTTGACGCGTAATACACAGCACGGTCGTCTGGCACCCAGCCCATACCGGCCTGTGAAAGCTGCTTGTTTGTGCAAAGCTGCTGCAGCAACGTGTCTGGCCCGTATTGAAATATTTGTGCCGAGGGACCAATGGATCGAAAAAGTCTTCTAGATTTCGGGCACTGTCCGAAAAGGAGTCGGTATGAAAGGAGAACCTCCCGTAAAAAGCAATTGATTTCTCCTCTGTCGGCACGAGGGTCGGCGGCATTTGTCTCGATGCTGGCAAATGCAAAAATCGTGCCATGGGAGTCTAGCATAGAGGCACACATAGACGGATATGCAAAGAGACATAGGGTTTGAGTCGATTTGTCGTAATCCAGGTGCAGAGCCAAGCAATCCACCCAACGCAAACGCACGCGCAGAAGTACTTGGAGTAAATAAACATTAATTTCTTCCGGCCACAATGCTTTCCACGATGCCACAGATTTTAATGTCTCGGTGGGTAATGACAATGCTCTTGTTGGTCCTGCAGGGAGGATGTGGCCGAAGGCTTTCAATAATATCGACAAGGGTCGGTCCGAAAGATGGCTGGGGACCCTGAATGTGTCAAATACCAATCCAGAATTGGGCTGGTTATCGTCGTAATAAATGGCCAGTTCCGCAAATGAGCAGACATTGAAAGCGGGTAGAAACAACATGCTTTGCCAACCTAGGCAAGCAAAAACGAGGACTCGGTAAGATGTTGAAGAAGCGTGCTGATCTTTTCGTAAAACATTTGTTTCGCATAGGTGCTCGATGATGTCGTCAACACTGGTGCCTTCCATCCGGAGGGCGAATTGATCGATAGCTTGAGCCAGTCGCTCATAGCTACCGGGCCTGCCTAAAGGCACCCCAGAAACCTCGATTTCTAATAGAGATGGAGGCAGATCCTTGAGTCGCTGCTTTATCCAAGATGCATACCAATTCTTGTCGAGACTGACGTTAAAATGTCCCAGTATGAGTATATTTCTTTTTGACCGTTTTATCGCTGTCGGTTTTGAAGGTGTGCGCATCAATCGTTTCCTTGGTGACAACATACTGGGACTTGGAATAATTAATTAATTAGGAATGGGTTGCAAGGCTTTGCATTTATTATAGCGAGAAGAAGCGCCTTCTGTATCTTATATACAGCTAGAGTGCGTTCCGTGGAAACGCCCAGTAAAGTTGGCAGACTCCGGTCAGTTAAGCGCGCGCGTCTTCTTGGCATACACACAATCCGTAATGGCTGTATCCAACGAATCGTCCACTATTATTAGCCACGATTATGCGCTGCGTTACAGTTGAGGAAACTACTGGTGAATGACATGTTTCCGTAATCGGAACCTTTCCCTTTGACTTCACTACTACACGTATAGAAGTATAGATAGCTCAAGAAAAAGCAGCATAGGTCAAATGAAGGGATCAGTGCACCCGTTAACATCCATAGATAGGTTGGAGTTGAGCTGACCTAAAACCAATCCCTTAGATAACGAAACCCTGCATTCCTGGCGCGCAAGTTACGCCAAGGACATTGTAACCGGCAAGCGTTGTTCCAATGCAGGCGATGCCAGAGATTTTATTCTGGCTGTCTACACTTTTTCCAAGGATTTTTTTCGCTAAAGTGGTCGCCAATTTGCTCTACCTATCGCCATTACTTTGGTTATACCCCTGGTGGAAATTAAAAGTCGGGCGGGTTATGCTACCGCCGTCTCCGATCTTGTAAGAGGGAGTTTTTGTCGATGAACGTTGAAAAGCAGGTCGTAAACGCTCAGGTGAAAACTGGGATTGGTGGGATGGTTATTTCACCTCATGCTCCTCACGCGCACTGGACCAATGGACACATGGTCTTGAGCGGGCCGCAGCGGTCAGGGCCCGCCCCTACATGGGTAAGCTACAGCAGCTTGTCAGAAATAACGCAAACGACCGATTTTTGTCACAGACCATGCGGGGCGCATGGGTCTAAGTTCCCGTTCATGATTGGCTGGATATCCTGTGAGAACAGTGCAGAACTGGGAGTTTCTGCATCCTAATTTTGTGCTTCAGCACAGCGGTTAAGCCAACTGAATGATATGATTGGCCGACCGTGACATGGTGCCGACTTGTGGATAAGATACGTTTTCTTCAGCAAAAGACCCCATATTTTCGGGTCTTCCACGCCCGGGTCGGGAAACCCCTGCATCTTGGAACGTATGACGTCGGACCACTATGGTTCGTTCGTCTGGGCTGCTTGGAGCTGCAGGTCGTCATATGCCTCCAGGTAAGATGCAATTCCATTCCAAAAGCTAATTCAAAAAGCAAATCAAGTTTACCTACAGAAACAGGCAGCTCTAAAATCGGAGGCCACATCTAGCATATGCCGCGGCAACTTCTCTTGAGCTCCAGATCTAGCGATTAACTGCGTTCGATTTTTTTTTTTTTTTAAAAAAAAACGATCTCCATTTTTTCCGTCAAAAGTTATATTAGACGTCGCGGTTTCCATTCGGTGTATTGAACTTAGCGGGTAGTTTTAGAATTGGGGAAAGGCCACAACGAGAAACGTTATAATAGCTCTAGGCAAGTCAATTATTTGGAAGTAAAGTTTATCTCGACGACTCGCATGGTAATGTCTCCAGACTCCGAAAGACGCAACAACGCACAAAGCGGGAAGAAAATTCCCTCCGTTTTCCCAACAGGGGCGAAAACCCGTCTACGAGAACTCTTCATCGAGCTTTACAAGGCAATTATCGACTTCCAAGCCCAGAGCGTATTGCGGTTTTTCAGGAGTCGATTCAGCACCTTCGTGAGAGATATTGCGAAATGGGACTCTTGGGAGGAAATGATCCAAAAATTCAAAGGGTTAGTGCGCGATGTCGACGAAAGGTCCCAGGAAATGAATTCTAACGCAACCAAGGCAGCACTAGACGAGCTCGTCCAAATAACGAGGGAGTCAGAAGAAGACAAGTGTTTGCAAGCTTTGAGACGAGGAGACTATGTTTGGTACAAAGAGCGCGTCCAAAACCGCGTATCAGATACGTGTTCTTGGTTCCTCAACCATGAGAGCTATCAATCATGGTTAGCGGCCGAATCTGGTCCACTGCTGGTCTCGGGCGATCCAGAGTGCGGCAAATCCGCCTCGCAAAATACCTTATCGACTCCAAATTCGACTTCAGGTTATTCAAAGAAGCTGCAATATGTTACTTCTTTTTAGGGACCCTGACCAGAACACGATTGAGCTGGCTCTGTGTGCCTTAGTCCACCAATTGCTTTGCCTGCGCCCTCAGCTAATGCGGCATGCCCTGGCAAGATACAAGCAGGACGGAGCAAAGCTTGCCGACAATGTCACTGCTCTCTGGAATATTCTTGAGAGTGCTAGCGCAGATCCAGAGGCCGGAACTGTTCTGATTGTTCTTGACGGTCTGGACGAATGCCGTCAAGATGAGCGCAACATGGAAACCTTGTCACGATTTATCCACGAACATTTCCAAAAAGGCAGACCAAAAAGCTTGAAAATCCTTTTGACCAGTCGGCCCTACCAAGGAACGATTCACGACATTCAAAAACTCGAAGATTCCTTTCCCAACATCCGAATTAAGGGCGAGGATGATCCGGAAACGATTAGCGAGGAGATTAATGCAGTTATCGAACATCATGTTGGTCATCTCAAGTTGGATACAACCCTCAAAAAACACCTAGAAGAACGCCTCAAAGGGACAAAGCATCGTACATATCTCTGGTTGTATCTCGTTTTGGACCGCCTAAAAAGCACCCCTTTTAAGCAGACCTCAGGAGGGATTGACTTTGTTATTCAAGCTTTACCCGCCACGGTGAATGAGGCGTACGAAAAGATTTTGAGCCGATCCAAAAATCGAACAAAAGCCAGGAAAGCTGTTCTCATCCTCCTCGCTGCATACCGCCCGCTTACCCTTCGCGAAATGCAAATTGCAGTCGATTTGAATATAGATACACAAGGAGATCTCGATATGGAATCCGACGAAAACTTCAAAGAAAGTCTTCGAGAGTGGTGTGGGTTATTTATTGCGGTGCACGACAAAAGGGTCTACTTTCTCCATCAGACGGCGAGGGAATTTCTCCTCCCTATCGCAGTTTGCCTGTCGGGTCCTCCTATTACCAGAACATGGGCGCATATGTTGGATATCTACCAAGCACATGCGGTTCTTGCGGAGTCCTGTACGGTTTATCTTACCCTCCGAACAGAAAAAGATGGGTTGACTGAGTTGTTGGACTATTCCGCCAGGCAGTGGGGCTTTCACTTGCGCGAAGCTAATATCGAAAATACTGCCGGTTTATCTTTGGCATTAAAGATTTGTGATCCAAACTCGAACCATTATGCAGCTTGGGCTAAAATTTATCTTCAGGCTCACTACTCCTTCCCACAAAATGCTACAAATCTCATTTTAGCGTCGTATTTTGGGCATAAAGGGGTGGTTCGGGTGCTGCTGGATACAGGCAAGGTCGACGTCGATGCGAAGGATGGAGATGGCCTAACGCCGCTGTCATGGGCTGCGGCAGGAGGGCACAAAACCGTGGTTCGGAGGCCGCATGAATTTATTCATAACAGGTCTGGGCATGACCCAATCCCAACTGGTGTTTCTTTGCTTCGAAACTCAGAGTGAGGCTCTCTAGATTCTTCGAGCCCGCCGAGATTGATGGTCTGGATAATGAGTCTGGACGTGTCCTTCACGTGGAAAGAAACAGCCGTATCTGGGAGTAAGTCTGATTTGACAGTAGGATAAGGCACCTTATCGTTTATTGATAACCAACCGAACTTCCTCCTGCGTGTTCATAATGTCTTCGGTCTGCTGTGGAGGGTCGGTCATAGGACACACGCTCTTTTTAGCATCAATAACATCAAACACTTTCCGCTGCCATGCATCTGAATAGACCTCCCCGCAGCAACCAGCTCAAACTTTTATAAACATCCTGTCGTCCAGCTGCTGATAGCGAAATTGGTTTACAAATAATAAGCCCGCGAGGTGCCTACGATCGGAGCTTGGCATAGGAAACGGGGATTGCTCTTATAATTGTTTATATACTTTCGCCCCTAAACTTTTCCAGTCCCTCAGGCACATTAACCTTTTCGTTCATCTAAAAATACAGTCCAGGGCTGGCTGCTGGCCGGTTCACTGCATTAAAAAAGCGCTTTGCAACCTACCATCCTACGCCTAACCCGCGACTGTCCCTTCTCAAATACCTTCGAACCTTTGAACGCAATAACACGAGGGGGAACGACGAAGAGTACGTGCTGGACACCGTTTTCCGACAACCCCAGGTCTCAGCCAGCCACCAACCTGCGTGCAAAAAATACAGTATTTTCAAGCTTACGTCGCTCATTTATGAGAAATCGTAGCCAGCTATTTGAGGGCACATTTAATGTATAATATGTCCAGCATCTTTTGTAATGCCGTTCAGTAAATGGCGGGTGTATCCAGGGATCTGCATCCACTCCTCAAGCTCGGAAGCGCCATTACGCGAGGGCATTAACAAGACTATGTGTATGGACTGGAAAGATTATAGCCTTTAAAAATATTCTTTTCAAATGGGTTTATGCTAATAACTTAAAATACATAAGTTTCCCAGTAGGTAAGAAGCCCCAGGTCTAACGCCTAAACTAGCCACGTTCGATCTTTTTTTTAAAAACGATCTTTATTTTCTTCTATGAATAATTATATCAGATCAAGTTACGGTCCCCATTTCGTGAATTAAACTCACCGGAATGCAATCTTTCAGGGTGGAGGATCCACATCGTAAACTAGGCAAACTGTTGTCAGCACTTCCCGCCACCGAGTCCTTGGATTTGTTCTGGAACATTTCGCTGGTATCATTCTTTTCGGAGGCTTCGAAACTGTTCGCATTGCATCCCATAGTCGTCGGCTTTTCCTCAATCTAGACTGCTGTTAACAAACATTCACCGCAGGGATATTGTTAATCTTACCAAATCAGTGGACGATGGGGGCCCTGCTCGATTCGCCGAGTGGTAAACGAAGATATTATCGCCCTTTTTCATATACGACCAGACGTCGAACCCGTTGCATTCAAGTTGATGCAATTTTTGAACCACAGTTCTCCTTATCTGGGCATCCTTCCGCGATAAGTGTTTTTTTGTAATTGAACGTTGCATTTTAGAACATGTATGAGGAACCTGCCCCCATATGAACCGGAGAATGCAATGTTCTTAATAAATTTTGATCACGATTGCTTTCCGAATTGTTTCGCGTTTCCAGCCTTCCGTATCCAGGAAGTTGAGAGGTTCGGAAAGCCTGGAAGCTGGCATTAAACGGGGCTCAAGCTATTCCTGAATCCAGGTAAGAGTGTGTGGCAGGATTCCGGATTCCGTTAGCGCAGTGGGCCTGCCAGAGGTCACGGGCTGTGCGAGTATTGACTAATTATTTAATTCTGCGCGAAATGCCCTGAAGAAATAGCTAGCGCTGCATAATCTGTTAGCAGATGCTAGGCCTAAGTTACGAACCGTATATCCTCCGTTTGGCAGGCTGCATCTGCCGTGCGGCGCCACAGTCAGCCAGCCACAATATGCCGTCTGATATTCTCTCGCGGTCGCGTATGGCCTGGGTTCGCGTTTACGCGCAAGATCAGCCAGGTGGTGCTAGAGCAATGGAATATGTAGCTGTTAAATGATCGCAAAGTGGCAAGGGCGTGATCGATTAATTTTAGCGTGTACAAATTTTGAAGCAAAAATCATCCATAATGACAGTGAAAAGACTGACGCGAACGGCAGTGGGAAAGTTTGTCAGGATTTTTTTTATCATTTCTTGAAGATTTCCTTCTTGGCTTAGCTTGGCCTCAGCAGTCTTTCCCTAAATTGTTGATACGCGCCAATCTGACACGATTTCTTCGGAATATACTGCTTCCATCTCGAACGATGACTTGCGCTAATTTTGGATGTTTATCGAGACACGTTCGCCATTGAAACCTGGATATTTGTAGCGCTTGCAGTTTCACCTACCATGCTCAAGGCAATCCTCAATTTCAACAGGACAAGTGATACTGCCGGCGCCGGCGAGAAGAATGCTTGCACGTAGTTGTCTTTTATGTTCCGGTCTTACGCCGCAGGTTCCTGCAAGAGTGGCTGCTATAATTTTTCTATATTGTGGCATAGCATCCCAATCCTGGCCAGACCACCAACCCGATTTCCCTCTGGTCAACACTTCAGAGTATTCGTGCGATCCAAAGCACGCTTCCCACCAACGAAAGTCCCGCCAATGATACCAAGTGCGTCACAAAACGTTTCCTTGTATTCTTCACGCTGTTTGTCATCCTCGTATGTGACCATATGCGGGCAAGGAGCGTTTTTGTTTGAGCGTGAAAATCTGGACACATTAGCTCCGCCGGAGTATGACTACTTCCTGAGCAAGCATGGATGTAGCCGACCGGCTGTTGGTTGTCTAGCGGTACTGGGTCTCTCGAGGAACAAATCGGTTGATGAAATGTACCGCATGCAAACTCTCCCCTGGCGCAATGAGTATTCCTGCTATGCTGCGTCCATGCCCAAGGTTTAAGCCCTGCGTACCGTTTTCACCCTATGCATTAATAAGGCACCCATCATCCCACCATATAACTCAAAAGCAGCCATGACAAAGAATATCTAATAACCAGGTTCCTTATTCACTCAATCGACAGAACCCCAGCAACGCCACACTGGCACACTTTCAGGCGAATCACAAACTGTGCCCAATCAACTTTGAAATGTAAAATGTAAACAAAGAGGCCTGCGTACGTTTTTCATGTGTAACTTTTTTTGAGTTCTCTTTTGCTGCATAGTTTTCCTCGGCTTTATTTCCTCGGCGATTGCTTTTGTTTGCGTTTCTCAGTCCCGTTTATCTTGCGACCCGAAACCTAGTTTGCCATAAGAGTAATCAACACGGTTAAGACTGCATTAATATGACTGGATCATTTTTTTGCTTCCTTTCAGCAGGAAAAATTGGTTTCTTTGGGTGCTTACCGTGCACTCTTGACAGTATCTGTTCTCGACATAATTGTAATTATAGCAAGGGGCATGGTTGTCGAAGTAATTTTTGCAGTTGTACTGCCAGAACTGTTCTGGAGGCTTTCCAGAGCTCATAGTGGCTGGCTTCGAGTCGTAATGGTTTTCTTCCTCAGATTACGGGTTGATAGTTCAGGGGAGTGGCCCAGTGTAATTGCAGGCACTTCAGGTACTTGATAGGAACGACTCCAAGAAGAGGCAACTTGGTTTGATGGTGATATTCCCTGGTGTATGATGATACCGGTTCAGTAAGAGATATGAGCCAAATCGCACTGGGAGCGGCAGTGTCAGGGAGGGCCCATCTCTGATATTTATCAACATGGCCACAGGTTGCTTCCGTGTGACATTGATGCATGTAGACGTTTCGGGACACCGTTGGATGAAGGAGTGCGAAGTAGGCCGCACCAAAAGCCAGTTTGGCGCGAATCGGTGCAGCACTCTCCCCGCTCAGTTGTTTCTTTACAAAAACAGATCTGGTTTTTGGTATACTGGGGCCGAACAGTATGAAAGAGAGGGGGCAGTTACTACGGCAAGCTTCTGATTTGGGTGCGAGGTTGCAGGACCGTAGAAGCAGACTGGACGGCTCATATGTGAAGATGGCGTCAGCTTCAGCGGCCCGGTTGATCCGATAGGTTGGGGACACAGAGGATACAGAGGTGTTGGTTCAAGTGCCTTATGCTTTGGCCTTTGAAAATACACCATCAATCAATCAGGATGAATAGTCTAGGCTTCAAGTGGTCTGTATACTCCGAATGTGACCCACACCGTCCAGACTTGAGTGCCGTTTCTCTCTAGTTTTCCTGCCATTTTACCATACTAATACGAAACGGACACTACTATATCATTTTCTCGAGGAGCAGAGCAAGCTGCGGCTACTTATCATAATTGTGGAGCAATACGGTGATGTAAATTGGCCGGCCTCAGAAGAGAAGCCTATATTAGGGATACAAGCCTTCCCTTTAGCACCCCATGCATACCTAGGTAAAGCATAAGAGGGCCATCCCTGATCTCATGGTACATAGTACATATTATTCAGTGTTTTAGTACCTGCACACGCGTGCTACCCAGGCTTGGCTACTTCATATTAGCCAATCCCGTAATTTGGACCGGGGCAAGGGCACTTAGTTACCCAATCGATCCCTCACTGCCTTGGCCGCCTCAGAAGATAGGGCTTTTCCGACCCAACTCTCAATAGCGAGGTCCCTATAAGGCTGCAGTATGGTGGCTAGGTTATACTGAAATGCACTGCGTTTTACACTTTGTAATATCTTTGTGCCCAAAAATTAATTTGTATAGATCTGGCGTTTAACACACCACTACGCTGGATGGAACCTTCGGGATGGAGATCAACCGAGGATTGCGTTCCCGGTATTCTTTTGAACTAGGCGACGTCTAAAAATCTTTGACGCTTAACTTCACAAGCACTTGAAATATTACATTTGAATCACGATGCTGCTAGCTGCAAATGTTGGACTCTCCAGTCATGACGGTATTGTTCGATTTGTTGCCAGCCAGATGCCACGTTGAACAGGCCCTACTGTAGGTAATTCGTTTAATGTGCAGCCTTCCGGCATCACTGAAAAAATTGAGTAAGGTGGGAAGCGTTTCGACTGTTTGAAATTCTTACTATGATCTAAAGTGCTACGTTAAATTTCTGTATGACTTGGCCAGGAGGAATTGCTCCGGGTATCAACAACAAAACAAATAGTACAGACAGAATATGCGGAATTAAACTCCGCCATTAAAACGTCAATTAGAAAACAACCCGGGTTGGAAGTCGGTCTGCAACGCCACCTGACCCACTTGTAATTACCATGCTGGCTTCATTGCACAATCAAAAATGAAACCCAACAATTACAGTTCACTTCCGAAGCACCGCCTGCATAAGTGCAGAAACTAGGAAGGGAACAGGCCGATTAGCGAGGGTTGGTATTAAATCTGAACGAGTCACCGCCGGTTTCTCGGTGCTTGGTCAAAGTCGCGGAGCCGGAGCAGCCCCCGTTACTGATCACTGTTCAAAAATCCTTCAGGCCCTCGACCTTTTTGTGCAACGTTATTTTGTTGTGGAGACATCCTTCCCAAATCTTATTCCCTATTTTCCACTATAGACTCAATTCTTTCATTTTTGTTTGACAAGATTAATTCTTGCTCGCAGCTGGCAATGCTAGTTATACGATGGAGGTTTACTGAGAACCGAATCTTGCGGCCCTTCCTTTCCAGCCCACAAGGCAGCCAAACATGCAAGATTTTTGCAATTCAAATTGTAAACTTGGTATGACGTAAGTACAGAGATGTTAACCCAAGACATTCCGGCCAGCTTTAACCATGCTCCTTAGTTACCAGGTAGCTAGGCCTATATACTCACAGTTTCTAGTTTTTTTTCAATTCTAGAAAAATGACAATTTGCATTGGGCAAATCATTCACTTGTGAGCTAATTGAGTCTGTTGACAAATGTTTTCTCTTCTCAAATCTCGCCTCTTCAACTGTCAGTTGTCAAGATCTTTGGGCAGCCCACGCCCGCTGGCATGGCAGATGCCTGAGTCCCTCAACGTGTCGCAGACGGCAACGAACCAAAGCACCAGGTATAGGCCGAGCAGCACCATCCCGAAGCCAAGCAACCAGACGAACCCTGGCAACTTATATTCCTGCAGAGGCGTGATCAGTCTGCCGCACCGTCTGTTTGTGCACGCCATTGCGCACGGGGGTGTCCACTAGGGCAGGTGCGACGCGCTTTTAGCGCGGAGGGACACCTCCAATACGACATCGTAAGTTATATAATATATGATTCACCTTTTAACACTCAAGAAGGTGAATGGAAAATGAGGCAAAGCAAAAAAAAAACATGACAAACGCTGAGATGGCCTCCCCTTTAGGCTTTAGGGTTATAATCCTTGTTGCATGCAGCGCTCTAACGCTGTCGAAAGAGAACTCGACTGCCACACAAAATGGCAGATTCGCTTTCATATGGGAGATTCCAACCGACCAGTGTTTTCCATACCAAAGAAGAGATCCAAACATTTTTCGTTTTCCAGATGGTCCGTTATACTGAAGGACGCTATGGGGGAGGTCTAACCGGAGCCAGTAGCAAACCGAGAGCTTCATGGGCGAATCCCATGCATTTTCGGATATCGAATGCGAAGATCGACATATTACTGGCACCCTGGCGGTATCGGCGAGCCTGCGCTTTCTTGCCTCGATCGCCCCGAAGCTGCCATAATACTCTCAGATAACGAGTTTCGATGCGATGATCCAGTTGCCGTTCTAGACGCGACCGATTTCGTGGGCTTCTCATAGGTCAAACCACCACCCATGCCACCCTGCTCGCGCATGGCGCGCTCCTTGCTTTCCCGAACGAAACGTTGAGCTTCAAGCTCGAGCCATTTGTCAATTCTGGGATCCCTACAGGCCGCGTGATCCATCACGTGGTTCTTCATGCTGTTCAACTCATCCACCAACCCCTGAGCTTCAGTCTGGAGATCGCGGTTTGTGGTTTCGAGCTTGACGCACTGCTCCTTCAGATCTCGGGTGAGTTCCTTTTTCTTTTTTCGGCACTTAAGCGCTGCAACCCTGTTCCGCTCAAGCACCGTATTACGATTGGCGTCGTCATCGCCATCGGCGCCCGGAGACGTCTTTTTGGATCTGTTAGATTTTGTCGCTGACGACCCAGCTGCCGCATTGCTTTGTGTCTTTTTATTCTTGGCCGGAAGGTTTGTAATCAGCGAGTCTGTTGTACCAAAAGAAATGGTCCTGGAAGACCGTGATCGAGAGGGTTTTCTCTGTGGCCTTCCGACTGTCGGTATGCGGCTCGCAGTAGTTCCACTCGAGTTCGTCACGGTTAGAAATTGTACTCGAGACATGGATGGTTCTTCATCAGACTCTGCTGCGGCGAGAAGCCCTGGGTCAACCGCGTTCAAAAGGGCCGCCGGTGGCCAAACGGTGTAGGGGTCGAACCCGTAGCCCAGTTCACCGGCGGTGGCGTTTGCCAGCCCTTGCGGGGCCATGGTCTGCTCTTCAAAAACGGTAGGGTAAGGATCCTCCCCTTGAACCTGAGTCTGTATTATCCCTGAGTCGTCAAAACCTGTACTGTCCTTAAGAGGCTTGTGACAGGACATTCCTGCTGTCGCACTGGGAGGTGCGAATAATGCATTAAGTGTGTCGGGGTAAGTCTGCAGCCCGGCCTGCATGTCGGGCATGCTCCACAACGAACAGCCCCCAAGTACATCCGTTAAAGGCGGTTAATCGGTTGCCCCCACTCACTTGGTTGGATTGGCCAGTGCCAGCGTTTCCAATTCTAGTAGGCTTGGCCGCGGGGTTTCCTACATTATTTACTTGGCAGGACTGTGACTGAGGTGGATCCAAGCGAGTACCAGAAAACACTAAACGGGAAGGTGTTGTGGAAAAAGAGCAACACTCTCCATTTTCCAGGAAGCCCATTTTGGCATATGCGATAAGAACTAGCGCATGATAACCGGAGGTACCTTGGGCTGGCGTCCAACACCTGCAGGTGGCGCTAAGACTGTACCACAGGAAATTGGTCCAAAACCCTTTATGCAAAAGTACTTGTTGAAGCTGTGAGATGCATTCCTCCTTATTGGCTCCTTATTGGAACCTCAGCTGGATATATTTAATGCCAAGCCGTGGAACCGTTCGCTTTATACAGCTTGTCATCCTTCTGGTCGATCGTTATGTTTGGTACTTTTGGCATGAAGAAAGCATGCCAGCTGCCACTCTATCCCGAATTTTGGAGTACGCTAGGCCACGACAGCACATTGAAACTTGCTTCCTGTGACATTTTCAATTTTGATCGTCTCATCTGCTAATTTCACCAATTGATCGGTTACCTTCAGTTACTCCAACTTCGCATGTCGAAAACAGGTTACATATCAACCTGGAGTAGCATGAGAACCATTGCAACGAAATACAATACACACTTCCAACCCACATGAACCTTGCCCTGTGCCTGGCCAATTGCGTGACGATTATTCGATGGTTGATAAATTAGAAGGTCCATGGGAAACAAAAACAGCCGAATCTCGTCGCCTTCTCTCCCCTCCGGGGTTGCCGTCGCGTGTTGCTTTCCGCATGGCCCTCTTCGGCATGTCCTCGTTCGCGGCCTTCTGGACGTCGTCACGTGATATCACATACCCGAAAGAGATTAGTTCCGATGTTCCTTCTTCGTCTGTAGCGAGGAAAGCTGGCCACACAACCCTGGCTATATCGTCCGTTGAAATGGTTGACAGATTTGGATCCCCGTATCCTGACTGACCATCCTTATCCTCTCTGGATCGCAATGTGGCACCATTGGGTGTTGGAGCTGAATCTGACCAAACCGGTAATACTTTCCAATCATCTTCCGATAAGGCAAAGGAAGGCCGAATTCTTTCGTGAACCCTTTGTACAGCCTCCCAATTGCCGCACAGCGTGATTGTAAGTTGCCCAAGGCGCCCTCTGAACTTCTTTTGGAGGTCGCCCGACATCAAGCCAGCCACAACCTCGCACACTTCATCGACAACAATTTTGGCAAGAGTACCTTGACGCTTCTTTTGCATACCGGGCAACACTTGAAGTAGCACAGCCCGAACAAGCGTGCCTTGGAGGGTGTCTTTCGCATGCAAAGCTTCTAATACTTTCTCAGCATCAGGGAAGAGGTAGTTTGACCGAAAGACATGTTTAGCTAGTGCCCTGGAATAGATGGACAAGCCCATATTGACCCTCATTTTCTTTGCAGGGGCCGAATTTGAGGCCGGGAGTGGGAACGAATGTTGTGTGGCTGCATAATCCCTAACGCGTTCCCAGGATCTCAACTCCTGTAGGCAGTCCGTGTCAAGGTCAATGCCCAGAAACTCCTCGAACAGTGTCGATGCATCTTTAAACAGAGAGGCAAGCATGTCAGGGCTGGTTCAAAAGCGTCAGAACTCGGTCATTTAATAATTAATAGATTTGAACAAAACGTACATATAACCCCGTTCACGTTCAAGCGGCGTTAGTTTCACCGTGTAGGATTAAAACAACCCAAGTTTTCTTTCGGTTTCTTTCAGGGCGTCGGACTTTACGCCTAATTGATCGCTAGCCATCTTCAACTTGTTCGTTGCTGTAGCGACTTCTTGTTTTGCGGCTTCTATCTGCTCCTTTTGCTTCTCAAGGATGGTCTTGTGTTTGTCAACGGATTCCTCATGCTTCTTGCTGTGTGCAACCACTCGGTTTAGCTCCTGCTCGAGTGATTTAATCGTTGATTCCAAGTCCGCGTTTATGGTTTTCTGTGCCTCAAGTTTTCTATGGACTGTCATTTTGTCCTCCAAGGCCTTGTTGGTCTCCGAGTTCTGCTCCAAAATCTTCTTCGTCAATCGTTCCTTTTCGGCTTTTTTATCCGCAGTCAGTTGAGCCAGCTCCTCCAAATTCTTTCTGTACGCACTGTCTGTGGCGCGGAGCTTCTCTTGAACAATCCCATGGTCTTTGAGGATGATCTGTAGCTGCTGAAAGCTCTTATCCTGGGAAATTTTGTTAATACAGGAAATAAGCTGGTGTAGAAGAGTTTCGGGCTGTTGATAATGAGTGAGATTTGCCGGGACAGCTGGTGAACTCATGACGATGACAAGTGACCTAATGATTTTGACAATGATAGAGCAATGCGTATATAGGAGTAGATCGAGTGTGTTTTCAAATTTGAGGTTTATATGCCCGCAGAATCTTGTCCCTCAGAAGCTGCGCCTTAATGTATGACAGGTCAGTCCCTTAAATAGGAAACCTTGCTGCTCTTCGACACTTGGCTTCGAAAAAATGAAGATAGAGAATCAACATCTACAATCAGTGCTAAAGCAGTCCATTGGTCATTCAAGTTGGACACGCCAGCCCCAAAGATGCATGTTGGTGATGAGGCAAGCACGCCAGCATTTAGATAAAATGGAGTCGGCTTGCTAAATCAAGCCAGATCGACACTGTATGGGGCTGTAAGATGAACAATTGGGTAGTTTTTGTTGCGACTGCATGATGCCAATACAGTTGTTGTGATCTGCCTATTTAGGCGGGATGTGGCCATCCGGATATGTGTTGTGTATGCAACAGTCGAGGCTGTTGGCGGGAATAAATGGAAAAGATCATGCTCCCCACTATCTGTGTCTCCAGTCAAGATTCCCCGCGAGTTTCAAAAAATAGAAAAACCAATATCGTTCTACAGCGCCGCGGAAAGGCTAACAAATTAATGGCTCGTATTTTTGCTGCATCCATGCGGGAGTGTGGTGTTGGCATAAGAGTCTGTCAGGTGCATTTGGAGGGTGGTAGTTTAGAACTCCAGTCCAATGGCAACGTCAGCCAGACACGTGATAACACGCGGGAGGCCTACTGCTCTCGAAATGGCACCACTTCCCCTCACCAGGTCGGGAATTACGGCCGCCCTGCACAGACGCAAGCATGTCTAGGCATGCGTCCGCTTACAAACACTTAGAGGTCGTGAACATGGAACCCGCCCGAAGTTTGGCTTAACCGCAACCATCCTTGCGTTTCGTAACCTGGAACTAGAATCGGGGCCTCCTGCCATGCCCTGCGCACCTTTTGCCCGTCTGCTCACCCACTCAGGTTGCTCACCCTCTGCTCACCCTCTGCTCACCCTCTGCTCACCCTCTGCTCACCCTCTGCTCACCCTCTGCTCACCCTCTGCTCACCCTCTGCTTAACAGGACGGTCCTATTCGATTGGTCACCATTGGGTATGCCCCATCGTTCATTCGTAATCTACTACAGGCTGGCTGGCGTGACTTACTGTTCAAGGGTCCCCGCGATAGCTTACAACGCACAGTTCAAAAAACTGTACAGGCAGCCTCCAGCGCCCGCATGCCTAAATTGGATTCCATCTCCCTTCAGTGGTGCACGCTCTTTGTCAGCTTTGCAAGATTACCCACAACACAAGCAGCTTCAGGGCGAGAGCTTTACCCCCACACATCAATGGTAACAAGTTGAGGATGCAGCATGCAGTTATTAGAAGGGTGTGGCGGGGAATCATTGATAGCAACAACGTTCGACAATCGGATATATTAATTTATCGGGAATGTAATGAACAATTTGAAAATGAAATCAGGTCCTGATAGCAAAGTCAACAGCGCGTCGTATTATTTGAACATCCCAAGAAAAAGATCTATGACAGTATTTGTGATGCTTGGCTCAAGCAAAGCCCCATTGCCACTGACACCTACATCCTTAACACAGGTCATTTACAAGCAAAGCGCCGTTGTCGCCACCATGAACCTCCGAAATATGGCGACTCCAATCATACCGCCCGAGAATTGCAACCTCTTCATCCGACTCTAAACATTTGGGGCAGTGAGTTTCAGACTCAAACCTACCCCTATGCTTCTTCCCTAGATGGTTGGAAAAGCACCTCCCGGGTTCCATTGTCATTTTGCAAAAGAGGCATAAGGCCAGCTTTCCCTCGTAAATCTCAAGTCGGCCCTTGTCTGAAACCTTTCGCTTCTTCTCGACGACCTTTTGGATATCACTTGCCTCATCTCCTTCCTTTAGCCTGTACTCGTTTCTTTTCCGCTTCCGGGCGAAGCTGTCCTTGTTTTCCGGCAGTCCTGGGGCGTTGAGCTTGCCGTGAACTTTCTCGACATGATTGCTCCATTCCATTGCATTGTTAATGATGTGATCCTTTTCTTGACCTTTGCATGCGGGGCAGGGAAAGGGTCTGTCGTATAGTCCTTCGTAGTGATGAACCTCTCTGTTGTGCCGGGTCAGATTTTTCCTACGTGTAAACGAACTGCCACATATGTAACAGGTTGGTTTTGAACTATCGAGTTGATCGAGTTGAATCGCTGACAACAAATGTGACTTATTGGCAGCCTTCTTTGCCTTCAATTGTGAAGCGTTCTGCGTGCCGTGGGAATCCACAACGTGTCTGGCCCAGTCAGACGCAGAGTTAATAGTGCATTTGCATGCGGGACAGTCGAAAGGTTGCTGAAAGCAATGAGTTTTGGTGTGTCTGATCAGGTTTCTCTGCAATGTGAATGAACTTCCGCATAAAAGACAAGTCGGCTTCTGGGCTAGTGTTGGCTCTATCGATTGAACTTCCTGAGCGGCTTCTGGGCATGGCGCAATTGCATCATCTTTACACTGGAGAAAGGAAAGAAGTGCTTTGCTGAAGGTGTCGCCTCGAACAATGTCTCCACGCAAGATCTGGCCGATTTTCACCGCAGCGTTACCTGCTGCGATGTGCCGAGGCTTTTGCGGGTTGACGTGTAAGGTTTGCAAATCCCTCTTGAATTTGCCTTTGTCCCCCTCCTCGCGGTCCACTCGCTCGAAAAACTCAGCTCTAGACCCCTTGAGTGTGCTGGCGCACAGGTTTGCAATTGTTTTGCTTATGTGAGATAGTACACGAGCTGCCTCCTTGTCAGCCTCGGACTTATCCTTGGTTTCAGACTTGCCCTCTTCATGCTTGGCGCGCTTTTCGAGCCTTGCAGTTTCTTTAAGCCTTGCATATTCGACACGCAGCTCGCTGATGTCCTCCCGCTTTTGGAAAGACTCGAGATCTTCTTGGGTTACATAGATTGGGGCATTTTCGTTTCTTTTAAATGAGGCTTCCCGCATACGTTTGAACAGTTCGTCGTTGCCTCGTGCATGCTCGCCGAATGCGACTTGAACAAGGTCGCCATTGAAATTCCTCGGCTGGTAGTACTCCTCGAATACTCTGCTGGAATTGGAGAGCACATAGTTGCGCTGCGCCGAAGTAAACGACTCTGAAACCCAAATTAGCTTTGATCGGCATTGCAATTGGGGCTGAACACATACTGTCGAGGCGAGCACCTGCACCTACTCGTATGGAGTACAACCGCATGGGTTCACGGTAGCCGGCCACCAGAAGTGTACGATACCAGAGGGCACGCTCAGTTTCGTGAGACAGTGCAAAGATCTCACGGTCTAACGTTTCTTTTTTCCAGTGTAGTTCGGCATATTCGGCATCCCTAGGCTTTTCGAGATCCTCCCAAGAGTGATACGGGGGGTCGAAAGCGCCGTCTTTGATTGCCTGGGCAGCGACGATTCTCACCAGGTCGACAAGTGGATCGTTTGTATTTTTTAGGCCTATTTCAATTCTAAACAGGTTCGTTAATTGTCAGAAACCTCGAGTGAGCTGAAAGGAAGCAAAGGATTGGGGACAGTAACATACACGTCATCCTGCGAGGTACAAATCTTGTCTGTCTGCTGTTTGTTGTAGTATAATGTAAGGTCGCCGAAGACACTCATGTTCTCGACGGTTTTTTTTCCGGGCCGGGAGAGATGCATTTTGATTTGACTATATTTCAGTTTATCCAGAGTTCCACGGCGGAACCCGCCCATAGATGCCAACAGAATTCTAGCGTGGAAGGCGACTCGAGTCTCGCGGTCGCAGGGAATATCGTTCGCACGAGTCCATAGAGTCATCAAGACAACTAGAATATCGGCGGTCGTCGCTGCGACCTTGACGAATGTTTGCTTCTTAGTGAGCTCGAGCTCATTCGCCAAATCAGAGGCAATCCACTGTCCGTAATTTGTGTGAGTGAGCGGAATCATGGTAGCAGCGAACCGCTAGAAACGGGAATGGGACTTACGTGTGAAATCTGCCAGACTGGTCCTGACCCCCGTGACTTGTGGCTTTGTGTAGTTGACAAGGTCCATTTATCAGGGTTGCTGGTAACACTCCTCCTCTTTTCGCTCAGGACCGTTCTGTCAGCCGCGACTACGAGGGACTCCCAAAAGTGTCTGACACTCAAATCCCTATTTATCGATCGTTCGATCCTGCGTTCTTCCGGCCCGGTGCTCACGACCGGTCGCTCAGAAGCCCTGACGTAATCCTTGAGGAACTGCTGGCAACAGTGAATCGCTCCATTGTATGCTTCGGTCCCGCGGTTACATAGGTCAAGCCAAATCTGGTCGGGATCGGCTTGGTAGGCGTCGTCCGGATCCGTCTCGTAAACCTGCGTGAAGAATCTGATCCGGCAAATCATTCCATGATTAGTATAGCGATAAGTGGTCGGAAAGGGAAGGGAAGGGATATTGACATTTTCCACGATTGCATTGCCAGCTTTTGTTGTTGGCGATACTTGTCGCTCCCCCGTGGCCGATCAGGTATCGGCTTGAACTCGCGCTTTGAGAGCCTCGCTCTCTCGCGCCTGGCATCCAATGCCGCATCTTTGTAGGCCTGAACGGGCCGCGTTTTTGCAGCAAGACCGACTGCTCGTTGCGTTGCCATCGTGGTTGTTGCCCAGCGCTGGGGAGGAACCTGGCATGGAGAGAAATCGGTTGTCGCAGAGGAAGGGAGGGAGGGATGGCGAGGGGTCCTGGCCCTGCTCAAAAAAGAGGGCAGCAGGACGCAGCTGCCCTCCCCCCAAGAAAATCGAAAGTGCCACGGCCATGGTGATCACGCGTGGCCCGAAAACGGGATGCAGTTCTCACGACGGCGACGGATCGGTGGCGGCGAGGTGCATTCAACAACGGAGCGCAAAGGATGGCGGGGCGGGGCGCGAAATGGCGAACGGCCATTGGCTACAGTTGAGGACGCAGGGCGGCTCCCACCTGCTCCCTTGGCACTTCGTACCGGTTCTGCCCTCACTGGTTTGACTAGGGGAGAGCGGACGGGATCCCGTATATTCCAGTGGGTATGGTCGTATGTGTCAGTGTTCGCAATGTGTGCTTATTATATTCTATAGTGTTACATAATTTTCTCAGCCAGTTCAGCCAGTTCAGCTGTTCTGTCCGTTTGTTGTTTGACCACTGGCAAGTTAGGTCTTTACGATACAACCCTAGAACTAATTTAGTTATATCTTGGCCAGCCAGGCCTTTGTCAGCCGGTAGCGCATCAAAGCGGTAAAGGTACCAGATGCGAGGGTCAGGGATCCTGCATAGAACATGGCCGGTCTGTAGGCCTGGAGGCCATTTTCGGAGCCGCCATAAGCGTCGAGAAGGTGTCCTGCGATGGGGGCGCCCTGGCAGAAAAGAAAAAAAAGAAGGTCAGTTTATTTCCAAGGCGGCAACATGCACAAAACAAGACAAGATAAGACAAGAAAGAGGTGACTCACCATCAGATAGCCTCCACCCCAGCCAGTGACGAGCATGCCCATGGCGACACCCACCCTCGCCGACCCAAAAACGTTGCCCGCGACGGTCGGCATGGTCGAGAAAAAGGCACCGTTGGCCACGCCGTTGACGACCACAAACACGGCTAGCGGAGCCAAGCTGGTCGAGGCCGGCCACAGCACCAGCATGCTGATGGCGCCAATGACGAAGCTGCTGAAGAGGGTGTTGACGGCGCCAAGCTTGTCGCAGAGGATCCCGCTCGCGATCCTACCGACGGCCGAGGTCAAGTTGAAGCCGGCGAGCAGGCCAGCACCCGTGGCCGAGGCCAGGCCGAGACCCCGCTGCGCGTAGAGCGGAATGAAAAACGGCGGCACGAGCAGGGGAAAGGTGCCGATGGCGCTGGCGGCAAAGAGGAACACAAAGGCCGGGTCCTTGAAGAGCGCCCACTCCACCATTCCGCGGGCGCTGCTGCTGCTGTTGCCGAGGCCGGTCTTCCTGGCCGTCTTGGCCTCGGCGCGCTCCCTGATGAGAAAGGCGGCGGGTAGGCCGGTGGCCAGGATGCAGAGGCCGATGGTGCGGTAGGTCCAGGCCGGACCCAGACGCTGGATGAGCTTGTCTGAGACGACGCTGAGGGCGGCGCCGCCGAAGCCGCCGCCGGAAAACACGATGCCGTTGGCGAGCCCGCGGCGGCGGCTAAAGTATTGGGCGGGCATGGTGGCCGAGGTGGAGAAGCACATGCCCATGCCCAGGCCGACGATGACGCCGTTGGTCATGAACAGGCCCGGCACGCTGTCGATGGCGAACCCGGCGAGGATCATGCCCACGCCCAGCAGCCCTATGCCGCTGGCGGCCATCCACCTCGCGCCGATCTTTCGAAACACCTGCGCGTTGATCACCGCCATGGCCGAGATGAGGCTCGGCGCGAGGGACCCCGCAAAGGACAGCGTCGACGGCGAGGCGAGGCCCCGCTCCGTGAGCACTGCCTGCATCACGCCCCAGCTGTACGTGATGCCGACGATCCAGAAAGAGAGCACAAAGCAGCATCCCGCCACCACCCAGCCATAGCCGCCTTCCGGCACTTGGCTGTCGGCCTGCCGGGACGCCTCGAGTATCGGATCGAGCGGAGCAGACGCCGTACCCGGGTGTGCACTGCCTCTTTGACGGGCGGTGTTGCTGCTGATGTTTGTGGTTGGGATGCTCAGAGGCTCGAGCCGGATAGATGTTGTTGTTGTTGTTGTTGTTGTTGTGGTTGTGGACGACATTGCTGGCGATAATGTTTTGCTCCCTCTAAAAGTCTCCTTTGCCAACAATCAATTCATGAGAAAGAGAACAAACATGTTGTTATCACATTTTATAGACTTGCTGGAAACACTTAAAAGAAGGAATTATTAATTGCAAGCGACAAGGTCATGCCGATTATTGATAATCTCTGCCCTGTTGGGGGTTTTGGCCAAGACGCCAGCCAATTCCTAGACTAGCTGCATAGCAGCGACGGAACATCAAACCACCGCAGCAATATGCACGTTTGACGTTACTCTGGGCAGCAAAATGCCCGCCCGTCGCAGTCAGGCGGCGTGACAAAAAGTTGCAAACATCCCGGCAAGCCTGGGTTGCTTACAAACACCATTGCAACACCGCTTATACCTTTTTCTTCACCGCCGTCGAATTCGGTTTGGATTCATGCATCGTATTTGCTTGAAAAGGTCACTGCATCACCGGCGACACAAGGATAGGAGCTGTTGAACAATGTTGGAAAGTGATTCAAAGAGCATTAGACGTCTCAAGACGCTGTGTTTGTTTCTGGTGAAAATAGAAGAACCCACCCATAGAGAGTAAACATTTGGTTTTTGTTTGGTGCGAGATAAATGAAGAAGAAAAAAAATCATTTCGGGGTTAGTGCTTACTTTCCGTTTCGGGTGGTCGCGTTGCCATCATCTATTGGGAAGGCACACCTCCTTTGTTTTTGTGTGGTGCCGAGAAGTGTGCATGCACATGCATGACTCCTGAAAGTGTGGTGGCATTCGTTCCCGACCTGGGCTTCTGGGCACCAAATCCACTGTCACGCACTATAGAAAAAAAAAGAGCTTATGGTCGGCGCCGTAATGGATAGTGCGTTTATCCTGCCTTCCAGAACTAGTTCTAGATCTAGTCAGTCTTTCTTTGCGCGCCTCCATGGAAACTAACGCATAGCGACTGTAGCAGTCATCGGTCTCTAATTTGCTAGGTATTCCTCTTGCTTGCACATTGCCCGAGCCTCCATTTTATTGTTCCATCATATTATTTACACAAGTCGCGGCCCATTTGCATGCGACTGGCAAGCGCTGCCCAAAATATCCGTGATCCAAAATATATCTATCCCATCATATACAAAACCCTTGCGCCGAGTAAAAATCCCAACCTGCCAAACCAGGCTTATGCTTTTTTTTCATGCCCTTCTATCCCCATCATATGTGTCACTCCGCTGTGAAAACGAGCTCGTCACCCGGATGACGTTCTTCCCAGACGGCATGGGCCTGGCCCCGCCAGCGGCATCATCGCCGCTCTCGGAGCCGCCCTCGTTGGTCGTGGCAACCGCGGTGGCGAGGGTGCTTATGTCGGTGAGGCCAATGTCATCATCGTGAAGCCGACGGTGCCCGCCCTTGGAGCCCCTGTTCAGCGGGGCGTTCCTGCTCCCCTTGCTGCCGGCACCGCCGCCGACGTCGCCGCCGCGGCGCGACGACTTGTCCCCCGAGTAGCCCAGCCTCTCCCTCACGGTCCTGCGCAGCGGGGCGAGGTGCGGCAGGCAGGCGCCGACGATGGCGAAGCAGGGCTCGATGGCGGACCAGATGAAGACGGGGCCCATGGCAAAGGTGACGTCGGCGGCGCGGGACAGCTCCGAGAGGTAGACGCAGCGCAGGATGGAGGCGACGCAGACGAAGCCGCCGATGAGCATCAGGCCCAGGACGGCGCCCTTTTTGCGCCGGCTCATGTTGAGCGCCAGGATCTGCGGGATCGGGATCGCGAGGACGTAAAAGTCGATGAGCATGTTGATGACGGCCAGGGCGAGGAAGAAGGTGTTGATGTCGATGCAGACCCCCGGCGTGCCCGTGAACTGCGTCCAAAAGTGCGTCACCGGCCTGCACACGTTGCCCATGGTCACCCAGATGGTGATGGGATAAAGCAGCGACAGGCAGATGCCGAGGTATATGGCACCCTTGAAGGCTCTGCTGGTGACCAGGTCCCGCGTTCCAAAGACGCGCATGTAGAAGAAGAGGATGCTCAACTTGACCGAGCCGCATGCGCCGCCGTAGATGAAGGTGTAGACATAAAGCACTTGGTAGATCTCTTGGATCTGGTCGATGTTCAAAGCCCAGACGTGACTGCCTGCACCTCTAGAGGCACCTATATTGGAAAAGTTGCAGTTGCTTGCTGTTAGAACTCAGATTGCTGATTTGCACAAAGGATTTGGTTGCTTGCTTGCATTGGAAGGGAAAAAAAAGTTTACCTGCTATAGTCAGCCCGGCAGCCCCCGCGACGAACGCCAGTGTGACCAGAATGGCCCAGTCGTCGGCCAAAAACGCATTGCGGGCGTAGAAGCGGCAGATGAAGCGTGCCAATACGGCGCAGACGGCCAACACCAACAAGACGGACACTGCCGCCGAATCAGCAGGCCCTCGATTTTCGGTCAGATCGAGTCCATCCGGTGCCGGCCCAAACACAGCTTGTATTACCGGGTCCATATTCGTCATGAGCTGCCTTGTACTGTGTTGCAGATTTGCAGAAATGACCCAGGTGTCACGCAGGACAAAAAGACTAGATTAGAACTAGTTTTAGAGCTAGATGGGCCAAGAACTTAAAGACCCCCTAGGGACCAGACACACACACACACACACATGCACACACACAAAAAGGAGAAAAAAAAGCAAAGTGTGCTACCTAAGTATGCACAACCCCAGCCATTGAACTGAGGGTGATCGGCAGAGAGAATAATTTAAGAAACATGAGGCTATCGGAACATTTCCTCCTGTTTGGTAGGCTCCAAGCCGTACCGGGAAATCCCATAACCAGGGATGCAGAATGACAGGAGCTTGCCACTTTGACAGGGCATTAGGCCGTGGTACACAACACATCACTTGCATTGGCATCACATCTTGTGCCGAGCCCACGCGAGACTTGTTCAACCGCAGACCATCACACTTGCCATGATTGGTGGAAGGGTGATGAATAACGACCAGGTACCTATCAGCCCACAAAATTCCCAGGGTTCAGAGGTCCCGAGTTTGAACTTGTGTTAGTGGGTCCTTTTTTTGGTTATGCCAAGAGGACAAGTCTTGGTGGCATGAGGCGAGATTGACAAATGTGGTCTGTTAGTTGCCTGCCCTTGCATTAGTTCTAGACTAGACTAGGTCTAGTTCTAGTAGCCGAGCAGGTGAAAACAAGTGCGTCGAAACACGTGTTAAAGGAATATTCCACCAGATAGCTGACTGAACTGGCTTCTGGATAAATTCGATGCGAGATACGGTCAGTGTTCTGCTGACAATACTGGCCTAGCACATGGTTGCGTCGTGTCTAATTACCACATAGACTCACATACTATGGCCTAAATGGGCCCACAGCCCAACAGCCCTTAATTGGATCTTCAATCTCCATACCCTCACCAACATCAGTGGGCCTTTCGTGGGGTGTGAGGGGAAACGTTGCTGTTGATGCAGGGAGGTCTTAAATACGAATAACACCTACTCAGATAGTAGCGTGGTGGACACTGCTGATTGGGGAAATGGGGCCTTTGCCGTTTACCCGAAGGATCATAGTGTTTCCCTTATAGGTTAATAGTTTCCCCATAGGTGGGGTGTCTTTAGCCTGACATCCAGCACATATCATATTGATCTGCATGCCAACCAACCACCAAGACGCGCGGTTCCTTTCTCTTTTTTCCCTTTGTGTAACCACATGGATCTATTCTCATATACCCCCCTTTTTAAACCAAAAAATAAAACAAAATAAAAAATGGCTTCCGTCACCAGCTTCCCGGAGGTCCCTCGCTTGACGCAAATAGAGCGCATCGGCCCCAAGGGGTACCTGCGTTATGTCTTCAACTTTGCCCTCCCAGAGGACTATGACCTCGAAGCAGTGGCAGCGGCCCTGCAAACGGGTTATGACGCCACCAAGGAGCGGATGGGAATCCTCCGCTGCGAGGCCATGCCGGATCCGGACGCCGGCCAGGAGGGCGTTTTCAAGCCGGTCGAGATGCCGGCCGACGACGAAATCGATAAAATCACCGTCAAGGACTTGAGGAAGACGTTTGGCCAGACGCACGCCCAACTCCGGGACAAGGGCTTTCCTGTTTCTGCATTCGAGGCGGATGTTGTCATGCGGCGCGGAGTGTGGCCTCAGCCCGGCGAGCGTCTGCCAATCTCTTTGCTGCAGGCAAATTTCATCGAGGGCGGACTGGTTCTGACTTGGTGCATATTGCATGTGTTTGGCGACGGCACCACATTCCACCAATGGATGCGCATCTGGGCCGAAGAGGTTAGGAAAGCCGAAGGAGTGGAAATCACCGAGCCGCTTGTCTTTGACTCGGCCATGTGGACGGACCGTGAGCAGATCATGAAGCCGAGCGGCAAGAATGCCGGGCGCCCTGAGGACCACCCCGAATACACGGTGCTGCCCTTTACCCCTCCAGGCATGCCGCCTAAGATGCTGTCGGATGCCCACCGCGGCAAGGTCTTTTACTTCTCCCCCGAGGCGCTCAAGGAGCTCAAGACCGAAGCCGACCCCAAGACCAAGGCGCTCCAGGACATTGGCGGCCAGGACTGGGTGTCGACCAACGACGCCTTGTCGGCCCTACTCTGGCGGACCGTCATGTCGGTGCAGCACGGACACATGCTCGACCAGCTCGAGGGCGACCCCGTCTCCGTGTTCAACGTCGCCATCGACGGGCGCCAGAGGACGAACCCGGCGGTGCACCCGGCCACGCTGGGCTGCTTCCTCGAGTACGTGGCCGCGTCTGCCAGCGTGCGGGACATGCTGGACTCGGCCAAGACGAGCGTGGCGGATCTGGCCGTGCTCATCAGGAAGGCCGTGGCGCGGGCGACCAAGGAACACACCGACGACGTCATGACGCTGGCGGCCAAGCTCGAGGACGTCAACCGACTGGTGCCCACTGCGTTCCTCGACGTCCCCGGCTTCCACTGCATCCAAACGAGCTGGGTCGGCTTTGAGCTGTACGGGCTGGAGTGGGGACCCAGGCTGGGCAGGGTCGAAGCTGTGAGGTCGCCACACGTGGGCGTCATCAACGGACTGCAGGTTGTTTTCCCGATTCTGCCGGATGGTGGATGGGAGGTCTTGGTTGGTGTCGAGGAGAGCTGTTTGGACCGACTGATGGAGGAGCCATTGTGGAACAAGTTTGCGAAAGCAAAGTAAGATTTTTTTGTGGTTTCCTGCTGCAATGAGGTTGAGAACCCGCTAGAACTACCTAGGTCTGGGTCTGGGCCCAAGGTGAAAACGGAAATGGCGGTTGACGTCTTGCTGTTTTGGGAGCCGCACGCACTTTTAGGGAAGTGGGGGGGGAACCAACGATCGCCTCATGCAGGGTACCTAGCAACTCATCCTGCAGCTCGTGTCTGAGTAGACGCTGCATTTTCAAGGGCTTGCCTTCCCCTTTCGTAATCCTTTCAACCTTGCATTAGTACTCTCTGCTCTGAAATTAATCCAGTCCATCTTATGCAGCCCATCACACGTATCAAAAAGCCTGCGGCAAAGATTAGGGTACCTAAGGTAGGTCAATTAAAACAACAAGTAACACACCACGCAAAATGACTCCCCCAAATCGGGCAATCCCACCCCCGAACGTCACTCCAGTCACGAGTCCGACTTCTTGACCTCGTCCGCAGTCGGCATCTCGTGCATCACCCTGGGCACACAATCCCCAGGCAGCTCGACAGGCTGCTGGTTCTCGGGCGGCAGCTCATGCGCCGCCACCGCCCCTCGTTGAAAAAGCATGTCGTCCTGCCCGACGGACCCGCGCTGAACAGGCCCGTCGCCTTGGCCGCTCGTCCCCCGGTCCGGAACGACGTGGTGCATCTGCGCCGACTCCATCTCGGCCGGCCCGAGGTCCGAGCCGCTCGAATTCCCCGCATCGATATTGGTCTCGTCCTTGGCCGGCACCACCGCCGCCGCCGCCGTAACCCCCGCCGTCTCGGGCGAGCACACGTGCTCCTCCTGCTGCTTCTGCCGCTCCCGCCTGACGAACCACAACGCGCCGGCCACGATCAGGGCCACGCCTGCGAGCACCCCGACGACTATGCCCGCGATCGCGCCCCCGCTGAGCTCGTTTTGGTTGGTCACGCCGTTTCGAAACCCGAATCCGTCGGGCGGGCCCGTGGGCCTGAGGGGGCCGCTCGGGCCGGTGGTGGTGGCGAGCGCCGGGTCGTCGAGGGCCCTGCCCGCGGTGACCGTCGCCGTCGCCGTCGCCCTGATGATGGAGGCGACGTCGAAGGGTAGCGACGTGGCCGACGGCTGCGCCGAGCTCAGGCTGCTGTAGACCTTTGCCATGTCCTCCTGCGTGACGTTGTTGAGCGGGTCCCAGCCTGTGCTCCAGCAGATGTTGACTTGGTTCTTGGTCTCTGTGCACTTTTCCGTGCCCGCGAGGCAGCACCACGAGCTGCTACCGCCGCCGCCGCATCTGCTCGTGCTGCCGTCCTGCTTGCAGTCCGTCGCGAGCGTCCAGCACACGCTGGTGTCCTTCTTGGACCCATCGCAGCAGTACCGCCGGCCCGTCGTGGGGTCCCTCGCGCACGCCTTTTCCGGCGCTGGACAGTAGGCCAAGCCGAACCCGGGGCAGGACGGGGTCGATTGGAACGTCGTGAAGAACCAATCGTCGTAGTAGGAGAATGGATCGAGCGGTGATGGTCCCATCTTTGTCAAATTTGGCGTATATTCCCTCCCCTAGTTCGATTTCACAGCCCTTGTATCTTGTCTAATACGACCCCGTCGTGTGCGTGGCTTCCAGAGTTCCTGTTGGCGAAATAACGAAAAGAATCATCATAGGTGAGCAAGAGGAAAAGACCGAGGAAATCGAGTGGTATAGAATAGAAAGTGACCGCACACGAGGAAGGCTCGGATTCGAAACAGCACTAACCTTGTTAGCTTGGAAAAGAAATCGTTAGTTGGTCCCTACATGTGTTGTTTTCTTTCCCCTTCCGGAAATAAGTAATATTTAGCACCTCACACGGTTCCCTGTTGCAAATGAGCCGTTAACAGTCTTGTCTTCTTCACTTCTTCTCCGGGCATGGGCCTCGACTATCACCCCGCCTCGTGTTGCCAGGCTTACGAATCTACGACGGCCAAGTGTCGAGGCTGATTCTAGCCGAACGCCTTGCGGATCGCCGTCCGAACTATGGGGTTGCGTCTTCCCCATCTATGCGATCCGAGTTCAATACCTAGATTCATCATTGAATGAGACTGCCAGTTGCTCGTATACTCCGTATACTCCGGGAAATATACCACTGACGTTTTCATCAGGATACGCAAAAGCCTTGCGAGACACAATCGTCACCAGATGCTAACGCAAACCGACGATATTGACATTTAACTTTGCTTTTTGACCAAGCCAATCTGGCGAAGGATACATACTGACCGCTATTTAGGCATTGCTTGGCAGCTCTGCCCCATCCTAGCACACCATTTTCAATTGACAGTTCGCCAGCCAAAAAGATCCACGCTACAGACGCAATCAAGTCCCTGGGAGATCATAATAATCTCGGAATCGATCCGTCTCATCCCATCCACAATCGATCACGATCCTCCAGCAGTTGATGAGCAGCGTGTCAAACCGTCTTGTCCAGAAACTCAGATACCCTTCTGGCAAGGGTCCAACCGTCTTCTTCAGCGACTCGGGCATATCCTCGTAGTGGTTCTTCTTGTTGCGGAGCGCCCTTAGCAGATCCAACATTCTTGATCCCGTGTACTTCCGTTGCTTTCCTAACGAATCGACAAACTCTCTAGGTAACTGTCGAAGGAAATCCCCAGACGTGATGACGTCGGGCGCGGCTTCTTCCAATATCTGGAGGGGCCAGCTTGGTGGATCACGTGGTTCCTTTTCGAAATGATCCGAAACGTCGCAAAGGAACGCCAGTCTCTTCTTGGCCGACCAGAAGAACGGGTGCCGCATCACATCACGAGCTGTCGGTCTTTCGCTAGGCTCAAAGCTCAACATTCGTTCCACAATATCCCTGGCCTCCATCGCGTAGTCGCCCAAGACCTCCAGCCTAGAAAGATCAAAAGATCCCTTGCGGATGTTGACCTCCCTCATGTACCTGTCGCCACGATCATATGGGTGCGAGCCCTTGGTAAGGACGTAGAAGAAAACCAGCCCGAGACTAAAGATGTCAATGGCACGCGTGGCTCGCCTGTTGGGAACATCGCTTGATCCTTGCACGCTCCCGGAGCCGCTGTGAGCCGAGGACATGCTCGCGTCCACCATGGTCGCTGTGTTGTCACGAGCGTCATCGTCGAGAAGTAATTCGGGAGCTCTCCATCCCGTGGTACCGGCAGCGTGTGCCGTTGTCGCGCCGAACGAACTCTGACCACCCTCAAGCTTCTTACACAAACCAAAGTCTGAGACTAGCAATCGTGGCTTTCCATCCTTGCCCATGTTCACGAGAATGTTTTGAGGCTTGAGGTCTCGATGAACGATGCGTAGGGAATGCAGATGACTGAGACCGTTGGTGATCTGGTATAGTACGTTGGGAAGGTCTTTTTCGCCAGCTTGGGCCAGGTTCTTGAAGTATGCGGGCTTCTCAATCACTTCGGCGAGAGATGCCTGGCACAGCTCAAGGGCGATGTACAAGAAAGCGTCACGTGATTGTTGCGCATAGTACCGAATTACTGCCCAACGGGTTAGTAAACTAGTGCATACCGGTGCCAAGCGAACAATCTGAACCTACCATTCGGGTGATCATCACTCTCCCTCAGCAACCTGGTTTCCTGAGACGCTATGTCGTAGAACTGGATGAGCATCCTCTTCACTGCCACGTCACGACCATCCCACTTCCCGGCAAAAACGACGGTGCCGTTACTGCCTGTACCGAGCTGCTGGTCCTCGTTGACCTCGAGGCTGCCCATCTTGTAGATGGGGCCCGTGAGATCTTGCACATTGTCGATGATGGTACGCAAATCAGGCTCGATTCGACGGGGTGCGTCACCCAGTTGCTTGGCTTTATCCACGATCTCACTGACGGATGCCTGGGGAGGGTCGTCGTCCCGAGAGACAGATCCTTCACGCTTCTTCTTACGATGCTTAGTGCCGCCTCGCCTTCCTCTGTGTGCCTTCTTCTTCTTTTCTGGCTCTGGGCTTGGTGTGCCATTGGCGGCAACTCCATCGACAGATTCGCCAGTAGAAGCCTCACCAGGCTTACTCCCAGACTCAGGGGTGATTTCAATTTTGACGCTAGGACCAGCCTGGGATGTCGCATCTTGCTTGTCAGTGTCGGCAGTCCTTGCTGATTTTTCGTCTCCGCTGCCCGATGTTTCCGGGTTTGTTGGGAGCTCCGGAGCTTTGGGTGTTACGACACCTGCAGTCACTACCGGATCTGCTTCGGACTGAAGGACGGCCGGGTCCGACAACTTGGTCGAGTCAGCGGGCGGAGCAAGTTTCTCTTCATCCTTTGTCATGTCCGAAACTTCTATCCCGGAACTGTCGGCAGGCTTCTTGTCAAGCTTGGAGGATGCAAGGGAAAACTCAATGGACTTTCGGCCTGACTCGGGGCCGACCTTGGTTGCCTTCCACTCCTTGTACAACTTCCTCATGTCGTCCTGCTTGTAAAGCAAGGCAAAGAATCCGAGTATGATGAAGAGCGGATTGGTGAAAAGAGCGCCAGCGAGATCGGCGACTGTGAGAGGCAAGCTCCGCACCTTCTCAATCATTTCGGTAGTGTTCCCCGAGGGGATGCGAGGAAACTGTGGCAAAATGGAAGTGCTGGCCGTCTGCTCATCAGGCACAGGGTCGGGTTGATGACCAGGAAGCGTCTGAAAGTTGGATCCTGTGTTGCCATCACCACGGCCATCCCGCGGCATCCCATTGAGGCTGTGTGTCCCAATCAGGAGCTTGTCAAGGATATTGTCATCCATGCGTTCCCAAATGTCCTCCTCAATGGCACCACGGTGCTTGCTGGCGACCGCCTCGCTTGATTGCTCCGTGAGCGGATAGTAAACTCCACCCAAGGCGTACCAACCGCCCGTTTCGGTCCGATTCAAATAGACCTTGCTGCGCCGTCTGTCGAGATCAGCCTGATCGCTGAAAGGCATAGGTGGCTGAGGCAGTATCTTGAGATCAGGGCTGCTGCCGGCAGGGGCACCACGAGGTCTCAGGACGTCAAAGACGCGGGCGACAGGAGAGCTGAAGGTGTGTCGGAACCTTTGCTGATTCCCGGGTGCACGAGTGTGATCGAAACCATAAGCGACCCCGTTTGCACCGGTAGCAATGTATTGGTTGTCCATGGTGGACCTGTACTGGGCGACCAGGTCCATATCGTAGTGATTGGGCTTCCACTCCCAATAATGGATAGTGGCAATCGGCAAACCTTCAGAGTTGCTTATGCTGACAGTGTACTCGGTGCGAGCAATGGTGATGGTACCACTGTTTCCGCACTCCTCATCGCCGTCAGGGCTCACCATGAAGTTGTCCCTGCGAATGCAGCTGTCTTTTGTCTCGATGTGATTCTTGCGAGAGCCAATGTACTTGACCGTTTTCCCCGTGCGTACGTCAAGGGTAAGCATGGCCGAGTTTTTATCTCCAGCGTAGTAGACGTCTGGATTCTTGCCTTGGAAAGGTTCATCCACCAATTGCTTGATTGTGAGGGCGGCAGGAACCAGCCCTCGATTGGGTATGTAAAAGTAGAGCTGGCCATCTTGCGTGGGCTCGACGATCCACAGGTAATGGTCGATATCCGAATAGTCGGAATCGAGAACGGACACATTTGCCCGGTGGAGAGTGACCTCGACCATAGGGCTGTCCATCTTGTGATGCCAAATCTCACGACCGGTGTGACGGTCGCAGGCATAGAGGTCTCCATCGACGGTCGCCATAATGACAAAATCTTCAACTTCCCAGTCGTCCAGAGACCGCGCAACATGCGGCGTAGCGAGCCCAGCCTTGATGGAGCTGAGATCGTCTCTGAAGGGTTCTGGTGCTCGAACGGACAGCTGGTCCAGAGCTACAGTAGCAAGGGCGCGCTCATCTGGAATGAGTAAGGTGTCATGCTTGTTGGGTATGCGAGTGTTTATGTCTGTGTTCTTGCGTTTTACTGTCTCGATAATGCCACGGGTGATGGTAGCAGCGGCGGCATTTGGGTGGCGCTGCGCCATCTCTTCACCCCGCTGTCTGGGGGATTCGTGCCTGCGTCGAGGGCCTTCATCGCTACGACTGGTCTTTTCTTCACCGCGTCGAGGGCTTCCGATGTGAATGTCGGTATCGATCGTGCGGGTGTCGAGCTTGTGGCCGTGAAGGGCGTGGCTATCGAGACTCGGTACTGCTGCTTGTTGTTGCTGCTGCTGAGCGTCAACAAGGGCGAGCCATGGGAGTAGAATGGCGGCAAAGGCAATCAAAAGCTTTCGCTGTTGGTGGGTAACGGGTCCAGGCGGACGCCGCATCATCTTGAACAGGACAAGGCGGAGCCGGAGACCTGGGAAATTTCAGTTGGAAGACATTTGGCAGGCCCTAGCCGGCGAAGGAACATCGGCCACTGTTGGTGATTGAATGGGACGACAAAAGGTGTTGATGGACGGAAATGGTGGGTTGAGCGGGCTGTTGGATTTTTGTGGCGTGGGAGCTACGGTAAGGTAGAACTGTGCGAAAGTGGCACGACTCGAATCAATCTATTGTTCAACGTAAGGCGAGGATCGGACAAGTCTCGTTTGTCAATGATGGCCGTTAGAAGGAACTTCCTGTACGGATATTGTAGAAACCAGGGACGCGAATAAGAATGAGAAGTAGTTTCGATGAAATTACAACAGATAGCAAGGCCCAAGGTATATAGGGTTGG
The DNA here is from genome assembly GCF_000002495.2 of Pyricularia oryzae 70-15. Taxonomy (NCBI): domain Eukaryota; kingdom Fungi; phylum Ascomycota; class Sordariomycetes; order Magnaporthales; family Pyriculariaceae; genus Pyricularia; species Pyricularia oryzae. Next base: position 182,598 of record NC_017844.1, on the reverse strand, counting down.
CGGGACGGTCGGGAGGGTTCAAAAGGTTTGCAGAGAACGGAAACAGATGGACTGAAACGGGGGTTGGCCTCCATGATTTGCTCGCCAAGGGAGCCCAGCCCAACCAAATGTCCAGGAATCACGTGATGGATTATCATCCCTTCCCCGCCACAAAGTTCATTTTGGTCTCAATTTTTACTATAAGTTGTCAGCTCATGTTGACTTTCCTAATCTCATCCAGCCTTAAGTAATACAATCGAGATTCCGTGTGGTGTAATTGACACAGATTTCAACTATTCATCATTATAGTCCGTAGATGCACGTGGAAACTTTTTTTTGTCGCCGTTCAATTCTATCGGTTGAGAATGTTTTTTCGTCGTCAGTGAGAGGAAGCTACTGTACCTGTACTGTCATTCACCCTTAGTGGCTAACCCCTGCTGCAGGTATGTGGGAGGCAAAAGAACCAGGGGTAAGCTGACAGGGCAGCGGAACCCAAACTCTGACTTGACAAGACGAAATTTTCCATTCGCACAGCCAAATGCAAAGACGGACGGGATGTGTGGGTCGTGCCGCGTGCACTCCAAGCTACTCCGTACCTCCACCGGAGTCCAGTAAGTACCCACGAGTTCCATACCTACTTGGCTACCTATCTACCCAAGGTAGGCTCATAAACTCAGCCACTCACCCTGTGAGCGTCAACGGCTTTCAGATGGCAAGTCAAGAGAACCTGGCATAAGTTTCTTCTGAGACAAGTCGGTACTTGGATAGGTAGATCATCGTCCTTGTAAAACCTCGGTGTAATTGCGAATGTCAGCTCTGCATTATTAACATGATAAGACGACGATTCAACTCCAATGTCCGTGCCGCAGTAGCAAAAAAGAATTTGCCCCACCTCCAGATCCCACGCCATCAATTACCCATTCCAGACCCTTTTTCCTCCCCTCGGAGCCTGTGCACCCCCCCTGATCCGGTTTTTGCGCCACCGAAAACATGACATCCTTTCGGCTGAACTTTCACTTTTTTTTGGCTAAAATTTTCCACTGACAACACAACTAGGCAGAGGACCGATGACATCGTTTCTCCGCAGAGAGACCACCTTCAAATAAAAAAAAAATCCAATCAAGAAGACGTCAGATTGGCCATTTTCTTTTTATATCCCTCGTATGCAAGCTAATTCTGCACCCCGGATCGAGCTTTCAAAGATGGGACTTTTTTTTTTTTGTGGGAAGAGCGACCAGTGGACGCGCTGCATGATATGAGACAAAAAAAAATCGCTGGCATGGAGGTATTACGTCGCGTGGAATCCCCACTAGCGAGCCAAGCGAGCCAGCTGGGGGTTAGCAACTTTCTACCACGGTCTGGTAGCAAAAGCTCGAGCCAGCCGGCCACCGCCCCACGGATCGTTTCAGAGCTGCACCCAGTTCGTAAACTATAGTACGGTACGAGGTGAAGTTCTCCACTTGCCGAACACATTAGGTCTAGGTACTGGGTCCAGTATACCGTCAGGCAATGGGCTACAAAAACTACATAGTCAAAAGGCTCTTTCCATTATCACTTCTCCGCAAGTCACGTTTGGAATATAACTTACTCGGTAAAATTATAGTAGTGTCAACTGGTCTCGAGCCCCAGACTGATGTCAATGTCAAGTATATTGCATCAATGTACGGCGTCTACGTAAGCTCGTGAAGCAAGCTACCCATTGCAAACCTCGCCATTAGACTTTATAAACACGCGTCAGATATGCGCTTTCGGTGAAGGCTGACTCGAAATCATAGGATATACCATGTACAACTCGGATGATAATCCATTACCTTGAAGCCCGTGTACCTAAACCGTTATTTGTCATAGGATATTTGCTGGTTTTTCACTCCGTAAACCGGCAAGTAATTTTGCTTTCGGAGGGTTTTAAATTTGTTCTTTCGATTTATTCATTTGACAAAAAAAAAAAAAAAACTAGACTAGCAGTTATTGCCTGGCGACTAGCACGAATGCGACCACTCCTCTGCAGTTGATGCTTTGGAGTGAATCGCGGCATGAATTCAACCAACTGGCCTGGTACTGGGTAGGTAGCCAAGGTAGGTAGGGACTATATATACTATGCGGGTCGGATTTGCATCACATAGTCGGCGGTGGCATTGTAAAATGTATATAGTAAAGATCATTTATTTCGGGACGCACCAAAGATCCCCAAGGGCTTGTCGTCTCAAAACATTGGACGAAAGTACCATGGGCGAGAGCATCAGGACGAACTAATTTTTAACCGCACGCAAAAGGAAAGTAAAGCTCCATTTGGCTATTTTCGGCGGAGGCTCCGCCAGTCTGGAATCTTTGTTACCGAAGCCGGTGGGCGACCGGGGAAACGCTCCACCACGTGCAGTGCGGTTACTTTGTAAATCAGGGGTAACTGCGGCTGTTTCATTGCTACAACGAACGAGTAGACTTTTTACAGCTCGTCAGCTAATTATGTAGATCTCGATATCAGGACTGCTCGAGTCGGCGAAGAAGTTTTTTTTACTTGGTTTTGGTAGTTTCAGGAAGATATATGGCATGTATAGCCTGTGTGCAGTATATATTTCAGTTTGGGCGGTGTGCGCATTGGGTTTCTATTTGTCCTTCTCCGGGCTCCCTCGTTCCCATGGCAAGTAAGTTGAGGATGATGAGTCACTGTAGGGTTACTCCCAAAGTCAGTCTAGAAATAGGTCATATTGCCGCCCAAAGTTTCTTCAAGGAGCCGCTTAGATCCATTCTTCAGCTTGCACTCCATATTCAACACTCGGTAGATTGTTGTCGACAATGACAACCAACTGGACTCGGACATGACTTCTCAACATGGCGAATACCACACAGGGCAGAAGAGACATCCGATGAGGCGATTGTGGACATTGGAGATCTCCAACCTCGTCCTTGTTGTGGCTCTGAAGGGAGCCTTCACAACTTCCTCCATTGGAATGACACCAAGTAGTTAGTCACTAATGACACCAAGCAGTTAGTCACCCAGGTCTGTTTGCCTTGTCCTCTTGGTGGCTGGCTCCGCGAAAAAGGACGCAACGCAAGCTTCGAATCGATATCTAATGCCCCGAGTCTATTCGCTGAAGCCGTCGTGAACAGAATTCGGCTCGGCGACCCAGAATGGCAGATTGAATGTGGCGATAGCAACTATGGCGGAGCTATTGTTCGGGGCGAGGTGTGGGAAATGGCTATCTGCACTGTCCCCTGCTGGGAATGGCTGATTTTCCCGCTCACCATCATCTTCTTGGCGATGATCCTGCTGATGGGTGCTCAAGTACAAACACTTCTGACAGGCCCAGGCAACCTCTCACAGTTGTGAGCTCGGGCAGCAATCCACACCTACCTCGTGACGTGATGTGCCATAATTAGACAAAATACTTGTATGGTTATTCTGCCTCAAAGCCGAGCTTTTGCGGCTCAATTCATAAAATTAACAAGGTTTCGTGGCCATTGCCCTAATCCAATGCATGACTGTGTTTTGGCGTCAGGCGACTGGATTGTCAAGACGTATCACGTATGTCTCTTTCGTCGATAATCGATAATGTACAAAGAATTGTGTAGAACTATAGAGTCGGTAACTCTCCAGAAAAAATAACATTACGGTCGAGGATTTGTTCTTGCTTCGAAAAGAAGAGGCCTCCCATATGTACAACGTGTCGTGAAGCATGTGATAGATGCACCTGTTGCTAAGATTTGATGCAAAAGGAGAGTCAAGGTCTCTCGCCTCACGACCGAATCCTTTTTAATGTTCATCTTTGTTTTTACTATTCGCTTTGGTGCGCCACCCAACCAAAGGGAAAAACATGACAGCACAGTCGATGGCTAACACTTGCAGTCATGAAAGCAGCATGAGAGTCCATCGACGGTATGTGGCTGGGCAACCCGGTTCCGTCAAGCCGCAAACCACACGTAGCAAAATTAACTTTGACACGTGCGGCCACCAAGAATATTATATCAGGTTGTCAAGAACTGCACTCGGGAGTCGGAAGGTCTCAAATCTACAGCGCAACCGGAACAGCCCGTCTCATATAACTACCTAACTATCTTGGCTACCTGAGCTGCTCAAGCAGTCAACAGAACAGGTCACAGGCAAACAAACGACCGAGCTCGCATGATTGCCTTTTTCTTTTACTCATTGTCAAGCTTCACTCCAACATGCATTATAAACCCAACATTTCCTACTGCATGTATATTCCAAACTTTGTGACAACTAGGAGATTATTTTTGGGTATAAAAGGGCTGATCTCTGCCCTGTCCAGACCATGGTTTCGGAAATATATTCATTCTGTATCAGCAAGCGGAAGTCAAAAGGATCTCGTCTCACTTCAAACGACAGACGATCGCAGCCGACGTTCAAAACCAGATGCCCACATATCATCACCTACCAGTTGAGCTCCGACTCATGATTTGGTTGGAAACCATCCCGCCTCAGACTCCGCAAGTCCACTTCCTCATGACAGACAGTCTCGGCTTCTTTCCCGTCAAGCCAGGGGACCAGTGGCCGCAAGTCCATGAGCCCTTTCCCGTCGGCCTACACGTATGCCGGGAGTCTCGATATATAATACAAGACGCTCTCAGACGCATGCGTGCTCGAGTGGCGTGCGACTTGAGAAAACAACAGCAGCAGCAGGAGGAGCAGCAAGAGGAGCAAGAATGCAAAAACCACCACTGGCCCACACGGCGACCATTCTTGCCAAAGAAGGACATTCTCTATCTCGACATGGGCGCCGATCCGGGCCGGTACAACCGGAACAGATCAAGTCGCAAGGCCTGGATCGACGAGCCGCGAACGCACCTCTTCCAGGTCAGCCACGGCCAGCCGCACACCTACATCGCCGAGGTGACGAAACTAGCGTTGCCGTTTGGTGTGTTCTCGCCCGAGCATCTGCACATGCAGCATGTAGTCTCCTGGATCCTGACGCTGCTGCCGATTCGAGAACTGCACGTTGTGTTTGGCCGGAGCAAATGCTCCGACCAAGGCGGCTATGGGGGGTGGCACGACCATCAGGACGAGTACGAGAACGGGGATGACGACTGCGACGGTGGTTGCGACGACATGTCGCCTGCACCACCGCCCATACGCTCGCCCATACCATCACCAGCATTATCGAAAATATACCCGTCCCCATCTCCGCTCCCATTACCGCCCGTATCGTGGAGGATATTCCCACCAAACACGCCGCACCTCAACCGCATACTCAACGCTGCCGAGACGAAGAGTTGGATGGCGGCCTGTTGGCCACAGGGTCATGTGGGGGCGGCGTTCAAAGATGAGGGAGTGCTGGGCATACTGTCGAATGGTATTGTCGTTAAGCCTGGGCTCTTGGTCCGGTCGACAGGATACGAATAGCTTTGCTTGGCAGAGCGTGGGGCGGTGGTCATTTTCGAAAGACAGGTGAGTGTCGATATCATGGAGCCCAAGTACCTAGGTATATAAATGGAGCACCTTGTTGTCAGAAGCTCGGTTTCACATGACTTGTTAATCTCATTCAGATCCACGACATCTCGGAGCTTGTTCGACTGCAGTATTGTGTGATGAGCTATTGATTAGGTGTAGCATAGGTAGAGTATTGTTGGTAACCAAGTGCCGAGAAAATCTCAACAGCAGACAAAATGAGTTTCGCTTTTTGCACGCTCGCTAAAATGTAGAATATCCTATATTCCCAAAAAAAAAAGAAAAGAAATCCCGAGACAAATCCTCAAATTCGTCCCTTAGCCAAACTTGGGCAGCTTGGTGGTAGGCTGTTCAACCTCACCCTCCAGTCCAAACCCGTACATGAGCGGATCCCTCCCCCTCCTCCGCAGGCTCGCAGTCGGCGACGCCGCTCTCGCCGAGCTGTACCCGCTGATGGTTCTCCTCTCAGTCAAGCTGAAGGCGTCGGAGCTGAACTGCCGCGAGGGCATGCCGGGCGTGCCCATCATGGGGACGCCGCTCTGCCTCTTCCTGTACTCGCTCGGCAGCAGGCCAAAGCCCATCCGCGCCGCCATGACGTCCTTGGGGACGCGACCTCGGTCCACGGCCCACCAAGCCACGCCGTCGAGGGCCGGACCGCGCGTCGCCGCCACGATGCTGCTGAAGCGCGTGTTGCGTGCGATGCGCCCGCCCTGTCGCTCCTCCCAGATGACGGCCCAGAGCCCGGCCGCGATGCCGAGCATGGTGAGTCCGATGCCGATGGTGTACACCGCCCAGAGGTCGGCCTTTTTGTAGACAAAGACGTTGTCCGTTTTTGATTTGACACAGGGGTGTTCGTAGTCCTTGGGATCCTGTTTGTTGTCAATTGCAGCAGCCTGGGAAGTGCGCAGGCCACTGGGCTCGTTTGGCTTCGCAGCCCAGACTACAATGTTCAAAAGAGGATCCGCAAATATGGACAGGAGCATGTCTTCATAGAGACCCTGCACCCGGTCCATCAGGTTGTTGTACGGTGTGTACAGCCGCTTCTCCAGTAGCTTTGTCTGCATGGCCTTTGTGTTTGCATTCGGGTTCGACAATGGTGTGCTTTCTGGTCCATCCATGGACACGGTTCCATTGAGGAAAAGCCGCAGCTGCTGTCCCATGCCGTAATACCCGGCCGTGAGCCGGTACTTGGCAATGTCCTGCGGTTTGACGTAGTTCGCCTGGGGTACAGCCGTCGTGTTGTCGTTGGTACCATCCTGGGCATCAAGTCTCGGGATATACGTCGTGTTTATGATGGGTCTTATAAACTCCCGGGACAAGACAGTTGTGTTTTGCACACCGCCAGTGTGGTTGAACTGAACAGTGTACTTGGTCTCGTAGTGCTCGCAAGCAAAAATCTTGGGAACGAAGGCGTTGTCCCACTCAGGATCGCTGCGGTTCACAGGCAGCCGGTCGTAGGGCTTGGTAGTCTCGGAATATCCTATCCAAATCAAGGGATCTGTGCGGAAAGCACCCATGTTTGGGGGGTACTTTGGCGCAGACCCTCCCTTGCTGAAATCGCCTATGGGCTTGCCGCCAGGTGAGACGTCCTTCATCTGCGTCCTTGAGTATTCTCCACCCGTGTTGAAGGCATAGTAGGCATGGCTTCCTTTGGGAAGAAGCCAGCTTGTTTCAATCGGAGACTTGGCCTTGAAACCCGACTGCATTGTCAAGATCTTTGGTACCGACCCAACGCCGCTCGCAAGCTCGGTGCACTTGTAGCCAGGGCCGGTGAAGGAGATGTTGTACAGGCAATCCCAACCCTGAGAGCAAACGTCGGAAGATACATTCTGGCGGGCACTGACCATCTCCATAAAGGCTGGAATCGTGGCGGCCTGCTCGAGCTTCGGTGACGGGCCGGTCCAATAATCGAACCAGCCTTCGGGAGGAGGGTCGTCGGCTGCAGTAATGGTCGAGTTGTAAAAAGACAGCGACATTGACCTGATGTCGTCGACCAGGGTTGGCTTGCGCCAGTCATTGGTCTCCTCCAGACCAAAGTTGAGAGTCCGTACGCTCGGGCAAAACGTCTTGTGCTCCGACGGCTGCATCTCCACCATCAATGTGTTTGCAGTCAGAATAACAATCAAGGGAGAAAGCCAGACAAAGGCAACCAGACCGGCCACTGTTTTGGCCCGGCTGATGAACTCCCAGTTGAAAAAGGCCGTGACGTCCTCGGTCGCGGCGAACATGGAATCAAGTGCCCTGACGCTCATCAACCGCGTGCGCACCGTCGTCCACACCCGCAGGCGATAGGCCGTCACTATGGAGGCGCTCAGGCCAGCCTTGGCCGCAAAGGCGAGGATGGTCCCGTAACGAACATACTCCAGCTGGCGCTCGGCCTTCTTGCCGTGCAAAGAGCTGTACCAGGCATGATGACCAATGGCACACGCGATACCAAAAATGCCGAAGAGAAACATACCCCACCACGAATGCCAGCGCCAACGGCCGAAGATCTTGAACTCGTTGCGGCTGGGGCGCGGCGGCAGCGCCCCCGGCGGCAACAGAGGTGGAGACTCGGGATGTATTGTATGGCGGAAGATACCCTGTTTGCTATCGCCATTGCGGTACCCGGAAGCTTTGTTAGGATCGTTGTTGTCGATGAGGAACGCCGACTGTGGAGGGTCATGCATTTCACCGGCACCTCTGTACGCCGTCGAAGTCTGGGAGTATGGACCAGGAGGAGGCATAAACGCAGGACTTTGGTACAACTGACCACTTCCAGGATGCTGGTCTGGGCTTTGGGAATAGTAGAATTGTCCATTGGCATCCTGCAAAACTTGGTACTGAGATTGGTTGGGCGATTGGCCATAAAAAAAGCCACCCTGTGATTGCTCCATGGCGGGTGGACTTGAAGATTGAGGGAACCCAGTTGATGGGGTAGCGTTGGTGTTACTGTGGTTATTAAGGCTAGCTGCCGATGCTACTGCTGCGCCAGCCTCCTCTTCCTTCCATGCGGGCAGATGGCGGTTCGCGCGGGTGCTGTATGCGCCGGCGGCGTCTAGCGCCTTGTCTTGGGTCGCGATTGACGAGACATTGGAGGTGACGGTGTTGCTCCTGGAGACATCGGGAGATATTATATCGAGCGGTTGTTCTTGTTGCTGGATTTGAAAGGAAGTTGACTGCTGATCGTGGTACTGTTGTTCTTGTTGTTGCTGCTGCTGTTGCTGTTGCTGACGCTGCTGGTGACCCTGGTCGGTGGCCAATGATGCGGATGGTTGTTGCAGCTGAGCTGAGGAACTGGTGTACACGCCAACGGCTTCCCGCTTTGAAGCTGCATTGGCCCAGCTGTTGTCGGTATCGTCTGGCGTCGGAGACCCCGCCATTTCGTACGGCGTGTCCCGTCTGTCCTTTGCCGCAAACCTTGCAGCTCCTGCGCGGTAGTACAGTAGTTTTCCAATGCTGAATTGGAGAGGCGGGTGAAGTGCTAATCAACGCGAATTGAGCAAAGACATGTGAAAGATCTAGCGCAAAACTGGTTGATTTAAGGTTGGCATCCTCCACGCACTGAAAATTTTGACAAACCGTTCAATGCATGCAAGGATGGCTGATTTGAGAAACGCCTTTCAAGTAAATCAACTTAAAGCCTCGCTGTCCTACCCGGCTTCCACCTGACCTCGTTCAAAAGCCGAGTTGGAGGTGAGTAGATGATGATGGCGGTGCAACGCTACATGGGGGAAAAAGAGAGCGAGCAACTTGCTTTTGTTACAATTTCGCCCAGCTCTGATCAACGCGTGTCTTATTACCTTTATGGAGAAATCCCAACGCTGACGGGAGATCGCTAAATGGCTTTTTTTCTTTCTTCTTCCTTTTTGGATTACCCTACCCCTACCTTTTTTTTTCCAATTTGCTTTCTGGATCAAGGGGTCGGTCGGCTCCTGGGGTGGTACCGAAATAGGTTACATGAATCTTTTTTAGACCTTGTCCGCGCAAGGCAGTAACAAAACATCTTCACCCGAAAACGGCATCCCTGGCACAATTGGCCGTTTTAACTGGATAGAAACAGCTTCCCCGTACAGAGATTCTCCTGGGGGTCACACAACCTTAGTCGGGTCCAATCGTCTCAAAACTCCACGTTCTGGTTCTGAAATCCGCTTAGACGGAGAGAGGGCGGAGACTTGCCCAAGTGACGTTTGAGCACACCCAAGAGGTAGCGTCCCCGTTTATACTTGCTGATCCTCATAAGGCTGCATATCCTTGAACAATCCAAATGGCGTCGCTAGAGCTATCCAACAGATTATCTACTGCGTACCTACATATACTTAGGTATTACTTATCAATTACCTGCCTGACCTATCCAGGATAGAATGCTTCTTGCAGTGTTAAACTGACCGATTGAGAACAGTTTCGAAACAGGAACTTGTCCAACTTCAATTGTGATGTTACATCGGAGAAATGATCTGTTGGCCTCAGAGTCAGTGATTGTTTCGCAATTGAAAGTAAGGTAGCAGTGTGGGTGGCAAATTTTGGTAGTACACATTCGCCTACATGGGCGCTACAATCAATCAAATCTGTCATGTCGCACTTACAATGTCAGCCAGGAGTCGGAACAGGTGAATGAATGACCACATGCATCTGATGCCCCAACTGCCAGCGCTAGACAAATCCTAATCGAGAGAATCAAGTCCAGAACTAGAATGGTGGAATGCCTGCAAGTGGTGTGGTCATGGAGTGCCCAGGTCACAGTCAGCTTACTTATGTTTTCTTCCTCCTCCTCCTCCTTCCTCTTATCTTGGCCGGACCCAGGCATGCAACCGATCGCACTTGTGTGTGAGCGTGATGCTTGGAAACAGGTGCATGCTTATACATATGCGGGGACAAAACTGTTGACAGGAATGTGATGACATCGGCAAGATGGGACCATTATTTGACGTTAGATACATACGGGGTACTCCGTTGGTCAAGGACCATAAGGTAGATAGATTAATTAGTACCTGTCAAGCTGGGAAACCTGGTCGTTACCAAGGTACCTAGGTAGGTACCTACCTATGCACCTCAGCCCATGCGCCATCCCTTGCCGTTGCCTGTCCGTCATTTTTTAGTGACGATACTGGGAGCTGCATACTGTTGGTGCATGGAGCTGCCAACACATTTTCAGCTTGCTTTCGTCCGAACTACTGTACGATACACCGTAAAAACCTGATATATGGTCGATAAGAAAAGCAACGCAATACATACGGGGTACCAACCCTGCCAGTTGTCGGCTGAACTCATATCTTGTAACAGTCAGATGCATTGGGGCAAGATAAAAAAAAAAAATTGCCATGTATCCTAGTCTACCCTAAAATACAGATCACCCATCAAGCCTCTCGTCATTCCCGTATCAAAACCACCAACACGTCTCCATTAGGTTTGGAGCGTGCCTTTTGTCCTTTGTCGCTTTGTTTTGTTTTCGCACTCCTTTCCACTTGGCCTATGGCAAGGGTACGTACCTTGAGTAGCAGCCCTCAAACCGTGTGCTCCTTTGGAAACGCGACGGATGCGGAACAAACCCAGAGGCTAGGTAGGGCCTCACTACTGATCATACAATCTTGTGAATCGCGCCAAGTCGTGTGGGGTTTCTTACTATAAATTAGAAAGTCTCCATCTTGTCCAAGATGGCCTTGGTGAACTGGTTGGTGGTGGCTTCGCCGCCCATGTCACGTGTCCGGGTCTTGCCCTCGGCAATGACGGCGTAGACGGCCTTGCTAATGCGGTTGGCGTGGTCGTCAAGACCCAAGTGGCGCAGGAGCATAGAGCCTGACAGGATCAAAGCAGTAGGGTTGGCCTGGTCCTTGCCCTTGATGTCAAGACCGACGTGACGGCAGCCGGGCTCAAAAACGGCGACATCACGGCCCATGTTGCAGCCAGGGACAATACCGGGGCCACCAACCAGGGCGGCACCGATGTTGGACAGGATGCCACCGTAAAGGTTGGGCATGACCAGAACATCGAACTGCTGCGGGCGGCTGACACACTGCATGCTGGCGTTGTCGACAATCATGTCGTTAGCCTCGAGTGTCGGGTACTCCTTGGCAGTCTGGTGGAAGGTGCTGCGGAAAAGACCGTCGGCAAGCTTCATGATGTTGGCCTTGTGGATGCAAGTAACCTTCTTGCGGTTGTTGGCGAGGGCAAAGCTGAAGGCAAACTTGGAAATGCGCTCAGACTTGGCACGGGTGATGATCTTGAGAGACTCGACAACACCCGGGACGGACTGGTGCTCCAGACCACTGTATTCACCCTCGGTGTTCTCACGAATGATGCACAGGTCGACGTCCTTGTGCCTTGTCTCGTAGCCGGGGATGTTCTTGATCAGGGAGATGGAGGCGTAGATGTCGAGCTCCTGGCGCATGGCGACGTTGAAGCTCTGGTGGCCAGACCGGCTGATGGGTGTGTGGAGGATACCCTTGAGACCGAGCTTGTTGCGGCGCAGCGACGCGACCGACTCCTTGAAAAGGTCCTCGGTGCGGCCGGAGGGGGCGGCGCTGTCGGCGATACCCGAAACCTCGACCTGCTCCCACTCAATGGGAACGTTGTCCGCCTTGAAGATGGTCTTGACGCTCTCGGCGACCTCGGCACCGATACCGTCACCAGGGATCAGGGTGACGGTGTACTTGCCGCCATACTTTGAGGGCTTGAAGATGTCGGACTGGACGGTCGCGAATGTACGTGAAGCCTGCTTGGAGGCCTGGAAAAGCTGCGGCTTGCGCGCGGCGCGCACGAGGCACTGGATAAGGACGAGGGCCAGGTGTCAGTGTACGTGCATGAAAAGGACGGTACATCAATCTGGATAAGTGAATTGATTCCGCTACTTACCTGGGCCGATCTTGAAGTCCCCAGCATTTTTAAAGATATGTATATTCGCGACTTGAGGGAATCAAATAATAAAAAAAAAGTAAAATGGAGACTTGTGCCACAGCGTGTTCGTTCGGTCCAAAAGATTGCAAGAATTGTTGGAGGCTTCAGACAACTGAGCCGAAACTAATGCCGCAAAACAAAAATCTCGGTGGAGCTTGTTGCGACCCCAGTCGCCAGCCAGTCGCGGCTTCCCTGTGACCGGCCGACCGAGCGGTTACCGGCGGAGTTAAAATGCGTGGTCGGCGACATGTGTGTCTCACGTGACTTTTCTCCGAGAGCTCGATTCAATCACTGTATCGGTGGAACGAGGGAGAGAGTCAAGAGTTAGTGGTTTGACTCCTTATTCTCGCTCGCCTTTGCGCCGCAACCGCGAAAAGGACAGGACACGAAGCCAGATTGAAGTCCAGATCCTTCTGGTGCATCGAGAGAATAACAAATGTTTTTTTTTTCTTGCAATCCAAAAATACTGCTGAGAGTTGGTGCCACCAGGCTTCCCTGCAGGATTGATGAATCATTGTCGCCTCCATCCAAAGGAAAGCACAGAAGTTCGGGGCTCCATAGATTTGTACCCATTACTGCGCCCCTAGTGTCCACTACGGAATTTCGCCCTTTCGTGATGACTAGAACATGCACGGTCCGAAATTCACTGTTTATCTTCCGTCCTCCGGTTTCCCGTATTCACCTCCTACCCACCCCAACCTACATCCGGGTCCGGCGCCGTCTCATATTTGTCCTGTCTCATACGCGTGTTTCTTTGTCCACGCGATGGAGAATGCAATTTTAGAGGCGCGCTTGCGCATAATGCTCACTGTGGGGGGTGGCCAGACTCGTTGAATAGGATGGTCTTAGCGACGATAACAATCACAGCCGCAACCAATACTACAGCCGCAACCGATGCTACAATGGAAAGGGGGCTTACGGGATGATAGGAGTCATTCAAGGTAGGTAGGTAAGGCAAGCAGCTTTGCAATACCTCCATTTTCAAAGAGTATAAAGCAGCAATTGCCTGCGTTTATGTTCCCATATCTTGACATTCCTTGTTATACACATCCCTTCTTCTTTCAATCATCGCAGCTAAGTAGCCAAGAAGACCTTCTTTTACCCTTTCATAAAATAAGCATCGCTTGCTTCGCTCAGACAACCAAAGATGTCGACTGCCCAAACAATCCTCTTCCTCGGCGCAACCGGCGGCGTCTGCGGCGCTGCTCTCCAGCTCGCCCTTTCAGCCGGCATCAGCTGTGTCGCCCTAGCCAGGACGCCAGCGAAGCTGACCGACAAATACCCTTCCAATCCCAACCTGACCGTCATCCAGGGCGATGCCAAGAACCTCGCGGACGTGAAGCGTGCCCTCGCCAAGCCTGGCGACGCGACATCGCCTGGTTTGGTCGACATCGTCGTCAGCTCCGTTGGAAGCTACCCATCCATGCGCAACTTTGGCGCCAACGAGGACCCGAAGCTGTGCGAGGAGTCCATGACCGCTCTCCTGACCGCTGTGGAAGAGCTTATTGCTCAGGGCGGCGTGCAGAAGTTGTCGCCGCCGAGGGTTATCGCCGTCAGCTCGACTGGCCTCTCCGACTTTGGTCGGGACGTACCACTGGCATTCGCCCCATTGTACTACGTCATGCTGGCTAGTGCGCACAAGGACAAGAAGAAGATGGAAAATCAACTGATCGCCGACAAGGCGACTGGCAAGAAGACGCCGCCCGCTGCCGGCAGCGCGAGGCCCGAGTTTACAGTCATTAGGGGCAGCATGTATGTTGACGGCAAGGATGGCGGCAAGGCCAAACCGGTCCGTGTCGGTATCGAAGACCCATACAAGGGCATTGAGTCGCAAGCAGTTGGGTACACCATTGCGAGAGAAGACGTCGGCAAATGGATTTTCCACAACTTGCTCAATGACGCCACGGGAGCCAGGCGGTATATCAACAAAATGGTGACGGTTACATACTAGGGTGACCAGGATAAACTCTTCTACGATATCGCATCTACCATGTTCATTTCTTTTGCACCTGTCCTGAATGCCGATTATAAGATACTTGATAGATTTAAATTTATAGAACTTCGCCACGTAGGCGGGCAGCGCACGTTGCACTATGCAGAATCCTCAAAGCTGAGCACCTTGTGGCGGGTAATCTCACCGGAAAGGTGCATTTTCCCGTGGTCTAGACCAGGCGCATGCATGTTTGTTTGCCTGCAATCTTTGTTTACTAGGCAGTATTTCATCCAGAACGGGCAGACAAGATTCGCTTGCACCGATTCAACCAAAACCCCTCCTTCAGCTCGGGTACCTGAGCCGCCACATATAGAGACAGGTGCTCCACTTTTGAGACTCTTGGCTACCTTAAATTGTTCTGTTTGGGTTTATATCGCGTACGTACTTACAGCTTGCCAAGTTGATTTCGGTCTCTATGAGGGGCCAGCCCGGAGCCGTTCGGACTAGCTCAATATCATCTGCCCTCAAAACATGCGTGCAGGCAAATATCATGGCCACCTGCCCCAATGGGCTTGCTGTGCGAATGGTCTTGGGTTGAAACAAAGACCGAAGAGTGCATATTGCGACGCAGGCATCGTGATAAGTATGTTGCCGTCTATGCCGTGACCGTGTATAAGTTCACCATGAATATCCCGCCGAGGTCTGGTTGTTTTACTCTTTGTCCAGGCCATAGTGTTACCGACTCTCGAGACCATCATCCCCGAAGCAACCAAAGCCGTGTCAAAGTCACCATGAAGTTCACCCTTCCCATCATCAGCCTGCTGGCAAGCACTGCAATGGCTGCCATTGGGGACCTCTGCGTGGCCCAGAATGTGCGTAGAACCGTCCTCGACATGAACCCCTTTGCTCCCCGTCGACCCATCCCCTTCTTTCCAGGGAAAAAAGCAAGTGGCTAAATAGTTACAACAACATGAAACAGATTGTCGGCACCTGCCAGACTACCACCTTCTGTAGCAACCGTGGAGGTACCGCACCAGTCGTCGGAGCTTGCCCCAACGACCCCAGCAACGTCAAGTGCTGCCTATACCCGAGGTGCAGCAGCACCCCCGGGTCTTGTATGTCCACTGGGGATTATTGTCGCTCTGGGATCCGTCCAGCGTAAGTTATTTGGCCATACTCGAGCACACGTGATACTCACTTTTTGGAACGGACCGGTCTAACTGTCGAATCAACCTTTTGCAGGAACCAATGCCCCGGACCCGCCAGCTACAAGTGCTGTGCCACTTGAAAACTTGAAATTTGTTTAGGGTTACTCTGCAAGTACGGAGGGCAATGGCTGTGAAGGATACGGAATACCTTCCTGGCTTCGCTTCCTAGTAAATTCCAATGACAGAATACCATAGAGACAACCGAATTTGAACTTTTCTGACGGGAGTGGGCTCAAGCCTTGGTTATCTGAGCTTGTATGCACTATGAAATTTCTCTCAACACTCCAAACAACGCTTTCTATACCATGTTGCTGTGCTTAATGTAAAGAAGAGAAGCAACCTCTCCGCAAAAGCCCCTACACACTACACACAATACCACATGAAATTGATGTATCCAGGTACTCCCATCACGAGCGATATCAGTCTTTGCGCCAGGCCGGTGCTGTAGCCAAACCGAATGTTCTTTGTTTTATATCATAGCAACAGGGGGAGAATGCGTCCCTTTTATAGTAAATTATGCTCAGAGGAAGGTATCCTAAAAGCCGCTCGACCTTTGATCTGGTGGCTTTTCTTGTGTTGGCTTCTTCGGCGCTATGCAATCAGAAGACTTGTCAGCATTCGTATGATGTTCCAACAACATTATCACCATAGGGTTGAGGATTAACCGAACAAACTTCACTACCTCTGATGATTGGAACTTTCCCCGGAAGCTTGGGCCAAGCTGTTCTCTTCATTGAAATCCTGTCACCGCGCTTTGTTGGAGAGCCCCGTGTAGATGAGGCTGCACCAGCTGGTGACGTCGAACGTGCCCTCGCGCCGGTGTTTGAAAGTTTCTGAGCCCGGCAGTCTTTCTTCTTTTTGGCACTCGAAGTCGATGTTGGGGGTGGCATGGGACGACCTTTCTGGCTTTCCGATGCTGGCAAGCTCGAGCGCTGATGTACACCAGCTGCCACCGTTTTTTCGGGACAACTTGTAGCTGGAGCAGTATCAGCTCTAGGGCGTTTCGACATCTGGGAGTCTAATGTCATTGATGGATCGCGATCATCGTCTTTGAACAGATCTTCAAGCTGATATCGTTAGCTGTCTGTCTTGGGAACATAGATAGGCAAGGCATGTGCACTGAGGTACCGTCGATAAGTACTCACTGGAGGAGGCCGCTTTCGGCCGCTCGAAGGGGGTTTGCATTGTGCGGAAAAAATCGGTGACACTGGTGTTGGAAGCTCTCCAGGAGACTCTGACGACGCTCCAAGCTGACCGACCTGTTGAGATTCACCGCCGCTGTCACCATAACCGTCATTTAGGATGTCGACAACCTCGCGTAGCTTCGAGCCGATTATATCCCAGTGGGGGCTGCGTCCCTTGACACCCTGCATGACCTTTCTGTACACTAGATGACCCAGATCTGCGTCGTCTGGGAAATGTTGCAAGATGCCAGCCTTGAAGTTCTTTCCCACCTCAACGGACGGGCCTAGATAGTTGATCGCATCTAAGCACGCTTTGATGTGCATGTGGAGTTCTGTTTCTGTCTTGCTTTCTTCCCCCTTAATCATGCCACTAAGTTCATGTTGCTTATGGGCCACGTAGCTTTTGATCTGAGTTTGAGCGACTTGGGCCAAAGGCAACCCATCTTGATCGGTGTCGGCGCTTTGTGCACTCGTATCTGGAGGCGGAGATGGCGCCATGGCAGGAATAAGGTGGTCTTGTGTGTCAGCCAACAGGAGATTTTCTTGGCTAGTGTAATGATCATTGGGCAAAGCCCTATAACTGCGTTTTTCGGCTACGATGGGTAATAAATATCTGATAGATGCGTTGCAAGGTGCGAGGGCCACTTATCCAATACACGGCGGGGGTTAATCATGACTCTTCCATGTAGTAAAACCAGACTGCAGAGATGCCCATAAAGTCCTCAAAAGTAGTCTGAAGATGACCTCGCGGGCGAAGAAATGGACCAGGCTCGGTAGCTAGATGGGGCCTCAGGCTAAAAAGCCTACCTCTATATACGAAGGTGCCTGGGAAGCCAAAGAGGGACGAGAAAAAATATCGAATAGTTGAAATGTGCCGAAAAAAGTAGAGGAAAGTGTACAAAATACCTAACTCCTTCCTTGCTATCATTTGCATACCTACCTGTTATTATCATGATGGAGCGACTTTGGGTGGTAGGTACCTAGTTAAGAGGTAGGTACCTAGGTAGGTAGGTAGGTACTCACATTGTCAGTTAAACCAAGCAGGAATAGGAAAAGAAGATATCAACCCAGGCACACAGGCAGCCTGCATCTGCAAACGAAGCAAAGCAGCCAGCACGGTTATCAAAGTCATGAAAACCCCAGGATCGATAGAAGGTAAGTAAGGCAGGCAGGCATTGCAAGGAGATCGAGAGGATTTGAGGAATGCAGAAGTGCTGGGTAGTGCCGCGGATAGACACATTCTCCTGGAAATTTAACAAACAACATGTCAATTTTTGAACCCTTAATATCTCGCTACTAAGAGCAGGCAATAGAACGCCCTGACTTTTGGTTTTATCTGGAAAGCAAACAGAGCAAGGAGTGAGCGACCAATTGTGAGGCAAGTGATCATGCAATTAACCGACATGTAGAAATGTTGCTAGGATGGCAGGTGCAATGACGAAATATCGGGTCCCCGTAGCAAAAGAACTGTCAAATAAGGCAACTACCTCCCGTCCATCGCTTGGGGTCCGTTTGTTTGAGATTTCATGTCAAATCCAACAAACAAATTCGGGGTTGGTTTATAGGTGGCCATCTTTATGAGCTCCAGGCCAGAGAATAACTTGTCAGATTTTCCGGTTTCTATCATCTTCTACTGCTCAAAGTCTGCCCACGCTCATCCATAGCGCACTGCTCCGCCACTTTGATCCTCCCGAAACCAGTCCTCTTCTCTCAAAGCAGTCTCCGTCGAAGCATAGTTGATAACGACGCTTTTCGGTGCGGTGTATGCCATGTAGGCCTCAGCACCGTTCTCAGTGCCGAGACCACTGTCAGACCTCGTGCCATGTGCACCCCATGGGCTGCTTGGATCGTTGCGGTGGTGCGTATTGACCCAGACAATACCGGCCTCAATCTGCTCACTAACTCGGAACGCCTGCGAAAGATCTCTCGTCCATATTCCGGCCCCCAACCCGAATGAAGTGTCGTTAGCCAACCGAACAGCATGCCCCTCGTCCTGGAAGCTCGCCACAACAACCACCGGCCCGAACGCCTCCTCGTACCACAGATCTGTCGCACAAACATTCGAGCCGTCCGGGTTAGTACCACACAGGACGGTCGGTGGGAAGAAGTAGCCCTTGGAAAGGTCGAAACCGTCCAAAGGGCTCACCCCCGACATCCGCTGGCCACCACAAAGCAGTCTGGCATTTCCGCTGGCGACTGCAGCATCGACAAGACGCTGGACTCCCGAAAGCTGCTTCGATGAGATGAGAGGGCCCATCATTGACAGCGGGTTTTTCGGGTCACCAATACGGCGAACGATGGAGTTGCACTTCTCCGAGAGCTTCTCGGTGAGCGCCCCCAATATCGATTTGTGAACAAGCACGCGCGTGACCGCGACACAAGTCTGCCCGCTGGCAACGAAAGCTCCAAACACAATTCCGTTGACGGCGGCATCCAGATCAGAAGTCTCGAAAACCACTAGGGGCGCCTTGCCACCTAGCTCAGCATTGAAACGAGCCAGATTTCCACCTGCGATGGCCCCAATTGCGCGACCCGCTGCGGTTGAACCGGTAACGTCAACCTTACGGACCAGGCGATGTGAGACGAGTTGCTTGCCAGTCTCGACCCCCAGGCCAGGCAAGACAGAAAAGACACCCTCCGGAAGTCCAGCATCTCTGAGAATCCTGCCAAGCTGTAGGGACGTGATTGGTGTTAGTTCTGATGGCTTGAGGACAACACTGTTTCCGGCGGCCAATGCCGGGGCCACCTTCTTGACAGCAATCAAAAGCGGATGATTGAATGGAGTGATCAGCGCGCAAACACCTAATGGGACGCGGTCGACCCAGTTATGCAGAGACCCGGTGGTCGGGAGAACATGACGTTCGTCAACCCGCAGTCGAGCTGCGTAGTACCGAAACCACTTGACAAGGCTCGGCACCTGTGCCTTCATTTCGCGGACGGCCCTCCCCGTCTGCAAAACCTCGAGGTCTATCAGCTCCGATAGCTGTTCGGAGAGCAAGGTAGCGGCTTGGTCAAGGACATCGGCGCGAAAATGGCGAGGAGCCTTGGACCACGTGCCGGCAATGAAGGCATCATTGGCCTGTTCGATACACTGATCGACATCTTGGGCGGATGCAGTATGGCAGCTTGCGAGTGACGGTCAGGATTACTGACGCTGCATCCAGGGGCAACAAAGACGTAATTATGTATGGTTGGGTTTGGGTTGCGCCTACTGTGCAAAGATCTCGCCGGTTGCGGGATTTTCAATTGGCAGGCTAAGATCATGCCAAGTCAGGAATGTCTTTTTCTTCCCAGCCTGGAGCGAAGAGCTACTACGACTTACATATCGCCGCCTCCGATCTTTTCCTTGCCGGCTACCCAAAGTAGGTGTGCGTCGGCGGTTTTCTGACCGGGCTCTGTGTGAGACATTTCGATAATTAGGCCGTTTGTGATTAGGTTTACTGTATTTTTGTTTGAGCGAAGCAAGAACTGAGTCACGCTTGGAGACTTTGTCCTAGCGACGCCCATCCATCCCCGCACTACCTCCCCGCTTTCTGAATTATTGTCGGCGATAAGCGAGCGTCCTGGCCGAATACCCAGCAATCCAATTGCCTATCAAGCCTATCTAATGTTAGAAATTCTAGTTCTAGAACTAGAACTAGAATAGTTCTATTGTACGCACCTGGCTTGCAGGGCACATAAGGTAGTGTTGTACTATACTAGTCTAGACTAGAATTCAACGACAAACGAAGCCCCCGCTGTAGCCAGAGCTACCTAGTGCGTGGGTAAATACGATTTGTCTATAAGGGGGCCCACCACAAACAGCCCCCGAGTAGTCTACTATATACAAGCCTGCAACACTTGACAGAGCACAGCCCCAAAAATAGTTCGAAGTAGTTGCAGATCGGTATAGGGTGAGCTGCCGTGCAAGCGTGGTCCCGGCACTTCCATCCAATCGGATGTCTAGCCAATTCCGAACTAAGCACGCTAGGCCAAATTAGGAAGTTCGACTCATAGTGAGTCGACGTGAGGCATGACACGTCCGACATGATGCAAAAATACTAAAGCTAGAACTGTAGTCCTACCTCACAGCCTGTTGGAGACCTTTCTACACAAACTCATCTTTCCAATTCCATGGTGAACACTAGCCAACTAGGCATCCGCGAACCCACACAATAAACACACAGTTCACCAGGGCCTCGTTAGAATCGAGGCCTCTTTACCCTGTCTGAGTGCCCCCACCAGCCTTCAAAATGCCGGCCTCACCAAGACAGTCCCAGTTCCGGTACTACCAGCCGCAGCAGCGAGTTGCCTTTGTCGACCCCGGATAACCTCTCTTTCTGGGGGCCAGCCGACGAGGCCATTCTCGCAAGTGTCGCCGCAACCTCTGATCATCCTTCGGTTGATACGTTGTACTCTCTCCATCTGCCAGTCACTTGGCCTAGCGACTCATTTGGGCTGTCCTCCCTCGACGGATCTTCCGCCGACCCCCTCAACCACCACTTTCCCGAATTTGCGAACCTCGCAGACTTCAACAACACCATCTCCTATCAGACGCCGACTTCGACACCGTCTGCGCTCAACTTCGTTGATACACCTCATCAGACCGGAAAGCACCCCGAATCCATGAAAGCATCACGATCTGTGTCACCTGCCACCAGCAACCAAAACACCAAGGCGACAAACTCATCTCCCTTGTCACAAGGGCTCCCCTCTCCCCAGGAAGCTTATCAACAGGAGAGCGAGTCAGTCGTGCGCAAACGTGAACGTAACACGGCTGCCGCCCGCAGATACCGTCAGAAGCGTCTGGATCGCATCAAGGAGCTCGAGGATGAGCTCGCCAAGGTGACGGCCGATCGTGACGAGCTAAAGCTCAAGCTTGCGAGGCAAGAAGCCGAGACGGCGACTCTGAGGGATTTGTTGGTCATGGCCACCGGCAGGGGGGCGCAACGTTCTGATAGGTAGCAGGTGGGATCCGATAGATTGTGCTTCAATATAAGTATCGAGAACCCAGGTTTCGGTGTCAGTAACGTCTCTGCCAAGTCGATGAGTGAAAACAAGGTGCATGTGTAATTTAATTGCAAGCTCGGCAGGGAGAGTGAATTTTCAGACGATGTCAGCTCTTTTTTGCGTCCGTCATCGAATTCCGAGGTCCTCATGTTATCCTATCGTACACGGACTCGGATCGGAAGGAGGTAAAGGCTTGTCATCATGCAGGAAGTGTGGTAGAAATAGTAAATAGTTTCCATACCTTACTGGATCTTGCTGCCCCCGGAAATCTGCCATGGCTTGGACAGTGGCCAGAAGATACAAGACGGCCCATTCCGAGCACCAAGGGCAGACTGCCAGCTAGCAACTACTTGCATCTCGGCTCATGATAACTTGCAGCTTTTATAACTACCTAATCCTTGGTAGGTACGTACCATTACTTTCACTCCAACATGTACATAACCTCGTGTACTTCCAGCACCATCATTCGAAATTCATCAACGTAGATGCTGAGTGAATCATAGACTATCACACCAAGGGCACCCACCTATAAGACAGGCATGCTACCGGGGTGATATACCTCGGATCATATGCGGGAAGTTTAGAGTTCTGCTCGGAGTCGGGGTTTGGGAATAGTAACAGTCCGACGACTAGGTGGCTTTGAAGATTTGAAAGCAACATCTTTCCATAAGGTAGCTGCTTGTACCATACTGCCTGGCAAGTATTCTACGTTATCATGAGCCTATCAATGCATCGTAACAGGTAGCGATGTTCGTTGTGCAAATATCATCGCGCTCCCCCTGAAAACAAACTGTTCCTCCGTTTTCCATAATCATGACAATCAATCTACGAGGGGCCGGCCCAGAAACGGCCATGTGCGCATACGAAACCCGACATTCTGTTCAACCGAGACACTGATATCATTGCAACCCTGACGGGCTAGCTTTTCACAACACGATGTGCACATGCAGTAAGATTCAACACTCTCCTTTTCGTCTTCTTTCCCCTCTGCACCTGCTGGCACCCCTTGGCTGAGAGCCGAGCCCTTCCGGCCCAGCCGAACCGACTTGCCGATGTTACCCACCTGGTTTTCCTCGTCCAAAAGAGCCCTCTCCCCCCTCAAAGCCTTTGCCAGTCCTTTGTCTACCAAAGCCACGAAGCTGTCGTGGTCCTTGGTGCTCGGGCTCGGCCTGTCGAAGAATTGCTGCAGCCGGGGCTCCAGCCTCTCCCAGATCTCGACGTATGTCTCGGGCAGGTCTGCAACCTCGGCGATCTGCGCAAGCCTGCAAAGCTGCTTGATATAAATCCGCAGCAGGTCCACGCAGTTGGAGCAACCCTCTGCTGTGAGAGCGCCCAGATACCCCTCCCTGTCCTCGAAAACCCTCCTCGCCTGGCTCTCACTCAGCGTCGGGAACCGCCACATCATGGCCCTGCAAAGCTCCACGATAGATGTCGTCCGCAAGGCATCACGCTCCTCGTCTCCCAGCTCATTGATGAACCACCACAGCGCGGAGCCGCGGAGCATCCCCTGGAACACGTCGCCAAATTCCGGGTCGCTGATGGTCAGAGCCTCGGAGCACTCGAGCAGGCGGAGGCGGGCGCAGAAGGCGCTGGCGCTTGTGAAGTATTCGATGCCGTCTTGTTCCAGGATCGAGTCTCGAATCGTGGTGTTTTTGTGTTCGGGGTCGAATGCGATGGCGAGTGGGTCGGTGCAGCTTTCGCCCAGGCCGGTTTTGGACCAGCCGCTTTTCGGGTCGGCAACGGGGGAGTCGGGGCTAGCTACGCTGCTGTCGCCGTACAGGTGCACCTGCTCAGCTGGGTGGGGCTTGGGAGATCCGCAGATTCTGCTAAGCCAGTATTCGATACTGGCTGGCTTTTCCTGACGGTTGGTTGTGGCAGCAGCATCATCAGACTCGCCGCTGAGGGTTTGGGTGTTGGGATTTCGAGACAGGTATCCCGCAACACGTTCACGCCCACCCGGTGCAGGATCTAGCAAGTATGATCGTTGATAGATTTTCATGTCAGGGAATAGCATAGCCGCCTCGGAAACAACCGCAGCAACGGTCTCTGACAGATGACGGGCTGCGTCCTTGTCGATGGTGAAATCCTCGCCAACGATCTTAGTCCATACGTGTGGGAAGCGTTGGGAGCGGTATATGTCGACGCGCAGGCTGCCGAGCTGAGCACTGAACTCGGCTGATGGCGCGTGTATAAGAGCAAACACTGGCTGGAAGAAGTCGCAAGCATAAGTGAGCCACTCGTCCGGACGAAGGCACCGGGGCCCAAGCTGCGTGGTCTGCCAGTTAATGTAGAGCTGTATCTGGTAGAGGTTATGGATAGTTACAAGTTCGCGGTCAGAGAGTCCAGCGTCAATTCTGGCCTGAGAAATGACGGCATCGTGAGCTGCAATGATCTTTGCTGGAAAGTCTTCTTTCTGTTGGGTAAAGTCTGGAGTTTGGCTACCCTTTGGATGGACGGCATGGTCGGGTACAGTCGCGATATCCATACTGGCAAAAGAGAAACTCGATTGATTGTAAGAGCATGGAGAGTAATGTTAATGATAATAATAAACGAATGTTAGGTACAGATAGCACTACTGATTATGGAGTTCCAGCTGAGACATTAATAAGGGGAAATCCAGATTGCAGCCATTGTTTTGCCATTCATCGACTGCATGTTGAAGGCTTGTTGTTCTCGGGTTGTATTGGGTGAGACCAGACAGCAGATTTCGGGATGGAGAAGAAGAGGCCAGCGGGTGGTTTTTGGTTCAAAAGAAAAAGAAAAAAAAACAGAAAGTGAGAGCGAAGTGAGTGTTGGGTCGTGAAGCCGCAAGTTCGGGTGGTGAAATTGCCAGGACAACGACAACAAAAACCAGAAAAAAAGGAGTAGGTACACTCTCTAGCGGTTGTTGTCTCGATGTAAGAGTAGTCACGGACATGAATACGGTACGTACTCAACTAAATGGGTACACCAGGTACCTATAAGTACCTACCCAGGTATATATCTCAGTTTGCAGTCAGTCTCGTTATCATCGGGAAGCCTTGACACCAAAGTCTTTTCTTTGTTCATCTAGACAGACAGCGAGGACTTGCGCACTGCCATGAGACCGACGAGACAATCTCAAATATAGTCTCTTTTCAGTGCTGGCAGCGTGGGCTGACGTGCCCCTTCCCGAGCACGCGAAAGCCGTTCCCAAGCGGCATGCCCCCTGCCTTTCGGCAAAAAAGACCAGCTCGTTGAAAAGCTACCTACTTACGACCATTAAGCCCCGGGCACACATGGTTTTTCTGACGCGAGACATGGCCGAGCGTCCTTTGGGCCATGTGGCTTTAAAAATACGAATGCATTTTTGTCGAATTAGTAAACCCGGCCTTAGTGACATGACTTTTCCGAAACTGACTATAAAAAAAAACCTTAACATGACCTTGATTTGGTAGTATCAACAGGCACCTTACACGTACAAGCCTATATAAAAAGGTAACCTCAGTGCCAATTTATTATGGAGGTATTAATTACAGTTTTTTTTATTTGATATATGAAGCCACGTGCGCGCTTGGCGGCTTGTTTACCGTTTGATCATCAGTTGCAATAGAAGAACAGATAGAACTAATTCTAGACTAATACTAATTCGATCGACAGATGGGACCTTGGACTTTTCTTGGGTCTTTTCATTGCTGCAAAATTATGTTTTTTTTTTCAAGACTTTACGCCAAAGAATTAATCAGATTTTATATAAAAGGTAAGCAATGATCTCAGTCCATCCTCACGATTTTCTCTTTCTTAACATTGTTAAACTCTCGATCATCCATTCCAAATCTGAAAAACCAAAAACCAAAAAACCAAAATGCAGTTCTCAACCGCTACTCTCCTGGTGGTTTCGGCCGTCATTCCCACCATCTTCACCGACGTATGTTGCGTTTACCACAAAAGAAAGTCTCTGTGTCTTAGATTATTCTGACATATTCCGCTACAGCCTACTTGCAAATGCACTGGTCCCAAGGAGGACGAGCTCGAAGTTCTCAAGATTTCATCAGCATGCTGCCAGAACACCACTTATAGCACAGGTAATCGTTTGCCAGGAAATTTTGTTGGCGGCCTCGATGGCGACTTCAGCGGAGATTGCGACTTCTCCTCTGTGGATGCATTCAAGGCACTTGATGTACGTTGTTTCCATGATCCATGTTCCATGATCCAGAAAAAAAAAAAAAAAAAAAAAAAAAACATCGCCGCAGCGGCAAATCCTGGCATGCATCGAACTGAGGTAAAGCTAATCGGATTACCAGATCAATGATGCTAGCAAATCATTCGACGCTTGTTGTCGTGCAAGCTTTATAGGAGATGTCCACGCAACGGGAGGGTCATGCTTTACAGGTAACGCGGCACAAAAATAAGTATTTGGCGAGCATGTTACGGGAGGTGCGGGAAACACCCGTAGTCAAGCTCGACATTTAGGTAATTGGGAGTGGAAGCCGCCGCTTGGTCTTTGGATTATGGGTGCCTGGTTTTGTTCTTGCTTTCTTGTACCAGACTAGGTAGATTTATACCGAAACTTCCACAACATTGATCAATCGATCGATTTGACACAACCCTAAGCAAATTCTTCCCTGGATGGCAGAATCTCAAAGGTCCTTTTGACGCCTCGGACAGCTTCCATCTCCATATCAACCCCGGTGGAGTCGTGAGACCAGTAGGGAACCGAACCACTCGGGGCAGCGTGTCTCTGCGGCTGCTTGTCAAACTCCGGCCCACAGTCCCAAAAAAAATATGACGACGTCGGCATCGGCTCCCCAGATCGGGGGAGATGAAGCCTTGGCCCGAGCGAGCGAACTCATCTGTGTGCTAATTTTCTGCGAGGACCAACTACACGGTGAAAAAAAAAAAAAAAAAAAAAAAACAGGAGGACGTCGTATTATATGGTTTCACCGTCATGGTAAAAGTAACTGAATGGAAATCCTAGCTTGAAATATGTAGTGTCGGGCGGAGTTTGAAGGTACTTTTCCCCATCCCAGTACGAGATTTCTGGGAAAGATGCCAGGCAGAGGTAACGTGGGCGGCTGCGCCCCGTGGTGCATACTAGTAGTTCGGATCGTCTGCACCGAAACCCACGTGCCGCTTTTGTCCATTTATGGCCCCGGCCCGTCGTGCGTCAATTTGCCTTAGTTTAACGTACTACGGTAAAGTTTTCTTTGTGGTTGAACGTGACAAACAATGGACAGTAGAAGGTGGCTTGACGTAAACAATCGCGATTAATCGTGCTTTTGCAATTATCTATCCCTTCAATTATTACTATTTTCTGTCTCTGTCTACCCTTCTTACAATCCATCCTAAGCAACAAAGATGGACAAGCTTGTTGTCGTGTAGCCCCCCCCACGATTTCCAAGCTCCGAGTGCTACCTGAAATCTAGAAGCTCCATCCCATCACATCATCAATCACCACCAGAAGCACTGGGCACCACTCACTGCACTGATTTATAGGTTCCCCACCTTGATTATCTAATCCGGTGTCGGACATTCGATCCATCGCAACTCTACACGCGCGACTTGCAACCGCACCCCGAATTGCAGATCATCTGTCTGGGTAACTCAGACCATTGGCGACCCGAAGCAAACGAAACGGCATATCCTCCGAAGCCCTCACTCACGCCATCCTTGCGCGCTGCTCCCGACTGACCGACCTCCGCTTTCTGGTTACGGGTTTCCCTTTCCCTTCATCTGTTGGCGTTCTTTGCACCTTTCCCGTTTGTTGTCAATTGTTCCCAAACCCACAAGACAAGGCTGCTATCTCGCCTCGTCCCGCTGCCAGCCTAACCCGCCTTGATCCGACGACCACCCCTCCGGTTCCCTGCACCCAACCGGCAAAATGTCGGAACCACGTATGTGCATTGCAACCTGCTATCACCATGGCAATAAAAGTAATCTGCGCAAACTTGGACCAAAGTCCGGCCAGCTAACACAGGCCGACTTATCACAGTGAGCGCGGCCGACGAGGAGCGGTACACAAACATCATCGATGGCATTCTCCAGACGGCCGACCTCCAGACGGTCACCATGAAGAAGATTAGGAACGGTCTGGAAACCGCACTTGATTGCAAGGACCTATCTGAGCACAAGGTGAGCTATTGGTTGGAGACATATGCTTGCTGTGCCTCATCCGCCAGACACCATCGCTAACCCGTCACCGTATCCTGTAGCAAGCCATCAAAGCTCTCATAGGGGCAAGGTTTGACGCAGCAACTGCCAATCTGATGGAGAACCCCAACGAACCCACCCCGGCCGCTTCGGAAACACCAAAGCGGGACTACGATGACATGGTCAACGGCAATGGCACCATTAAGTCCGAAGAGGACGAGGACGAAGAAGCGGATGATGACGAGGACCAGAACGGAGACCAAATAAACGTCTCGGTGCCGCCTCCAAAGAAGAAACAAAAGCGCGAGTCATCCACCGAGTCGGCCGACGAGAAGTTTGCCCGGCAGCTGCAGGCGGAGGAGGAGCAGATGGCTAGGGTGCGTACTACGCGCGGCGGCAGGGACAAGAAGGCAGCCCCGAAGAAGAAGGTTACCAAGAAGAAGAGCAAAGCCAAGGTCGCGGCCGACGACGACGAAGACCTGTCCGGTGACGGAACACAGAAGCGCAAGGCCGGCGGAGGATTCCAAAAGCCTTTCCATTTGAGCGCGTCGCTAGCCGAGGTGTGCGGAGAGCCTACTGTAGGCACTCCCCTTGCAGATACACTTTCACTGTTTGGGCATATGCCTCTCCTCCCGATTTGTTTGTGGCTGACGTTTTGTATGGCGGAAATAGCTCTCTCGACCTCAGGTTGTCAAAAAGCTCTGGGAGCACATCAAGGGAAACAATCTTCAGGACCCGAACGACAAGCGACAGATCCTTTGCGACGAAAAGATGCAGGCCGTTTTCAAGCAGAGCAGCCTGAATATGTTTGCAATGAACAAGCTCATCGGCAGCCACCTTTATCCTGTCGACGAGGAATAGGACGCGACCGACTTGATATTCCCCTTCTATACCCCACATGCTGTAGAGTCATTCCTCGGCTGTTGTTTACATTTTCATTTTCGTCCTTTTACACGTCGTTTGATGGTCGGTGCAAAGGGTAGCCGCGAGGGAAAAGCAAACTGGTATGGCGTTTCATGGCTTCTTCCGTGATTTTCTCTTACATATTATGGTCTCGTCTGCTCTTATTTTTTTATCCTTTTGCTATGTTTTCCTCGCTGTCCTGATGCCTTTCGGTATTTTCTTTTTATTTTCCCCCCTCTTTCTTCGTGGAGTACCATGTTGGTGCTTCACATTACAAACGGTACAGACGTGCTTCATCTCTACACTGATGCATTTTACTTGATTTTGCATTTCAAGTTTAGCACGGCGCAGCTCTTGACGATATTGAATTTGGATGGATAATATTTGTCTGCTGTTTTCCAGCGCAAAGTTGGTCAGCAGGTTTGGATCCAGGGCATTAGAAGACTGGAACATGGCTTGTATTTCACATTGATTTGGTTTCTTAATTTCCTTTCTTTTTTCTACTATTGTTTTCAGGCGTCATTAAGATATGTTGGTCTTGGAGGGAAGGTTAGGATGCATTTAGTCTGGTGCAGGTTTAAGGAAGCACACGGCCATACGACGTGGTGGTGGTGGCCTGGTCAATCGGCATACATGAGATAGTGGATAGTTGCTCGATTGCAAATGACATACATGATGAGATGGAATGGAGTATAGGTTCTGATTAGTACGAAGTACTTCACCTCAGACATAGCCCTAGCTAGATACTCATTCTATGTACATGACTTCTTTTCCTCCTTCCTCCTCGAGGCAGCGAATCCATTATCTCGCACCAGGTTTGATTACACTGCAAATTCCTCAAGCAAAGATCTTGGTAGCACGGGTAGTATCGGGGATTCGATAATTAGTGTCATTATGTCTCATCCCCCATTTCAGGGTAGAAAGGCGTGACTCTCGGGGGGCTTGGACAGGGGATTCTTCTGGTCCGTGCATCCCTGTCAGGGCTGGTTACTGCTATACTAGACCTAGACCCTGTCAAGTCAAGTCATCGCATCGCCCGCAAGTTCAAAAGTGGGGCAGGCTGGCACGTATGAGGGAGGACATGGTATTTTTTGGCCCCTCTCTCACTCGAGACACCAGCTCTGGTCGCAATTTGGGAAGAGCTCTTTGTCAGACGTCGCCCTTGAAGCAGCACTCTTCTCTCTTTCGGCCTCGTCGCCGTGCATGAGGCTTCTCTCCTCCATCCTGCCATTGCTTTCCGCAACATAATCCTTTTTACCTTTACTCTCGCATAAACTGGTCGCAATCTTCGCAGCTCATTGGAGAGAGCACCGAACGATCAGAACGTAATTCGAAAGCCTCCACCTACACACATACCAACCTTAGCTGTCGTCAGCTGTCTTGTATACCTTGACGCAGGGTCCCTAGCCCACTCAATCACCCATTTAACACGACAGGAAGCCAATAAGCCATTGAATCAATGGACTCTGTTGGCGGAGCAGCCGGTGGCAGTAGCAACGGCGCAGGCCATGCGTCTGCTCCTGCCGGTTCCAGATCAGATAATTCGAAGGGTTCCCGAGGCGGGCGGGGACGTGGAGGCCGAGGCCGTGGACGTGGTGACTCTAAAAGCGGTCGCGGCGGCGGCGAAGGGCAACAACGTGGCGGTCGTGGCAAAAGAGGAGGGTCGAACGCAGCTTTGGGCGCCAGGGCTGACGGTGAGCCCAAGGAAGGCACTCCGGCAGGTTCTCGGCACAAGGCTCAAACCTCAAATGATAACGAGACCGAGGAGGATGGCGAGGTTTGCTTCATTTGCGCCAATCCCGTCACCCACAGCTCCATCGCACCATGTAATCACATCACCTGCCACATTTGTGCTTTGCGCATGAGGGCGCTCTACAAGAACAAGGAGTGTCCCCACTGCAGAACACTAGCACCCTTCGTCATTTTTACCGATGATGTAAACAAGCGCTTTGACGAGTATGGTGACGGAGACATCACAAGCGCCGACGATAATATCGGCATCAGGTACACGAGCGAAGATATTGTGGGAGACACGGTCCTGCTGCTTCGATACAACTGTCCGGACCCAGACTGCGACTTTGCCGGTCTGGGATGGCCGGATCTTCATCGGCACACGCGATCGGCACACAACAAACGCATGTGTGACCTCTGCACGCGCAACAAGAAGGTCTTTACCCACGAGCATGAGCTGTTCAGCGATAAGGGTGTTGGAGAGCACATGCGTCGGGGCGACGATAAGCCAGGCGCTATAGATCAGACCGGTTTCAAGGGCCATCCCTTGTGTGCATTCTGCGGCGAGCGCTTCTATGACGATGACAAGCTCTACGAACACTGCCGACACAAGCACGAGCGCTGTTTCCTCTGCGACAGGAGAGACTCGAGACAGCCGCACTATTACAGGGACTACAATGCTCTCGAGAAGCATTTCAAGGACGACCACTTCCTCTGCGCGGACCGTGAGTGCATGGAGAAGAAGTTTGTCGTTTTTGACACAGAGATGGACCTCAAGGCACACCAGCTCAGCGAACACGGCAACAACCTCTCTAAAGATGTTAGAAGAGACGCGAGAGTAGTAGACATGGCCTCTTTCGACTATCGATCATCTTATCAACACGAGAGGAGAGGCGGTGGGAGTGGAGGCGGCAGAGACGGTGGAAGGGAAGGGCGGGGAAGAGGACGCGATCCAAATGCAGAGCCGTTGCCAGTCAGTTCAGCGCAGCCAATGAGACGGGACGAGATTGCGTTCCAACGCCAAATGGCCATCCACTCTGCTCAATCTGTCACCTCCCGCACCTTTGGCGGCCAGCTCTCGCAGCCATCGGCCTCTGCTGGACCTACCCCTAGTCAATCTTCTCGCCAAGGTGGTGCCGGGCGTGGTCAGAGCTTGACGCAGCCGCAACCATCCGCCGATGCCATGGCTACCCTGTCACTTACAGACGTGGCAAACCTTACGCCACAAGACCATGCCCGTCTGGCCCGTCACGGGGCCGTCATCGAGCGCGCCAGCAACCTGCTGGGCAACGACGCAACCAAGCTCAACCGTTTCAGACAGCAAATATCGTCATACCGCCAAGCTGCATTGACAGCACC
This sequence comes from Pyricularia oryzae 70-15, assembly GCF_000002495.2. Lineage (NCBI taxonomy): Eukaryota > Fungi > Ascomycota > Sordariomycetes > Magnaporthales > Pyriculariaceae > Pyricularia > Pyricularia oryzae. The sequence goes on along the minus strand of NC_017844.1, from coordinate 150,927 downwards.
TCAACTTGTGGATGCCTTTTTCGCCTTGTTTAGCGATACCTCATCCAATGCTCTTGGCACTCTTGTCCGAGAGGTATCTGATCTCTTCGACGACCGTGCCAAAGGCGAGGCTTTGCGCAAGGCATGGCAGGATTGGCGAGCCATCAATGAGGACTACCCATCGCTCCCGGGTCTTGGTGGCATGCACGGTGCCACAACCTCTAGCAGTGGGTGGGCCAATGCGGCCGTTGCAAGCCCGACTCAAATGTTGGGAGGTGCGCAGAATCAGGGCCAGAACTCGAGGCACACCACACGGGTGTTGAGGCTCAAGAACAGCACGAGGCGGGGGAGCATGTCGAGCATTGCATCTTCCACTCCCTCTGTCGGTGCCAGCAACTCAGCCTCGGTCCCTGGCGCAAACTGGGTCAGTGGCAGCGGGTCCTCCTCCACAGCGTCTAGGAGACCGGCGGCATCATCGGGGACAGCATCGGCAGCGTTTCCTGCACTGCCTAGCGCGGGACAAAGCGGATCTCGCCAGGCGGCGCAGCCATCCTGGATCGGTGTGCCCTCGCTGTCAACTTCATCAGGGGCAAATCGTACCAATGCTCCTGCCGCTCGCCAACCTGTTCGTACGACTGCATCCATGGCATCCGGCGGCGCACCCCCCGCGCGACGTACCGCGGCCGGCGAGGATGCATTCCCGGCTCTGCCTGTGGCTCCCAAACCTCTTACTACAATCTTCGGCTACGGAACCGGGGCGGTGAGAAGGGATATGGGTGGAAACAGGAACACTGGTTTCTCGTGGGGTGGCAACGGCGAGGCCGAGGGATCGGGCAGTGGGGCTGGGGCCGGGTCTGCCGGCGACGACGGCAACGGGTCTGGGCAAGGAGGCAAAAAGAAGAAGCAAGGCAAGAAACAAGTCCTTGTGCAATGGGGATGATTAAGCTTTCGCGCCCAGGAACGAGGGCCAACTATGATTGGGAGCAGACCCTCTCTCCTGGGGACCTTTTTTCATGTGTATTCAATTTGTTTCACTATTGAAGGATCTTGACGGGGAAAAGATATGTCGCACTATCTTGTCTTGTTCTTTGTTAGTTTTTTTTTCCGTAGAGCAATACACACAGCGCTGCATGGGTTGTCTTTTGTCAGTCTCTCAGTGAAGTGCCGAGGTCAAAACCAAGCTGTGAATTCTGGTCAAGCTGGCAGGTGTCAATCCCAGCCTCTAGCGGCCTTGGGATCGTAACAGGGTAGGACGTCTTTGTTGCTTGTCGCAACTGCAAGTGGCGGTGCACATGGGTGGCCCGCATTTACAACCATCTACTTAGGTCTAGAATAGTTCTATTCTAGGTCTAGAAGTAGAACTAGAACTAGACTAGTGCAGATTGAGAATTTCGGCCACCCTGAACAATATACAATTTTAGCATCAGTCTCCCTCAGTTGGCGATCAACAAGCCATTCTGAGAAGAACGCTCGATTCGCCTGACCTTTCCGTTCTTTTTTTTTGCCCGCCACCTGCTTTTTATGGTTTAATTAATGTTAATGCCGCCATCCTTACTCAAAACTGGCCCTGAAAGGCTGATAGTTTGGGCCGAAGCGTGTCAGAGATGGACCCCACAAAGGGAAACAGGTGGCATTTTTCATCCGGTTCTTTCGTCTGAACAATATTACTTGTACAAGTTCATGGTAGTAATTTGTTTCGAAATCAAGTGCAACCGCGGCTACCAACCCATGGGAACATCCCCATGGTTGCATATCCACATAGGCGCCGTTGAAACGCCCCATATAAATTGTATACTGGAGACAAAAGGGGAAATCAAGGGGGCTCTGTACCAAGCGCGGCGTCCGAAGCCTGCGAGGGCCGGATGGGAGGGATGATGCCTCCTCAGTAAGCGCACATCGAGACATGGCTAAGATGCGCTGCGGCTATCTCGTCGCTAAATACAGGGCGATCTCCGCAAGGCATCCCGTCCTTTCTGGTTTGTCTGTTATTTTCTCTTCAAGGCAAGATCCTCATAGCTACGTTGTTTTTCTATAAGAACATTCATTCCCTTCTTTGTCTTTTTCTAGTCCTGGTGAAAGACCTTTCCCATCAAGGCTACACTTTCATTCAGTCTTCCACCAAGCTATTTTCCATTCGTTTTTACACACAAGTCTTTACGACTTTTTTTTTTATTTATTTTACATTCTTTACATTTAGCACAGGATGCCTTGCTCTTCCATTTTCTTCAGCGGCGCCGTGGCTGGCAGCCTGTTCGCCCAAGCAGCGCTTGCCTACACGGTGGTCCAGATCCCGTCCCCCTTCATGACCAAGAACATCGACCCGATCGTGTTCCCGGGAGCCTTTGACAAGTCGCACCTGCACTCCTTCTTTGGCGCCGACGCCGTCACCGCCACGACCAGCACCACCGCCCAGCTGCAGGACTCGTGCACAAACGCCGAGAACCCAAACGACCTCTCCATCTACTGGGTCCCGACGCTCCTATACACAAAGGACGGCGGCAAGACCCACGAGCCCGTGCCCGTGTCCCGCTTCAGCGCCTACTACAACCTGGGCGAGACCGAAGCCCAGACCGCCATCCCGCAGGACCTCAAGATGGTGGCGGGCAACGCCACGGCAAAGTCGGCGGCCGAGATGCCGGCCGACGCAAAGATTGCCTGGTTCTGCGAGTCCGAGGCCAACCCGCCACCGGCGGACAAGAACGGCTTCCCCTCAAAGACGTGCACCACGCACCTGCAGCACGTCATCTTCTTCCCCAACTGCGTCGACAGCGCCACCCTCAAGACGGCGTACAAGTCAAAGAGCGCCGGGACCGCAAACGGCTGCCCCGAGGGCATGCTCAGCATGCCGCAGCTGCGCTTCAGCATCCGCTACGACCTGCGCAGGGTCCTGCCGGGCGGCTGGGACGGCGAGGCCCCCGTGCGCCAGGCCTGCGGCGAGAACGTCTTTTGCTCGCACGGCGACTTCATCAACGGCTGGTCCAAGGAGGCGGCCGAGAACATGATCGGCACCACCAAGGAGAAGTACCACTTCGCCGCTGTCGAGGGCGACCGCAAGAAGAAGGACTGCAAGCAGCGCGACGCCGATCCCACCCACGGGACCAGCGACTTTGCCGAGAGCGTCAAGCTGATGAGCAAGCGATCCGTAGAGACCGTGGGATGGACTTCGCGCAGCAGGATGATGAGGATCTGATTCGACCCCAAATATAATTAAAACGTGGCACGTATCAAAGACTTGACTTCGAGATTTGTATATATATAAATAATATTTTTTTTCGCATTGCTCAAAATGCGCAACTATCAGTTCGTTTCATAACCATGACATTAGAAACCCTAAGCCCACACATAACACGCCTTCAGCGAGCGCTCCGAACACAAATGGTATACGCGATTAAATGATGATAAAACCAGACACATTACATCCCCCACGTAGGTGCATTTAGACCTTGGGGTTCTCGTCGTAAGCGGGAGCACCCAGCTTCTGCTGCTCGGCAGCGGTAGGCTGGTTCTTGCCCACATACTTGGTCTTCTTGAGGGCGTTGAGCTGGTCCTCCTGCGAGTCGAGGTGCTTGAAGCAGAACCAGAATGCGAGACCACCAATGAAGGCGATGATGGCAATCGAGGCGTAGTTCCAGACAAGGAGGGGGTCCTCAGAGAGGGGAACCCAGGCGAAACCAAGAGCCGAGGCAAATGCCGACATGAACAGGTTGACCGACATGACAAGCGACTTCATGTTCTCAGGGGCCTTGGAGAAAGCGTACTCGTACGAGGTGACGTTGGTAAAGATCTCCGAGATACCGACGAGAATGTAAGGCAGGCACTGAGCCCAGACGTTGATTGGCGCAGGTCCCGCCTCACAGTCCGAGGTGGCGAACATGCCGCAGGGCGACATGGTGTAGATGTAGTGCTGCATGACGGCGGCAGCGACCATGGAGAAGGCGCCGAAGAAGAAACCGCAGGTCATACGCTTGATGGGAGTGAAGTTGAAGCCGATCTTGCGCAGGCCGGGGTAGAGGAACTTGTCAAAGATGGGAACCATGATGACGATAGAGATAGGGTTCAAGTTCTGGATCAGATCGTTGGGAGCGCCGTTGAGGACCATGGTGCTGGCCTGGGTGGTCAGGTTGTTGGTCATCTGGTTGTATGCCAGGTGGAAGATGGGCAGGAAGAGGAAGACCTTGCAGGCCAAGAGACCACGCCTGACCTCATCAACCCAGGCATCGTCGTAGGTCATCCATGCTGGGCGCTCCTCAACGGGGACGTTGGAGGGCTTACCGGCATCGAGGCTGACCTTGAACAGACCCTGGCGCTTGATGCAGAACATCCAAAGCTTGAGGAACTTGGACAGAACGGATCCGGTAGGCGGAGTAAGGCGGTAGTTCTTCTTGTTGGTCCACAGGATCAGCGGGGCCAGAAGGAACAGGACTGTGGGCAAGAGGAAAGCCAGCCAGAAGCCGTAGTGCTTGGCAACAAAGACCATGGAGATCTGTCCAGTGACAGCACCAATATTGATAGCAAAGTAGAACCACAAGAAGATACGGGTGTTGGTGATGGCCGGGTCGACGATGACACGCTCGCCCGACGGCAAGGTCTCAACACGGTGGCGAGTGTCCTCGTTCTGCTCGGCAAGCAGGGGCGAGATGTTGGCCTTGAAGAAACCGGTACCGATGCAGAGGCAGAGGAGACCGAGGAAAAAGACGCCGAAGGAGGTGTCAGGGTTCTTGAGAACTTCAGGGGCAGAGGCGGCGGTCAGGATAGCGTGAGCAATGGTAGAGACACCGATGGCGATGTGGATAGTGACGTAACGGCCGAGACGTGCGTCGGCGACGTAGGCGCCGACCAGGGGGAAGATGTAGGCAAGGAACTGGTTGAGCAGCGAGACTGCCTGTCCAACAGCCGGGCCCCTGCCGAGAGCTCCAGTGGTACCGTTCGGATCCGGGTTGGCACCAGTGGGGTGGCCATCAGGCAACTTCTTGACAACAAAGTTGGTGTAAAGGACGGCAGATCCGTAGTACGAGAAACGCTCGCACAGCTCGGCAAAGGCGATGGTGTAGAGAGACCACTTAATCTTGCCAGAAACGCGACGAAGAGTCTGGAGCTCCTCCTCGGTGGGCTTGTCGGCGTACGACTCGTCGTCCGAGGTGTCGGCGATGGCATCTTGTTGGGCGGTGGCTGGGCGCGAGTGCGACTTGACGCGGCTCACGTCCATTGAGCCGCGGCCGGCCATGATCTCCTTCTCAGTTCCCTGGATGGCAGCCTCGGGCACATGGGCTTTGGCCACGGCCTCGGCGTTGAGAGTGCCGGTGTTGCTCATGGTGGGTGGGTGGTTGAGCAACCTGTTGTGCTTGCTTCTTGACTTCTGGATTGTGTCTCCTCTATTAAAAGATAGACAGGTGTGCAAGGGAAGACAGCAGTCTTGTGGCGCGCGTAGATCGGAAAAGGGCAAGAGCTTGGGAGCAGTGTCTCATGCAGGTAGGCAAGGCTTATATAGGCCCAGGAAGCTTGGTTGACTGTCTCCAATCTCCAACCATGTGGTCCTTATCCCGTACCACGGCCGGCCGGCATGGCTTCAATAAGGAAGGACCCAACCTAAAGACGGAGGAGGCGAGCATCCCTGGGTCTGATACGAGTATGTAATATGGGGGTGGTCCCGCATGGTCAAGGACTAGATGGACGGAGACAGACACATGCAGGCAGCATGGATGGTAGTTCTTGGGTTCCACTCCTCCAAAGATACGTTGTAACCGTCGGAATCCCCGCTGCCCCATAGTGCACAGTCCATCTAGATCAACAGTCGCACTGTTGTGTGATGCAAGTGCAGAAATGGGAAAGAAAATGTTGGTACCCGGTGCAAAGTGCTTGATGAGAATTAGAGAGAATAAAAAAATACGGACAACCTATCAGGTGTTTGTTTTCTCGGCGCTTCTCACAGTGGTGTGCTTCCGAGTGGCCGGCACTAATAATTTCCCTTTGAGCCACCCGCTGCCGTCTTGTCCCGTCCCTGTCTTGCCTGCCTGTGGTGATACAAAAGGATACAAGGCAAAGAGAGACAATGTGCGGAGGTGGCCTTGCCACCAAACTCGCTTCCGAATCAACTTGGGGATTGGATCTGCCTAAGTGCTACCTTAAGGTAGGGTACGTACCTAGGCAGGCTAGGATTGCTAGGAAGAGGCTACGCCACCGGCCTAAAAAAGAAATGATTGAGGGACTGGCCAACATTGTCTCACGTAGGTTCCCCATTCTTCGGAATGATTAAAAGTTAGGGGGACGGAGGGGGAAAAAAAAGACTCGCCGCTAACACGCAGGAGCAAAAACGACCACTTTCCCAAACAGGAGAGTGCGCCCGGAGCTATGGCCCACCATGGGATCAAAGCCATTGCAGAGTTTGGCTGGTTGGACAGTGGTTCGGTCTTGGCAATGGACCTAGATTTTTCGGTCGGGTCAGGCGGGGTGGAGAGTTGTTGTTGGTGTCGTCTCGTTTGTTCAATTTGACAGATAAGAGCAGGTAATGAAAACAGAAATGCGCCAGGCTGGAAACTGACCAAACGCGAGCAGTCAGCCTGGCTCCCTTCTCCCCTGCATGTTTACTATGTACTTTGACGGCATGCATCGAGATGCCCCTTACCTCCTGGAGAACCTACCTTGCATGGTTTCTTCTGACACCAGCTTATCTCAGATAGGAAGGTCCCAGTTGTCATTGCTAATAAATAAAAATGGCAAGAGAGGAAATGGCAACTTGCTGAGCATACCGACCGGTACGCCAAACTCGTAGAAACAACAAAATGAAACTCACTGGGGGAATATTATTATATCACCATCGAATTAGCTCACTTCCTGGTAAAAGTAATAATGCATGCGTTTCAGGGATTATATCTATTTTCCTCATTACAATGAAGCAGAGGAGTAAAGCATTATCTCGATTGTAAAATCGATGTCAGCAGGTAGATAGGCAGGCTGCCAATCGCATATATTACAAGCTGGACATTGAAAAAATACTTCATATGTGCATTATTTTGTCACAACGTAAGTGGTCCGTCCGGTCAGATCCTTGGAGCCATGCGCAAAAGGGTTCTCCGCAAACCAACGCCTGATTTATGGATGGATGGATGGCTGGCTGGATGGACGGCTGGATGGATGGATGGATGGACTGATTTTAAGCGAAGAACCCCGCAGGCCTGCCCTGTTTCAACAGGCGTAATCGTGGTAGGATTTTATCAACTGATAGTAAGTGGGAAAATCTCATATCGTCTCCATTCTGAATCTCCGAGTGTAGTGGCAAACTGATAATCGTCCGTATTACTTTAGTAGTAACTTTTCTTCAGCTTACTGGCGCTGCTGTTAGGTATTGAGCCTCATAAAAATGTGAGAAGGGCGTTGCCATTAAGCTTGCTAAGCATAGCCTCCCCGGCGCTTGGCGATCCCGTCCGTCTTGTCTGTCTTGGAGTTGTGCATTGCCTTGCAAGCTTGATTGCTTACTTGCGACTCGAGAAATCGCGAAAACTTGGCTTCGCTTGGTTGACAATCCGACATGCAGCACGGGCTGGGCAAACACAATACCGTAAGCGCAGCTTGCGCAGGCAGAAAGCTTCTAGCGTGCTCGGCGCGCGCCTTCGAGAAGACTTGTGTGTTCGCAACCCACCCAAACCTTCCCCTCGTCTCCCCTCCATCCCGGCGCAGCCCACACGCAACACACATCGTCTACTTTTGATAAAGGGTGTCAGGCTGCATCGACATTGACGTATTTCATTTGAGGGACGGAGTGTATCTTGTGTGGCGAACAGGTATCTCGATCAAAATGATATGTTGGCGATGGATGATTGTGGCTTACTGGACCACCACCAATTAATTGCCTTCTCTGGCTGTCAACCTCGGGAGGGTTTGGTGGTTTGCAAGGTACGTATCAAATTGGAGCAGAGCTTGCAGAGGTTCAGGGATCAGGAAGCACAGAATCCCACTTAAACGTCGACTGCCCCTTGTATCCTTGATACAGTGTGCGTATTTCTCGGCCGATTCCTTCGCGGCACCCTAGTCTAGTTCTATACAGTAACCTACTTCGTACCTAGTTGCTTGCCTTGGACGCTTGACCCCAAAAACCCAGAAAGCCTCTTTCACCCTCTCTTTCATGATTGCGGGGATAAACGCATCAAATCGCTGGTTAATTGGCCGTGGACCCCATGTCAGGACCCCGCCACACCTTTGCATTTGATCAATAACGTTCACCAAACACACACATCAATCAGACGTGCCCCGGATCCCTTTTGCCATCGAAACAAACCGAGCACACGACCACCAAAAAATTAGAGGTGTGTTTGCTTCCAATATCGCATGCACCAAGACGGCAAAACACACCCGGCCGTCACAGATAAGACGATGCTCCCTTTTTTTTGTGCTATACGAACAAGAGTAAGCTGAGGAAGGGAAAAAGAGTACCATCAACTTTCCAAAAGCATCCTGGGTCTGGCCTGTGCCTATCACCAGTCAGTCGACACGCCAAGACGTCGTCGCCAAGACAGCTTCAATTTGCAAAGCGGGACTCTTATCTTGTGCGCTTTCCACCCCTTTCGTCAAACGTTTCCTGGCACGGGGAGAGGGAGACACTGCAATCACAAAATTTTCTCGCTGTCCGAATGCACCGTCTTGGCTTTATTCGAATCACCGAGGCTTTTTTCACGCAGTACCTACTCTTGCTACTACTCTCCTGCGCCCAGCCAACTGCGCCAAAGTCGTAATATTGCATTATCTGGGTCGAATCATCAAAGTCTTGGCCTTTTTCCTTTCCGCGTTGGAACGAAAAAAAATCAACTTGCCACAATAGAGCAAGGGGAGGCCCGGCTGGATCGGCACAACCCTTTGTTTTTATAACTCCAGCTTGTTTTTATTAAACATATGGCGTAATATATATCATGCTTGATTGCGCCATAGACTAACAAAAAAAAGTCGATGGGGGTTTTTTCAGCTGCTTTTCGACTACGTTGAAGTGGTTTTTGGAAATTTTGCTAAACATGCAAGACATGACAAGCAGATTGAACAAAGGCATTGGGAAACTTCCGGGTCACAATTACTACCGACTCGGTGTGCTTTAGTGGCATGGTAGGGTAGGGGACGGCATGTGCCTAAAAGTAGTGGGCAAGGCGGGCTAGGGAAGATACAGCTTGCCAATGGATGGATCCCTTCCGCGCCTTTGGGGATTACACCTTGCATTCGTAAATATTCGTCCCCTATTGGCCCAACCCACACGGCTAAGGTAGCTTGCAATGTTGTAGCTGACGCTGACACGGCGCCATTCCATCTTTGGGAGGTGCTATCTTTGCCCCCCCGGGAGAGCTTTGCCATCTATAAACGCAGGGGACTTTTTTTCAGGGGGGGCAATGGGGGTTCGTGTGGACTGTGAGTGTGGAGGGTCTCGGCTGCAAAACGACGTACAAAGTAGTACGCGGGCTCCCACTCAAGTCCATATCCTGCAAGGAATCGGCCAACAATTCTCCGCCCTCCCCGTCCAGTCTGCCTTCCCGTATGGGCAGCAGGTAATTATGTTCGTTCGGTGTTGGACTTGGTGTGTTTCTCCGCGCCGTTGCTGCCGTTGCTGCCGTGGCTAGCCTTCTCTACGCGCGCCCCGGCGTCTATTTCGGGCCAGACTATCGTGCCTAGCAAGCGTATACGGTAGGTCCGAAGTAGCTGACTGGCTGGTTTGACATTTTGACTTGGACATGAGCACATGTGGTGTTCCCGGTTTGCTGTACATACAAGCTTATCGCGGTCCTAGACTTACAAGGTGGTTAGGTAGTTGCGTGTACTCCTTTCGGTTGTAATATTCCTTGTACAGTCCTGATAAGTCAGTTTGTCAGTTGCTTGTCCAACGCACGTTGACAGCTGTTGGCTAAGCCGTGCTCTCTTGTCATTGCAAAGGGGGTTGCAGAATGGGCGGATGGCTTGGTCGCCATAAAGTTCAACGGACTTGCTCGCATGTATACCTATGTCATGTGCAGAACCATTCCGTTGCCCTGTTAGCAAAGGCAAAAGTCTCCAAAGTTATTCGGGTTCCATTCTTTTTCGGGGGCTGGTTGTGGATTGGAAGCGCCCTTTTTTTGAATCGGCCTTTGTATTGTACAACCAGGGGCGATGCCTTTTGGCGGTGCTTCTTTTCACATAGCCCTTGACTCCTTTTATTTCGATCCAAGTACCTTGGGCATTGTTTACGCCAACATTTGGATAACTTAGAAGATATCGATTTCCGTACATATCTGCTTATCTCCTCATCTTCAACACACCCAAAACACATGTCTTCCTCCTCCTCGGTCTGGATAAATGGGACTTCCGATAACCATAAACGCGCTTAAGTACCGGATATCGAGCTTAGCCACGGTAGGCAACATTATACTGTCCTGAGCAGGAGCTTCAAACGAATCTCGGACTAGACCAAAGATCTTTTTTTTTTTTTCGCGGGCTTGCGAGTCCCTTCGATCAGGCAAGAGGCTCTTCCAGCCCAGGCAAGACAGATCGTCGTTTTGTTTTTGTTTTTTTGACTGGCTTGTGAAAAGAGCGTTGCAATCCCTAGGTGCCGAACCCAATGTCGCTTTCCTGGAGGTTCAAACAGAATATAATCACGAGAGAAAGCGGTAACTTTTGTGAGGACATGGCTTGGCGGTTCAGGCGCTACCTTTGATCAACAAGGCCGTGTTGGAGTTTGTCCCAACAGTGTAAAAGCTTGGCAAGAGTTCTCAAGGTGTGTGTGCTTCGGATCCGTGAGTTTGAGATCGGAAGAAAATATCCTGGTCTTGTAGTTATCATGGGACGGATCGGGGTTAGAGACTGAGCCAAAGGCGCTGGTTGGTTAGAGAAGCCTCCAATAGATACGGCAACTGCGGCTCCAGAGATACAAATGTCATTTCTGAAGGGCCCCCGAGAACGAACTCGAGACCGACAAGGGTGATGGAGATGGTTCCCTGAGAAGGGAAACTGACACAGACTGCACTCAGTTGCCAGAGTCCGGCATAGATCTGTCCGTATAAATCCAAATCGAGGACGGCGTGAAATAGATGGATCTCGCGGTCTCCCAACAACAAAACAGCTCATCGTCCGTATTCTTCAACGGTTGATCGAGCAACCCATTATTGCAAAGAGTGATTTTCTGACTAAGCAGAACAATAATAATTAGTCTTATGGAAAAGGAGGACAATATAAAGTGGTTGTTCTTTGACCAGAACTAGACCCAGTTTTAGATAATCAGTACAGCCTTCCTGTTCATGTGGACGCGCGCGTGCATGAGCTCCAAGTTCGGAATGCCCGGAACACCGTCATGTGTGATTCGTTCATATTTGTCGATCGCTGATTTCTCACCCTCTTTAAACTACTTTGTCCGCCGCGGCGCTCCCTTGATCCATTCATTTGATTCTTTCCCTATAACATGACCAACAATTTTCATCAAGGGTGTTCCAAAAAAATGTTTCTATCAAACGAATTTGCTAAATGATAAGAAGTCGCGAAGCTTGTCTAAGCCTTTGCTTCCCGACGCACCTTATGCATGCCAAGAAGGTCATTGCATAGTCTAATTTTCCTAGAAAACAACGAGTTTGTTCTTTTGTCCTCTAGCTCTCTCAGATCCATCTAAGCCCATGCCTCTATCAGTCATCTGGGCCGTCCACGGCGGGTATATTCCCACAAAGTAGCCTGACTTGCCCTCGGCGCGGCCCACGACTGCCGCTGACATTAGTCATAACGCCAACCAAACGAATGGCCAACGAGAAAGAGATATAAAATCCGGAGATAAAACTTGAACAAAACAAGTTCCCCCAGAACCTTCGATACAGAAAGAAGAGCCACAAAGCAGCCCGATGAATCAAACAAATGGCATAAACACGGCCTCTCACTCAGTCAGTCGACTCACTGAGCAGACATCTTGATAGGAGGAGTGCCGATCTTGTTGTGGTTGCGGAAGAACAGGACACCCTTGCCACTACCCTCAGCCTCGGCGCTGGGCTCAACCCATTGGCACATGCGGCTACTCGTCCAGAGTGACTTAAGGAAGCCAGCAGGGCCGCCGGCAGTGTCGCTGCGGTAGTGCTTGCCCATCACCTTCTTGATGGCATCAGTAGCCTCGTCGGCGTTGTAAAAGGGGATCGTGCTGACATAGTGGTGCAGGACGTGGGTCTCAATGATACCGTGAAGCAGGTGGCGGCCGACGAAGCCAAACTCGCGATCGATCGTGGCAGCGGCACCTCGGACGAAGTTCCATTCCTCGGCAGTATAGTGCGGAAGCGAGGGGTCGGTGTGCTGAAGGAATGTAATGGCAACTGCGGGATTCACGGGGAATTGTTAGCTCGCGTGCTTTCTCTCATCTTTTTAAGGCGTTGTTGACACGAAGCGGTATTTGGGAAAGATCAAGACTTACCGAGCCAGTGGTTCACCCAGAGGTAGGGGATAAAGTACCAAACCAGCATGTTCTGGGTGCCGAAAGTTTGGCAAAGGTACACGAGGCCAGCGATAACAAGGCCGACACCCAGGTCGCTGAGAAGCACCTTTCCGGCGTCCTTGTTCTCGTACAGAGGGCTGCTGGGGTTGAAGTGGTTGACGCCAGTGAAAAGACCGTTCTTCTTGCCCTTGCCACGGCCCTCACGCTGGCGCTCGTGGTAGTTGTGACCGGTCTTGTTAGTGATGATGTACAGAGGCCAGCCGATCAGCTGCTGCCCAACCAAGTGGATAAGGGTGGCAATAGGCGTCTCCTCGGTCAACTCCGACAGCTCGTGGACCATGCGGCCGATCCTGCTGGCGTGCTCCTCCCGGGTGCGGGGCACAAAGACCATGTCGCGCTCAATATGGCCAGTGGCCTTGTGGTGCTTGCTGTGTGACATCTGCCAGCTGAAGTACGGAACCAGCAGAGACGAGTGGAGAATCCAGCCAACCGTGTTGTTGATGGTCTTGGAAGGCGAGAAAGCCTGGTGGCCACACTCATGGGCAAGAACCCAGATTCCGGTGCCGAAGAGGCCCTGGAGCACCGTGTAAATGGCCCACAGACCAGCACGAGCCGGCTTCGAGGGAATGTACTCTGGTGTCACGTAGTTGTGGAACACGTAGAAGGTCGTCGCCAGGAGGACCATATCACGGGCGACGTAGCTCAAGCTACGAATAGCAGAGCGTTCAAAGCAGTGCTTTGGAATGGCATCGTGGATGTCCTTGATGGTGAAGTCAGGGATCTCAAAGGTGTTGCCGTACGTGTCGACGAGTTTGCCGACAGACTCGTTGGATTTCTTCTCGGCCGCCGCATCAACGGAAGAGAGTGAAGAGAGTGAGGTGGACGAGGCAGAGTGGCGGGGCGAGTCCATAGGCGACTGAACAGCGGTTCCCGGAGCTGAGACGTCCGATTCGACAGTGGCCGAGGTGGTCGTTCGCCTCATAGGAGTCTTCTCCTGGGCAATGCCCGATGTGGTCGATCTGGTGGAAGGCATCTTGCAAACGGATGCAGAATTCCTGGGTACAGCGCTACTTCTTCAATGACCAACGTAAACCTTGGCAGTCGGAAATAGCCTCAAGGTTGATATTCCAGGTTGGGAACAATATGGCGTTTGCAACGTCGCCAATTGACTGAGAATGTAAAGAAGGGAGAGGAGTTCTGTTGCCAGCAAGCAGAGCAGAATGTCTTGGTATAATAGTCAGCTACCAAGAATGTGCTCTAGTGGGCTAGGTAGGTTTTAGTAACAAGGGCGGAACTAAATAAAGCAAGACATAAAAAAAAGTATTCGAGCACGCCCGTTCAAGCCTCGGCCAAAGTGTAGTGGCGGGATAATTTTGGTGGTTCGATTCGAACTAGGATTTGTTGGGGTCTTGGGGGGAGCCCTTGCCTAACTGTGCTCCTAGCGACACTCCCAACCTGGGAAGTCCGCCGCGGCGTTCAGGGGGCTTGCCGCTTTCTTGGTTGCAGCTGCCGGGTATTGACTCTCCACAGTTTGGACGTTGCATGCTTTTTTATTTTTTTTTTGGCGCAACGGTACGGTAGGGCGGACGGAGATTGACAACCACGAGAAGAAATGGACCACAATGGTAAAACCAAGATTGCCACCACGGAAGTACTATGCAAGAGATGCCAATTGACGACGTAAAAGCAAATTCGCCTTGGGTGTCTTGCGGGACCTTTGGACATCTGACATTGAATCAATGCCAAGTACGTACGTGACTTGACTACTGTATTCTTATGTACTGTCTGTCACTTTTTGTTTTCTTTCCCATTTAAGCAGAGATTCTGAAGGGTGACGACGGTTTCAACATGTAGCCAGTGCGTGCCAACCTGATCTACCGAGGTTCCGCCATGATGGTATTTCAATTTATAAACAGGTCAGGAATCTACCTAGGTATTCAGGCTATCACACATTGGTACTACCAGAGTATGTGGCAAGGTGGCATGTTTGCATAGTGCATAATATGGGACAAACGGGATGCGCTCCAGCCGATGTTTTTGGCTTGACGTCGAGTAAGCCACATGGCAATGTCTTATGCGTACTCCGCACGTATGCGTACCTACCTAGTGGCTCCTTCTCATTCTTATGTTTGTCATTGATACGGAGGAAAGGTAACGCTAGCCACTTGCACGCCTTACTTATCTTGAAACGATGCGCCTTGGCTGCTGCGCGTTGGATGATCTGTCTTTAGTTTCATACTCGTTGCCTGCTTTGCTGCAAGAAAGAGACACAGAGAGAGATATTACGAAAATCCAACTCTCGACTCATGCGCCTGACCGTGTTACAGAGTAATGAGCTAAGATCTTTCTTTGCTTCGAGAGCTCTGGAAACTTTCACATGCTTGACATACTGCAGTAGCAGGGGTTGTGTATGTAAGGAGTGCCTATATCCGTACCAACCAAATGTCACCTGGGTTATACTACCTACGGAATATATGCGAAGTACCACTACGGATACTGCCCAAACTAGACCTGACATGTTATGTTCAGCATATTTCCCCTGTGTCAAAGAAGAGTTGTATTGTTCCTAGTGAACAAGCCGTTGGTGCAAATTAGTTTGCAGCTCTTCATCATATTAAAATCATAACGCGATACTTTGCCAGGATTCAATCGTACCGATGCTGCAGCTTCGAAAAACTCCATGCTGCGGAGCTTTCCCCCAACATGTATAATTCGCCAAACAAACATCAGAGAAGGTGGGGGTCGGTCCCAGGGGACAAGGCTTAGCGGCCCACTAATCTAGGTACGATTGGGACGTTCTACACTTTTAGTGCATCTTTACGCCGTAATATCTGAGAGTGCCCCTCCAATGGCATGTGACAAGGCGTGGGATCAGGTAGGCACTAACGCCAGGCTACTCCGTGGTAGGCACTCAATCGTCAGTATTCAGAAACTTGCCAGTTGTCAAATACCCTCGCCACTATCTTCCTAGTTAGCCTTGAACTGACGTAGCTAGCTCATTGACTTGCATTGAGAATAAGAAATTCAAACAAGGTATAGTATAAATTGATAAAATAGGTAGAGAATTGGCGATTGAGGCGGTAACAGAAACTGACCAAGCCGGCGGTTACTCCCTTCCGTAATAAGACCTTTACTCCGTAGAATTACATTGAGAATTAAATCCCGAATTGGCAAGTCGAATGCAGAATGCCGACTGCCAGTCCACTTTCTTTCCGATTTTTTTTTCTTTTTCTGTTGGGGATCGTCCCCAAGTTTTTTTGTTGAGGCTCCATCGCATCTGGATGCTTGGCCAGGTCGGACAAAGAATGATACCCTGCATAAGGGTACCACACCCCCCCTGATTATCAAAGGCGGTGTGGGCACGTCCCAAAATTGTCACATGCGCCCCAAACGACCAGGCTCTTCGGCCTCTCACAGAGTCCAAGTGCCCTTTTATATCCTGTGCATTTCTAGTCCCGAGTTGTACTCCGTAGGTCATCGTAGTGGCCAGCCGTCCGCCGTCGACGTGGTGCCAGCGCAACTCGCTCGTCTAAGAAAACTAGCCCTAGCCGAGGGTGACAAATGTCCTATCCGCTGACCAGAGACTTGTTAGTTTCAAGTTTCCCATTGATTTGTGGAATCCAGTGGACTGAGGAATATTCTTGCCTCTTGTTTCATCAGGCTCATGGAGAAAGAGCCCAAAAAGCACACCCGAATTGTATAAGCGACAAGGCTAATGTGAAGAAACGTTTTCAGGGTGACATTGGCAAAAATTAAAAAGGAATGCCCGCGGTGGAGGCAAACGTCTGAACCATCCACCTTTTGCTTCTTCAGCTACCTCTACACTTTCTTCTGGTTGGATTTCCGTTTTCTATAGTAGTTCTTCTTCTTCTTGGCATCGTTGCCTTTCTGGATACCGCCACGATTGTGGTTGTTTGTCTGCTTTCCAGGCTGAGTGGCTGTTTTCTTGTGTGCCCCCAAAGCGATGTTGCGGTCCAGCACCTCGTCAGCGCTGATACTGGAGCCTATCGCGGTCTTGGCAAAGCCCAACTTTACTGCTGGTAGGTGGACTGCTTGCTTGGGCAGCCTAAAATCTACGCCTAATTTGGGCTTCTTGTTGTTATCGTCCTTTGTCAACTCAATGAATGCCTTGCGCTTGTTTTGTGGGCAGGTTGTCGGCATGACAGGCGAAGGAAGGCATGCGGATTCTAGCGTCAGCTTGGTCTTGAGTGATTTTGACTTGTCGTGGTCATCATCAGAGCTCGAGACTGATGAGTCCGAATCCGAGTAATCGGCCCTGTCCAAGCCAGCTCGCCGGGAGACCTGGGATGGGCGAAGGATAACTTTTGAAGTTGCCGCCGCATGGGGTCTGGGGCCAGAGTGATTGGAGTCCGAGTCCAAGTCCGAATCTGGGTCTGAGCCCGAGTCTGAGTCGTCTGATGACTTTTGTGCAACGGGTCGGAGCTGTTCCTGTGAGTATGAGGGAGATAGGTGTCAATTATTGCATCTCATAGTCGCCTCGAAACTCTGACCAACCACGGTGCTTACCTCTGGGTGGCATATTGGCGATTGAGGTGGGCTTGTGAGGTCCACCACATCGACATCCGCAGCCTGTGGAGTGATAGGGCGAATCTCCTGTGCCGGGCGAATGGGAAGATCAATAGCAGGTTTGCTCAGATTTTGTGCTTGTCCCGGATGATTTTTGGATTCCTGCGCTTGCGGTATTGGCGTCGAACTCTCCTTTACTTGCGCAAGCCGCCGGGGCTTGGCCGGTATCAAGTCGAGCAAAGCTGTGCGCTGAGTCGATCTGGTCCATGAGAGGACTTCGTTGCGTTGTTGCGGCGTTATAAAACGGGATTTGTCTTCCTCTCGAGCTGCCATGACCAGAGACATGGCGAGCAGTATCTCGGCGTCCTGCCACTGCTCGGGGCTGCTGGAGGGACGCAGCAATGTCTTGCGGGCTGTCTGGATACAGTTGATGGAGGCTTTCGCCAGAGCCTCTACCGAACGGTCATCTAACCGTTGAAGCTTTTTCGGGCTGTCGCCACGTGGGTTGTCGTCAACGATTGCATTCCACTCGTCCACCTTGATTTGTGTCTCGCCCACAGGATCTGTCTTGAACGTGGAGTTGCGCCGGGGACCGCACATGGAGATGTGTACCCTGGACCTGATGTCCTCCGCGTCGATGACCTTGCCAAACTTAGTCTTGGCTTGGGCAGCGACGATGTCGAAAAAGTCCCGCCGATCGGCTCGATCTTTCGAGTTCCAGTCTTCCTTGTTGGCGATCATCAGTTTGAGGAGTTCTAATTTGAACTGCGCAGGCCAAGGACTGCGGGCTTTGCCTTCACTCCTTGCACCTAGTCCAGGAGTCATGGCGGGCGAACTGGGCGCTCCGGGTCAGTTAGGTAGCCTGAATGGTGCTTTGAAAATTAGCTTCACGGTCCAATTCTAGGCTCGCTATCCTGATAGGACCCATTGAATATCGCTTACTCTAGATCAATTTGTCTGAAGCTGGAACCGTCGTGATATAGCAGAAGTGGAGCTTTCTTGCGGTGATGTATGTTGCGTTGTTTGGCAAAGCTAGAGACCCGGACAGTTCGGATTGCTATATTACTGTCTCGTAGGGAAATTTGACCTTGACAAAAAGCAGATTGTGGCCCAGGAAGGTCCGAAAAAATGGCGGGTGTAGGTGGCCGGCAGCTGGAATTGGCTCTTCACATTTACAGTCACCATGTCAGGATCTCGTCAGATCGTGTTCAGACTCTGGTCAAAGAGCCTTCCCGAGTACCTACTTACCTCGAATTTCCACATATTCCTTGTCCAAACACAATTCCATGGCGAGAGAAGAAAAAGAAAAGGCAGATGGCACGCATTGCCCTGTATGAACCTCGCGCGTTTGTTTAGCTCATGACTACCCGCCGCTGGCGCCCCGGCGGCGGCCCAACCTGTCTATCAACAGTGACTACAAATGGGAAATTAAAAAAACAAAAAGGAGTCTTGGGTCTTTTTATATTACTTGGTGATTTGATTGACAGTCTGTTACGAATTAAAAGGTGTTTATACATGAGTACCATTCATCCTTCATCCACCTATCGCTGCCTTTCAACAATTTCCACATCAAGTAGCATCCCCATATTCAGAAATATGGCCGCCCGCCAGAAGGTCAGAGCAAAGTAGAAACTGCTCATATAACACCGGCCCAACGTCCCAGAAGCTCGTCCGCACCATCGCGGCCTCTTGTTCTCATGGCATCATTTTCATGCTGCATCCTGACCCTGCGCGACGGGGCCTCGTCCGCTCCTGACTCTGCCCGCCTTCTTTTGCGTTCCTGTCGGCGCTGCAGCAAAGCGATTGCCTCTTCTATTGCAGAAGAATCATCTTCATCATCGCCATTATCTGCGTAGTCGGTATCCGCGTGGTATGTAGCAGCGGTAGTTGACGAGGGCGAAGAAGCTTGGTCGGCATGGGGCCAACGTGGGCTGGCCATGATCGGTGAAGTTGGCGGGGATGAAGCCGTTTGATGTGCAGCGTCGCTGACACCACTCGTACTTTCACCGTCGTCATCGTTGATGTCGTTGCTATCATCACTGCTGCTGGAATCGCAGCTAGAGTCGCTGCTATCGTTGCTGTCTTGTAACTCCGAGTCATCTTGTGCATCCGATTCCTCGTCTGCATTATCTGGTCCATCAGGAACCTCCTTATTGCGTTGCTTTCTCTGAAGATATTGCATCTCGCCCAGGATCAGCTCGCACTGCTCGAGGCTGCCGGACTCGATAAGGCCTGGTACCATATTTGGGTTGAGGAGCTTGTCATCGACAAACCCGTCAAGTATTCCACGACGAATCCGGATTCTGGCACAGCTATCGATGAGCCTTTCAACATCGCTATTGCAGGGGACTTTCTTCCCTGCCATCGCCTGTCTCTCTCTAGTGCCAACAATGACACCGAATGCCCTCGACAGATCACTCCATTTGTTAGTGACCTGGTCCAGTCGCAGCCGTTTTCGAATATTTATCCAGAACGGCATGTCTCTGTGGCATTTTGCACCGTTTGCCAGGGCGCCGAGGAAGTCGTTCTCGCCGACTACAAACTCCACAAGCAGATCCCTTTGCTGACGTTTGCTCAACTTGACTCTCGGCCTAGCCTTGCGCTTGCACAGCGAAGGCTCGTCGTCGGAGCCGCTATCATCTGAGCTAGTATCGCTGGGGCTACTATCGTCGGAGCTACTGTCATCCGATGCAGACTCATTAGATGGCTCGCTGTGTTGTGGAGAGCTTCTTGTACGTGGCGACCGTCGAGGCGGAGGAGTAACTGGAGCACGTGGAGCACGTTGTCGTTGACGAATTCTGTCGTCTGGACTTGTCGGTTCAAGACGAATTTCGAGCCTCTCTTGGCGCTGGCCGTGCTGGCCCTGTACATCCACATGCTTGCCCGCACTTTGTCTAGGCCTAGATGGTAGCTCCAAGTTCATGGAACTCCAATCACGGCGGCGAGCATCTTGAGTTTGTCCACGCGAGCGCTGGGTCTGTTAGTGCCAACTCATCCCATAGTAGGAGGGAAAAGGCTAAAAGAGGAGGGGAAGCGTACCTTGGGGCGATATAGAACATTTGCTCTGGAATCCCGCTCGATATCATCAAGCTTCTTGTCTCGTTCTGCCTGGGCTCGCCTCAAGTCCCTCCGTAGCTTCAAAGGTGTACCTCTGAGCTTAGGCCCAGCCGGAGCCGCTCGGCCTTGAAGATGGTGCAAGTTCATCAGGGATGATGGGGGCTTGACATCACGTGGATGTCTGGGAAAGTTGTTTGGTGTGAGCCTTGAAAATTGAAACTGACATGTATGGAGCTAGTAATATAAGCAGGCGGTTTCTGTTTGCCCTTTCTTACGAGGGTTTAGTTTATCATACCACTGGAGGTTAAGGGGTAGGCAAAAAGGGAACACGAAAAAAAATGCGGTTGTTAACGCGGTTGTTAACGCGGAGGAAAACGCGGTTGGGGCTGGAGAGCTCGTGATAAGGGGAAGAGAGTCAACACGCGTATGGGGAAAATTTTTGTTTTCCACGCGACGCGTCAGTTGCAGCCAGAGGACGTAAGTTTCAGGGCTCTCGTTTGTGCCAAATTGGTTTTCTGTACGGTTGGTCGGGAGTGGGCGGCAGCATAGGTAGCCTTGAGGTACCTAGCTGGCAGTTTTCGACACCGCCAGAGTACCCAGGGGACCGAGACGGCAGCCAAAAAGATTGCTTGGGCTGTGCCTCAGATATCCCTCAGAATCGGGTAAATATTCACATGCTGGGCTCTTATGATAATCTCAACTAAGTTAAGTCGAGGTACCTTCCAACCTAGGTAGGTATCTAAGGTAGCCAGTTGATATTCCACTCTACTTGAGCATGAATGCCAACCTTGATGGCCACCTCTGTATGTGCCTAGATACCTACCTAGTACCTAAGGTAGATGTTAAACCTGGGCGACCTCCAGTGGCAGCGTTGGGCATGAAGGAGCAAGTCACAACCCGCAACTTGTTTAGAGTCCTGTGTTTCCATTGCGCATGGAATGCATACCGCCTACATCACTTGTAAATTACCGGTATGAGGTAAATGTTCCTTTCCAACCCAACACGCGCACGAACAGAACATGAGCTCCAGTCAACTCATGTTTCAGCAAGCTCACGCTCCTTGCTAGTTATTGCATTTCCAAAAAAAAAAAAAAAAAAAAAAAAAGAAAAAAGATAGAGCAGTTGCTAAACGCTTTGTTCTATGAATCCTATGTAGACTGAATACTCTATACTGGTTTATCCAAACCTATGAACAATCCCTGTGGCCTGTCTTGGCCAAAATCAAAAGAACACCCTATACAGAAACATGCATGCTTGCCTCATGATATATACAAACGTCGAACAAAACCCTTCCCGTCCAGCGATGGAAGAAAACCCATTTCCGAAAAATAACAAAGGAAACATTAGTTGCTACACATATACCGAACCTTGATTTCATATACACATGGCAACCAGATCAGCCACCACTCCGACTAGGCCCAAAGTAGCCCAAGGTTTCTCTCCTGTCATCCACTATCCTGCCCCACTCGAGCAGTAGCCTGAACATGTAAACTTGCATGTCCGCCGGCCGGGTTGCCTTTTCCGCCCACTCGCGCCCCTCGAGCGCAATCTTCTCTCCAAGATGGGACCCCCGCCTGCCGCCGAAGAAGGCGGCAACCGAATACCAAGCGTCCGTGCCCATCCCTATACGCAGGTCCAATGGCACGTAGTGACGCCAAGGATGCACGCGCTCGTCGAACCACGTCCGGAAGAGGCCAGCCCGGTACACGAGGCTCTTGCTTTGCATAAATGGAAGAAAGCGCCCGCTGAAGCCGGCTCCGTCCAAGTCTGCGAGGTGTCGGAATTTGAAGTGCTCCTCAAAAGCGACGGAGGCACCTAAGCTTTTCTTGTTTTCCGCAGGTTCCTTGGCGTTTTGTTCATCGACCCCTTCGATCATCAGTGGCGAGCGGCGGTTTTCATAGAAATGCTGCGCTTCTGCGTAACAGTCTGGTCCCTCGCATCGGGGAAAGTTACCGACAAAACTGACGTTCAATCCGACGCCTGAGTTTGCTGCAGACGGCCCCATCTGTTCAGCAATGGAATCTGCACCGTCGACAAATCTTGCTCTCAGGAATGAGGTCCATGACCCAGCAGCCGCAAAGCCATCCGTTGCGGAACCACGCCAGAAAACAGTGTTTTGCTTCTTGTCCCACGACATATCAGCAGACTCCTTGTAAGGCGTCTTGGAATGGAAATTCCATGGCGACGGCATCAGAATGTCGACGAATCCCGTCACCTTTGCCTGGCTGAAGATGGGCATCATCTTCCGAGTTGTGATCATGGCTGCGGGCGAGAAAATGAAGCCGTCTAGATGCGCCATGTCGGGCTGATGACACACATCCTGAGCCCCTGTCCAATTCGAGACAACCCTGCCTTCCATGCTCAAGGAAGTGTGTGGCGCCGCGCATGCCAGGCAAGTGTCCCTCTTGTTCCACCACCGCCAATTCCTCGCGGGAGACTCAGGAGGACACGTTGGTGCCACCAAAGTGCGATAGATGGGCTTTTTGTGATAGTCCTCAAAGAAAGGCGGTAAGATCGCCTTGTCCTTCATGCCGTCCTTAGCCATAAAGCGATTTGACCATTTTGAGGTTGAAGCATGGGATGAGTTGAACGATGCGATCAGATCCCCAGCCCCGACCTTCCCCAGTCGAGATCGGGTGATCCCAGCCTCGGCCTGCAACGCCGCCCGGTCTTCAAACGGCACAGCAGCACGGCACTCGTCGTCGAGGTTGATGGCAAGATCCATGTCGGGAAGCCACTGCGAAAATGGGCGTATGATATCGGCCAGGCCCATCACCATCCACAGGTGAGTGCCGGGGATATGCGGCGAGAGCTTAATTTCGCCATTCTGTATCCGCAGGCCACCCATTGAGGCCTTGGGATACTGGAGCAGCTGACCTGTCATGTCCCGAATGGCGGAAGGCTCCATGCCCCAGAAAGGGAGCAGATCCGACTCGATCTGGGAAAAGTCGTCAATGATAACCGAGTCTTTCGCCCGTGCGAACTCGTACCACTTGTCGAAATTGGGCGGTGGCGGTATGCCCTGTCGCTGCCGGTAAGTCCGAACCGCCTCTTCGAGCGTTTTGCTGCTGCCGGCATGTGCTTGCCACCTTTCAGACTCGGCGTAGGCGGCGGATATGATGGTCCCTAACCCCGGCACATCATGAATAGTAGATTCATCCGGTGCGCGCAAGACCGTCGAGCAAAGAACCGAGCCAGCCAGTATCACGTAGCCAAAGATCAACGCTCTGTGTATGATCCCATCGGTAGAAGATGACCTCGGCTGCGGGCGAAAGTCTCGATCCCACCGAATCAGCATTCCACCCGAGATGATCATAACTGTAGGAAACAACATGGATGTTGTCCAGTCCATGTGTTCCCAGGGCGCATCGTGGCCACGTGTAGCGAGTCGATGCGCGTGGAGGCTAATACCGGAAATCATGAGCGCCATTGTGGCAGGATGTATCCTGGCGAGTAAATGGATGACCGAAAGCAGCAGCACAGCTGCACAAAGGGAGTCGCCGGCCAAGTCGGATCTTTCTAATCCGTCGAGTGCGTCGTGTACCTGGGGATCATAGTCGCCTGTAGAACCGACCCAGAAACAAAATCCCAATATGGTGGCCGTGGCTGTAAAGACAAAAGTGAGCGTCTTCCAGCACGAGCCCGAATAATAGCTAGGACTGTTGTTATCCATCCCGTCGCTGCCTTGGCCTGGCCGAATACGATGGGTTAGTACCAAAAAGGCGGCGTCCAGGGCCAAGCAGATAAGTTGCGTGGCAGGAATGTACTGCTCTATCCTCCATCCCCGCGGACAGATGACATCCGTAGGTCGATACCAGTGCATCGTCATCTGGGCAGCTGCAAAGGCCCACATGGCCGCCAGCACTGCATACCTCAGGCGCAAGTTCCTCGAGCCATGGCAGTGACGACGTCGAGATTGTATCAACTCTTCATCGTCGTCTATCCTCACGTGGGGCAGGGATATCCGTGTGCGCTCTGCTGGGATCACCACATCGACCAGAAGGACAGACAATGGCAGCAGAGCCTTTTTAACAGACGTATGGAATCATTGCGTCAGCTTTCAAAATGCCATGTATATCGAGGCATATAGGGATGCGGCCTACCTGGATCCAGCCCCAGGAACATTGTATGTACCTGAGCACATGCCAGAAGAGTAGTCCACGACAGACCACCACAGACAAAAGCAGAGATACTCTGGTTGGCGGGGACCGCCGTTTTATAACTACGGCAAAATGGTTTGCCGACTTGAGAAGAGGTTGAACAGTCCGGAGTGGCTCCGGTTCGGTGATTGTGAGAATCGGTATTTGCGAGGTCGCGCGGCCGGGTTTTTCGTCGACATCTAGGGACCTTGTCCATGCAGTCTCAGTCGAGACCAGACGTGAAAGGACAAAACAAAATGCCGCAGTTATGGCGATAACTGTTATAGAAAAATATTGTGGTCGCGCAAACGAGGAGGTGCTATCGAATCGAGAGCCTAAACGGCTAGTAGTCGCGACAAGGCATCTAGGTGTTTGTGGTGGATTTAGGTTAGTGTGCGGCCGGGAGTTTTATTTAACTTTTGGCGTTGTCGTCTGTCGATTGTGAACTTGAGGTCGTCTCGTCTGATGCGGATCTGCAGGGGGTTCGCATGCGCAAACCCAATTCTTCCTTCTGAATTTACATCTGCAAACCACAACAAGCCATGTCCAAACTCACCCCAAAGCAAAGAGGTCAAATCGACGTTTTGCCCCTTTTGGTCTGTCCATCGTTGATGCGTGTCAAGTGTTCTGTTGTGCAAGCGGGCACCACCAAAAGACGACGCTGGGTGTGCCGTGCCGTCCGTCACCAGCGAGTCGCGATGAATTTATCGCACCAAGCTTTGCGGTCGCCAAACTATCGACGATCCACTCTCAAGGGGAAAGTCTTCTTGCCCAATCGACATCGGTATATTTTCGAGGTTCGCGGTCGGGAATGCTGCTGTAGTTTGTCGGCGTCTTATGGGTCGAGGGAATGAAAATTCGTCAAAAAAGAACCGTTCTTTTCCGGATGGACGCAAAAGAAACTACAATAGGGGGGCAAGGTAACGTAGAGCAACGTGCGTTGTTGGAAGATAAGAGGCACAGCGGCTGCAAGTAAAATCTTGGAATAACACTGGGCGACCAACCCCATTGCTTCCCCCATCACTGCCCTGTGCCCACTTCCCCCTGGCCGTGGGGGGGCTTTCCGTATGATTTTGGAACCATCGAGATGCCGCTTCCCTGTCCAATACGTCGTTTTCTATCCACTTGTTGTGGGGAACTGTTTCCAGCCTGGCCCAGCTTGGCCGGAGCTTGTAGTCAGTTCGACCATGATACCTGAATCGAGCACGAAGATCTACTACCTACGTACTTTGGGAAGGCGCTCGCGGATCAGACAGCCGGCGTTTGGTTTGGATACCATAAAAAGAAACCAAAAAGCCACACCGAAGAAAAATCCAAACAAAATAAGGAACGAAAACAACCGTGCATAGAAGCCACCGCATGCAGCGCCGCTACCGGAAATAGGTTAACTGTGAAAAGTCCAATGAAGAGAAATTGTCGTTGAAAGCTAAGGTAGTTAGGTAAGGTACGGTCCACGTAAAGTCGGTAGCCACAGTGCCAGCCATTGGTCGACCGCATCATCACGCACGACAATTTGATGGACGCAAATGACATGTCACAGCCGCAGCGCAAGAAGTATCCGTCGGTACTATATAGTCGCATGAGTCCAGCTATCCGTATAAAATCCAAGGTCGAAAGTTTTACGGGTAGGCTGAACATGGTTAAACCAGGGTTGTGATGAAATGCCTCTCGACGATGCCTGGCCACTACTGTAGGTACTATACGTAGTAGTCTTCGTTTGGGATTTTGCGCACTATCGGACATATGTATGCAATGCTGATGATGTATAGGTACCTAATCGTACATTTCTCTCATATTTTATAGTCTGGGTTTCCCTGGTCACATATAAGACGGACACGAAAGGGGCTCGGCCTACAAAGCACTGGAGGTGAACTAAACCATTATCCCTGACTAGGTAAAGACCAGGTTATTAGTGGCTAAACGCCATTGTGTAGGCTGGCATCGCATGTGTACGGCAGAGGGCCGGCTGATGTAGTTTGCATAGTTTTCTCGGAGGGTCGAGTCATTATTGCCCTTGATCTTGTTCACCTCCAGACTCGGAGTCTTTCGGGATGTTGTAGACTTCTCTTTTTCGGCCAATCTGCAAAACAAACAAAAAGAATGATTATAGTTCGCCGTCAGCAGGCAAAGTCTCCGTTGCGTTGTACATGCACCGCCACTGATGGAGGAATTGCTTACCCATTGTTTTTTGCATTCGCGATACGCACTGGAGGCCCGTGGCGCATTGGTTGTATGAGAATCGCGAGTTAGTCTCCTCTGGTGCTCCCAATCAGAAGGGTTTGGCTCTCCTGTCATTGGCAGGCTCTGGCGTTGAATGCTCACGCAAAGTAATCCTGGCACATGGTCCTGTCCCCGCCGTTGCGGTTCAGACATTGTATGCTCCTCGCGGCGGCTTCCTGGCACGGGTCATAGAATTCGCTGAGGTCTTTGCTGTCGGTAGAAAAGGTCGGCCCAGCAGGGCCGTAGGTCCGGTCAGTTTCAAGCGTCGTGGTGTCTCAAGAGTCGTCGTGCTGGGAATGAAAGTACCAACTTTCGGAACTTGCGCTTGTTCTTATCGCTCCAAGGACCGTCGCTGCGATCGTCTGGATGTTGCGTTGCCATGTTTGGTTTTGTTTTGTTTGGAAGATTGCGCGACGTTGGGCGCGAGTGGTTGTCGATCTTAATGTCTGTTGCACAAAGACATTCCTTCGACATGTAACAACCGACCACATGCGAAATGTCAACCAATGCCGTCATCGGACTCATGCGATAACAAACAACCACGTTATCACGCTATCAGTCACGTGAACCCTTGTTAACTACAACAACCATCAACGGAAGTCATGTTGAAGAAGAGAAGACCTTCATCCTCAGATTTTAGATACATGATGAAGACCCTTTAATTTCTTTCTCTTTTATCTCCATTTTATAAACAAAACAGTGGCTGTTATAAATACTTCTTCAAAACTATTTGACTTCCCGATGGCATCCATGTCTCCACCAGCCAACAGCACCCTGGGGGGATGAGGAAAGTGGTCCTTACAATAAAAGCAAGGGGGTATATGCGTGCGACATCTCCGTAGGTACCAAGGTAGGGTAGGTAGACAGTTCGTTGCCGCCCATGCAATCATGCGTTAAACCTAGGGTCAAACCATAAAAAAGACAACTTCCATGTCTGATGGATCCCCCTTCAGTCTGATTTGGACCTTATAGCCTTTTTATCCTTTTTCTTGTTCTTGTTCTTCTTTTTCTCCTTCTCCTTGGCATCCTTATCAGCCTTCTTCCGTTTCTTGTCTTCATTTTGTAGCCTTTTTAGGGCAGCAAGCTCATGCAAGCCCATCTTCTTTATACCGCCGCCCTCACCACCTTCGTCTTGAATGCTCACAGTCTCAAGGCGCTCGGCCACCTCTGACTGCTCTGCCGAGCGGGATTCTTCCTCTGATGGCGCCGCAACTCTAACGCGAGCTGAGGCTTCTATATTCTGCCGAGACTCAGGCCCAAGGCTTGCCGGAGTAATGGGCTGGCTGGAGCCGTGTGCCTGGATCCACTGAGCGGTGTCCGTGGCAGCTCCGGCCCGATCCCTCACCAAGCCCTCGAGGTGGCTGCGAACTGCGGATGCTCTTGGTTTCTTCTGCTTTATTGACTCCGAGTCGTTGTCACCTTCATCTTCCTCAAGATACCTCTTTCTCGATCCCTGGCCCTGTTCCATCAAGCAATCCCGTGCCTGGTTCTTTCTGATCTGACCCTCCTCCGAAGTGTCTGATGTCGACAAAAAGTAATTGGAACGCAGCGAGGCAGCAAGCTTTGTCTTGATATTAAATGGTATGATGCTCTTGACGTCGGTGGCAACCAGAACCGCGATGGCAGCCTCCGCGTCCTGCCGTTTAGCTGCGTCGCTATGGCCGGTCTTCAAAACGTCAAAGTGGCGAAGCAGGTTCTTCATGGCCAAGTCCTCCAGTCTTCCAAGCTCTCTCTCCTCATTGTAGCTTGGAGGCGTCTGCTCGGTTACTCCAAGCACCATCTTGTTCCATTCGTCCTGCAGAATTATCATCCTGCTGTCGTTTGGTCCACGACTTGGCAACTCTCCTTTCTCCAAAAGGATCCTTCGTTCAGCACAGAGATTCCAATGGATGCGGCTACGCACATCAGGCCCGTACAATACAAGGCCTCTTGACTGTCTAGCCTCCGTTGCCAGATCCTCGAAGAACTTGACCCTTGCCGAGTCCGAGGCTGTTGCGAATTGAAATCGACTCTCGACCATTTTCTGCAGAAGCCATTCTTGGTGCTCCGGCTTTAGTCTTACTGTCTTTTTCGGCGACTCTTGTGATGCCTCACGGTGTAGTCTGGTCGGAGAAGCCGACGGGTACTGCGGGAAAGGGTAACTCTGCGGAACTGGATAGCCTATTGGTGGCGGCGGCGCTGAAGGGAAATGGGATGGCGCCATTGGATATGGGTGTCCTCCCTGGTCGATCGATGTAGGTTTCAGTCAGAACTATTCTCTTCAAGTCTTTCATGTTCGCTGGCTCTCTCCATCTTACAACTGGTGGATAACCCCATGGATGTGGATGGTAGTATACGTGGGCATTCGGATGCACAGCTGTGTACGGAGTTGGCGGAGTCATAACTCCAGGACTAGATCCGGGAAGGCGAGCCCGGGGAGTTTGCTTGTCAAACCCTTGCTTCATTGTATTGCTGGAAGTTGTAGTCGTGTGCCGATCTGTTGTCGTCTTCGTACGGGTCCCTTCTGGTGACCGTGACAGCTGCTGTCTCTTTCTATATTTCTTCTGTTTCCTGCCCATCACTCTGCTAGCCCATGTGAAACCTCTTCCAAGCAGCTGTTCAAGTCACTGTTCGAGCTCTTCCTGCTAACTCTCCATGGTCAGTTCTTCAAGCTCGCGAAGATAATTTTCATATCCTTTTGGCGGGCCATGCTGAGCGCAGCCAGCAGCCCTTATTGGGAGGTAGGTGACCGATAGGCCATTATCATACTCAGGAACATGCTGAGGAGCATCAAAGAAACAATAGAGAGCTGCCTCACCTTTGTTGATAACAACTATCCCATGCAATTCTGGATGCTGACGAGTTGAACTTTGGTTGCGTCATCCAAACACGGATGCACGCGGTGGTTTTGTATTGCAGAATTTTGGGACATGGCAGTCTGCAAAACTTGAAATTTGTTTGTGGTGTCCGAACGAACGTGGAGCAGTGAAGGAAAATGGTCAAGTCCGGCCCCGGAGTCAGGAAATGGACTTGAGGGAGAAGTGAGAGCAGAGTCAGCAGTAAACAAACGCCGGCTAAAGGTCCAGAGATATTCCTGCTAGGGTGCCTGAGGCTAGGCGGTTAGGAGTTGCTCGGAAGTTTTACTGGAAATAGTATCCCATATATTCTACAGCCTTTCGACACAGAATTCTTTTTTGCATTGTAATAACAGATTCACGCGTATTTCGAAATTTTGGCTTCCTGGATGAAGCCCCGAAGCGAGCAGTAAATGAAAGAAAGGGAGAGACGAAAAAGCACACACGCAGCATGTCCATATCAGCAAATACTCTTAAATGTGCAAGTCGTCTATCTTGGCTGGCAGGGACAGACTCTTCTGTACCTGCACACGACACATGTCGTACCTCGGCCGGAAAGCAGGCTGTACGGCAAGATATAGAACCTAACCCTGATGCTTAGGGACACTGGCTCCAGACCTAGTTCTTGAGGTTCTGCCCTAGAACGCCGTACAGTAGATTTTAGACTTTCAGGTGTCAAGGGATCTGATCTGGCTCCACAAAAACATCATATAAGTGTGAAAATGCTCAACTGGGTGTTCGTCCATATCATTTTTCATTAAGCGGCTGAGTACAATCTTTCCCGTCTATGATATATTACAGCTTTCTAGGTTAATTGTCCCGTCCGCCTATTTCCTATGTCCTCTCTTTGGCATCATGGTATCTACTGCCTCTCTCGCCTCCTGGGAGCTGCCCTGATGATGTCGTCCACTCTCAACAGAAGCTGTAATAATAAGTAAGGTAACGTTAGAAAAAAAACTACAATCACGGCGCACTCTAAGGGGAAATATCCTCATGACATACCTCAGCTGCCTCACTGGCAGATGACACCACGGCCTTCTTCAACTTGTAGCTCTCGATGACGCCAATGTCTCGCATGTCTGCAATGCCACCACCGGGTGTCATCAAATCCAGTCCGTATGTTGTCATTCCATCGTAGATAGCCTTGCGCAACCGAGCAACGAGCTCGCCAGAGTCAAGACCAGCGTTGTCGGCCAGGATAGTGGGAAGCTGGCGTAGTGCCGTGGCAAAAGATGCGACTGCCATCTGTCTCTTGCCCTCAACGCGCGTTGCCGCACCTTCCACCGCTTTGGCCATAACCATCTCGGCGCAACCGCCGCCAAGAGTAGTACGAGGCTCCTTCACTGTTTGTGACAAGACGGCCAGGGCATCGTGCAAGCTGCGCTCGGCTTCATCCAACAGCTGCTCCGTAGCACCACGCAGCACGATTGTGCAAGCCTCACCAGCCGCAACGCCCGAAAATTTGATCAAAGTATCTTCGCCAATGATGATCTCCTCAATCAAATCACAATGACCCAGCTTGACCTGGTCCGGATGGTCGAACGTTGAGGTGATCTCACCACCAGTGACCAAAGCCAGGCGCTCGATGCCATCGAAATCGGCATGCTCTATCGACATGATGCCCGCATCAGTAAACAGCTGCTCCGGCCAGTTATAGATGAGCTGCCTGTTGATGAAGCAGTTGATTCCGTGCGCCTTAATCTTGTCGACCTTGGCCTTCATCTTGTCCTTCTCCGCCTTCTCAAGCTCTGCAAGCTTGCTTGTCGAGCCGACCTTCATACGTGCACCGAAAATCTTGACCTTGTCCGTGTCCATAGATGTGTTGGCGACCAGGATCTTGGCGTTTTCTAACCTCTTGGGCTGGTTCACACCGATCTTCTTGTCCAAAATGAAGCCTTCGTCAAGGAATGAATCACTGAGCTTGCCGCCTGCCTTCTTGATAATCTGAATGTGACTGAGGTCTGAAGAATCCTTCAAGCGCAGGACGGCTTCGCATGCGAGCCGAGAGAAATGATCACGGTCTTGGGCCAGCACCTTGGAACTGAGCGTCGTCCTTGCGATGGCGAGCAGATCCTTCTTGAAAGCCTCGGGGTTCTTGCTGTGATCAACTGCGGACTGCTCAAGGGCCTCGAGGGCTGCTCTGCTTGCTATCCGGTATCCCTCAATGATAGTTTGAGGGTGGATCTTTTTGCCGACAAGAATCTCTGCTTCACGGAGCAACTCTGCGGCGAGAACGGAAACCGATGTAGTGCCATCTCCGACCTCGTCATCCTGGACTTTTGAGATGTTAACCAGTACCTTTGCAGCGGCGTTGTCGAGGGCGATGGACTTGAGAATGGTTGCGCCATCGTTGGTCACCATTATCTCTCCGGTGGAACTGCAGGCCAGATCAAATCATGGTCAGCTTCTTCGGCGATTTATACTCGGCCTGTTTGTGCGGCGGTATCCAACGCGCCACAGTGAGCGGGTGGGAAACATACGCTGACTGCAGAATCTTGTCCATGCCCTTGGGTCCTAGTGTGCTCTTCACAAGGTCGCCAACAGCGATGGCGCCGACGAAGGCCGACAGACGGGCATTCTCGCCCTTCTCCTCCGTCGTGCCCTCCTCGAAAATCTGTGTTGGGCTAAAGGACGACTATAGGACGCGGCTAGGTCAGCGATCGAAAGTTGCAAGGCTGTGTAGAGGGGGGATGGTGTGAACATTTGCATAGGTTGCTTTGCCTACATACCATTATGTTGACCAGATGCAAGATATGTACGCAGAAGTGAGACAGGGACTTGTGTGTTTCTACAAAACGCAGATTTGCTAGCGGCTAGAGACCGTTTGCGCCGATACCTTTTCCACCTCCAGAGCTTGAAATTGTCGGAGCTTGAGCTGCTTCACCGACGAGCCGCAAAGAAAATAATGGCGACAGGGAAATCAACTTTTGGTAGTCGCTCTGTGGTACCGGTACTTTCGAATGCACGTTAATTCCGCAGATTCAGAAAGTAGACGATACAGAGCACCCCTCAAAGTGGGGCACATAACTTTTGCGAGGGGCAAAGCCGACCCGACCACAAACAGCCTGCGCGTGTCTGAAGCCAATAACGCGGGGCTCGGAGCTGGAACTTCAAATCGCCGTCCCACATCTGCCAGCTCCGAAAATTAATTCGCTGCCCAGAACACCAAAAGTCGCAGGTGCTCCTCCTGACTGCGACGACCCTTGGCCCCGAAGCGCAGAAGCCCTTGAAGCAGCCGCCGACAGCTCAAAATATACAGTTGTCGCTTATTGAGGCCATTGCAAACGAGGCCCTAAAAAATTGCAACGCCAGTCGGACTTTTCCAAGTTGTCAAGGTCAAGCCACACAAACTACAGGCCCCACGAATCTTGGGAGCACCCCGCTTTCGCACAAAAATTTCCATCTTTGGAGCAAGCATAGCTATCGCCCGCGAACCGACGCCGACACGACTGCGAACGAACGCTTGATCAACCCGGAAGTTAAACGCCTACTGAGCCCTGCCCAGCATGGCTCCGTCATACGAGCACCTCCGCGAGGCGGACCTGGACGAGGATGAATTTGACGAGGATGAGGTCGACGTTTCTGACCTCCGCGAGAAGTTCGAGGTGCAGTTGGAGCAAGGCTTCGACACATTTGTGGTTATCGATGGCCTGCCAGAGGTCACGGAGGAACAGAAGCCCAAGCTTGTCAAGTTCCTGTTGAAGAAGCTGACCTCGGTCGGCAAGACAAAAGAGGACATGATTGATATGCCCATGGGTCCTGATGGCAAGTCACTTCGGTAAGGCTTAACCTCAGGAGTCTGCTTATGCTGCGTGTTTTGGTATAGGAAGCATTTCTAACCCCTGTGCTGCAAAAAGGTTTGCTTTCGTCGAGTACTCTTCGCCCGGCGAGGCCGCTGCTGCGGTTAGGCAGCTGGACCGCGTTCCCCTCGACAAGAAACACACACTTCGCGTCAACAAACTTATGGATGTCGACCGTTTCGGACGCGAGGGCAGGATAGATGACGAGTACCAGCCACCCCACATTGACGAATTCCACCCAAGGGATCACCTGCGCTCGTTCATGGCCGACCCTTCGGGCCGTGGCCGCGACCAGTTCGTCATGTTCCGCGGCGACCACGTCGGTGTTTTCTGGAACAACGAGAAGGATACCCCAGAGAACATTGTGGACAGGCCAAACTGGACCGAGAGCTTCGTTCAGTGGTCTCCTCTTGGCACATACTTGTTGTCAATGCACATGCAAGGTGTGCAGCTCTGGGGAGGCCCAAAATGGGACAGGTTAGGCCGGTTTCCTCACCCGTTCGTGAACATGGCCGCCTTCTCTCCCCAAGAAAACTACCTTGTCACCTGGTCAAACCGCCCCATATCTATCCCGGACGAAGGCCACCCTGCTCTTTCCATGGACGACGATGGCAAGAACTACGTGATCTGGGATATCGCAACAGGCAAGCCGCTTAGGTCTTTCGCCAATCTCGACCTGCCCCCTGACGACCCCAACAAGCCCCCACGGAAGCACCCCTGGCCTGCTTTCAAGTGGTCATCCGATGACAAGTACGTCGCGAGGTTGACCCAGGGCCAGTCCATCTCGGTGTATGAGCTGCCGCGCATGAACCTGCTCGACAAGACTACGATCAAGGTTGAGGGTGTCCAAGACTTCGAGTGGGCACCGTCACGCCCGCAGCGAGATGGAGTCAAAACCTATGAGCAGATGTTCTGCTACTGGACACCGGAAATTGGCAGCAACCCTGCCAAGGTCGGTCTGATGTCCATTCCCTCGAAGGAGGTAGTCCGCTCGCTTAACCTTTTCAGTGTGTCCGATGTGAAGCTACATTGGCAATCTGAGGGTGCTTATCTCTGTGTCAAGGTTGACAGGCACTCGAAGTCTAAGAAGTCTCAGGCAACAACGCTGGAGATCTTCCGTGTCAAGGAGAAGGGAGTTCCGGTTGAAGTTGTCGACACCATCAAGGATACTGTTATCAACTTTGCATGGGAGCCCAAGGGTGACCGCTTCCTCATTATCACAACAGTCACGCCAACTGGTGAAGTGGCCGTTCAACCTAAAACCGCCATATCCTTCTTCTGCCCCGAGAAGTCAAAGGGATCCACAGTCGGCAACTTCAAGCACCTACGAACTCTGGACAAAAGGAACAGCAACGCTATTTACTGGTCGCCTAAGGGTCGATTCGTCGTGGTCGCCACTGTTCACAACCAGAACAGCTCTGATCTGGACTTCTTCGACCTGGACTTTGAGGGCGAGAAGCCCGAGGGCGAGAAGGACTTGACCGCAAACCTGCAGCTCATGAACACGGCTGACCACTATGGCATAACAGACGTCGAGTGGGATCCTTCTGGACGTTTCGTGGCCACCTGGGCTTCTGCATGGAAGCATACTGTAAGTTCTGTGTCTAGTCTTTGAATTGTCTTTACCTTGAAGACACACTGACCAAGAATGTTTGTACTATCAGATGGAGAACGGCTACCACATGTACGACTTCAAGGGCGAGCAGCTCCGTGAAGAGGCTGTTGAAAAGTTCAAGCAGCTTCAGTGGAGGCCGCGACCCCCTACACTGCTCGCCAAGGAGGAGCAGAAGCAGATTCGTAAGAACCTCCGCGAGTACTCACGCGTCTTTGAGCAAGAGGATGCCGAGCGCATTGCTGGCGCAGACCAAGAGGTTGTCGACAACAGACGTCGTATTCTCGAGGACTGGTACGAGTGGCGCGAGTCTGTCGATGTGGAGGTTGATGAGGAGAGCGCCGCAATGGGTGTCTCCTCCAACCCGGCCGAGGAGTTACTCAAGGCCAAGACGGCTGAGATCCTTGCAAGCGGCCAGGAGGAGGAGCAAGTCATTGAGGAGATTGTTGAGGAGGTGCTTGAGGAGAGCGAGGAGATTGTGAGCTAAATCAGCAGTCACGCGGCGTTTTCTTAAATGGTCTGGTTCTCGGTAAAAGTCAAGGGCAGCGGTCGATTCCTGGCGGGCGCAGTTACTTGAGAATGGATGTCATGGCTTTAATACGTAGAACGTATGTTTCTTTTTAGTACAAAATCCAAGGATGACATGATGATACCTTATGGTAAGAAGTGAGAATGCAGTACGTGGACATCACGGCAGTAACGATATTCTGGACGACTCGTATAGGAAGTTATTCATTTTGGTTAGAGGGCAAAGCAAATCCCTATTTTGTGAGTGAGATAAGAGATGGAAAGTCAAGACAGAAGAGTTTTTGAGCTGGAGAAAAAGTGTAAAAACCGGCTGTCGTGTCTTGGGCATAACCTAGTATGGCAACACTGCCCCCTCACACGCAAAAAAATTTAAATGAGCACAATGGAGATCCCGCTATCTCTCTTGAGCACGTGGCTCAAAGGCGGAAGAAATATGCAGAATTGAACAGAGACATTGTATTAGAGCCAACCACCAGCTGAAGAGACAAGGCTGTCAGCGCAATGCTGCGGCGCAGCTTCTAAGCTTCTCGGATAAATTAAGCATGTGCCAATGGAAGGTACAGTACATCTACATATACAACTCCAGGAGGCAGGTCGGCTAGCAAGCGAATGAAGAAGGCTGGGTGGATTGTAGATCTTGATTACAGGATTCGCACACTGCGTTTCGTCATTACGGACTGTGTTGGCTGGATTGAAACCAAACACTGGGCGGGCCTCTGGGCACGTCGACTGCCGGCTTTGAGGCTGGTTCTACGTGGGCGTTTCGATGCAATGCTTTTTTAAGGGGAAGCCCCACATACAGTACAGTGTGCCCTTGTCCATGAACCTCCTGATTGTGCCAACGGATTTCGATGCCAATTGACCATGAGCATGATAACAATTTCCTCCGACGTTGTGGTGTTATCTTCCTCACAGATGCCGTCTCGTTTCTGCATTGAATTGGCGTTACTTCGCTTTCATCCCATCTTTTGATCGGTTGACTGATCATTGACTTTTTTGTTGGCAGCGTGTTCTTTCCTTCTGGAACACGCCGCCCTCTCGTGCAAGAGCCAAGCTCCACCCCACGATTAATTCGCGACGCCTTCAGCCATCGAGCTGCGACGTAATTGCACAGAGAAGATCGCATCGCTTGGTAAGTTCGGGAACTCAATTTTGAACGTAAAGGTGGATTTATTGAGCTAACATAACCTACCAGATGCGACCAGAACCTTGAGCTGGATCGAGTTGATTTCTTGACCTTTTTTGCTATTCCCCGGAGGTCCCCGCGCGCAATCTACAGTACAACGAGCCTTGTGGCAGCAGCCTCGTTTACGTCCATACCCGCATGGGAGAGACCAGGTCATCCGGGACTTGAATTTGATTCTCGTGGAGGGGAACCAAAAAAAAAAGAAATCTGAAATGCTTCCATCACTCCGTTTCCAACGACTCGTACCAGTCGCCGTTCTCGTCCTGGTCTGCTTTTTCCTCCTGAGCTCACGGCTTCGAGAAACGCCGGACCCTGCCCTCGGCGCTCTTGACGGCGCCATCAGCCGAACCGAGGGCGCATCTGACGCACATTCACAAGCCCAAACTCCAGCGCCACCATCAACACCGACGACCCCCGAGACAAAAAGCGACGACGTAGTGGCGAAGCCAGCCCCCTCTCAATGCGCGTCCGAGATTGAGCGGCTCCGTGCCTTCGGCGTGTCAAGCCAGTTCGTTTACTACCGACGTTGCGTCAAGCCCAAGCACACGTCCGACGCCCCCAGGGATGTCGTCTCAAAGATACAGAAGCCACTCCTCGAGAAGGGCGCTCACATCAACCTTGATACCTGTACACACGACGATCTTCCGCCATGCTCCCCCTTAACGTTGGCGGTGCCGCCCAAAAACCCGACAAAGAAATACCCCCACCTACTCT
This sequence comes from Pyricularia oryzae 70-15, assembly GCF_000002495.2. Classification (NCBI taxonomy): domain Eukaryota; kingdom Fungi; phylum Ascomycota; class Sordariomycetes; order Magnaporthales; family Pyriculariaceae; genus Pyricularia; species Pyricularia oryzae. Next base: position 113,925 of record NC_017844.1, on the reverse strand, counting down.
TTGGTATCTCTACCATGTACAAGCGGCTGGAAGAAAGCCTGCCGGCATTTGAGACATGGCTTGGCGGCTCCGAATCGCCCATGGTGGCCGTGGTGGTGGATGCAGAGCCTGAGAATGAGGCACCCAAGGATTTCAAGGCCATCGAGGCCATGTATCTCAAGGCAGGCATCAAGCTAACATGTGTGAAGCCGCGCAACTCGACTCTCAGCGTGGACCAGAACCACTTCACTGTGATCGAGGATCTCGTCGAGGCCGCCACGCCGGGGATCAAGTGGATAGGGTTATTGGACGATGACACCTTTTTCCCTAGTCTATACAACCTTGACCAGGAACTTGCCAAATATGATTACAAAAAGTCCGTTTGGCTTGGGGCACTCTCGGAGGACTTAGAGGCTATCCGCAACTGGGGTGTGATGGCATTTGGAGGGGCCGGTGTCTTCCTCAGCGTGCCTTTAGCCCGGGAGCTAACGCCACGCATTCCGGACTGCATCAATAACGCGCGCCGCAACACGGGAGATGCCATTTTGCGCGACTGCATCTTTGACGAAACACATACCAAGCTCACCACCGTCACGGGATTGTACCAACACGACCTTCGCGGCGATGTCTCAGGTTTCTACGAGTCTGGCGTACGCCCGCTGTCTTTGCATCACTGGAAGTCGTGGTACCATGCGCCTGTGGACAAGATGGCCAGCGTAGTGAATGTGTGCGGCGACTGCTTCCTGCAGAGGTGGCGCTTCGGAGACGATACACTTTTTGCAAACGGTTACTCCATCACGCAATATTCCGCGATTGAAGGGGGTCTTGACAATCTTGACCTGGAGAGGACGGAGACCACATGGGTTACGAGTCGCAACGACTTTGACTGGAGTCTGGGTCCGCTCCGGGAAAGACTCGCCGATGGAAAGAAAAAGTCGTACCTCCTGGTCGACATAAAGCAGACCGACACAAACCTGACTCAGTTTTATGTTTTTAAAGGCAAAAAGGAGAACCAGGAGATCGATGAGCTTGTGGAGATAATATGGGAGTCGTAAATTTTTATAAGGGTTAATCAGCTTGAAGAACGATATAGGAACTTGAACATTCATATGTTATATCTCTTTCATATTAATACAAAAGGTTAATGATCAGTATCCATTTGCACTTGCACTCATAATGTGTGCTTGCTAGTAATCAGACGGCGATACTAAAAGTCGCCGTGTTCAAACAAATATTGTTTCTCTAGTCGGGTGGCCCTGGTTCCGCTGCTTCTCCAAGAACGATGTTCTAGACCAGAATTGGCCCTATATCAACATCAATGGGTGCCGCTGACCAGTGCTAAAGAATCAATTCCATACCGAAGAAAAGTTTATACGAGTAATTGTGAATTGTTCTCGTGTTGTACCACTTATTTGGGGACAAAAAGAGAAGACACAAGGATACCTTAGTCTTGCAACCTGACCGATGAGCTTTCTTTGACTAAAACGGCATTGGCCCGAGTCCCAAAATTAGTCGACATCAACGACCTAATCGCAGTATTTTCTTCGTCCTTTTTAGTAAACGCAAAATTTTTGAAAATGTTCCTAGGGATTTACCTGGCCTTTTACCCAAGTTCGGAGGTAGCAGCAAGTAGAGTATAGGAGGTATAGTAGCACCTAATAATGTGATTGCCAAGACTTTGACCGATAATGTCGATCAGGAGTTTGTTTAAATTGGCAACCCCCGCCAATCGATTGTGTACTAGGCCCTCACGGCTCGGGCTGGTTAGATAGGTACCTTATACATTTGGTTGCGGCTTGCGAACCGCCAATTGTATTTCCATTTATTTTATCTTATCCGTTCTTATTTTACCCCCCAGCTGGGAGGCCAGCCATGGGATGGGATGGGGTGGGGGATGGGGACGGGACCAGCTTTCACCGGTTTCTGCGAATGACAGGCGAGCCACAGCGTGCTTAATCTCCGGCTATTCGGGGCATTAAGCACAAAGATTTAAAGTAGTTGGTTATAGTTCTGGTGATGAAAATGGTCGAGCTATTGCAACTTTGGGCACCTTATCTATTCTGACGACTAAGGTATCTAGCAGGAATCTACATACCTACCTAGGTACCTACCAGGTAGGTAACCTCATATCCCTGATAAAGTGATTGATTGATTTGGGCGCCGGTAGAATAAGCACATTGGGAAGGGTACCTTACCTACCTAGTCGAGGCTTTCCAGTCGGAGTTCACGGCGATTCTTTTGTTTTCTTTTTTATTTTCTTTTTTATTTTCCTCTCTCGACATTACTTTGTCCATGACCTCTGTGTCTCTTGACTAAGGTAGGCGTCACCAGGAAATGCGCTACTGCAGCTTGGTGGCTTCGCACAGTTTGTTACTACGAGACCCGCGACATTTTTCAACGGTAGGTTTCAGTCACCAAGCCACCCGCTTAGCTCGAATCGCTATGGTTCCGACAAGCTGTTGCAAGGTGCAACGCATTTCCGACGTGTTGTCGTGGGCTGAGTGGTCTCGAATTCCTTTAGCAACCAAAGTTCTGTCGTGTAAGGACCCTTGGTTTTTTTTGGGGGGGGGATAAATGTCTTGAATCTATCTAGGACGAAAAAAAAAGTCAAATCAATTGATTCTGCAGCCAGAGAGTCGTAAGAGAGAGAAAAAAGTCATCACTGGCATAAATAACAACTTGCATTGTACAGTAGCATGGTTTGTTCCTTGATCAAGGTCAATCCAAGGAAATGGGGTTGTACTGTAAGGTACCAAGTACCAACAGCGAAAAACAAAAGTAGAAGTACCTCTTTTCCGCCTCATCCCTGGATGAAAATTTGTTCATGTACCTCATAAATGCATCTTGCAGGGAATCTACCTGTAATATCCCCTGGGAACGGTCCAACGCCCCTGGCCGGTACCTTGGATGATTTGATTTTGTGGTAGAAGCGCGGGGATGAACTGGCTCATTTGCTTAGCGCACTAACAAATTGGTATGGGGACTTTGTACCAGGGATGTTAGCGGTGCCTTGTTTCTTCTGTCGAGAGGAGGGTTGGGGTGGGCGATCCACCGGGCCTGATTGCTTGTTCGTGCAATCAATTCAATTCTTTCCCTGTGCTAGCGGTCAATTATTATCGCTCAACCGCCTGCCAGCACCAGTAGACGACGCATCATTCGTGATCGGGCTGGGCTGCATCTTCAATCCAAGTTTTTCTCCCCTTCCTCTGCCTTCTTTGCCGTCATTCATTGCGTCTTATCTCATCCACCCACGCTCTTTTTATTTCCTCAACCTTAACTTTGCCGACAAGTCCTTGTCGAGTCTGACAATTAACTTGTCAACCCAACACTCGTTTTCTAGTCATTCGTTGAAAAAGTCGTTCGCTCGTTGTTGCGATCCTTTCTGCTTACCTACTGTTGTTTTTTTGTTTGAAGGGGGGACCGTGTACCGCCATCTTCTCGACTAGAGTCAATTCCTTCGATATTCCCTGCATCCTATTTTTGGCCCCGTGGAACAACCCGACACGCCCGAGACACGAGCTGTCCCCTCACAGACCTTGATCCGTCGCATACTTCGGTTGATACTGCGCATCTTCCCGCTACACATCCCAACTCTCGCCATCCGGACTCTCGAATCACAACCTTCCATCCTGCAGACGGACCTCATCTCCCCTGGAACATTCGAAAACCTCAAACCTTAACCCGGATTTCAGTTGATTACTCGCGACAGAATATAATAATAAAAAAAAAATCTCGGCCGGCCTTCGGAGCCTGCCATTCGGCAAAGGCGATCGATACCCACAATCGACGACCACAGGCGGCATTTGAATTCGTTTGGTGCGCCCCTGTATCCCGAAGAACGGAACGATTTAAACACGGCTCAAAACAAGAATAAGAGGGTCATTTGGCTGCGTGATTCTAGCACGTTTACTCGCCTCGCACCCGTACACCTTCGGAAGATACTACTGTCTTAGCCAAAGAATGATCACAGCCCATCTGTCAACATGATGTTACACGAGCCCGCAATGGCGAATCATCTGGCCTCGATGAAACGAACCGACTCTCCTCCCGGCCTGACTGGCTCGAAATCATCCAAATCTTCGTCCTTCCACTCTCGCAATTCCGACGACAGCAGCGTCCTGGCAGACGTTAGCCACTTCGAGGAGATAGGACTCGACGACGTTGCAACCCACCTCGAACGGGAGGTCCCCGTGAAAACAGCCCCAAACCCTTTTAGCGCCTCGTACCCGACAGACCTACGAGCCGCCTCCCGCACAAAGTCAGCACCACGCCTGCCCGCCCCCAGGGACTTGGGCAAGACACGGCCTCTGCGAGAAATCACCACCGGAACCAAGACACGACCAAAGTTTCCCCCACTACACACTACTGACCTTCGGACCATCAATGTACGCAGCACAAATCTCAACACACTCTACCCCGCGCCTATGACAAGCCCCATTCGTTCCAAGAGCCTGGGCCCACGCAATGCCGCCATACTACCCTCAAGGCGCCGCAGAAGCCCGAGTCCGAACTTGTCAATGGTTTCGCGGGATCCAAGCATATCGATGATACGACCGCGAAGGAGCAGCTGGCAGGCAACCCATGAGCGCAAGTCATCATTGGAACTGGAGAGAGAGTGTGATGAGGATGACGATGACGACATTCCGGACTATCTCATTCTTGACAATGTGCCGATATCCCCAAGACCACAATCCGAACGTTCGAGGAGTCAGGCGAGCTCCAAGGCCAACTCCCCCGACCGTGGGCCCAAGGAGAGGGTCAGAAGCATCGGCAATGGCACTCCTGCTGTTGCCATGGCACACGGATCTTTAAGATCACCGACCTGGAAAACGGATGGTGCGCTCGCCTCACCTCCGACCCCCCATGGTCACAATCTCATATCTACACCACCGAGTGGCACGGTCAGCCCGATGAAGACGCGGACCAAGAGCTGGACGGTAGCATTGGCCGAATTGAATGCCGAAGCAAAGGAACTGACGGAGAAGCTCGAGGAACATGCCGATGAATTGCAACAAAAGTCCGCTCAGCGGTCAAGCACGGGTTCCATGCCCACAAATCGACCCCGATCAGCTGATTCCAACGACACCAAGACACGTCACAAGTCAGCATTGCCAGAACTGCCACCGCTACGCAGGAGTAACATCATGATTGATCCTCTGCCGATATCTAAAGAAAAAGAAGCAGTGCTCTCGAGGACCCGTCCCTCATGGCTGCCACCCAAGGACCCTGCGGAGGAGCGTCGTCACCTGAAAGAATACCAAAAGATGATGGCAAAGAGCGCCGAGGCAGATAGGCGGCGAGAGACGGCGAAGAAGCTCAAATCAGAATGCAAAGACGTAGCAGCCGATACTCTTATGCAAGTTTGGGAGTTTGACGTGCTACCAAGATGGAACGAAGCCATTCGCGAGCGTCGAACTCGCGAGCTCTGGTGGAGAGGAGTTTCACCAAGGAGTCGAGGAGCCGTCTGGACACGAGCCATTGGAAACGAGCTGGGACTGACCGAGACATCATATCGCGCCGCACTGCGTCGCGCCCGCGAGGCCGAGGAACGGGAGGCTGCAGGGAAGTCCACGTCTGCCGACCAAAAATATGCTGGCTGGATGCGTGCCATCCGACGAGATGTTGAAAAGGCCACTTGGATAGACCTAAGAATCTTCCAAAAAGGTGGCCCTCTACACCAGAGCCTTGTTGATATTCTTTCCGCCTATGCCATGTACCGCAGTGATATCGGCTATGTTGCTGGATGTAACGTAAGTTCTAACTCCTATCCATGAGATGATTCCATATTGGATGCTAACACGTCATCAGACCATGGCGGCTCTTTTGCTCCTTAACCTTCCCTCTGCAACCGAATCGTTTATCGCACTGGCAAACGTGCTCAACCGACCACTACCTCTCAGCTTTTACGCCGCCGACCCTGGCGCAAAAGCCACCGCATACAACCTCATTCTTCAAACTCTTGCCCATAAATCGCCAGCTCTGCACAATCATATCACCAACTTGCCCGACCATGATCCCGAACTATACATGTGCGACCTGTTTACTGGCCTCTTCACTTCTCACCTACCACTAGACGCTGCCGCACGCTTATGGGACGTCTATGTCTTCGAGGGAGACAAGCTTCTGATCCGTGCCGCCGTGGCGCTAATGGCCGAGAACGAAATGTCGTTGCTTGGTACCGCCAGCGCTTCAGAAGTCCATACTGTCCTTCAAGGCCGGTCTTGCACCACAGCGTCTTCATCACCAGGCTCCGACAAGCATGCCAAGTCGCAGCGCGTAGTAGGACGTGCTGGAGAGGAAGACGCATGGATCAACGCCGTGCGCTCTGCTGGCAAAGTTTGATTGTCACGCCTTAATGACTGCATGCAACCGCCCCTTGCTATTTGATGAACAAAATTTGTTCGACGCTCGACATCACGTATATACCCAGTAGTCAATCTGGAAAACTGGGCTTCATCTAAAGATTTTGATTTTCCTAGCTTTCTGTTTTTTGGGGGCGTTGATTTAACCGGGTCGGATTTTATACTGTTATAACTTCTTGCTGCAAGCTGATCTGGGGATTTGTCCCTCCAGATCGCGCTTTATTCTGTATTCTTAATCTTCATCTGGGTACACAAACCCACATAGGTACCTAGAAAGTTGCGCCCAGTCAACGTCACCGTACCTGGACATAACATGGCTATATCCTCATAGACCGTTCAATAACACGATAAAAAGTATCTATGAACAAAATACATGCGCAACACTCAAACTTCTCATTCTGTTGATTGGATGGTTGACAGTCACCTAGCTTAGGTACCTAGGGAGGTAGGTAGGTAGGTACTTACATACAGGTATCAGTCAGGCCTGAAAGACAATCCGTGTTACCCAGGGCAGGTTGCATGCACGTCATGAGCTCAACATTGGACAACGCCAATGACGCATGCCAAGCACCTGCGTCACTTAAACACAGCGTCGACACTTCTGCAGACAATTTGCCTTGGTTTTCCTCCAGTCCCAGGCTTGACGTTGCGATGTAAAGTGGGTTTATAAAACAATAAACCAAGTCCTCCAGCTTGGCCGGATTTCCTAGGGACGCGTCACTCTGACAGATACACAAATCCACTCACATATCTACCTCTAGACCTAAAACCTCCCCATTAATATACTTGCAAAGACCGCTTTGCCGTTCTAGCCGATAAGAAACCTAACAAGGCAAGTTATACCGCAAAAAAAAAAAAAAAAAAAAAAACGAAGTACAATCCTATATTGATATTTCGGGTGCCATCCCTTCATAAAACTGGCTCATCATTGAAAGATATGCGCAAGTAGAGGCTAACTATTTGGTAGATAGAATACAAAAACGGAGAAGCACAAGAACAGAAATAAGAGAAGAAAAGGAAATAGAGGCAAAACTTCTTGCGACGAGATAAAAACCCTTCAGCCGGACTCATCGAAACAAAAGGCCGAAAAAAAGGCAGAAGACCAAAAATGCCCTTCTTCTACAGCAAAGGTGTCGGCGGTCGCCGCTTTGGAACGAGCATCCACGCCGACAGGCACGGTGTGCGTCGAGGACCGTGGAGGTTCAACATCTGCGGCTTCAACTGCTTCAAAAATCGCCACTGAGTTTTGAGGGACAGAGACGGAGAGCATCGCGTCCGCAAAAGATCAGCAGAGATAATAAATCAAGTTGGCTAGGATGGATTGCAGAGGCAGATATGCCTGGGACGCCTAGAGAGGCGGGATACTCCTAGGATACAGTGATAATTGGAATTCAGATAATGACCTATGATAAATGACAGGCAATCAGGCAAACAGGCGCGACGCGAGACACAAGACTTTCTTTCATGACATTTTCTTCATGAGAAGTGAGATCAGAACAATAATTTGGCAGAAAGTCAAACATCAACACAAAAAGAACAACATCTCCATCAAATGCGCCATCGAAACTCGCAAAAATGGGGGCCCAAGACTGGCAAACGTCATGACCAAACGGCAGTGAGATGGTGTTAACACGGGTAGCATAGGTACCTAAAAGACCAGTTGAGCGCATTTGGCATGGCCGGCATGTGTCACAACACAAGCCATGGCTTGCCCGTCAGTTCTGGTGGATTGATTGCGTGCATCGCACGCAGCGTCCTCATGCGCTTCTTTGTTCTCTTCAGCCATTTGGGGCTTCTTTTCTTTCTCTCGGTTTCATCTTGGGGGCTTCAAATTTTTGTGAAGCTCGGATCTCGTGCCCACGCACGTTTTTTGGTTGTTACGACAAGGAGATCGGCGTGGCGTTTTTGGTAACCTGGGCAAAAAGGAACACTTTATTTCTGTTTCTTTCTTCCGTCCATACCCCCCGAAAGCACCTTTGCCGGCGACTTGGCGACAGGAGTGTTATTCTGCTTCTTGTTCTTCTTCGTCTTTTGTTTGGTCATGGGTAAAGTTGTGGCCGGTGCCTTGGCGTCAGATTTCTTTTGCTCATCTTTGCTTTCTTTCTTCTGCTCATCCTTAACCCCTTTCTTGGCGATGATAGCAGCGGCTCTTTCCTCCTCCTCCCTTTGTCGCTGCTTTCTTGCTTTCTTCTTTTGTCTTGCCCTCCTGTTCTTCGCAGCTTTCTTTTCTCGGAGATCGGCGCTGGTCGCAGTGGAAGCCATGCTCCCCTTGTGGGTAGTGTCCGACTTCGTATTGTTTACGTTGGCTGTAGGCAAAGTCCGAGGCTTCTTAATCTGTGGGGGGCAGTTTCCCGCGTCTTCGGCCGCTTTCCTCTTTTTGGAAGCCGAAGACTGTCGGTGGTCGGTCTGGGCACCACTTTGCTGTAGGAATGAGCGGGGAACATCTTGGTCATCTTTGCCTATATTGGCACGGCGCAAGGTTGGCGTTGAAGGGTTAGAATGAAGCTGCGGAGCTGAAGGCAACTTGGCTAGTTTCTTTTTGCTGGCTCCCTTGGAAGACGTTGGTATTCCTGCGTCGTTGGGTGCCAGGACGGGTTGTTTGGGACCAGTGAACCTAGTGGCAGGAATTTTGGCCGCGGTATTGCTGTCATGTTCGTCGTCAGACGCTGCTTCGCGCTTGATGTGGACCACATACGACCTGGAGGGTACTCCGCGGCGTGAAGATTCACGGCGCGATGTCTGGGAAGGGGGATATCCAGGGGTATCGTCCTCTGCCTCACTTGAAGACTCCTCGAAATACTCCCGCTTGAGGGCGATGGGTTCATCATTAGTTATTCCAGTATGTGACTGGTGGCCTGCCTCTGACTTAATCTCGACTGTGTTAGGGGAGATTTCAATCTTGTTCTCTGCAAGTGCCGGCTCTGGCTCGTTCTAGGGGGTGGAGCCGGCAGGTGCAACGCCCTCAGGATTGCTAGCAACGTCGAATGGGCTGGAAATCTCATCTGGAGAGCCTTGATGCTCTTGTTGCTGAGTAGGGTCCTTTGGATGGCCTTTCCGAGGAGTGGCTGCCATGTAATCGAGGGGGAAAGGGCTGTGAGCTCGTTCTGTTCCTTGTTGCTGCAGTGAGACTGGTGACTGGGCAGATTCGCCCTTAGCGGCAGGAGAAGAGTTTCTGAGCCTACCAGCCTCATCAAAGTCGAGAATACTGAAAGCATTCGCCCAATCTTCGACAGAGCTGCCATTGGTTGGGGAGTGTGGTGAAGAATCGACCATCGAGCTTTGCACCTTACCAGGCTTTCTCTTGTGGGCAAGCTCAGTGGACTCGCCAGCTTTGCCGGGGCCTCGTACTTTCTCGTCATTTTTACCCCGATGGTTTCCCCTGTAGTTGCGGGCAAGAAGGGTAAGGGCAAGATGCAGCTTGTCGCACTCTTCGACTCTTCTCCGAACGCGCTCGTCACCCTCTCTGTCCTGTCGCCGCTTTTCTTTCCTTATGGTGGCCAGAAAGTCGATGCCCGTCTTGTGGAACTTGGTACTTCTGGTCTTTCTGCCGATGGTCGAACGCAACCAATCCTTGTTGAAGCCCCTCTCGATACCATCACTCATCAATCTGTCCACGGGTGTGTTGGCTGGCTTCCGATCCTGTTTGGTCGTCGGCACAATATGTGGCACTCCGGTCTTGGATGACCGTTCGAGAGCTTGGGGCAAAAGACCCATGTTTGCGACGTATCTAGTGCCGCGGATCCTTTCCCTTCTGCTGGACCGGTCCGAGTCACTGTCTGACGCTGACGAGTCCCAGCCAAGCAGCTCCTCAGTAAAAAGAAGCTGGTCGTTGAGGCGATCGGCGTTCTTCAGGCTCCAATCCACTTTCCGAATCGCCTTTGAGACCTGTGCCTTAGCATCATCGAGACCTGGGAGTTTCTCCTCGGTCACAGGCTGTGTTGAGGCGACATCGTCGTCCATGGTCAGATCGATGACATTCTGTGTCGTCTCATTCTTTGCTGGATATCTGTCTGCTGGCTTGAGGCGCAAGATGCGGGCTGGGGATGCATCCGGATTAACTGAAGTTAATCTGACGGACGAGGAAGGTCGAGCCTGTGCAGGTCGCGTGCTGTAGCTATCCAAGGTTTGAGGATGCTTAGAGGGTTGAGTCTGAGAAGGCAGTCCACGGGACAAAATCGGGTTGATGACACCCTCGGAAGATATCCGGTTCTTGTTGGCAGATAGAGTTGCTGCGGCTCTTACAGACGGAGACGATAGTGGACTTGGTAGGCTGCTACTGATCGGAGCTGCATGACTTCCTCGGAGAGCAGCCGCCTGTAAACCATGGCCTGCCATGACACCTTTCGAGATCGAAGAAACCCTGGTGGTCGTAGGCAAGGAATCTTCATCCTCCTCGGTGAGGTCAACAAAGCCAACCTTCTTCCTCGGCGACGAAGCATGAGAGCTTTGTAGTGGACTGTTGCGCAGAATGCCACGCGGAGCAGGCAGGGTGCGTCTTGGAGGCATAGCTGGCGACGTTGGAGAGGGATATTCTGAAGGAAGATGACGAGGTGGTCATTCGTGGTAAAAGAGAAACAATTCGAGGGTCCTGCTCCCTTCAAAGAACCTCCCAACTGATCAAAATAGAGGCGGGCAAAACGTGTTTGTGAGAGATACAAATTGACTTTGAACGGTTATGTTTGCGCAAATAGTGTCTTTGTCTTATTTGCAAAGCGCAGGTTTTGAGAAGCGGGTGAAGGGTGTAGTTACTTTATGACTCCGGTGTTGAATCTGGTGAATGTAAAAGAGTAAAGCTCGTGGTGTATGATGCAAGCAAAAACCAAGAGAAAAATGTGAGATGGATGGTCAGAGACAAAAGTGTGAGCCAAAGGTGAGTGGAAAGTGAGATTGCGAGAGCTTAAATAGAACTGCAAGGCGAGCCGTGTAATGCCCAAGAGCTGTTTGCATATTCAGAATACCGGCCTATCTGGCGAAACGCGGCCAAGTTGACAAGCGATACTGCTAGGTCACAACTCTGGGGATTGACTGCTGCCATAGTCCATGTTTTACCAATCTTTCTATGCACAGGTTTGATTGGTATATTTGTGGAATACAAAGGACCCGTGCCCACCAGATCGTTATTTTGCCGCCGAGGGGTGTTAGTGAAGCTATTGCACCCATACGAGAGAACGACACTCAGGCAGTTGCAACGCTTGAGACGCTTGGCACCAGAGATATTCACGGCGAACATAGTTTGAAGGGGTCACTGCCGTCAAAGGCGAATCTTCGAGATAGAAAACTGGATTAATCTCCTCGAGTTGTCATCCGTAAAGCCTTCAATCATGATCTCATAAAGTTACATTTGCTTCTGCTAGTTTCAGTATTCACACCATGTAGCAAATGACCTGTTCATAAACACCGCAAAGCTTTCTCCCCAGGTAATGGTTCAAAGTCTTCAGTTCTTGATGGCCGTATCCATGTTAGCCCCGCCCCCTTGCCTACTTGCATGACAGGCTGCCATCTCGAATTACTACCCCGTCATCTTTGACAGTAAAAGGTCAGCATCATAAAAGCGACCAAAAGAGTGTACGTAGCCAAGATTGACCTACCCAACTTGAGTGTACTGGCCTGCTTATTACATGTGCAAGCAAGCACGTTGCCCTCCTTGAGACTGCACGTGTCGCAATAGTTGCGGAACTTGCCCCTGCGGTTGGTAAAGTTCTCATTAGTTGATGGCCATGTTTTGCAGGTAGAATTCCCCAGGGAAACTTACAATGGCATCCAAGTCAGCGTGTTGTTGCTGTAATCGATACCGACGCATTGGTTGAGATCCAGAGAGCTCTCGAGTTTCTTGCCCTGGGGACCGAGGCACGAGCCTTTGAGGTTGTCGTTGAGAACCTTGCCTGGATAGGCGTTGACAAGCTCAATGTTGGTGCAAGAATCGCTGAAGATGTTGTTTGCCTGCCGCATGGTGATGGCAGGGAGTGCCGCCACGAAGGGGACGATGATCAGGTTGATGAGGTACATGATGGATTTGTTTAATTTGTTTGAGATGGATAACAGAGCTGATTGACTGTAAGCTAGAAAAGTAGGCGAGATAGGGGGAAGAAGGTCGAGAAAAAGCGAGTGAATCTCACTTTGGTCGTACGAGATAGGACAGGGCCGTTTGCCGGGTTCGTGGCAAGAAAAGAAGAGTCGGGAGATTTTAGGCACTTGGACCCAAATTACCACTCGATGATGTAAGGCATTTGTCCACCTACCAGCCTAAGGGTTGGTAGGAAGGTACGTGAGAATGTAAGTGTACCTACCTACCTAGGTAGGTAAAGCAGGTAGGCAATGAAAAATGGATAAAGAGGGCGCAGAAAGGGGCAAGGAAGAGCTGGTGCTGAGATGCGTTCCTTCCTTCTAGAGTTCGACGACGTTGGAATTTTCAACCACCTTGCGGTACGAAATCCCAAGGTCTGTTTTCCCAATGCGCGCAAGAATTAAAATTAAGGGGTTACCTGCCAATCCACTGCAACTATCACCGGCTCGACAGTTCAAGACGTTGGTGCAATGAGGTCGCAGTCATGATGATCTTCTACCTAGGCAGGTAGGTAAAGAACGTTTATAATTTCAGATTTCCCACTTGCTGCCTGCTTGGTTCTGGGGAAAGTTTTTCTGAACAGCCCCCCTGGACCGCAGCTTTTCATGCAGTCCGAACTATTTTTCGAGCGGGCATTGTTCGCATTAGCGAAACGGGGAAAAGATCCTGATTTCACTTCATGACTCCTGCCATAATAATCCATCCCGAGTTGAGATTGTCTGGCCTACCCCGGTTCGTGGGATGACTATCCAACCAGCTTGACCAGGTTTCCCCACCAATCTCGCCAAGCATGGAACATTGGCATCAAAAACTGCCGTGCCCCCACTTTTAAGACAGCCCCGCACCCGACCAGTCATCTCAGCCTTCTCTTCCTTCGAGTAATGGACGGAATTTGGCAGAACTTATGCACAAGGGCTTACAGTACATCGAGTACCACTTCACAGTCCCAAAGTAGACAGGTACCTTACATTGGCCAAGGTGATCTAGACTACAGCTAGGGACCTTGGAAGGTGATTTGATAGCACAAACACGTGCATATGCCGAAAAAACCCAGCCCAACCCAAACTCTGATAATACAACCAAAAATCCTTACACCCCTCCACCAATCTCCCGAGATTGGCGTCAGTTTCTGCAGCCATGTCCTACAGTGGCAGCTACTACAGGCCGTCTCTAAAGAACAGCGTCGATGTGCAACTCCAAAACGCATTCGGAGATGGAAACTGGGCGACCGTTGTTCGTTTGGCCGATAAAAGGGCCAAGGCCACGAACGACCCCTACTTCGAGGTACGAGTCAAAGATACTTTAGTAAACCTTGAAGTGGAATTTCCTAGCTAAGTCAAGTCGCGCAGGTAGTAAAAGCGTGCGCAGCCACGCAGCTGGAAGGGCCACTTGAAAGACATGCGGCACTGGTCTCCATCGACAGCTTCGTCAGGAAAGGCACGGTTCTCAAAGATGCCGATGCCTTGGAGCTATACGAGTGGGCACTCAGGGACTTGGCTGGACTCTTCAGCTATAGCCAAACTCTAGGTGCTATGAGGTCGCGATGGGTCAAAGTGAACCCGCGCAGTCCAGCAGCACTTCAATGCCTGAGGGCCTGCATCCAGAACTGGGACCTGGTGAATGCCCAGCAGGTAGGCAAGAAATTTATAGACCCACACATCAATTGGAAAGGCCTACCTAATCACATATGCAAAACCCTTTCTCACAAAATTTTCGAGATCTAGATCGCAGCAATCCTGGATAAAACGCCTGGGGTTCAGCGGCAGTTCATGTACTGGAACATCGTCCTAACCTACATGCTTTCTGTAAGCTAGCTACTCACCGAGACACCAGAGAAACCTTTGCACTTTAACTGACCGTGTCCACGCTACCTTCTGATTAGAATAGCGAGCAATGTCCCAAGGAGAAACAGAAGATATATGGCATGCTGGCCATGAAACAGCTTGAACGGGCAGCGGAGCTAACTGAGTCGGTAAGTCGCTGGTATGTGAAAAAACTCGTCATACTTGGCTAATCAGGGTCTTCTCAGAACCCCAACAAGAGCAACGAGGACAAACAGAGCAAGCTGTCGGATAGGGGCCTCCGAACAGACGAAGAAATAGTATTTTATTATCGATTACTCGCCAGTCAGAGTGCCCCTGCAGAGTTTCTTGCCCACATGAGAAGCCCGGTTCTTGGAGCATTGAAGCAATTTGAGGAGGGGCGCAAACACCTACTGATGGAAGCACTTAAGACGTTCGAGAAACAGCAACAATGGGCTGCAATTTTCGAGTTTTGTTTGCATGCTTTGAGCAAAGAAGAGAGCGACGGATCACCTTCATTCCTTGCTGCTGATTTGGTTATATGGAAAAGTCTTATAAGTGCGGCAGCGAAAATGTCGAACCCGGAAGAGTAAGACATTACAAAGCAGTCTCTGATTTCCTTCACAACCTCCATGCTAACTACCTGCAGAAGCCTCAGCTTAGTACAAAGCCGCCTTGTGGTGTTCGCTTCTGCAATGAAATCGCAGAAGGTACCCCCTATGTATAGGAAAAACATCGGACTTGCGCTTCTTGAGCTTACATTCAAGACCGAAGGCAGCGGGTGGTTTGAGTCCGGCTCAAGTAACCCAATGAGTACGCGGGTGGCGCAGCTCGGACTCTTCCTCCAACAGTACGGGCACGAGATATCAGCATTTGACGATGTGAAAGGATTCATCGAAGTGTTGAGCTTTGAAGAGACTCGCTGTTTGTTGGACGAGGTACTGATGAAGCGCATTTATACGAAGGTTAGACCGCTCTAGATCGCATCCCCGTCAAGCTGCGTGAAGCTGTTGCAGAGGTGTGCGTCAAGCTGACATAGTCTTCACTGTAGCATCACTCGCCTCATATCGCAACACTATACGTCAAGCTACGATATCACCTAACCACCTCTCCACACTCGGTGTTCCACGATTATAGTGAAGCCAAGGAATCTGGAGAACGCCTCAAAAAAACCCCGACTCGTTGCAAATACTGCTCCGCCGTGCTGCCTGGCAAAGTATGTCAAGACTGCATCCGTCAAGTTGCGAAAGTGGCGATGGAGTTGCACGCGGTAAACAGCCGTAAGCAGGCCGATGAGACCCCGAATACGGATAGAGACCCTACCATCGATCTCGCCCTCGTGGCCGCCATGTGCCTTCTCAAGCTCTCTGGGCTAGAATCTTCTAATCTTCACCTTCCAGTACAACATCAAGTAGACTTCAGCCTTTTCCTCCAGGCAGTGGCCATTCTCGACAATCAGCTGCAAAAGACCCCAGACCAGCCGCCTCTTCGATTACTTCTCTCGAGGCTGTACATCGTTCTTGGCTGCGCATCCTATTCTCATCAGATATGGCTGCCACTAGGGGTAAAAAGAACAATCCACGACTCTCTCAGCCCACTTTTCTTTGATCGCATATCGACAATATCACCTGGACTATTTGTGGGTTCAAGACCGCCAATGGAACCACTGAGGACGTTCTACTCGTATACTCTGCGAGATCCGTCCCCCGTCAAAATCTGGGATGCTTTCGATTCCGGGAGCTACAGCTCGGTTCTGGAGATCACGGATTATTGTGAGAGGCTTCGTCACAGCTGCACCCTCATCATGACAGTTGTCGAGGAGCGTCGCGTAGCTCGAGCTCTAGGAGGACGCCTTGACAACCTGGAGGATATTTCCTTCCTAGGTCAGTGCAGGAACGAACAGTGTTATACCTGGTGACGGTTGCATTCACTAACATATCACGAAATTGGGAGGAAAACAGGTGAGATTTACGACCATACAACTCTTTTCACAACTCTTGATGTAGGATCCGTCATGAATCTCGAATCATCCCATACGCCAGCCCCACTAGAACAGCTTGGTGTAGGGCCGCCACCTTCGGTAAGAAATCCAAGGATATTTGGTCGTGCAAACAGTAAATGGATTGGAAATTGACCTGACCTATTTTGGCCTTGTTATACAGAATACCCGTTCGCACCTTGAACTGCTTGCAGAAAAATTCCTACAACTGTGCGATTTCACACCGTCCAAGGACTACAAGCCAGCAAAGCCAGCTATCGTAGCTGAACAAGAACTGCGGTATATACTGGAGACACTGACTTCCCTTCACGAATCGTTCACCAACTTTTTGCATCTGGGCGACACGTCTGCTCACTTGACCCGTGCAGAAGAGGCCTATTACACAATCTTGACGTTGTGGTCTGGCTTGATGTCCATTGCGGTATCAACAAGCCGCTCAGAAGATCTCACCTTGACTGCGCCAGAACTCATGTCGGCCATACTGGCCACCGTTTCAACAATGAAGGAGCTGGCTTTCAGCACATCACTTCCCAAAGGCCGAAAGTCCACCATGCTCCAGATTAGCAGCCCGCATGCGGCTGCCCTGTTGCGTGAGACTGCGGTAGCTCTCAAGAGCGGCGCATCATTTGTGCTTTCGCTTCATGAACAGGCACAGGCGCGAGACCGATCGGGTAAAAGCAGTCTGCACAAGGACGTCGTGGCACAGATGAAAGAGATGGCGAAGGTTGCGACAGAGGTCCTAAACCAGACTAGAGATCACTTCAAGTTCCTCAAGTCCGAGTTGGGGGAGACGGGGTGGCTGGATGATGTCGTCAACTTGACGATAGGAGAGAGCGACGACCTGGCTGCGGCGGTTCTGGCTACTGCGGGCGGCCGCGCCAATGTGGAGAATTGGGCCGGCAAGATGCTTGACAGTTGGAGGGAGGGTGTCAAGGGATGGATTATGGTAAAGACGGACTAACCAAAACAAGCAAGTCCGGCACAGGCTGTTGAAGAGTGAAGTTCCCTAGGGACATAGTAATTAAATCACGGGAGAACAAAGAAGAGCTAGTGTCCCAATACTGATTGAAATTGGAGTAACAGTTCCAAAGTACTCCAAGCTCCAAGAGGGGATGGTAGAACAGGGGACTAGAAAAAAAAACTTTAACTTGAAGGTTTATGCGGAAAATCCGGCGATAAAGCAAGTAGGGGTAAGAGAGTCTCTTTTGGCGTTCAATGGCGCGAATTCTATTTCTGCAAGGTGTGGCTGCCATGGCTGCTCCTCCTCCGCATCGCCTTCCTGGTGAGGACCTCCTTGCGCTCCTCACGAAGTGTAACCCAAACCCAGAACCAGCACATCAGCTCCAGGAAGATGAAGGTGAAGAAAACGCGGTTCTTGAGGCCGTCGCCGCCCCATGTTGCAGGCTTGTAGCCGGGGTTGTGCATGTGCGCTGACGGGTGGCTGAGGATGCCGCGAGGGTTCGCACCGGCGTATATCGGCGACGAAGCCGAGAATGTAAATGTGTAAAAGACGAGGAAGAGGAAGACGGACATTCGGAGCGGGGCTGTTTTGAAGATCGAATACGCTAGTTAGCAAAGCGCGAAAGCTATGGAAAACCAGACTGGCCAGAAGGGTTCTGTGCAGACAAACCTTGTGTACCCCAGTGGTGAACGAGGCAAATCTCGTCCGGCAGGCTGAGGGTTACGAGATCAGTGATGCCAACAAAGGCAAGCATGACAGCCAGGAAGGCCAGAGAGGGCGACTGCGAGTCGAAGGCGCGGGCGAAGGGCTGTTTCATTTGAAGCTCGAGGGTCTTTGGTCAGCTAGAGCGCATAGTCACAGAGGAAGATATGGACGGGGTAGTACACACCATGCCCATAGCCTCGCCCAACACCCACACCAGCGCTTGGTCGGCGACGGTGATGGGGCTCGTGAGGAAGAAGTAGCCCAGGGTGATATGAAATAGGGATAGAGAGGTGATGATCGTCTTGGCTGATATGAGCGCCATATTTGCGACTGCCACTGAGGTGTCTTGGTTGGTGCTGCTATGGTCGATATGGCTTTTACACTAGGACGGTTTGATTCTGGTTTGCCTGCATATGTTGCAGCATAAGTTCAGATCGGACGCGCTGGGGACGGCGAACGGCAACCGGAGGACAAAGTCCCGTTGCGCGATTGAATACGGGCTGCAAACCAAACAACTAGTAGCAGCTTGAGCAGCAAGATCACGATTGGGGCCGAGAAGAGGCTGGCGAATTGTCGGCCAACAAGGGAATAAGAAGTAAGGTAGGTCGGTCGGTGTAGCTGTAGGTAAACTGGTACCTATAAAATGGTGAGGTCGATGGTGGTTGAACAAATACAAAACAAGTGAGTGATGGGCCAGAGCACCGGAATTGGTCAACGGAGCTGGAGGAGGTAATAAATTAATCCGAACTAGCCATCTGATCAAGCTATCTCATCAGAACGGGGCAAGTCAACGGTTGACTGTCCACAGTAATAGTTTACGGCTGCAGATGAGTTGGCAGTGCATGGGTGTACTGTAGGTCGAGCCTAGATTCACAGGACGGCAACATTGACGCGAGCACGCGCCCCCCATGTCGAAGGTGGGGTTGCAGACGGGATGGAAAATTAACAGAGACAGGATTGATTGGTCAATAATGTAAACTGGCTTGGGCAGGACCCCTAGCTGACTCAGCATGTTTTTTGGAGTTGATCGCCGTGGGGCTCTGACGAGTTACGTCACATTTCCAGGAGGTAATGTGGAGTAGAACAAGAACCACTAGTGGGACAGCCGCAGGAGGCTCTGAGCTGAGGTACCTGGGGTAAGGTATCTTCAGAACCTCCTGTTGCAAGCTCGACATCTCAGTTGATCATCTCTAGTGACAGCAAGACAGCACTAGGATTTCAAGTTCTCGAGAAGCTCAGACGTCGAGATGTTCGCCCAGCAGCAGGGCAATGGAAGTCTGGATCTAGCAAAGCATCTGCGGTACTTTACAAGATGCATGCGAACACTGCTGCCCCAGCAGTACACGAGCAACGACAGCACCCGCATGGCCCTCGGCTTCTTCATCATATCTGGCATTGACCTCCTGACTCAAGACGCTTCCTCCACCGATCCAAAAAACAGCAAGAACGCTTCCAGTATCTCCGCTACAGACCGATCGAACTTCCGTGATTGGGTGCTGTCGTGCCAGCATACCGCCGGCGGCTTCGCTGGCTCAACCACTCACACGCTACCTCCGCACGAGTATGACGGCTGGGACTTCGGATCACTGCGCACCGAGCCCGGGAACTCTAACTGCTCAAACATAGCAGCCACTGCCTTTGCGCTCCTTCTTCTTGCCCTCCTAGCCGATCAGGCCTCGGGAGAAGCAGTCTTCTACGGCGTCGATCGCGTCGCCACACTTCGCTGGCTGAAGAAGCTACAGCGCCCCGACGGCAGTTTTGGGGAAGTTCTCGTCGATATTCCAAACATCGACTCACACGATGCAAACAAAAAAGGACCCGGCTCGGTGACCGAGACCATCGCCGGTGGCCGGGACATGCGATACTGTTATCTAGCCGCTATAATACGGTGGATACTGCGCGGTGATATGCAACCCGAAGACCCCGGGTGGGTCGAGGATATTGATGTCGAAGCTCTCGTGCGTCACATCCGTGCGGGCCAGACCTTCGACGGCGGCGTTGCAGAGAGCTCCATGCACGAGAGCCATGCGGGCTACGCATACTGCGCCGTCAGCGCACTTTCGCTCCTCAGCAGACCTCTCGAAGGCAACGTAGCGGAGACTCAAACGGGGCCTCCTCAGTCCTCCGTAAACATACCTTATATACTCCACTTCCTTGCTTCTAGGCAGTTCGAGTACACAGATGTGCTCTCCGACGAAGACGATGACGAGGAGAATTTCTTCCAACCAGACTCGCTCTCCCGCTTGTCTCTCACTGACGAATACCCACCATTTGTTGGTTTCAACGGACGAGTCAACAAAGTCGCCGACACATGCTACTGTTGGTGGGTTTGTGGGACCGCAGAAATCCTCAGACAAATGCACAGCTCCGAGGGTGTCTATGTATCCATGGCGCAGGAGTCGGCTCGCCGTTTCTTGATGGACAAGACTCAACATCTGATTGGTGGTTTTAGCAAGCACCCGGGCGGCCCTCCGGACGTCTATCATGCCTATTTCGGCCTGAGCGCCTTGGCAGTACTCGGCGAGCCAGGCTTGAAGCCTTTTGATGTTGGTCTTTGCGTCAGCAAGGACACAATTGCAAAAATAGAGACAGGCCGGCGGGGTCTTTTCAGGAGAATGTCTACGAATGCCGAATCCTCAAAACCATCAGCCAACAAAAGCATAACTGGCGCGCGACAGCTATCTAGAAGGGACCTGCTAAGTATGGGGGAAGATATAGCCGGATGCAATGTGAATGATATGAAACAACGGCAGACATCAGAAGGACCGGCTCTTCTTGAGCAGATAGTGCAACGGGCAAGAAATAGTCTTCAGGTATCTTGACAGAAAATAACAGATAAATGAAGTTCAAACTTTCATACATGCCTTAGGTGATCGAGTGCAATGGAACAAGTTATTTGCTGAAATATTGAACAAAAGATGGCAGCTATCTAAAGCAAGCCAGAGGTAGTAGAGTCCAATCGTATGACAATACCAGGAACGCTCACCAGGGGATATCCATAAAGCAAAGGTTTGTGCGCAGTACACACGGGCTGGATTCTATAGCCAGCACAAATAGAAACAAAAGAAAAAAAGAAGAAGAAAGAAGGGCGCTATGCGCAGATTAAAAACACCCGTAGTCGTTACATTCGTAAAAGAAATCAGCGGAGATCCCTTCGCTCGCCATCGCCCAAAGTCGGCGCGCTGAGCGAGATTGGGCTGATGGGCTGTGCCACCATCAGGTCGCAGCCCTCCTTGCCCTGATTGTCCAAGGCCTCCTCGGTGCCGTTGTTACCCTTGTCTTCAGGCTTTTCGCCCGCCTCGTCTTCCTCAAAAATCTCCTCGACCCGCTCACCCGGCCGACGGATAACAGGCGTGAAAGATTCAACCTCTTCGATATCGTCATTTCCAGACGCAAAGTCTTCCTCGTTCTCCTCTTGGATCGTGATCTCGCCACTTCTTCGTCCGAGACCGTTTGCACTGGCAGACCGGGAGTGCGACCCGGCACTCGAACTCCTTGTACCACTGCCATTGCTTCCACCGAAAGCGAGCATCGGCCCCTTGAAGAGGTTGCGCTTCCGCTTGGCAAACGTCACGGACGACCCTATTCCGAAGGGGTTCGGGGATCCCGGCGCCTGCATCGGTGAACCACTCGACATGGCGTCATTGGGGCCTCCTCGGACGAGTCTGATGTTGCTTGGGAAGCCAGTCATCGTCGGTGTAGCAGGTAGTACTTTGACCGAGTGGTGAGGCGACCGCGTCGCGTGCATGGTGGCCTTGGACATGTTGGTAGACACAGATCCGTTGGAGCTGGTGGAGCTGGCTTTTGAGTGAGAGTGGTGGCGGTGATGCATAGAACGCACAGAAGAGACAGATGAGGAGGTGGACTTGCGGCCGCGGAGTCCTGCTGTGCCCGCCGATGATCTTCTGAGTGCTGAGCGAGGCGTGAGCGGTGATGGGGAGAGTGACTGTCTCTTATAAGCTGCAGACCCGCTTCCGCCGCTAACAACCCTTTGATGCGGATACGTATTTGTTGGAGCAGTAAGAATTGGAGGCACAGTCGGGCCCGAGGTTGTACCCCCTGTCGGTGATGCCAGCGCCCCAGAAGCGGTAGTCTTGGAACCAAAACCATTGGCTACCACGCCCTTGGGAAGGCCAGAAACGTTGGTTTGTGAGGAAGAGTTGGCCGCCGCCGGATATTTGCTGGTTTGTGGTCTAGGACTGGCATCCTTGGACTTGGCATCCTTGTTCCCAGACTTACCAACCCTTTCCAGTAAATTCGGTGTAGAATGACTTCCCCTACGGCCTGAATGCCTGTTGCGTCTCGTGTTCTCGATGATCCAGTGGGTCCAGTTCCTCCAATGTGCCACGATGACCTGTGAAGGTTTCTTCCTCACCTTCTGTTGGGAGCCCTCGTGGCCTTGCGAGCCTTCTTCACCAACCCCGACCGATCCACCGCTGCTGCCGCCGCCAAAGGCATCGCTGGTCGTCACCAAGTGGAGTGTCGACCCTCTAGACCGCGCGCTTCGCAGGACGCCCTCCTTCGGGGGAGGGATCGGCCGTCTATGACGTGAAGAACTTGCCGACCTAATGGAATCTTTGTCGATTGGCGGTGGAGGTATCTCGCCGTCGGGACTCAGACCTGCATTCACATTGTTTACATCCTTGAGGCCGGGAAAGTCTGGGATGCGAAGGTCCGGATAGTGTGCACTTCTGCGCTCTGTCCTGCCCCTGGTCCTCGGCGGGGGCGGGTCGCCGAGCTTGACGAACTGACTACTGGAACCCGTCCATTCTTCCCCGACAGTAGCCAGGCGCTCAAGCCTGCTGGAGGTGGTCGACAAGCGACGTGATATACGGTTTTCCTCCTTCTCCTTGCGCTTCCTTTCTCTTCGCAACATCTTTCTTTGCTCCTTTTCCGTGAGGAGGGTCCACCACCCGGCAAGCGAATCACATCTCTGCGACAGGACAGACTCTATCACAGCATCCATGTTGACACCAGCGCTGCGCATGCGCTGGAGGACATCCTTGTCTAGAGCTGTCGAAAAAGCGGCTGGTTGCTGCGCCTGCAGAATCGTCAGTTGGTTGGGAGCATGGTCGGCGAGGAAAGGATGATTCAGAATCTCGCCAAGTTCCGGCCGTCGAAAAGGTCTCTTGGAGAGCAGAGATTGGAGAAGTGATAGCGCATCTGGAGGAATATGATCGGGATATTTCGGCTCTTCTGATAGAATACGTCGCCGTGTGTCGTCGTCGTCGTCTTCGTCAAATGGAAGCTCTCCGCACAAAAGCGCATAGAGAATAACGCCAAGGCTCCAAACATCAACCTTCTCGCCCGCGTACTTTTCGCCCTTCAGCATCTCGGGCGCAGAATAGCAGATAGTCCCGCAGAAGGTCTGCAAATGGTTTGATTTGCCCTCGTACTCTCTAGTGAAGCCAAAATCCACCAGTTTGACATTCTCGTGCTTGTCCAGTAGAATATTCTCGAGCTTCAGGTCGCGGTGAACACAAGACTGCATGTGAACGTATGTAACGGCCCCGACGAGCTGGGTGAAAGTCTTCTGGACCTTTGTCACCGGCAGCTTCCCGTGCTTAAGTAGATAGTTGTAGAGTTCATCGCCGGGGCAGTATTCGAGAACCAGCCACACCATTGTTTCGGTAACAATAACCTCGTATAGCCGCGCAATGTGCGGGTGCACAAATTGCCGGTGGTGGTGTATCTCACGGGCAAGATTTGAATCATCTTTCTTGGCAGACTTGAGGACAACCTATTCCCACGCAATCCGAACCGTGTTAACCAATGCACCGTTTCGCCTGCCTGGGGTTGAGAGTAGCGGGAGAGCAACTGACCTTGGACCCGTTGATGAGCTTATGCGAGGCAAGGTAGACCTTTCCGAAGGAGCCTTTGCCAATCAGTCGACCAAGCGCGTAGTTGCCCACGGTCTTGAGTTCCTTGTTAGAGAATTCACTGGTAGAAAGCGAAGAGTTAGTGAATTGCTCTTATGTTGCCCGCGGGGGCCGACGAGAAAAGTAGCTCGCGCATGCGCCGTAGATGGTTGAACGAAGGAGCTTACTCGAGAAGTGCCTGGTAAGAGTTGGCAAGCTGGAGACATGTTATTGTATTGTTAGCGGCGGCAGGCAATTGACATGTCATTTCTGCCGGGAGGACCGTGTGACGCACTTTTGCCTTCCTTCCCGGATCGGGCTTTCCCCTGGCCGACTGCATTACTCCGTCTCGCTGGAGCTTCTGGGCAGTATAATGCCCTCAGGCCCAGGCCCACGCTAGAAGAATGGCACAGCCGTAAAATTGTCGAGAGCGAATAACGTCGGACGTAAACGTTGCAAGTGTTATTTTTCCGGCAGCGGATGTGATGGCTCGGCCAAGGTACTGGCGGAAACGGCGTGACTCTCCGACTTATGCATGTAGTTCGACGTGTTTTGAATCGTCTCGAGGTAGACGGAGGGCGGTCGCAAGGTGACAAGACTGGCCCGACTCTAGCCCGTCTCGTGACTAATGATGTCTGCTGGGAGCATATGATGGATTGGGTGACAATTGAGTTGTTGGCGGAGACCGTACGTATGGCTTTCGTCGCGACACTCGGCAGGCGAATCGTGGCGCCCAATAGCGTATCGGTGCTGTCTATGCGGCGGCGCGAACGGGGCTCAACGTGACGACGGTCTTGACAACTTGGGCGGGATTGAAATCGTTCGCATCGCCTGCCTTGCGTAAAGCAAATATTGTTTCGAACAAGCCTCCACAGCACAAGTGGTTTGGCAAGGTTTGGTATTTTTCGTTCCTTCCTTAGTATGGAAGTCGACGGTGCGTGCGCTAAGTCGCAGGGCGGAAGTCGAACGGCATTTGATACAATGGAGATGAATCCGTTAATTGGGATGCTCCGCATGTGGGTCCCGAACTCCTGGCACCTGGGTTACGTAATGCCGATATTGATGTCTCACCTTGCAGTTGCACCCCACGACAGTGATTCATTCTACCAGCGGTCAACATTTCCATTCTTGCGTACAAACCTCGTCTGCTTTTGTAGGCACTTACAATTGAATTATACTTCCTCTCAATTGGGTCAGCTGAGAAATAGCCCACAATATATACTTAATGACACAATCTTAATAGACATCTGAGATGGATGCAAGGCTAATTTCTTCTCTGATATGGTTGCTTCTATCGTTCCAGGCAACAAGCTTACAACTAATTAAACATGCGACGCAAGATTCGTCCGGCCCAGGGTCGTTACATCATGATCTCAAGATAGATAGCCAGCAGCCTCTCAGCATTCAATCTGAGAGTCCTCCTTATCGTTCCCGGCTTGTCGATTTGCATCGCTCTCTTGTGGAGATATCATCCACAACAGGACACGAGGCCGAAGTAGGGACTTTCCTCTCCCACTACCTGGAAAGTCACGGGTTCGATGTAAAGCAGCAAAGTCTCCCCATGCGGGAGGACGCCCAGGCCTCCAATTACAAGCCCAAGCGCTTCAACATCATCGCTCGTCCGTCTGCAGCTCACAGTAGCACAGCCTGGAACCCTCGCCTGCTCATCACTTCGCATATTGATGTGGTGCCACCTTACATCCCTTACTCCATTGACGCTGACCCATCAGACGCTACGGACGAGACGATAATCCGCGGGCGCGGCAGTGCGGATGCCAAGGGCAGTGTGGCATCACAGATCATCGCCGTGGAGGAACTTGTCCACAGAAAGCTCATCCACCCCGAGGACGTGATGCTTTTGTACGTCGTGGGCGAGGAGGTGGATGGCGCAGGGATGAAGCGTTTCTCCGACTCGCTGGAGGACCCAAGCAAGCAATTTCATGGATTCGAGTCGGTCATCTTTGGAGAACCCACAGAAAACAAACTTGCATGTGGCCACAAGGGCATTATAGCCTGTACCATTACCGCCACCGGCAAAGCAGGACACTCTGGCTACCCCTGGTCGGGTGAAAGTGCCAATGAGATGCTGATGCGAGCTTTGGTGAGAATACTCGATACCGACCTTGGGAGCAGCGACGAGTATGGAAACACTACTATCAACGTGGGTACCCTCGCTGGCGGTATTGCATTCAATGTGATTCCAGAATTTGCCCAGTCAAATATCTCGGCTCGTGTAGCAATTGGTCCGCAAGACTCGGGCCACATTGCCGTTCGCCATAAAATCGAGGCAATACTGGCAAAAGAAAATGCAGATCATCTCAGTATTAAATGTGGGCTCGGGTACGGCGTCGTAACTTGCGACTGCAATATCGAAGGCAAGTTTCCATGCCTAATCCAAGCGAAATTACCAATATTAATATTGTTTCATACTTGTAGGTTTCCAGACGACTACGGTTAATTATGGCACTGATATCCCAAATCTAAAGGGCAACCACAGGAGATACCTTTATGGACCAGGTAGCATCTTGGTCGCACACTCCGACGACGAACAACTTACTGTGGGCGACCTCGAAACTGCTGTCGAAGCATATCAAAAGATCATTTTACACGATTTGAGTACTTGATGTCCAAAAGACAGTTGAAATCAGGAAGTTCTTGACTTCTGCTTCCTCATTTTCCCAGTTCTTGTGTACAATTTATCCCATGAACCCATGTACCCATAAACCATGAACATATATACTCCATCAATCCCTACGCTTAATTCGACCCTCATTCTCTCACCACCTTTGCCCAAGTTCCGGGCATAACTTGACTAAAGTCAAACTTGCCATCCTGTTTCACGACCACTCCTTGCTCTGTCACAATCGCATCGATCAAGTCATGGGGAGTGACGTCAAACGCAGGATTCCACACATCTATTCGCTGGTCTGCCGTCGCGACCCTGGCAGTATTGGAAGGATCAACTTTCCCGTCTTGGCCAACAAGAGCACCAGAGATCTGCGTCAACTCTTCCTTCTTCCTTTCCTCAATCTTGATACCCGTACCCGTGGTCGTTTCGAGGTCTATGCTCGTCGTGGGCGCTGCCACAACAAACTTAATGCCATGGTGACGAGCCAGGACGGCAAGCCCGTAAGTGCCCACCTTGTTGGCAGTGTCACCGTTCCGCACTACACGGTCTGCACCGACGATGACAGCCCCGATGTTGAACTGTTCTTTTTTGAGCGCAAAAAGTGCTGCAGCCATGGAGTCGGTGATCAGTGTGCTTGGGATGCCCTCATACACGAGCTCAAACGCAGTCAACCTGCTGCCCTGATTGTAAGGCCTGGTCTCAGTGCAAAACGCATGGTGAAGCGTCTTCCTCTCCTGGAGGGAGCGAATGATACCCAGGGCGGTGCCATGGCCAGATGTCGCCAAGGAGCCGGTGTTGCAGTGTGTCAACACAGAGACTTTGTGGTCGGAGGTTACATCCAGCTGAGACTCGAGCCATGCCGCACCAAATGATCCGATAGATATGTTGGTTTGGAGATCTTTTGCCAGGATATTCTCAGCGGCCTGAACATAGGCGGCAAGAATGTTCTCATTGGCCTTGGTAGCAGCCAAGTCTACTTGGCGGATTGAGCTTTTAAGCAGCGTAATTGCGTTGCTCAAGTCCACAGCTGTAGGACGGCTACCTTTTAGATAGTCGAGTTTTGAGTCGATGAAGGCGATGTACTCATTGGGGGTTTGGTTGGCTTGTAGAGGGTTTAGTAAGTGGGGTTTCGGCAATAAATAGGAACATGAAACGACTTACTCGAAGAATTCGCGAGCTGCAGCTCAACAGCAAGAGCCAAGGCGGCCACGATAGCTATGGCCGGGGCTCCTGTTGCAAAAGTAAGTTTAACCAATGAACTATGCCAAATGGATAATAATTGCAGGATATCGCCAAGGTCAGTAGGCTATCTTTACCTCGAACTCTCATCGACTTTATGCAGTCAAACGCCTCCTCGCATGTCGAAATCTCGTCATAGTGGTTTTCGTGGGGAAGTCGAAGCTGGTCAAGGACCTCAAGCTTCGGTGTTGTTCCGCCCGAGTACCGGATTGCTTGCAAACTGGACATGTTCACCAAGAGAATAATAGAGTGGCCTATATCCAGATCCGAAGAAAAGAAACTCTCAAAGTAAGTTCAAGCGCTAGGAACTACTCTAAGGGGAATGTTTCTCCAAAAGGCTTTGTGAAATTGTAATGTAAGTTGGACACCACAGCTATTGCCACCCCGCTTCATGATCAAACGCAAAAACAAAAGCCCCACTTGTTCCCATCAGTGAGTGATCGCACCAATGCTGACATATGCGGGAGATCCACCTTTGCCGAGCTCCAGCTCAAGCTTCGCGACTGCAAAAGGCGGCATTGTGCTGGCCAACGCGAAGTACCAGCGCCAAATGAGCTGCGCCAAGGTGACATGATAGTGCCTCGTACAATCCATCCAACAAGGCACCTGTAAGGCAATTCTCGTTCATACAGCGACTACAGAGACCATTACCGGCTGGCCGAGGTGGCTCAATGATAAAAAGCTGGAGTTTGAACACGGTCATTCAACATGGACCAGCAGTACTCGACCTCGAAAGTTACGGGTACGTAGAGATTGTCCTCTAAAACAAGGCCCACTGCCAACCCGAAATCTAACACTTTGAGTGCCGTACCCAGTCGAGTACTTCGATCCCCATGATGTGTACAAACTCATCGCTCCGGGATTACTGCCGCTGCTGCCTCTACGAAACCTCAATTGGAAGTCGCACGCTGGCCCCCCGCGATCCATCAACACCCTTCACGTCGACCTTGTCCCTGCCGGAGGAAATGCCGCCGGTAGCGCAGCCGCCGCCACCCTTTCCCCAGTAGCTTCTCCGCAACCCAAACACGGGTTTGAACCCTCAACACACGATAACCTCGATGGCTTCCAAACCCAGACTCCTGGTGGTCTTCCAGCCTCTGGAGAGCATGCCGACCAACTCGCGGCGGCGCCTCCACCGCCTGGTCGAGAACGACGCCATCAGATTCCCGGGCTCCGCCGAACACCGTATCTAAAGGTCCTCTTAGTGCGGTGCGATGATAACGATTCGTACAAGGCGCAAACGCGCTCCGAGATCCGCGACTGGCTCAAGCAGAACACGCCCCCGCAAAGCAGCAAAAAGGCCAGCAAAGCCGAGAACCATGACGCCTTCGAATGGCTCATCGTCCATGTCGTCATCCCCAATACCGTCGCGGCCACCCAGCCGAGGATCACTGGCAAAAGTGACGCTGCCGACGCCAAGGTCGCCTCACGCTGGAGGGGTAGTTCCACCACTCTACTCGAGAAGTTGATGACCGACTTCAACACAACCAAAGGCCCTGTGGATAGAGTGGCCCAAATTCGCATTGGGATCAACGACGTACCCTATGACATTCTCCCAAGGGTCGTACCAGCAGTGCCTACTGGGTACACAGAGACTTCGCAAGATGTCGAAAATGCTTGGGCTGACCTGATTGGCAAGATGAAGGCATGGATCTTGTCATCGTTTGACATGCGGGTCAGCCAATACGAGGAGGATATCAAGGAGAAGGATGCACAGCGCAATCTCCCAGGATGGAACTTTTGCACATTCTTCATTCTTAAGGAGGGACTGGCGCGTGGTTTCGAAAGTGTTGGTCTGGTAGAAGATGCTCTGGTTGGCTATGATGAACTTAGCGTTGGGCTTGACGCAATAATTCACGGCCAGGCTGGAACCCAGGCCGCAGAAACACATGGGGGCTCGCTGCTCCCTTATACCCAAGAATTGAAGTCTATGGCACAGAGAGCAGTAGCGGCAGCGAGAGACGAGAGCATGGACCCCGACGACGACAATGAGCTGCCAGTCGATCTGCAAGCTGGTAACCCTAATACAAAAGCGAGTCGAGGAGTGGGTACAACGGCAACGAATGCTATTCCGGATTCCTTCGACCATGATGTCCTCATTAGTGCAAACAAGAAACCTTACCGTGAGCTCATCCTCGCCAACAACGTATCTGTGTTTGACTTCAGATGCTATATTTTCGCCCGCCAAATAGCCCTGCTCTTCCGCCTGGGTAATGCGACTGCGACCAGGGAAGAGCTCCTTGCCAAGACAAGGGAACAGCAAGAATACCTGCTTCACGGAGTCGCACCCCGGACACCCGCTCTTGTGGATAACAAGCAAAACAATGATACAGAAAACCTCTCCATGCTAGCCGAAGTCTGTCGCAGGACATTGGAGTTTATTCCCTCTGTGTCAACGGTGATGCGTCAGGACTTGATTGCAGCTCTCGGTGAAACGGGCACAGAAGAAGAGCAGCATCCAGCGTCTGGCAAAACGTTTCCGTCTCCTCGCTTGATCGAGGTGGTTGACAACATCGTTTCCTCATTTGCATTCTCTGCCGCTCAACAGATCCTTGCGCAAACATCCACCAAGGCGTTGCCAATACCAGAACCAAGTGCGGCGGAACATGACAACACGGAGCAGAAAACCAAGATCCCGGAGCTCAAGGACCATGATGAATCCGGCAAGAAGCTCTTCGTTGCACGGAAGCCTCGGGGCACATGCGCAACAAGGCATGGGGACTGCGCAGGGTACTCACGAGGCAGGCGTTGTTCACACACAGTTTCTCAAGGCTGGTCTAGAAGAGCTTGCGGCTAGACGTGCAGAGCTTTTCACTCTCTCGAGGAACATCCTTGAGGAATGCGGAAAGAAGTGGGGATGGAGTGACGGCTGGGATTCCGTTCCACTGGTAGGGGATCCCGAAATTGACGACATGGAAGACATAAACCTGGATGATGAGGATAGCAACACATCGACAAAGCAGGCATCGGCTCCAGCAACACAGCCATCCCCTTCTTTGTTCGGGCTGGGGACACGGCTCTTATGGACAGCACTTGACAGCAAAGACGACTTCTACCGACTGTACGAGACACTTACTCTCAAGGCGCTTCGCCACTACATAGTCGCGAGTCACTTCAACTCGGTCAAAGCGAACATGGTTGATATGGCAGTTCTCAAGTTCCACCTGGGGGAGTTCCGTGAGGCCGCAAAGTACTTCATGGACACGATTCCTTTCTTTGGAGAAAGAGGTTGGTCTCTCCTTGAGCTATCGCTGTTGGTTATGTACTGCAAATGTCTCGAGGAGCTTGGGCATCAAGACGACTACGTCAAGGTCGCTCTGAAGCTTTTATCCAAAGCAGCGATGGCAGAGCATCAGCGCCTCCAGCATCGTCGTCGACCTGGAAAAGCAGCCGAAAAGGACAAACCCACCACGTATCCCGAAAGAACTGCGATAAGAGGCTTTCTTCCCAGTGTGCTTCAGATCACTAAAGGGTTGACGCATGATGTGCTGGTTCCTTTGCGCGATTTCTTCTCCGATATTGCCTTTGATGGCGCCCCCGCTTATCATGATATGCAAGACAGCTTCTCGGTATGCCTGGCTATGCACAGTCTACTTGTCGATGAACTGGAACTCGACCATGCTCAAGTCAAGCTGCGATGCAATGCGAATGGGGGACTGAAAAACATTTCGCTTGCGAACTCTTCACAAGTTTGCATCAAACCCGGCAGAAACAAAGTGGAGCTGACATGCAATGTAAGCGCATCTTATATCCACAAACTTTAGCGGTTTACTAATGTTGGTCCATTCCCCCCCTACTACCAGGTAGCTGTCGCCGGCGACTACGAAATTGAAGAAATCCTACTGCGCAGTGGCAAGCTTCAGTTTCACCTCGAAAGGGAACCGGCCTTCAAGACCCTCAAGGGCACAAGGGGCAACACGCATGGGGAGATTGTGACCAATTCCAAACTCAGCGTCTTCCAGAGGGCGGGGTCCTTGGATATTCGCCTCCTGCCTGCAAAGCAGATCCAGCTTGACAAGAACAGCTCTCTTGAAGTTGAACTGGCCACCGGCTGGAACAAGACAAGGACGTGTGATGTCCGGGTCAAAGCTGCCACGGGAGGTTTGAGGCTCCTTGTGTTCGAAGGAATACTTGTCAATGGCAAGAAAGAAACAAAACTCGATCCCCCAGAAGGTGGATTGTTTCACCTCGGGGCACTGGAGGAGGGATCAAGTGTCCGACTTCGTTTCCCCTACACGGTCGAGCAAGATGTACCCGCCATCGCCATCAGAGTCGAGGTCATGTACACGACCAAGGAAGACGGGCCGGTGTACGAGTTTGCAAAAACCCCGTCCATCAGCATCTCCTTGGCCCTAGGTGTCAACGTGCAGGATGTTTTCAAGCACAACGCCCTCTTCTCGCGCTTTACGGTTACAACGGCGAGTGCCAGCCCTCTGAGATTGTTTGCGAGCGAATTGTTGGAGTCGGACCTGTTCGCAGCAGACCTTGATGGCACCCCACCCCAATCGGTTGACGATACGTATCCCATCACTGTCTTCCCAGAGCAACCTGCTAGTTTACTGTACAAGATGGTGCGGAAACGTGGATCTACAGTCACGGGGAAAGGCACAAGCAAGACCATGTACCTCAAACTTACATACAGCGTGGTGCAAGATGAGATCGAAAGCCTCGTGGAAACTTCTCTTATGCAGGCCTTCGAGTCGGACGAGGCTTTGGGGAAGTCGCTCTCGACATACTCGCGACTAGTGACTGGCACCGTGCTAGCTCACGTCAAAACGGCACTGCTTGCATCTTGCGACCTTGAGCAGACCATCATGTCTGGCTTCGTCTCGACCGCCTTTCTTGCCAACGTACCATGGGAGACACGGTTGACATCGCAACTCGGTGTCGCAAACGGATACCAGATGGCGTCCAAGCTTGCATCGGTCATTAAGGATTGGCAAGCCCAGTATCCCAGGCTTGCCTTGACCTCATCGGCAGACCAGACCCAGGATCTTTCGTGCATACTGATTCCTGTAGACATTCCCTCAATCACCATCGTACACACGGCGGATATTCAACTCCTTCCAGATTCGTCCACCGATGCAACAAGCAATGGTGGACAGAACCACAGGATGCCGCAGGAGACTTGGAAAATGAACGAGTTGATCCCGTCAAACCTGCACCTCAAGTGGTCAAGGATATGGGACACAGGAGACGGAGAGAAAGAAGCCACCTCGCCACCTTCAAGAGACGCAATCGAGTTTAGCTATGAAGTCACGGCTCCTCAAGACACCTGGTTGATTGGTGGGCGACGCAAGGGTCACTTTGTCATACCGGGGTTGGATGAGGATGCGACAAAAGAGGAGAAGTTGGCGTATGCGCTCGGGGCATGCTCTACGCCCGACACGGAAGCTGACATTGCCTTGCTGCTTGTACCGCTTCGTGAGGGCTGGCTTCCATTCCCCAGCGTTGAGATTCGGGAGGTGCGAAGTTTTGCTACAGGCACAACCGGCTCGCCAGAAGGGGAAGTCAAAACTCCTGGCGCCGCAGCTGAAAGAGGGGCCACCTTTGAGACGGATTTCAAAAACTTGGGAGAAGCTATTCATGTCATTGCAGACCGCCATAGTGTTACTCTAAGTTTGGATGCCAGTGGACCAGGGGGAGGTCCATTAGTATTGGGAAATGATTAATACTGACTTTTTTTTTCTTCCTCTTTTGCAGTTGCAATAATAATAATAGCGTGATGTCGACTGTCTGAATCGCAGAGGAAATATTTATAGAATCGGCGCATTACAGAATTGACACAGCAGAGAGTATTAATTGGTATATAGAGTATATGATATCGATGTTAATCTTGTTATATTATGCAGCCCAGGTATTTCTTGTCCGTCATTAGAAAGTCATAGAATCGACACCGGAGAGTCTCTTCCATGGTTTACATAGGTCTCCGAATCAAGTTGGAAGACTCGAGAATTGATGCAAAGAGTCCGTCTGTTACGACCAGACAGTTGGGCCGGTACCAGAGAGGCCAGGTGGGGTCACACCCCTCCTGACGACACTCGCCCGAAAGAGATACCGACCGGCAGAACAACGATTACCTAAGGACAAGGCCACGAGATCTCACGTGACCTCACGTGACGGCCAAGTAAATGGATCTCTGATCTGTAGAATCTCAGTTGAGAATCACAGATCAAACAGATCAAGAGGGATCACATTCGGAACATAGTCTATATAAGGCACGCTCATTACCATGTAGATAGATTCGATTCTAGGATTGCTTAGCAGCAATTAAACTCTAGTTAACCTCAATACTTACTTGAGAACGATCATAACTTCACCCCCAGTCGTTGAGAACCCCAGTTACCCAGTCAGACGCTCAGTTGCTTCAACCCACTGTACTTTACCATAAGAACAGGTTACCCGATACCTTGATCGTAACATTTTGATTGCTCCTGTTCAGTATTTTGCCTTGAAGCATACCGAGCAGTATCCGACAACATGTCTTCCCAGACGTCTAAGAACAACACTCCCAGCACCCCGGCTACAAGCAGCAAGGCGGCCCAGAAAGCCCCTGCTCGGCCCAAGGACGATAGCGACAGTGATGACGAGGAAGACCAGCTCCGTAGGCAGGTTGCTCAAACCAACCAGGAGCTCCACGAACAGACGCTCCGCGCAACCCAACTCCAAGAGGAACTCCAGGCTCTCCGAGCCAGTGCTAACGTTACCTCGACCCCTCTTGATGGGCGCGAGAGACTCAAGCTTAACCCCCCAGCCACATTCGATGGCACACCTGGACAATTTAAAGGGTATTTTGTACAGGTACGCACCTACCAAGCATTCCATCTGGAAACTTTCCGCAGTGAAACAGAAAAGGTGGTACACGCGGCCACTTTCCTCCGAGGACGAGCCTTGTTTTGGTTCGAGCCTCTGTTGCAGGAATGGCTTGATGTACCCCCCGAAGAACGACGCCAAGAAGTCACCGACATTTTCTCAACCTTCGCAGGGTATGAACGCACCCTCCGTTCCTTGTTCCAGGAACCCGATGAGAAACGACAGACCGAACGAAACTTGGCCAACCTACGACAAACCAAGTCAGCCTCCGCTTATGCAACCGAGTTTAGAAGGCTAGCAACAAGGCTGGACATGACTGAAGAAACCAAGATCCTCCAGTTCTACCAGGGACTGAAGTCAGAAGTAAAAGACGAGGTATCCAAGCTCGACCGACCCGAGGATTTCCTCGAGTACGTCGAACTTGCCATCAAATTTGACAACCGGATTTACGAACGCCGACAGGAAAAACAAGGCGGACAGCGAGTGTTCGTCACCTCAACTCGATAAGCCAACACGGGACGCAAGTACCAACACCCTCAACCCATATACCACAGAAACAATGGTGGATGGCAGCAGCCCCGTCACATGGCGCCCCAGACCTACAGTACAGCTTATGGTACCCACAATGGACCCATGGACCTCAGTGCCACACAACACAAAAAGCCCCGTAAAGACCCCAAAAGTGGCAAGTGCTTCAAGTGCGACAAGACAGGGCACATCGCCAGAAACTGCCCGAGAAACCAGGAAGATATCCCTGATTTTAGGGGCAAGACCGAAAAACCACGAGGACTTAATGTCACCAATCACCAGCAACTACGGCCTGACCAACACGGCACGATGAGCTGGACCACCTGCTACGATGACAATTGTATGACCCACAATAGCTCCAAGATCGACGCAGGATGGTACCCACAGAAGCCCCGAGGCATTCGAACCCTAGCAGTAGGAAACCGAGTACCCCTAGGAACAGGACAACCAACGAAGTTACACCGATAAGAAACCCAACTACCCGAACTCACGGATTCGGATGCCTCCGGAAAATCGGATAAGGAACCTTTGGGACAAACCCACCACATCAGGACAACCAATTAGTCCTCAACACAAGAATTAAGCGAGGATTCAGAAGAAGAATCCAGCGAGGAAGAGACCATACCCTCGAGCCAGTACAACGCAGCAAGGGAGAACAACCCCTACATATACGAGAAGAAGCACATCGACTTATACCGAAACGACCAATCAGTACAGTTTCCCGGATTGCCATTTCAGGCACAGATCCGACATCCTACAGGACCAGTTAATGCAACCTTTGGAGACCACCCGACCTTGGACACCAAACACCCTCAACACGCAGAAATCTTTTGGGCAGAATGCTTCCGAGACAACTGTGGATTCCACTTAAGCAGGAAGATAGTCCACAACTTTTTCCCACGACGACGCAAAGCAACAGGCATTCACGAAATATATACCACAACCGACCTACCAAATTGGGAAATTAAGATAAGACTCAACACTGAGCCAGCCGCAATCTTCACGCCTAACGACAATTATCCCATGGCGTGTTGCAACCAGAAACAGTTCCCATGGTATGAGTGCACCCGAAGCGTATGCAGAGTACATATGCTAGCCAAAGCACAGGCCTGGCACGAACAGAAATCACGGCAACCAGGACCTGCACCAATGACCAGAATTGTGTGGAACCCCAACGTACGAGACAACGAAATAACCACGAACGCACGTAAGACACCCGTGCCAGCGAAACACCCATTTGACCTAATCGAAACAAGAAGTAACCGCACACCCAGGGACAAGAAAAACAAGGACCCACGACGCGAGTCCAGCAAGTCAAAAAACTAAAACAGCCAGACGGCACAGGGCACCGAACGGCGACAACAGGAACGGAACCAAGAACCCTGAACGCTACACAGGATACGATAGCAACACATGAACACATGTTTCTCGACATACGACTCGATGGCAGGCCCATACGAGCACTCCTCGACAGTGGAGCACAAGGCAACTACATCTCACCAAGGGTCGTAGCGAAACGACGGATACCTTGGCAGCAAAAGAAGGAACCATACCAGTTGCAGACCGTGGAAGGAGAGGCAGTTTCATACGGGAACGGCACCATCGAAACAGAAACCGTACACCTCTGGATGGAGAGCTATGGACGAAAAGAACAAATCACCTTAGACATTACGGAGATAGGGGACAAAAACGTGATATTAGGAATCCCCTGGTTCAGAAGGAGCAACCCCCGGATAAATTGGACAACCGGCCAAGTCCAATGGGAAGAGCCGTTAGCCTCTGAAGGAAAATCCGAGAAACGGACTTCACGCAACGAGCGTAGGGCACAGGAGCGAAATCAACAAAAAATTATGGCGCTATTGAGGAAAAGCGAGCCACGCCTGGAGCCAATATCGGAAGGATCGCGACTATCCATAAGCGAAGAACGATCGAACCTTACCATATTAATCGACAATATCCCGGCCGAATACCGGATGTATGGACGACTATTCAGCCCCGAACTCGAAACAGGACTACCTGAGCATAGTCCGTTCGACCACGAGATACCATTGAAAGAAGGAACACAGCCCAAATTCCACAAGATATACGGCTTGAACCCAACACAGATGGAGGCACTAAATGAGTACCTCGCAGAAAACCTCAAAAAAGGTTACATTAGACCATTAACATTACCAGCAGGATACCCAATCCTCTTCGTACCAAAGAAGAACGGAAAATTACGACTATGCGTGGACTACAGACAATTAAACGACATCACCATAAAAAATTGCTACCCACTCCCACTGATAGGAGAATTCCGAGATATGCTTTACCAAGCACAATGGTTTACAACACTAGACCTCAAAAGAGCATACAACTTGATCCGCATGAAGGAAGGCGAAGAGTGGAAAACAGCGTTTCGCACCCGACGAGGACATTATGAGTACCTAGTAATGCCCTTCGGTCTTACCAACGCCCCAGCAACCTTCCAAACCATGATCAACCACGTTCTCCGGGAATGCCTAAACATTTTCGTCGTTGTCTACCTGGACGATATCCTTGTTTTTTCCAAGACGTTGGAAGAACACAAGCAACACGTTCACACCGTCCTACAAAAGCTACAAAACGCTAAGCTCTTAGTTGAGCCCGAGAAATGTCTTTTTCACAGCAAGCAAGTCAATTTCCTGGGATACACTATCGCTCCTGGAGAAATTAGGATGGAGGAATCGAAAATCCAAGCAGTAAAGGAATGGCCTCAACCACAGAACGTAAGAGACGTTCGGGCATTCCTCGGATTCGTGAACTTTTACAGAAGGTTCATCAAGGGATACGGCGCGATTGCCACCCCATTGACCAACATAACCAAGAAGGACCTAGAATTCCAGTGGACGGAACAAACACAACAGGCCTTTGAACAGCTACGAGACGCAGTAGCCAGAGAACCAATCCTCAAGATACCAGACCCAACGAAACCTTTTGAAGTCGAGACCGACGCATCGGACTATGCGATCGGAGGACAATTCAGTCAGCGAGACGAAGAAGGACGGTTGCATCCTTGCGCCTTCTTTTCACAAAAATTACATGGACCAGAACTCAATTACCAGATTTACGACAAAGAGCTTATGGCCATCATTCGAGCATTTGAAAAATGGAAACCACAATTATCCGGAACTAAATACGAAGTGTTAATTTACACGGACCACAAGAACCTGACCCACTTCACCACCAGTAAAATGTTGAACAAACGGCAAATCAGATGGTCAGAATTCCTGTCAGAATTCCATTTCAGGATCATCTACCGAAAAGGGACGGAAAACGGCAGGGCCGACGCCCTTAGCCGAAGACCAGATTACGAGAACACAGTACCAGAGGAAACACGGGTTATCCTCACCACAGACGGAAACGGAAACCTTTTACCAGCACACCGGAGCCTTATGACAACAAATACGGTAACCACACCAGAAGAGATACGGAAGATCCACGAAAGCAAAGCTCACGGACACCAAGGAATTTCCAAGACATGGAAACGGCTAAAGCAACACCATAACTTCCGAGGAACGCGACAAGAAGTACGAGAAGCTATCAAGGATTGCGAACTTTGTGCCAAAAGCAAGTCCGCAAGACATAGGCCTTACGGACTCCTACAACCCTTACCAGCCCCCAGCAAGGCATGGCAGACCATCACAATGGACTTCATCGTCAAGTTACCTCCTTCGGAAGAACCACTCACTAAGACCAAGTACGACAGCATACTGGTTATAGTGGACAAGTTCACCAAATACGCCTACTTCCTACCATACAAAGAAAGCAGCAACGCCGAAGAAATCGCCTACACATTCCTACGAGTGATTGTCAGCAATCACGGACTTCCAGAAAGCATCATCACAAACAGAGACAAGCTTTTCACATCAAGATTCTGGAAATCCCTGATGGAACAGCTAGGAACAGACCACAAGCTATCCACAGCATTCCACCCACAGACGGACGGACAAACAAAGCGAGCCAACCAAACATTGGAACAATACCTAAGATGCTATGTGAACTACAAGCAAGACAATTGGGTACGGTTGTTACCCACAGCACAGTTCGCTTACAACAGCTCAGAAAACGAAAGTACCAAGACAACCCCGTTCTACGCCAACTATGGATTCAACCCTACAGCGTACGGAGAACCAAGAACTACGACTACGGCACCGCGAGCCGATAAACAAGCGAGCGAGTTACGACAATTACACAAAGAACTCCAGCAGGAACTAAAGTTCGTACGAGAAAAAATGATAAAATACGCCAATCAGCATCGGATGAAGGGACCATCCTTCAAGGAGGGAGATAGCGTCTATCTCATTCGACGCAACATCAAAACACAACGACCCAACAGCAAGCTTGATTTTAAGAAGCTTGGACCTTTTAAAATCAGCAAGAAAATCAGCGATACCAACTACAGACTGTCATTACCAGATACCATGAAAATTCACCCCACATTTCACGTATTACTACTGGAACCGGCACCACACGGCACCAGCACACAAGAAACGATCGAGATCGACGCAGAACAAACCTACGACGTTGAACGAATATTCGACCACAGACGAAACCACGGCAAAACAGAGTACCTTATTAAATGGGAAAACTATGGGCATGAAAAAAACACTTGGGAACCCCTTAACCACCTCCAGGATTGCCAGGAACCGCTCCGCCAGTACTATCAGGAGTTGGATCTGCGAGCAAGTCAGCCAAGAAAAAGAGGACGACCTAAGAAAGCACCACCTACCATTCCCAGAAGTTAAGGGCCGACCAGGACTCGAAACCATACCACCAGACGAACCTACAAAAAAACGATCAGTATGCAACATAAAACAAAAACACCAGAAAAACGACGTACCAACGGAATGTTGCGCAAAAACATTCATCTCATCCAACAACGAAGGATTCAAAGGACCCATCGGGAAAATCGAATCCCAGACAAAATTGGAATCCGGAAGAAGCGACTCCAAGGACACTTCAGGCAGGACCTCGGCTGATCGTCGACGCTCCTCCTGTTCCGCCTCCTCACGCTCCACCCGATCCAATTCCTCCAAATCATCAATTCCGCGAGACACAGCTCGCATCATTTTCTCAAACCACAATTTCTTTTGTTTCCGCAAACGAAGCAGTTTCAGTTGCTTCTCCTGAATCCTCTGCTGCTCCGCCAAAATGTCCTCCTCCAGAGCCTCGACCTCCGCATCCAGCTTCGAATGCTGCCGACCGATGTTGCGCAATTGGGCGTTGGACACCCCCAATACGTCGCAACCAGACCGATTGACACGAAGGCATTCAATGCAACGAGAAGAGTCTTGCGGCGAGACAGCGCAACGCACCATGCCGCGCGACTCACAATAAGAACAAGAAGGCATGTCCACGGAATAAGGAAGGAGAGACGCAAGCAGAGCGTGGCGACGTTCCGTCGACGAGCGACCAGATTTTGATTTAGCGACGCGACTAGATATGGCGCAAGAGAGTTAGCCAGGAAGGAAGGAAAACCAGAACAGGGATCAAGGGAGTACGGACTACTTAAAGGCCAAAGGGACTTGGCCAAAGGAGAGGAGACCTGATGTTACGACCAGACAGTTGGGCCGGTACCAGAGAGGCCAGGTGGGGTCACACCCCTCCTGACGACATTCGCCCGAAAGAGATACCGACCGGCAGAACAACGATTACCTAAGGACAAGGCCACGAGATCTCACGTGACCTCACGTAACGGCCAAGTAAATGGATCTCTATGATCTGTAGAATCTCAGTTGAGAATCACAGATCAAACAGATCAAGAGGGATCACATTCGGAACATAGTCTATATAAGGCACGCTCATTACCATGTAAATAAATTCGATTCTAGGATTGCTTAGCAGCAATCAAACTCTAGTTAACCTCAATACTTACTTGAGAACGATCATAACTTCACCCCCAGTCGTTGAGAACCCCAGTTACCCAGTCAGACGCTCAGTTGCTTCAACCCACTGTACTTTACCATAAGAACAGGTTACCCGATACCTTGATCGTAACACCGTCCTTGGTTTATACTTTACAAAGTCTGTTGATTTGTTATGCATTCCAAAAAGGAACATGTCCTCTTTTGGAAACCGACCTGGTAACTCGACACCGCGTGACTATGCTAATGTGGCACTGTCTAAGATAGTAGTATTTTGCTGCTCGGCCTCAGCTGGGAAGGTAGAGGTCTGCAACCTGAACCGATTATGTAAATACAAGCGAAGAAGAAAAAAAAAGGCATATAAGCTGCACTTTCCCTTCTGCTCAAGGCACTCAATTCTCTTCTTTCACTCCATTCTCTTGTTCATCAACACAAAAGTTCATTTCTACTTTGCAAAACAACTTTTCTTTTTTTTCTTCAATATTTTCCTCTCTCAACAGCGCTTCTTTTTTTCATTCTTTTTTTTCATTATCTCAACAAAAATGCAGATTTTCAAGATTGTCCAGGTCCTGGGCCTGCTCGCCGTCGGCACCTCGGCCCTCCCCACCCCGGCTGGCGTCGATGTCGATGGTGGACAGCTCCAGGCCCGTGCGGAGGGCGACAAGGTTCGGCCTCCGTCGATCAAGTGCTTGACCTGCGAGCAAGGCGGCTTCCCGAACGTGGACGAGTACGAACAGCACTACAAGCAGAAGCATCCCGAGATTGTGCAGCAGGTTTCTTCCCCAAACCCTCACCTCAATAAGGGGAAGAAGGCGAACTAGATGGATAGGCTGGCGCCGGGTTGGGTTAAAAGAACGAGACGAGACAAAGAGGCCGAAAATGTCAAGAGGTTGAGTGCACTGTGACTGTCGAGGCGCACATGGCATCAGATCAGTGCACGTCGTGGACTCATGGGGTGATTTCTTCACCTGGGGCCCACCGGTTCGTTGTTTTTGTTTAGTCTGCTAGATTCAAGTTTTAAATCTTTTGATCCACAACTTTATTCTCTCCTACGGTGAACTGCTGAACCTAGCCACCCAGACCAAAACAATCTGGTCAAAGTCAAGCTGTGGGGGATTCTCGTCGACATGGCGCCCCCCTTTTGGCCTGAAGTGTACTTTGTGAAAAGTTTCTCGTGTGATTCGGTGATTGTAGAGTCTAGACCGGTATATTGTCCAGTCAGGCCATGCGCGCGAAATGAACAGCCGAGTCTGGGGTATGGAATGATGTGCGTCGGACCTAAACGGTTTTGGATGCGAGCAAACATTTTTGGAAACTCTATCCTCGCTCTGGATGGTGGTCATGTCTTTCTCGGCATTGATGAACGCTCTCCGAATGCCCTAGGGAGGATTCATAATTCGTGTTGCAGCAAGACTTTGCGGGGCAAATTGCAAACAGCTTAAACCTACTACTAAAACTAGATGTGGATATTTGCTACCCTTTCTGAGCGAGCGTCTTGTTTCAAAAAGACTTGGCAGTAAACTAGCAACACTGCAATGTGCAATCCCATTTGGCTGGTGCTCCAAAAGAACGCATAATAATAAATTGACCAAACCCTCTTTGTGATTCGAGGGGCGCTAACGCACTCGGAAGGTGGATAATATAAATTCCTCAGGCTGTAAATAGGCCTTTCGTAGATCGATCGATCAACAAAACAATGTTACGGGTAAAGGTGGTATATTGTGCATGCTCTATAAAACTGTCTAGATTCGAGCTTATGAACGTCTTTTCCTCCTTATACCCGTAATTAGGACCGGGTAAGACACGTGTAGTACTGCACGTAAGCCATCAATGGAAATGATAAATTGAACGTCTGACCTGTTGCAGTAAAAACAGCGTCAAAAACGAAAGCTCCCGTCAATAACTAGAACTAATACCAGTAACTTTGGTAAATATAACCTGCAACAAACCTTCTATCCCAACACAGGTATTGTTTCAAACAATTACTAACACGTGTCTTGGACATGTCGTGTGTGCACATCGTACTTAAACCTGCTTGATTCGAAAAAGAAAAGAAAAATCCAAGAAAACAAAACCAGCAGAATTAGGACTGTGATCGATATAATTACAGCCTAGAAAAGGACCTCCCAAAACATCTACGGCTTGCCCGAGACTTTATAACTTCTTTTGATCCAACCAATTACTCCCACCAATATTTTTATAAGCCAACTGTTTCTGCCTATATTTGAAAGTTCCTCTTGAAATCATCATCCCACAGAAAAGCAGCTTCTTCTCCGCCGCCACAATGCAATACAACCTGGGCAAAATCATCGTCGGCTTGGCTTGGGTCTCGTCCGCCCTAGCGGCGCCGCAGAAAAGCCCGCAGGCGGGAAAATGCACACCCAGGCTTGTGGGAGGCTCCTTGGGCCTAAACGACGCGTGTCCCAGTAATTTACCCAACGATTGTAAATCCGAGGGTCCTTTCGGGAGCTGCTGCATCCGAAGTCATTTATGCGCCAAAGAATAACGAACACTGGATCTCCAAGTAAGAGAAGAAAGACGATTACATTGTATTCTACAGTCATGTGGGGGTTTTAATTAACACGTTTGTCGCAATAGTGAAAACCATCGGGTGAAGCAAACAAACAGCTCTTTCTGTGGTGGTTGGCCATACAGTTGGTTCTCAACCCGAAGTACGCAGCGGTATTCACTCTCCGCCAAGTGCCTGAAAGTTGGAAATCCGTCAAGGGAACGCATACCGCAGGCCGGAAAGCGTTTGCGCTGCCCGGCCCATTCGCCACCGAGAATAGTCGCTAGGGAGAAACAAACTATATGAGAGAAGATAGATGATAAGAATTGCACAGTCATGTCTTGGTCAGCAAGTTGCGAGCCACTTGCAAATGTGGTTCTGTTTCCAGGCGCATATTACTATCCTTTGTATTACACAATAGTAGACAAGGTCACGTACCTGAAGTGAGCAGAAAGACGCAGGCTTGAACTGCCCACAGTTGCCGAGTGAAACAACAGGATTTTATCAAGCGCCTTTATTTTCACTGCCCGAAGGCCTGTAAACAAACCTGCCGCAACGGTCCAAATCCGGAAGCCCTTTATTGAAACAAATGGTGCACCAAATATTCCCCCTGATAAGATCGGGATTGCGTTCGGACGGAAAAGCGCGCCGTGATGTTCGCCGGGTTTCGATGAAAGCAAGTCGGATAAGGATTTATCGGTAGGTATCTTGATAATTTTTTCAGTCTGAACCCTACCTGAGACTCAGACTGATGTTAGCAGCACAAGTCTGGCTATACCCAAGCCCCACACCCCGTGTATTGTTTATTATTCCCATCAATAAACATGAGCTTCCGCCGTTTGGCCAATGACGCAACGGCGGA
Source organism: Pyricularia oryzae 70-15 (assembly GCF_000002495.2). Classification (NCBI taxonomy): domain Eukaryota; kingdom Fungi; phylum Ascomycota; class Sordariomycetes; order Magnaporthales; family Pyriculariaceae; genus Pyricularia; species Pyricularia oryzae. The sequence continues at coordinate 69,730 of NC_017844.1, read as the reverse complement.
ATCGGCCATTGGAAGCTTTACGCACCTGCGACCTGCGACACCTTTTGACGACGAGGTGCAAACCATTAATAGAGCCATGACACTCCTGCTGGATGGGGTGCGAATGGGGCAGTAAAAAACAAAACAAAAAGGCAACGATTAGCTGGTACGCATCTCATTACTGTTAGATTACCGTTTGCCATTTATTTCTTTTCCAGCCGGGAATCTTTTTACAAAGAAATGAGAGCCGTGATGGAAATTTCTCCGCAGTCCTCGCCACACGAGGTCCTCCTCGAGAGGAGCTCCGCAAGTGCAGCCGCCGGCGACGCCGCGCAGAGCAACAATGCCTTTTCTCTCAGCCGAGAACACGCCTACACGCCGCGCAGGATGCGCGTCATCACCATCGGCGCCGGCTTCAGCGGGCTGCTGATGGCGCACAAGTTCCAACACCGATTCCCGGAGCTGCGCGACGCGGTGCAGCACACCATTTTCGAAGCGCTCCCGGACGTCGGCGGTACGTGGCTGGTCAACCAATACCCGGGCCTCCGGTGCGACGTGCCCGCGCACATCTACGCCTTCCCTTTCGACCCCAAACCCGACTGGGACCGGGTGTACGCCACGGGCGAGGATATTAGGGGCTATATTATGGCCACCGTCCGCAAATGGGGGCTGGATGAGAACTTGCACTTGAACTCGCGCGTCGTGGCGGCCCGGTGGTTGGAACAAGACGGCCAGTGGCGCGTTACCGTATCCCACGGCGGCGTCGAGCGCGACGAATATTGCGAGGTGCTTATTTCAGGCCAGGGCGTCCTCCGCGGCCAAAACTGGCCCTCCATCCCCGGCCTGGCCGACTTTGGCGGCCACCTCGTGCATTCGGCCAGCTGGGACCTCGAAATCGACTATTCGGGCAAACGCATCGCAGTTATCGGCAACGGCGCCAGCGGCGTGCAGATCGTGCCCGAGATGGCCCGCCTGCCCGGCACCACCGTCACCAATTTCATCCGCGGCCCGACCTGGGTCTACTCCCGCGCCTTGGAAGCGGCCGAAGCAGCCGCACCCGCCACCTGCCCTGACCCGAACCCCAAATATACGCCCGAGGATAAGATTCGTTTCCGGGATCCCCGGGCCCACGCCGAATATCGCAAAGGCCTCGTCGCCAAGGCGAACAAGGCCTTTTGCGCCATGCGCAAAGGCGAGATGAATATCGCCGCGGCAAATGTTGCCACCGCCCAGATGGCCGCGAGGCTCGGCCACGACAAAAGGCTTTGCGATATATTAATCCCCAAATGGGAGCTCGGCTGCAAGCGCGTGGTGCCTGGATTCGGTTATCTGGAGAGCTTTAGAGAATCCAATGTGCATTTGAGCAACAGTGCCATTGTCAAAATTACTAAAAACGCCATTTATACGGCCGACGGTCAGGTGTACGACGTGGATATTAGTAAGTATTTTTTTTTTTTTCCTTTTTTGTGTTTTTGTCCTCTTTTCCTACTAACAACCCCCTCCCGCCAGTTATATGTGCCACCGGTTTCGACACCTCCCACCTCCCACGGTACCCCATAATAGGCCAGGATCAAACAACGGACTTGGCGTCGGATTGGAAAAATAGCCCGTACAATTACATGAGCGTGGCTGTTCCGAAATACCCAAACTTCTTTATGCAAATGGGCCCGCGCTGTCTCGGGGGCCAAGGGTCGCTGATCCAATGTTTAGATTGGACGGGCGACTATATAGCGCGTTGGGTGGCCAAAATGGCGAGCGAAAATATCAAATACGTCGCACCGCGGGACGACAAAACCCGCGATTTCATGCGCTACGGCGACTCCATCCATTCGGGCCTCGTTTGGTCTGGCGGTTGTGCCAGTTCGTATAAGCGCGGCACCGTCGACGGGCCCGTGACGGTGCTTTTCGGCGGCGGCATCCAGCTTTTCTGCCGCCTCATTTCCGAAATACGCGCCGAGGACTTTGATATTGTTTACCGCTCGCCCAACCCCTGGCGCTTCATGGGCGATGGCTTCCTGGACTGGGAGTTTAAAGAGGACAGCGACCTGGCATGGTATGTCGAGGTGGCTTCCGGCCCGGAAGAGGACTCGTCAAGGCGGGAAGGTGAACCGCCCGAGGGAGCTCCGGAGTGGGCAGCAGGGCCCTACTGTGTTTGCAAACATTATGTTTGACGGACGGCTACAAGTCATAGTCTCTCGCATTTTTTGCACTCTATGTACCAGCATGTTTTCCTCACTTTGAAATCCATCCTCATCCGTCAGGACTCTATTAGAATTATATAACAAAGCCGCTACATGATTCTTTTCTTCTTCTCTACAATAGTCTAGACAATGTCACAATGATTATGAGCAGCATTTGTTGTTAGGTTGAAAATCCATGATACGCCATGACTGAATTTAGCTGCTGTGCTATCTTGCCCTTTTCTAGATTTGTCGGCGGATCGTTTTCAACTGAACCTGCACCAGTGCCCATCAATTGGTAAGTTGTATGCGCCGAGAGGCAGGAATTTACCCACCCAGTAGGCTGACCGCTTTCACAAAGTCTTTGGGCCATCTCTTGGGCTGACCCAACTCTCAGATTGTTGATGACGTATCAAAACATTTACAACCTTTGGTATTTCTGTTTGACACTTCAAAGCCACTCAGCAGCTATCAATGCCCAGTTAAACGACCGTCCGCCAGCGCCCACTCGTCTTTGAGAGCAGGTGCGAATAGATCACCTCGAGCTCCTTCAACCTTGGCGGCGAAGAAAGTGGCTTGGGAACGAGGGACTCTTGTGTGCGACACGGTGAAACAGCCAGTCCTCCCTTGAGACAGCGACAAACGGCTCAAATTCAGCCGAATCCTTGTGTCAGAACAAGCTGCGGTCCCAAATCGTTGATTGGGTATGAAAGTCTAAAGAAAAGGCTTGCAGGGGTGCGCTTGCGCCGCTTTTCAACCATTGTGTTGGTACCCGTCCGGAACGCAGCCATGTCATTCTGGACAAATCCCGTCTATAGGACCATGGGGAAACTGCCATCTCGCTTCTTACTTAGAAACCCTCATAACGGCGACCAAGATCAGACTGAGCGATTGCGCGTGGCCCTTTGAGCTGATCTCCATAGGATGCGGGATAACGTCAACCTCTGGGGTATTTGTGGGGCAAATGCACAGTCAGAAAAGGGATACATACCTACACTTGAAAGCATACACAGTTGACATGGGATGAACTGAAGCACGTTTTGTACAGATTGTAAGACGGTGTATAAATCCATTCAACTGACCATGATGCCAATCTTTCTGATGAACGTTGACAATCTTGTCTTTTTTGAAAAAGAAAACCACACTAATCTGCTCTCAGCGCAAGATATCAACAAACCACCGACTAATTTCTCGCAATTGCAACCAAAATAACATACTCGCCGTAGACGCATACCATGGTCTTCCATCCGCCACCATGGGCGCCCGAGATACGCAAGTATTCCCTCCCCTTTTTGACGCAAAAAGATACTGCAAGGCCCCATCTAACACGGCAAAATGCCAAAAAGCCCGAGACGCGCCCGACTCGATCCCGCTGGAGGAATTCATGTGCAACGAAGAGTACGGGCGCCGGCCCTTTGCCAAATCACGCAACCCGTTCACCTGCGGCCTGACCGGCAGGACTTACACGCCGGCGGAGCTGTTCCTCCGTTCCACCCACCTCGCGCGGGCCCTGGCACGCCGCACTGCCTGGGGCCCAAACGACGACCTGACGCCGTGGGACAAGGTGGTGGCGGTGTTTTCCGTCAACACGATCGACTACATCCTCCCGATATACGCCACCCACCGCCTGAACGGCATCGCCACCGCGGCAAACGCCGTCTACACGGCAGGGGAGCTGGAGCACCAGCTCCGCAGCGCCGGCGCCGGCGTCCTTTTTACGTGCGCACAGCTGCTGGACATTGCGCTGCAGGCGGCCGACGCGGTCGGCATGGCGCGAGACCGCGTGTTCCTGCTGCCCACGGTCCAGGGCGCCCCCGAGACACCATTCCCCACCGTCGAGGAGCTCATCGACGAGGGGAGAGGCCTGGCGCCGCTGGAGCCGCTGAGGTGGGTCAGCGGTCAAGGGAAAAGACAAGTGGCTTTCATCACCTACAGCAGCGGGACGTCGGGCCTCCCAAAGGCCGTCTTGATATCGCACCACAACGTGATCTCCAACGTTGTGGCGCACGTCGCCTATGATTCTGTCGGTCGGAGGATCCACGGGATCGAGACCGAAGTCGAGCTCGGCCTCGTGCCCATGAGCCATACCTACGGGCTTTTGGTGGTCTCGCACACGGCGACCTGGCGCGGCGACGAGGTTATTGTTTTGCCCAAGTTTGAGATAAAATCCTACCTGGACGCGATCCAAACCTTTCGGATTCAGCGGTTGCTGGTTGTGCCGCCGATAATCGTTGCTATGCTGCACCGACGCGAGCTGTGCGCCCAGTACGACTTATCGAGTGTGCGTTTTGTGTTTTGCGGAGCCGCTCCTCTCGGCCAGGAAACGGTTGTCCGTCTGGCCAGAGAATATCCAGCCTGGACGGTAGGCCAAGCCTACGGCATGACGGAAGCCGCCGTTATTGTCACCAATACGAGTGAGCACGACGTGCTGAACGGCTCGTCTGGGTCTTTACTGCCGGGAACCCGTGCCAAAATTATTGATCCTTTAACCAGGGAGGAAATCACCTCGTACAATAGTCCGGGTGAACTTTGGATTCAGGTGAGTTTATTTCCTCTGAAAGACGATATCCGCTGTATTATCTCGAATTTTCGGCATGGGCAGAAATGGCAGGTATTGACCTCGGCTTCGAGGGGGAAACAGTCGCCATCCGTTGCACTGGGCTTTCTACACAACGAAAAGGCGACGGCAGAAACATTTGTTTACGACTCCGACGGGCGTTGGTTGAGATCCGGTGACGAAGTATGCATGGCGATTTCACCCCAGGGATACGAACACCTTTTCGTCATCGACCGCATCAAAGAGCTCATCAAGGTCAAAGGCCAGCAGGTTGCGCCGGCTGAGCTGGAAGCGCACATCTTGACACACCCTGCCGTCGCCGACGTCGCCGTCACCCAAACATCCGACCCGTGGGCGGGTGAAGTACCCAAGGCCTTTGTCGTAGTCGAGGCGCCAGAGTATAAAGACTTGCCGCCCGGTGAAATCGAGAACATGGTTGTCGGGTACGTGGCTGAGCACAAGGCTCCGTATAAGTGGATCAAGGGCGGCGTGGAAATTGTTGATACTATCCCCAAAAGTCCGAGCGGGAAGATTTTAAGGAGGCTGTTGAGGGACCGAGAAAGGACAAAGGCTGGGTCGGAAGGAGGGAAAAAAAGTTTCAGGCCCGAGATCCAATGGCCGAAATGATATCCAGAGTGTAGCAGTATGATTTCCTCTGTCCAAGATGCAAACGATTTAGGTCTTGTCAATGGAAGACAGAAGCACCTTGATTTCCCCGCAATAAATCTGCTAGAAACCGTGGGCCCCCGGCTGAACTCAGGCCTCAATGTTACCCAACGGACCCCGATACGGAAGGCTTTGCCCAAACACAAACTGGCTGCTGCCGCAGAGGAACTTGGCAGCCTGACGACTGTGGCTGACGAGTTTGATTAGGTACCTGGCCAAGAACTTGACCAGCATCGGTGCGAATCGCCTGTCTGGGCGGGGGCGATGCCATTTAGGCCCAGGTGACCGGACCCGGAAAGCGTTGACCGAGATCCTGAACCAGTCAACCCTGTCGCAATCCCTACTGGACGGCATGCTGTTGTGATACGCCGTGAAAAAGTAGTAGCAGCTTCATGGTGGGCGCTGCCGAAAAAAAAGAAAAAAAAAAAGAGTCACCAATAATACATATAGACAACCAAAAGAAAAATGCGTAGCAAAACGTATAAAAGACTAAAAGATAATTATAGCACAGATTTGATAAATTAATCTGCCTCCATTATAAGCAAGGGACCAGTAGATCATATCTGCCTTGAACTAAGTTTTAATTCTGTTGGTATTAATAAACACGGCTTTACCGCCATGATATTCTTTGGTTGCTCATAGCAAGCATATTACTGGCAAGTTTCTTCAAGTCCAACAAATGGACCCAGTCTTCGGCTTCCGGCATATGCCCACAAATTATAAACGCACAGGGAGCCGCGTGGCTATTGTACAAGGCTTTGCATGCAATGCCCAAATTTTCCGAAAAGTCGTTGAGCTATATTTAGGATAACGTGGTTCATCAGGACCCCGGACATATCAGGACCCCGGACACTTTTCCTGCACAATACTACTTCCAATTTCAATTGCAACGCCAGCGTTGTTCAATTTACCTCAATGCAATCGGATATATGTACATCAGACATTTCTGCATCCTCCTGACAGGTGCGTGCATTATGTCCAGGTTTACCGCAGTTGCCGCAACGTCGTTTAGTCGCCGGCTGCGCACTACTCCCCTCCCCATTTTCATCTTTCTTTTCGTATATTAGACCATCGGCACCATTTGATTGAAGCAAATTCTGACCCTCTTGTATGGTAAATGACCCTCCTTCGCGGATACGTGTTTTTTGAGCCCTGCGCCGCTTGCTAAGCGCTTCGTTGGCCTTCCGAAGGCTGTGGTTCTCCGCTTCCAAAAGTGTGGTTCGATGAGCAATCGACTCCAACCCTTTTGCTAGCTGCTTTACAGCATTAAAAATAGGCGTTGGCGAGCTTCCCTGATGACAGTTGATTCGACTTTTAACAAGGGTAGATTGATTAACGGCTTCTGTCGGGTTGTGCGGTGTTTGAGAGACCCAGGTTTCGGTGCTGGAAAAATCAAGCTCTTTAGGTGACGGCGTCCGTAGCCTAACATCCAGCTTAGATATGACCATTTCCGGGCTATGGGGGATAATTCCCGCCCCTCGAAAACCCCCGGCCATATTTTCTTTTGTCATTGACTTTTTGTAAGCCGCTGCAAAAGCCAAAAAGAAGTCGACTTTGCTGATGTTAGTGATGTGGGCCCGGATAAAGTCGTTAATTTTTTGACCGTACGCCCGCTTAAGGACGTTAAACACTCCGACATCAAGTGGCTGGGTTAAATGAGATGAATGAGCAGGCAGGTAAAGTGGAATAATATTGTGATCTTTGCAATAGCCCTCGAATTCAGGGGATCGATGACTGCCGTGCCCATCGAGCACTAACATCCGATATACGCCTTTTGTCCGCGATTTTGTATGGTTGTCGAAATGCTGAACCCAGTCGAGGCCAGTCTCGTTGTCGGTCCATCCATTAACGGTGGGTTTGAGGCGCCACGTGTCCGGAAGACCGCCTTCTGTATACCAATTGGACAAATGGTAAAAGCCTTTGACGATGATATACGGGGGTATATCGTAACCGTCGCCACTGATGCAACAAATTGCAGTCGCCCATTCTCGATTGCCAGGCTGTACTTTTTTCCTTCTTCCGCGTCTTTCGGACCCAGTTACGACCATTCCAGCGCAAATCTGGCCCATCATAAAGCCGGTTTCGTCGAAGTTGTACATGTCGCAGTCTTGGATGCCATATTTGGCCCTCATATTGGCCACCAATTGAAACCACGCGTTTAACGCGTCAGGATCTTCGCAAAGAGCTCTTTGGAAATCGTAAGCGCGAGAAAAACGCGTTTTTAATTCTGTGCGTCGTTGTACGAAGCGATAAGCCCATTGCTTGCCGACCGGTCGCGCGTCCCGCGCAGCGAGAAGATGATCGGCCATTGCGGCCACATCAGCGATCTGGGCTGGAAACCCTCGGGAATCCAGGTCCAGTATATACTGGACAATTACTTCCTCTTCCCTTTCCGTTAGCTTTTGGTTGCCTGGCCGACGATTGGCCAAAGAAGCGATGCCGTTTATTCTGTCGTGTAGTGTCGATTTTGGGACATTATATATTAATGCAACCTTTCGTATGCTTTTCTTTTTGCTTGATCGGAGCTCATTTAGAGCAAGAATGATTCGCGCTTCGCAATTTGATGATTCCATTACTGTTGGGGGAAAGAACACGTGTGGAAAATAAAGGATGAAACTGGGTTGAAAAATGTCCGGGGTCCTGATATGTCCGGGGTCCTGATGAACCACGTTACAATACTAGTCAGCTTATTTACCAGCACTAAATCAAATCTTCAGACAGGGTTCTCACCCGTATACGCCTTGGTATCAACAACGTGAAAAGACGACTGTATAAATACTGCTTATACACCTCCCGGGCATCGTTATTGTTTCATAGTCAGCCACCATCCATTCATTTGTAAGCCTTTTACTATCCGAAGGACCAACCCAATTTTATACCTTTACCCCAACCAGAAAAAAAAAGAAATCAATTTGCTCTGAAAATGCGCGGCTTTTCATCCTTCTTCATCGCGACTGTGCTCTCGAGCGCTGTCGCAGCTTTCCCAGCTTCCACCACCAATGGCAAAGACGTTCAAGACGGGCTTGGGCAGGATGCCGGTTCGCCCAATCATATTTTGGCCCGTGACAACAACGCCCTAACCTGGCTCTATCACGTGGACAACCGTCCGCTCGATACAATCCGGAGGCTGGGCCACCTGGAAAGCGGAATCAAACTTTACCAACATAACTACTATGCTGTGGAGTATATTAAACAGCACGAGGGGACTTATGTGTACAAGGTTCAGGCCCACAGGATCAAATCCTCTTTCCGCGAGATTCAGGGCAAGGAGTCAGATGAAGAGAATTGGAAGGCGATTAAGCAAATTCCTTTGGAGTATATCGAAGTTGCGACCAGGTGGGATCGCGAAGGGGGCTACGCGGTCGATACAGTAGTGCACCTCAATCGGGGCCATTAAGGGACGCGGTCGTTTTGGCGGCATATTTGTAGTCTGTAATTGCAGTTCTTGTTCTAGTTCTAGTTCTAGTTCTAGTATAGAATTTATCCAAACAAAGCTGCATTATTCAGACAATCCAACGGGCGAGATGTTCATTCCAAAAGAGGCTCCCCCCCTCTTTTTCTTTCCTTTTTGTGACGCCATTACCTATCAGCCGAAAAAGCCAGACGTCGCAGCCACCCCACTCAGAGCTTCGCCACCTGCACGGGTGCAGGCGCAGGGTCGCCCAAGGGGTTTTTTCTGAACCGCGAGTATCCAGGGTCGGGGCGTTTGGCTGCCGCGTAACCAAACGTCACACGCTTGCCATTGGGAGCGTACTTGTTCACGACCTCGGGCATCGTCAGGATGTTGTTTGCACTGCAAAGACCGGGTGCCTGCCTGCCGGTGTTGCACCTCCACAGCGTGTTGAAAAACGCCGTCTTGGTAAAGTAGGAGTTGGTGCAAGGGAGCTCGGACGGGGCGCCGGCCAGGTGGGTGGTGGCGGTGAGCTTGCAGCAGTGAAGTGCGTCCTTGTTGTCCATCTTAGCTGCGTCTGAACGGCCCTCCACGCAGCAGTGCCCATCAGTCGTCGGCTTGAAGGCGCCAAGGGCGGTCCAGATGGTCGGACACGTCGGGGGCGGCGGCGGCGGCGCCGCAGGCGTCGCGGGCGTCGCTGGTCTCCGCGTAAGCGGCCATATGCGACGCTCGAGCTTGGCGACCTTGGGACCCTCGCTCCCCAGGACCGGGTTGGCGGAGACGAGGGCGGCGCTGGCGGCGGCCAAGATGGATACGAGAGTTGAGGCGTGCATCTTTTTTGGGGTTTCTTTCCTGTATTATGCTGTACTTTCTAATAAACGATCTGGAATAAGCCGCTGGGCAGGAACCGAATGAGTGGAGGTATTGCCCGCAAAATGAGTGTAAGGATAAATTTAAAGAAAGATATCCAGAAACAAGAAAAGAAAAGGAAAAAGAATGAAAAAAAGGAAAGTATTATGGATGAACACAAAGACCGTGGATGGGTGAGGAAAAAGTAGAGGAAACTACATGTCAAGGAGGAACACAGGACGTATTTATGTATTGAGTGGTTCAGGTCCATTCTGCTTGCCCGACCGCAGTCCTATCTCAAATTCCTCGTGAATGTTGAGTATACGCTAACGGGGCAGGGGTGGGCCCCGTCGCAGGCATTTATTTATAAGATGTCTTCGTTTTAACAATGTTTCAATGTTACGACCAAACAAGTTGGGCCAGCACCAAGGAGGCCAGGTGGGGTCACACCCCTCCTAACGACATTCGCCAAAAAGAATCACCGACCGGCGGGAAAGGATTACATAAGGGGAAAAGACACGTGACATCACGTAATTGCCAAAAAAAGGGATATAATTGATATATCGCATATCAATTATAGCAGAACAAATAATATATCGGCTATAGAACATATCAAACATATTACGTCGAAGGATATAAATTATATAAAACACGCTTATTACCATATAAATAAATTCGATTTTAAAATTGCTTAGCAACAATCAAACTTTAATTAACCTTAATATTTATTTAAGAACGATTATAATTTCACCCCCAATTATTAAAAACCCCAATTACCCAATTAAACGCTCAATTGTTTTAACCCATTGTATTTTACCATAAAAACAAATTACCCGATATTTTAATTGTAACATTTTAATTGCTCCTATTTAATATTTTGCCTTAAAATATACCGAACAATATCCGATAATATATTTTCCCAAACGTCCAAAAATAATACCCCCAGCACCCCGGCCACGAGCAGCAAAACGGCCCAAAAAACCCCTGCTCGGCCCAAAAATAATAGCGATAGCGAGGACGAGGAAGATCAGTTCCGCAGGCAGGTTGCTAGGACCAACCAGGAATTCCACGAACAAACGTTCCGCGCAACCCAATTCCAAAAGGAATTCCAGATTTTCCGAACTAATATTAACGTTATTTTAACCCCTTTTAATGGGCGCGAAAAATTCAAATTTAACCCCCCAACCACGTTCGATGGTATATTTGGACAATTTAAAGGGTATTTTATATAAATACGCATTTACCAAATATTCCATTTGGAAATTTTCCGCAATAAAATAAAAAAGGTGGTATACGCGGCCACTTTCTTCCGAAAACAAACCTTATTTTGGTTCGAGTTTTTGTTGCAGGAATAGTTTAATATACCCCCCAAAAAACGACGCCAAAAAGTCACCGACATTTTTTTAACCTTCGCAGGGTATAAACGCACCCTCCGTTCCTTATTCCAGAAATCCGATAAAAAATAACAGACCGAACGAAATTTGGCCAACCTACGACAAACCAAATTAACCTCCGTTTATATAACCGAATTTAAAAGGTTAATAACAAAATTGGATATAACCGAAAAAACCAAAATTTTCCAGTTTTACCAAAAATTAAAATTAAAAATAAAAGACAAAATATCCAAATTCGACCGACCCGAGAATTTCCTCGAATATGTCGAATTTGCCATTAAATTTAACAACCGGATTTACGAACGCCGATAGGAAAAATAAAGCGGACAGCGAATATTTGTTATTTTAATTCGACAAATTAACACGGGACGCAAATACCAATACTCCCAACCCACATATTATAAAAATAATAGTGGATGGTAGCAACCCCGTTATATAATACCCTAAACCTATAATACAATTTATAATACCCATAATAAATCTATGGACCTTAGTACCATATAATATAAAAAACCCCGTAAAAACCCCAAAAATGGCAAATGTTTCAAATGCGATAAAACAGGGCACATCGCCAAAAACTGCCCAAAAAACCAGGAAAATATCTGTCACAGACCTGAAGGACAGCCACTGGGCTGTCGCTTAGTCATGACCCCTGTCACGTGAAGGCGCGAGGGCCGAGCGCCTCGCGCGCGTATATCTACGCGAAATCTCTGCAGTCTCCGATATGTAGCTCCTCGAGCTACGTCTTCGTCAACAACCACCTGCTACCCTGTACCTGGAAGACTAGATAGCCAATATACTCTGTCCTGTTACCTGATCGCCCGCACCTACCTGTCCGCCCTGCCTGCCCGTGACAGCAAGGGGCGGTAATAATAAAAATATATTTTATACGCTATTATTAATTTTAAAAAATTAAACGAAAAATAAAATAAAAAATCACGTATTTTTATTTTTAATTTTATTAACCCGCGAAACGGGCCCGGAGGCAAAACGTAGTTTATTTTTATCGGGTAAAAAAGTCCGAATTCGGCCGGTAAAACGCGGACCAGCCGTAAACGACAATTTTAAAACGCCAACGTTTTAAAATTGGGAATTTTTGGCGGCGCGATCCACCAAACCGGAAAATATAAAATCGGACATTTTTTAAATTATATTAATAATAATATATTTATTTAATAATTATTAAAAATAAACGGCGCATTTACGGTAACGTGGTAAAATATAAATAAAAAAAACAAAAAAAAAATTTATAAACCCAAAAAAAAAATATTATATAAACGGATTAAAACGGGATCGGTAACCATTACAATATAAAATTCCTATTAAATATTTTTATTATAATAATTATTAATAACAAATTAACCGCCTACGTATAATAAAAATTTTTTCCATTATAATTGGAAAACAATAGAATTATTTAAAAAAAGCCGGGAACGGTTATTTTAGCGCATTTGTTTACAACGTTAGGAAATTACACGATTTCCCAAATGCGGTTATTTTTCCTTTATTATTTTATTAACAATTATTTACGGTTTTATAAAAGGGTATATTTAATATAAAAAATAATCTGTATTAATTTATAGGCAAACATGCGTATAAGGAAATTACGTATTTAACCACGTAATTTTATAATACGTAAAAAAATCTTCAACCGATTCTGACGAGCATGTAAATAGCTAGAAAAAAGAGACTGGAGGACGTTCAATTTGTTATATCGTTTTTACCGATCGCAGCGATCATACGATTCCTATCAACACTAAGTGATACCCTGCTGCCTGCAAAAATGTTAAACGAGAAAACTCCCGATATTCAGAACTAACTGGTCACAAAAACAAATGAGCCCCGTCGATAAACGAGACCATCTATGCTAGATTATGCTCGCACTTCCGCCCCGAGCGCCTTTTCTCTGCTGGTGCTCTCACAGCGTCTTGTTCTGCAAACGGAACGGCACAACCTGCATGACGATTTCCAACGTGTCGCGCGCCAGACGCCCTGGAATACAACTTCTGCCTCGAGCACGAGCGGCTCGACGGTGCAGCAGCGCCCCTTCTTGACATTGATAACTGCATCATCCTCTTCCCAGCTGTGCCCGGACGACCTTTCTGACGGTCCGGTCCTGCGCATCGCTACACTCGGCGCCCGTATCGCGAGTCCAGCCGTGACAGCCGTAGAAATCCTGCTGTGCGTTCTGCGCAAAAGGTTCGCCTGACATGCTGCTCAATATCTTTGACGCCGATCGGGAATCTAAGGCGTCGCCGCGTCGCTGGAGATAACACATTAGCGGAAAAAATCCAAGCAACCCCACTTCCGGCGCTGTAAACGTTGGATTACGGATGTGTACAATCAAAAGTGGAATAAAGTTACACGCAAATTAATGCATGTAGTCTATAGATAACGCTTAACCTTCGGGGATCGAACGGACCACCGGTTCTGTACACTGTGGGAGCGCAACTCGGATGAGGTCACAGTCGGCCAAGTGGGGTCGGTCCGTCGCCCACAGACAGCAAGCACGCATCCTCCTCGAATGGCCCGAAAGCCGAAATCCGTATCCCACCGGGCCTGTTGGCATTTTTGATCAAACCAAAAGGAAAGCTTAACTATGGTGGTTACTTTCACTGCAAACTTAGTCCGGGATAAGTCCACGAGAACTCGTCGATGGGCCCGAAAGCTTGGATCCGTATTCCGTCGGGGGCCTGTTTTGCATTGCCGACCAACCAAAAAAGAAAGCTTCACACATGCTGGGTTACTTTCACTGCACGCTGGTGGGGGGGATAGATAAATCCACGAGAACGCGTCGGCTGAACTACCCTTCAAAAAATTTCCCATCAGATTCCAACTTGAGCCTTTGACATAGGATCGAGACGTCTATTCGCCTTGGACCAGCCAACCAAAAAAAACCCCTCAAAAAAAACCACGGACTCACAATGACCTCAGCTGAGAGCAGGGCCGATGGCAGCACCGCCAAGCGGCCGTATCTCGTATTATGCACGACCATGTCCACCGGGCATTTCTCGCCAACATTACAGATCGCCGATTACATGATCCAACGCGGGTTCGAGGCAACCATCATCACGGACGCGTCGCACAGGCAGCATGTGGAGGCCGTGGGCGCCCGGTACGTGGAGCTGCCGGTATTTATGCCGTCGCCCGAGGCTATGGAAGAGCGCAAGGCGCTGAAGACGGGCTTCGAGGCCATGATATGGGGCCTCACGGAGGTGGTGGTCAAGCGCATGCCGCTCCACTACGGGACTCTGCGTGACACGCTGGCCGCGCTGCGACGGGAGGTGCCAGGGCGCGAGGTGGTGGTGATCCACGACGTGGTGTTCCTGGGCGCAAATCCGCTGGCTTCGGGGGCGCCGCTGCCCGAGGGGTTCACGAAGCGGCCGCCCATAATCAACCTCAACCTCGTGCCACTGCAGATACCCAGCGTCGACGTCGGGCCCTTTGGGCTCGCCCTGCCGCCCGACTCGAGCGAGTCCGGCCGCGCGCGGAACAAGGCGCTGACGCATGTGTACAACCTCCCCCAGGGCCCCTTTGGCCCCTTCACCAGGGACTTCCGCGCCATGATGGAGTCCCTGGGGGCGGTGGCGCCGGCAGACGACGCCTTCACCGCCATCACCATGAACCCGGACGTCATGCTGCAGGCCTGTTCGCCAAGCCTTGAGTACCCGCGGTCGGACCTCCCCGCCAACATCAAATTCATCGGCTGCCTGCCGTGCAAAACCCCCGCCCCCACCTGGCAGTACCCGGAGTGGTGGAGCGAGGTGGTCGGCGCCGCCGGCCCACAGCGCAAGAGGATCGTCGGCGTGGCCCAGGGCACCGTCGCCCTCGACTACAACAAGCTCGCCGTCCCTGCCATGCAGGGGCTGGCGGGCCGGGATGACGTCTTGGTCGTCGTCGTGCTGGGCGTCAAGGGGGCGACCCTGCCCGAGGGAACCGTCGTCCCAGCCAACGCCAGGGTGGTGGACGTCCTGCCCTACGAAGCACTGCTCCCGCACCTGGACGTATGGGTGATAAATTCCGGCTATGGCGGCTTCACCCAGGGCGTCATGCACGGCGTTCCCATGTTGCTGGCTGGCGACACCGAAGACAAGGCCGAGGTGTCGATGCGCGGCGAGTGGGCCGGTGTCGGATACAACCTGAGGACGGGATCTCCGACGCCAGAACAGGTGGCCGAGGGTGTCAGCCACGTGCTGGCAAATCCAGGCTACAAGAAGAGGGTCATGGAGATCAGGGAGGAGAACATGGCCATGAAGAGCTTGGAGACGGTGGAGAGGTATGTTTGGGAGCTGGCCGGGGGGATTTCAATTTGATTCAACTTGTCGGTTTATGGGCAGACATGCAAGTAGGTAGATTACGTGCTTAACCAAGTGATCTCATGATACGTAAAAGATCCTTCAGCCGATTCAGACGAGCATGTAATTAGATAGCTACAAGACAGAGACTAGAACTAGATGCAATATGTTTTTACCAATCGCAGCGATCATACAATTCCTATCAACACATCTGGATTAATTCAACGACTTTATCTGCATTTCATTCAACGAATGCCCTTTTCCCAAGCCGTGTAGAGTCTTCCTGAATGAAATCGATTAATGGGAGGATGCCTCCATCTGGCCTTGGCTGCTGGCCCAACTTATCACTTGTCCCCGTCCGCCTCCTCGAGATACCAAGACAAGTCGGCGTCTTCCCTAAACTCCCACTCCAAAAAGCCATTGCCCAAAAACCTCCACGGATTCCGAGTACGGTATACTATGTCGAAATCCTTACCTCGGATCTCGCTAAACAGCCTGTGGAAAAGGTGTATCCCGCCGCCAAACAACACCGTGACGCGGCCGTCCTTGGTCCCCCGCTTGTACCAGCTGGAGCAACCGCCGGACCAAACCAAGCTCGAGTGGATGGAATCGCCATAAAGCATAAAGGCACGCGTTTTATCCGCTTTCGGGTGCACGTATTTAATATCTTCGGTCGCCATCTTCCTCACCCATTTAACGATATAATTTCCTATCCAATCTAGGGATTGGATCAGGGTACCCTGGCCGCCCAGGTTGCGTGGGCCCATAAGCATAAAAAAATTGGGGTAATTGGGAACGGCGACGCTCATGTAGCTTTCCGGACTGTCCAGCCAGTCTGCAGCCAAATCTGTTTTCTCATCCAAGCCAACGATTGGGTAGCGCGGAGAGAAAGAGACATCGAAGCCCGTTGCGCAGATGACTGAAAGTGAATTGCATCTCTGGTCAGCATGGTCTTTTCGGGCTGTTTGAACTTGGGCCACATATTAAATGGTCGAAAAAAGAAAAAAAAAAGAAAAGAAAAAGACTTACTGATATCGACCTCGTGCATTTCCCCGTCTGCGGTGTGGATGGCGTTTTCTGATACCCTGACGATACCGCTGTTGCTTAGATGGACGTTGGGCTTCCTGAAGCATTCGAGGTACCCCAGCGCCGGCGTAACCCTTTTGCACCCAAACTCCCATTTCGGAATCAACATTTCACATAGGCGTTTATCGTGACCTAGCCTGGCGGCCATTTGAGCTGCAGCGGCCTTGATCGCCGTCTCGTTTGCGTCTCCCTTCCGCACAACGTAAAAGGACTTGTTTGCCTTTGACACGATGCTTTTCCGATATTTCAAATGCTCCTGTGGGTCTTTCAGGCGGGCTTTTTCCTGTTCCGTATATTGCGGATTCAGCCCATCAGGGTCGCGTCCCAGGTGCTCGAACGGTGGTGGACGGTGGTAGAACCACGCCGGCCCGCGGATAAAATTGGTGACCGTGGTTCCCGGCAGGCTCGCCATCTCGGGCAGGATTTGCACGCCGCTGGCGCCGTTGCCGATGACGGCAATCCTTTTGTTGGAGTAGTCGAGTCCGTGGTCCCAGCGGGCCGAGTGCACCACGTGGCCTTGAAAAACGCCATCGCGCATGCCGGGGATCTCGGGCCAGCTTTCGTGCGTGAGGACGCCCTGGCCCGAAATCAGCACCTCGCAATACTCATCGCGCTCCACGCCGGCGTGAGTAACCGTTACGCGCCATTGGGCCCTGTCCTGAAGCCATTTGGCGCCAACCACTCGGGTGTTTAAATGCAGATCTTTGTCCAGGCCCCATTTGCGAACCGTTTCCTTCATGTAGGACAGTATCTCGGGGCCGGTGGCATATACCCTATCCCAATCTGGTTTGGGGTCGAACGGGAAAGAGTAAATATGCGCAGGGACGTCGCATTTCAGGCCTGGGTAATTGTTGACCAGCCACGTGCCGCCAATGTCTTTATTTGCCTCGAATATCGTGTGTTGCACCTCTCGCATGTCTGGAATCCGGTGGAGGAATTTGTGTGCCATGATCAGGCCGCTGAATCCGGCACCGATGGTGATGACGCGCATCTTTCTTGTGGGTTCGTAGGCATAGTGTTGATGGAGGGCGAATGCGCCGGCGTCTTGGCGGGCTGCTTCTGATGGGTCGCCGGCTTGCTGGGCCAGGCCCGTCGGTTCACCAGGTCCGAAATGCATAAGAACTGGGGATCCAGCCGGGGATGCCGGTGAGGGAGCTTCCACCGCGACGGTCATTTTGTAAAATGGTTGTTTTACGGGTAGAGAAAATTGTGTATACACCAAGACGGCTGCAGCCCGACTTCAACTTGTGACGTTGGTGTTTACGAGCTTGTAGAATTTATAAAGATTTCTGAAATTCACATAACCTGTGTTGCAGGGTCCAGGTGAGGAACGAAATACACTCATATAACCCCCTAAATACTTGTAAGTTGTATTGGTGCCGGTGGGCCTAGAATGGAAATATACTCCAACATACCCTACAAGTACCTACCTCGTCCTTGCCCCTGGTAATAGCAGCACATCATTACATATTTCACATGTTTTTCTCTCTCCCCGCACTGCGGAATTTCAGTTGGTTACAGGAAAAAAAAGGAAAAGAAAACAAGGCCGGTAGCATTCATTCCGGGGTCATGTGTACAATGCAAACATAGTTTCAATCGAGTAGCATTTCATAAACAAAAGTATTGATTTGCTCTCGTAAAGCCACGGCTTCGGAAGGACTAGAGCTGTCGCGATTCCGTGAGCCCCAACAGCTCACGGAATTCGGAGTTCGGGGGCGGGGCGGTTGTGCACTCTTCCATCCCCACGCCATATAAAGTTTCTCGGAGAATATCGCCTGAGCCGGCAGTGATGTGCTAGAGCCTAGCCGTACGGGGGAGACGAGCGTCCCAGGCAAAGGCGCAGTTGTCTTGCTCCCTCACCGACAATGCTGTCGTTTCATCACGGCATCTGCGGGGTTTTTAATCTACTCGACTTCCTCGTTATCGGACTGGCAGCCTCTTCAATTTGGAATTTTGAGCACCAAACCTGTTTCCCCTGCACGCTCACCTACACTGCCAGGGGTGGTTCGAAAAAGAAAGCAAGACAAGACCATTTCAGCGACCATGGTTTTCTATCCTCCATCATGGGTTCCGAAACCAGGCAAGTATCCTTCCCACTCAACCCCGCCCTTGAATCACAGCGGCATCTAACAAGCAGTTGCAACACAGCCCAGGAAGCGCCAGACTCGGTCTCTATTGAGGAGTTTATGAGCGATGAGAAATACGGCCGCCAGCCCTTTGCCAAATCCAGGAACCCGTTCACGTGCGGCATTACGGGGCGGTCCTACAGCCACCCCGAGCTGTTTGCACGCGCCGACTTCCTCGCGCGCGCCCTGTCGCGGCGGTCTGGATGGGCGCCCAACGACGGCCTTACTCCGTGGGACAAGGTCGTCGCCATTTTCTCCATCAACACCATCGATTACCTGCTGCCCGCATACGCCGCGCATCGGATGAACGGCATCGCAACGCCCGTCAACGCCGCGTACACGGCCAGCGAGCTCGAGCACCAGCTCCGCAGCGCCGGCGCTGGTATGGTCTTTACGTGCACGGCGCTGTTCGGCGTTACCCTCAAAGCAGCCGACGCAGCGGGGATTAGGAGAGAGCGTATTTTTCTGCTGCCGACCGCTGGGGACGCCGCGGACGGCGCGGCTACGAAGAAATCCCCGTTCCCAAACCTCCAGGAGCTTATCGCTGAAGGCCAAAGCTTGGACTCTTTGCAAAAGCTCAAGTGGATCAAGGGGCAGGGGGCTAGACAGGTGGCGTTTATTACGTATAGTTCGGGCACGTCGGGGCTCCCAAAAGCCGTTATAATATCGCATTATAACGTTATTTGCAACGTGATCGCCCATACGACGTTTAATTCGGTGAGCCGCAAAAAAAACGGCATCGAAACCGAGGTAGAACTGGGTTTGGTCCCCATGAGCCACACGTACGGATTGTTGGTCGTTTCGCACATGGCGACGTGGCGCGGAGACGAAATAATCGTGCTACCCAAATTCGAAATGCGGTCGTACCTCAACGCGATCCAGAGGTTCCGTATCGAACGCCTTCTCGTCGTCCCGCCTATAATTATCGCCATGCTGAACAGCGGCGAATTGTGTTCGCAATATGACTTGTCGAGCGTCCGATTCGTTGCTTCTGGTGCAGCACCCTTGGGGGAAGAGACCATTGCAGATTTGGCGGCAAAATACCCCCAATGGGGCCTTGTGCAGTCTTATGGCATGACAGAAACTGCAGTCATCACATCACATACGAGCGAGCACGACATATTACCCGGATCTTCGGGAAGTCTGCTGCCCGGGTTCCGCGCCAAGATTGTCGACACCGTGACTGGAAAGGAAATCACATCGCACAACCAGGCCGGCGAGCTTTGGATCCAGGCAAGTCTTTTGCATCTAGAACTAGTCTGTCGTGGCCACAACACAAACCATGACTTTTTACCCTTTTGGAAGCCCGAAAACCACCTCAACTAACAAACCTCTGGCGCCATACCACCAGTCCCCCTCCGTCGTTCTTGGTTACATGAACGACGAGAGAGCCACCACAGAGACCTTTGTGTACGACGCCGACGGCCGCTGGGTCAGGTCAGGCGACAAGGTTTACGTGACCACGTCGCCGCATCACCACGAACACCTCGTCGTGGTCGACCGCATCAAGGAGCTCATCAAAGTCAATGGGTACCAGGTTGCGCCGGCAGAGCTCGAGGCCCACATACTCAAGCACCCAGCCGTGTCTGACGTTGCCGTGACGCAGATACCGGACCATCGGGCGGGCGAGGTGCCCAAGGCGTTCGTGGTCAGGGCGCCAGAGTACCACCCGGAACTGCCGCTGGACGAGATTGCCGGGCGAATAATCCAACACGTCGCCGACCACAAGGCACGGTACAAGTGGCTCGGGGGTGGCGTCGAGTTTGTAGACGCCATCCCGAAGACGCCAAGCGGTAAAATCCTGAGGAGGAAGCTGAGAGAGCCTAGAGCTCCTGCAAGCTGCCTGGAACTCGGAGAGGAGGCCGACGAGCGTTTACCCGACTTTGAGGAGGATAGCATCGACAGTTCTCCTGTATCCGAAGGGAGTCCTGGAGATGCCGCACCAAAAACACCGCTGGAGCCCCATCCCTCCATGGATGATGACGTCTTCTGCATCAAAAACCAAATTGACCAGGCATTTGAATGGAAATCGGCTGTGTAGGGGTGTAGGAGTGCGCCGTGTGGACGGTGTGGTTAAGAATTGGACTTGACTGAGCCCGGGACTAGAGTCTAGATTTACAGCCTGACAAAGGGGCGACTTTTAATTGGTAGTTGCAAATAAACTATAATTCGTCGTCACATCGTCAGCCCAGAATGGGATGTCCAAAATGAAAAGACCGACCAGGCCATCTTCTCACATCAGAATTGCGTGGTTTCATGTCAGCTCCCGTATAGACTAAGACAAATGAAACTCCGAGGAACGCATCAAGAAGCCGTGCAAAGAGACTATTGTATTAATACAACATTGACACTACAATTATACGATCCAAGTCCGTGCCACATGGGCTACATGATTAATAACTACTTGTCTCAAACAGACCACGACCTGTCCTCCCAAGACCAAGAACGCTGCTGCGTACAGCACTGCGCGACGTTTCACTTTCACATCACCCTCTTCCGGATCATGAGTGACTTGGTGGTGTCAGGGTTGATGAAGTGCCCCGTGATAAGGTTCCGGTAGCGCTCGGTGACGCCGTCCGGCAGCTTGACGTCGTACTGCAGCAGGATCTGGCCGCAAATCATCTTGATGGCGCTGCTGGCAAAAAACCTCCCCGGACACGTGTGCAGGCCGTAGCCGAAGATCATGTTCTCCTTGGTCACGGACACGTATTGGTATTGCTGGAAGCGTGGTCAGCCACGGTGCTAAAAAGAAAAAAAAAGGAAAAGAAAAAGACCATCTCGGGAGTCGAAACGTACCTCGGTGCTGGCATACTGCAACGGATCCTCGGTCTCGCCGGTCCGCAGCTTCAGAAAACGGTAGGGGTCAAAGGTGGCCGGGTCCTTGTAAAAGTCGCCGTCCTGCAGCGCGGCGTACCCGGCCACGCACACGTTGACGCCGGCGGGGATCCTGGTGCCGTCGCGGAACTCGATTGGCTTGAGGATCTTGCGTGGCGTGATCATCAGGTTCGGGTTGAAGCGTTGCGACTCCTTCATGACCGAGTCGAGCAGCTTTATGCTGAACAGCGCTTGGGCCGACCAGACGCCGCCGTGCTTGTCCAGCGCGGTCTGGATCTCGGCGCGCAGCTCCGGGACGACTTCCGGGCACTTGGCGGCAATGTCGTAGAGGCTTTAGAGGGGGTCCGTGAGTCAGTCAGCTTGAGTAAACGCGAGGCACGGAGGGTGTAAAACGGGAGCTCGTTCGAGAGAAAAAAACAAAAAAAAAAAAAAAAAAAAAAGAAAAACTGACAAGTGGGTTATGGCTGCGGTGGTGTTGTTGAGTGACGCCATTGTCAGCTGGAGCTCGCTGTGCACCAGGAACTCGGTGGTGTCCTTGCCCCATTTCGGGGCCTTGTTCACAAGCCAGTGGATCAGGTCGTTGGACACGATGCTGGGATCCTTGTCGCGCAGCCCTCGGCGGTTCTCGATGACGGGCATCAGGAGCTCGGCGGCCTTGCTGGTGTGCCTGTGGACGGCAAAGACCTCTGGGCACCAATACTTGGCGACGGGGCGCAGAAATCGGGGATAGACTTTGAGTGCGGTGGCGGCGTGGAAGAGATCGATGGTGAATCTGATGCCGATCTCCAGCCATTCCTTGTTGCGGCAGAGCTCGGGCCCGATAAATATGGAGCCCGACACCACGGCTACGATTTCCATGACTCTCCGGTAGACGCTGAACTCGGTCCATTGCTCCGAGTCGCCGAGCGTTTCGAGCACCGAGGTGCGCGCGGCGTCGGCCAGCGCGTCGTTGAGCCTAGGGAGCTGACGGTTGAGGTCTGATCTCAAGACGTGGACCAAGTATTCGTTCTCGGGCTTGATCTTGAGAATTTTGGACTCAATCCTCTGGTGCCAGCAGTGGCAAAAAGAGAGCGAGGGCATTAGCCAATCCCAATCGTAGTCCGGGTGCTAAAACTAGGGGAGGGCATTGCATTGCCGGCCACATACCGAACTCAAAAGTTCATAGCTGTCAACTATATCGCCAGGAAGCTTAAGAAGCTCGTCGGCATATTTAATGGGCAGCAGCAAGATATCACCTGGGGTTCATCGGCAGCAGTACGTCAGTGTTGCTTCTTAATGCCGCAGTGGACCAAATAGTGGGTCTGCCCGTGTCATTACCATCAAGTGTGGTGAGCTTGCATATGCGGCTTTTAAACTAAGTTCGCAGCATATTAGTGGCTGTCTTGTTTCTAGGTAAGGTAGGTACCTGTAGGCTGTAGGTACACTTCTCAAAGCACGGGCCGGATTTCTGTCAGCGCACCTTTCTGTAGGCATCGTAGTAAACCTCGGCGGCGTTGTGGAGGTAGTATGTCCGCCGTTTAGCGAACC
The DNA here is from genome assembly GCF_000002495.2 of Pyricularia oryzae 70-15. NCBI lineage: Eukaryota > Fungi > Ascomycota > Sordariomycetes > Magnaporthales > Pyriculariaceae > Pyricularia > Pyricularia oryzae. The sequence goes on along the minus strand of NC_017844.1, from coordinate 46,845 downwards.
CTCCAAGCTCCTCGCCCCATTGAGGGTAATTGGCATATGGGTCAGGCTTGAGCAGCCGCCTGACAATCAATAGAGCAGCGGCAAGAGCAATGGCGGCAAAAAGATGGGACGGTTTGCTTAGCGCAAACACGCCCGTGCTGGGCGACGAAAACGGAAATTCTGACATTGTAGCGGGCGACTTGGATAAAACTAACAGCTGGTAAAGCCGGTAACACGCCAAATCACCAATGTATAAACAACCATGCGCCGACGGTTGTTTATATGAGGTATAACATCTTCGGGGGAACATTCAGTGCCTGGTTACATGTCAAATTAAAGTTTGCCGGTCTTCATCCCACCGCACAGGTTAGCCCTAGTCAGTCAAGCAGCCGTGATCCGGGAACTGGGCGGAGATACCTGTTTGCAGGCCCACTATTATGGGGACGTTGGCATTCCGGAGCAGCTATCATGGCCGCAGCAATCCCAGCGCCGGCGGGATATATAAAGTTCAAACTTCACACACCATTAAAGTAATTCATACGGCATATCTTTTCGTCCCCCGGAGCACGGAATTTCAACCCCTTTAGCAAAACAAGGACAATCCTCGCTGGTGCATCCATTCGTGGGATTATGTGTACGCCCGAAAGCCGCTCCCGTCGTTCTCGGTGCAACGAATCAAGTTTACAAAGCACATGGCAACAAGCGTCATGTGATTATGAAGATAGGGGTCCGTTATGCGGTGCGGTGTTCCGCAAATCTGTCCGGCATGTCCGCAAGGGGTGGGCGGGGGGACCGAGACGGCTGTAACAGGCGAGTTTAAAGGAGGTCCACGACTCACTTTTCCACGGCCACAGTCCCAGGTGATCAGACAAGCAGCATAGACTGGGCAGTTAACTGTTAGTTACATGACCGCCTGCATCAAGTCAACCTATACCAAAAGATGAAAAGAGCCAAGTCAGTTCCCGCTATGGCCTCCCCGACTTTAAAGTTGGCGGCCAAGGGGCTCATCGCAAGACTTTCCTCCATCAACGACCCCAAGTATGCCTTTAGCACGGCCAGCGTCGAAATATACGACACGGCCTGGGTGGCCATGGTCACCAAGAGGTCCGGCGAGCAAAAGCGGTGGCTGTTCCCGGAATCATTCTACCATCTGCTCAAATCACAGGCCGACGACGGGAGCTGGGGCTACCACCCGCAGACAAAGGCTTCGGGAGTTTTGGGTACCGGTGCAGCCGTGCTGGCCCTTTACAAACACCTTAAGGAGCCCTTGCAGTTACATGATGTGTCCAGCGAGGAGATTCGGAAGCGTATCATTTTGGGGTCTGAATCCCTGCGCACCCAATTGCAAAATTGGGACGATGTCCTGAGCACCAACCATATCGGTATAGAAATCGTGGCCCCGGCCCTTCTCGACTATCTTAAGCAGGAAGACCCGGCCCTGGACTTTGAGTTCCCGGCCCAGGCGGGCCTTAGGGAAATGAATGCGCAAAAGATGTCCCGCTTTAAGCCGGAACACCTGTACGAGGCCAAGGTCTCGACGGCTGCCCACTCCCTCGAGGCCTTTGTCGGCAAGATCGACTTTGACCGGGTGCGCGGCCACCTCTGGCGCGGCTCCATGATGGCCTCGCCCTCCTCCACGGCCGCCTACCTGATGTACGCATCCGTCTGGGACGACGAGGCAGAGGGCTTCCTGCAACACGTTCTCAAAGCCGGTGCCGGGCACGGCGACGGCAGCATGCCAGGAACCTTTCCGACATCGTACTTTGAGTACAGCTGGGTAAGGACCATTAACCCACTGTCCACATGGAAGACGAAACCCCTTTGCGCTCCTACCTTTTAGTTAGTTACCTACTGATGGATTCATGCAGACCGTGGTCACGCTGTTGCAAGGCGGCTTCTCCATAACTGATCTCGGCGTGAAGGAGCTGAACATCATAGCCGACCATCTCGAGGCCGGCTTCAAAGAGGAGGGGGGCATTATCGGGTTTGGTGAGTAGATCCGAACAGCACAGATGTGCCGGCCCATGTTCCTGTCTCCTGATGTGCATGATCTGGGATGACGTGTGCTACCTGACTGACTGACTGACTGACTGACCCCGTGGACGCAGCCCCCCGTGCCCCGGACGCCGACGACACGGCCAAAGGTCTACTGGCATTGGATCTGCTGGGACGCCATCTCTCGCCAGACCGCATGATCAAAGTTTTCGAAGGCCGCAACCATTTCACCACATTCGGCTCCGAACGCGACCCGAGCCTGACATCCAACTGCCATATTCTGTTGGCTCTTTTGCAGCAGCCGGACGTTGCAAAATATTACCCGCAAATCATCAAAACGGCCAATTTTGTATGCGAATATTGGTGGTCGAGCGACCGCCGCATAAGAGACAAATGGGTAAGTTAACTCAATAACACCGGCCCCACCCCTCACTGCTCGTCAAGGATGATGGCTTTTTGCTGACTGACAGTTACGAACCGAACCCTCCAGCACCTGAGCCACATGTACCCGACCATGCTCATGGCCGAGGCCTTCACAGAGCTCCTCCGGCACTTTGACAACGGGACGTACCCAAAGGCAGCCGACGGGCAGCTGATCTGGCGCGTGTGCATCTGCCTCTTCCAAGCATGCCACCGTACGCTGCTGGAGCAAGGGGAGGACGGGTCTTGGGAGGGCATGCCCGAGCAGACCTCGTACGCCATTTTAGCGCTGGCCCAAGCACGCAAGCTGAGCCTTTTTGACGGCCTTGGCAAGCAGGTCCAGGCCGCCATCGACCGTGGAGCGCACTATTTGAAGACGCGCAAGGTCGGGCACCACGACGCCAGCTGGACCTCCAAGTCGGCCTACCGCGTCGCCATCGTGGCCGAGGCCTACGAGCTCGCGGCGCTCAACGTGCAGAAGGCGACCCGCGACGGCGCCCCCGCCGTGGGCCGCAGCATCGAGCTGCCCATCTCCGGGCCGAGGCTCGATGGCTACGTGGACCTCGTCGCAAAGACACCCCTGTTCTCGGACGTGCCCCAGTGGCAACTTCGGGCCTCGCTGGTCGAGGCCAGCCTGTTCGTACCGCTGCTGCGAGACCGGCGGCTGTCCGTCTTTTCCCGGGACGAGTTCGACGCTTCGGAAGACAAGTACCTGGAGATGATCCCCTTCACATGGGTCAGCTGCAGCAACAGAGGCGGCTCCTTCATGGCCACGTCGTGGCTGTACGACATGATGCTGGTGTCCATGCTCAGCTACCAAGCCGACGAGTTCATCCACAAGTCAGCCGCACCTGCGCTGCGGGGCATTTCGGCGCTGAGTCGGCTTATCGACGGCGTATTTGACGAGCTCGCCTCGGAGAGCAAGCACGTCAACGGCAAAAGCAGCAGCAGCAGCAGCAGCAGCAGCAGCAGCACCACCACCACCACCACCACCACCTCAGAGGTCGAAAAAAAGGTGCGCGCTGAATTGCTGCGCTTCGTGGGGCACCTCCTGGGCCACCCCTCGCTCGCCCGGAGCAGCCACTGGGACCTCGAAGCATTGCGCCGGGAGCTCCGGGCCTGCCTGCAAGCAAACGTCGCTCAGATCGAGGAGAACTCACGGCTTGCCAAGCACCCCTCGTCGCCCGTCCTTCACACACGCGCCCGGCGGACCTTCTTCGACTGGGTGCGCACCACAGCGTCGGACCGCACCGCCATCGCATTCCCCTTTTACTTTGCCTGCTGCCACTTCTCCTCGTCCCAGACGCCCGGGGAGGATGTGTTCGCCACGGCCGCCGAAAAGTACCTCGTGGACGCCGCCATCCGCCACCTCGCCACCAAGGGCCGCCTGATGAACGACTTTGGGTCCACCGGTCGTGACAGCGCCGAGGGCAACGTCAACTCGGTGCACTTCCCGGAGCTGCAGCGCTGCTCTGCGGCGGCGGCCTCATCGACTCCCGCGGCGAAGAAGGACGTCCTCAAGCGGCTCATCGAGTTTGAGGAGCACTGCTGCTCCCGGGCGCTGGAGCTGCTATCCCAGGCCTGCCTCGACGGGCATCAGCGGAGGGAGAGCCTGCACCTGCAAAAGAGGAAGGTGGTCATGGCCACAGTCTACCGTGATGTTTCCGAGCTGTACGGCCAGCTATACATGCTCAAGGGAGCCGCCGAGCTGGATTAGGTAGAGCAAGCTCTCTGCCTGAAATTCTTTTGTTTGCATGAGTTGGGATGTGCACAAGTAGAATCCAAGTTTTGTTCATGGCGTGCATTGGATGGACCAAAGTCCTGGGCCATCTCTTGATGCAGCGCAGCATTTAATAGCAACCTGCGTGTTACACTTGTTGCAGACTATATTTACCTAGATCACTGGTATTAATTATTGTCGGGAGCTCTCGTTTCTGACGGTGTTTCCCCTGTAAAATGCTAGCTCAAAAACAGCCCATAAAAAAAGCAAATCCACCTGGCAGCCACCTATATTTTGTACGCAGTACAAATAATAAGAAGGAAATTGGATTGGATTAGTCTACGTGTTTCCATTTGGTGATGCTCGAAAAGAAGTAGTTTCCAAAAGGCATTCCGCTACCGCGCCTGTTAACGGCGTTATGAATGGGACCGCCAATGGACCGGCGGGGTGTGTTGCGGGCTATATCCACCCAAGCCACTGGCATTACTTGGAATTTGAACTCCGTGGACCGCCCGTCAGACTGTAGACAGGGGGTCCCTAAAATTTGGATCGCCACTAAATCGTGGATCACTTCAATTTGTGTGTAATTTGTATGCAAAAATAGCTTTAATGCTTAACCCGTGTTACGCCGCAGGGGTTTAGGTTAAGCACTCACCATGGTTGACCAGGTGGCTCACCGGTTTAACCATGTAAATTGGGACGAGCCACATGTATACAATAGCTGCAATATATATATGTACCGGGGAACGCATTCCTTAATGCGCCAAGCGCACTTAAAATAGGTCCTACCCTCGTAAATTTTCAATCCTATTGATCTTGCCCCCACAGTACGTTACCAGGGCAAGACAATGACAGTCTAGGGTTTAGCAAAACCCAAGCCAGCAAAGTTATTATTAGGGGGTTAGCCCCTGGAAACTGGAGCCGGTGGCAAACCGGTTGACCACGGTATTAGGTGAAAAAATCCCCCTTTGTCGCCGTACACGCGAGGGTTGGAATCGCCCCGCAAACTTTGACCTTTGGTAAAGTTAGTAGTAGTAGTAGTAGTAGTAGTATTATTTAACGCCGGGCTCGGCCCGGCTCATTAGCCGGCCGTTAGCAACCTCCCGAGGGGTATCTCGGCGCGCTTTCTATTTTCTCTATTTACACAGCGGAAAACAAGGGCATAGAAGCGAATCGAGCCTGACCGGGTTCGTGCCCGGTCCTGCTTACAGGTTTGTTCACTGACGCGACCCCGTGCCTTCAGGCGCACGGAGGATTCGTCTGACGGCAGTTGACGGCTCTTCATCGAGAGGGGCCTGTGTCCAAACAGCGGAGCTGTCGGTCGTTTGTAGCCATGGAGACGAAGTTCCCAACAAGTGTGGGCTCGACGGCACAGGCGGGTGGTTGTTGTCGATAGCCAGCCGGGTTATCCTTGCCACGGGTAAGCGGGGAGGAGGTGGAGGGAGCAGGATTCGAACCTACGTTACTCAAGTAACAGCCATGGCGCTTAACCACTGCGCCATTCCCCCCTTTTTGGTAAAGTTAGCGAGGGTCAGCGATCTGTGATTCTACTATAGTACCTGCGATCTCAAAGGTCAATGTTTGCGGGGCGATTTTAGCCCTCGCGTGTATGCATATACGCAGGCTTTTATTAATTTAACTGTTTGCGGGAATTATTAAATATCCAAATTATTAGCTTGTTGAAACCTACTACCCAAGTCGGCAAAACCCACAGAATTCACACCAGCGAATATTATATAGGGCGATATATTCTTATTTATACCATTATAACAATAACTGGTTAATTATTAGTATTGACGTAATTGTAGAAATTTGTTACAAGTTTTACTACTACGGATGCAGGTAAAAAAAAGCCACCCCTTGTCACAACTCACCGTATATGTGAGCGTGGGCCTTTGTTAACTTAAGTGTTCGCGGGAATTGCCAAATACCCGGATTGTTTTTTTCTTCAAAACTATTACCAGAGTGGAAAAAGCCCACATAGTCCACACCAGTGGACATTTTATCCCGGTGATGGATTTTTATCCCTGCCACGAAAGTACCTGTTCCGAGATGACGTAGTTGTATATAAAATTTACCCACTCGCAGATATGCTTATAAATTCATAGTAATAAGATATATAAAACGTCTACCTTTTTTGAATTACCAAAATTCTTTCTACTTTATTTTCCAACTTGCTTATGTTTACTCTCCTTTCATTCATCCTCTCAATCGTTCCTGCTTTGTTTCTTATTTTGACATTTGCAAAATGCGCTTTTCATTGGCCTTTACCTTCCTTCTTACCAGCAGCGCTATTGCTGCTCCCCCTCGGCAACCCGAACAGCAAACAAAGAACAAATTACTCGAGGGCTGCTACCAATTTTGTCGTCATAATTTAATTCGTGGCGTCACGAGCCCGGAACCCGGCGTTCTTCTGTATGATTTGGTTTCATGTCGTGCTTGGTGCGAGAAAACCTACGGGGGGATTGAGAAGAACAAATAAAGCGATCGATTGGGGCGACAAAGCACATCTGCTGGGTACACTAGGCGGAGACCTCGGGCGGTCACTGGGCACGGTGGGTGGTATCGTGCGCCGCGAGATGTGTTTGTTATCTTGTGGAGACGGAGGCCCGAGACGCCCAGCGGTCGCTGTTACATGACACCAAGATCCATCCACTAAGACAATACTAGTGACTCTAGACTTAGACTTAGTACATGGCTATTCTACCCACCCAATCAGTCAGGCTGCACGTGTACGTGATTGTGCGCAAGTAATAATTATATCGCTGCGTCGTTAGAACATTGTAGAAAAATCAGTGTTTTATAAATAGTAGCCGGCTGTTTGTATCTTTCATAACATCGCATCGAGTTATTACACACTCGAGTACCAGTTTCGAGGATACGTGGATGGACATTTTGTCGCAGTAAAAAAACACCGTCAAAAAACGAGAGCTCCCGTCAATGACTAACGACAGTAAATTTAGTCAATATAGCCTGCAACGCATTTAATATATCAAAAGTCAAAACTCAAATGTCTGGTTGTAGAGCAACGACCCGAATATACCGGCCTCATCAAAGTTTATTCTCAACGTACAATTGCATAAGCTGCTTCCGATTCTAATACTTTTGCTGTTTCCATCAAATTTTTGAATC